>NC_089004.1:0-748750 GCF_963932015.1 Anas acuta | reverse complement strand
TGTGCAGAGTAGGAATGAGGACACTGGAACTGGCCCCTTTGCAAACAGAAACCTGGGTCCAACCACACAGCTGCAAAACACCTGAATCCCACCCAGCTCCAAGGCTTGGGGCTGGGGGCCAAGGGTCATGGGTGTATGGCGGCTGCACAGGGCACTCGTGTCTGCTGCCTGACAGCCTCTCCCCCACAGGCTGCAGCGAAGCGGCTCTGCCTGGCGGCCCCATGCCGGTAGTGGGGAGTGGAGGAGCCCCCACGCAGGACCTGCGACTGCTGAAGCGCAGACCGGCCTCAGGTGAGCTGAGTACGGTGGGGGTGATGCCACGGGTGATGATGGGGCGATGACCGAGGCCAATGCTGTCTTCTCCTTCCAGGGAAGCACTACGCCTGCTCCAGCTACGGCTGCAAGCTGGCCTTCCCCAGCATGCAGGAGCTGATGGACCACCTGAAGGTCCACTACAGACCAACGCAGTCCCTTGAGGGTAAGGGGGATGGTGGGCACAGGGACACCCCATGATTGCTCCAGGGTGCTCTTTGTTTGGATGGGACGGGGAAAAGCAAGGTTTGGAGCTGGGGTTCACTGCACAAGTTGCCCTCAAGGTGCCTGCACCCCTGGGAGATGCTGCATTGCCCCAGCCAGCAGTGGGGAGAGCACGGGAAGGGACAGGGACATGTTGGTGGGTCCTCCCATTGCCACAGGGGGGTGCAGTGCGGCTGGGGCTGTGCTGACTCTGCCCCATCTCTTTTTGCAGGTAAAACCTTCCAGTGCCCCACACTAGGCTGCATGGAGACCTTCCCCAGCATGCAGGACCTCATGGCCCACATGAAGGTGCACTACAAGCCAAACCGCTACTTCAAGTGAGTCCCCACCCTGTCCCCATCACCATCCTGCACAGCTCTGCCACCTCCCTCGCAGGTATTGGACAGGCAAGCACATGGCCCCACACCAAATCCCATCTGGGGACACGCTGCAGTACCCAGACAGCCCTGAGCACCCTGTACATCCCCTTTTCAGCCTCGCCTCACTTCCCTCCCCGCCCCCCCCCCCATTGCAGGTAGCCCCCAGGAGTGGTTCATGGGCTGTGCGGCGGGGGGAATGCTGCTCCTGGGGCTGTGGGTGGGAACTTGACCTGGCACTGATGCTGCCTGCCAACCCTGCAGGTGTGAGAACTGCTTGCTGCGCTTCCGCACTCACCGCTCCCTCTTCAAGCACCTCCACGTCTGCTCTGACCGCGCCGGCAGCCCTGCACCGCCCCAAAAAGCCGAGAAGCCTGTCCCGCCCGCTACCTCCGCCCTGGAGAAGGAACTCCCGGCCAAGGCAGCTGAGGGGCTGCCCAAGCTCCCGAGCATTATCCAGCACACAGAGAAAGAAGCCATCATCCCCGGCGCGGACACTGCCCCGGCAGCACCCGCCACACTGCCCGCCAGCCTGCCCGAGCTGCCCAGCTCGCTGGAGGCGATGCCGCTCGTCTCGCCGGCCCCCCACCCCTTCCCACTGCTGGAGCCCAACCTTTTTGGGCCATCATCCTTGACTCGGTTCTCGGGGCCACCCCCCTCCTCAGTGCCGTTCCTGTCCTATGTGCACCCGTCGCCCTATGGTTTACCTCCACCCCCGGCGCAGCCCCGTTTGCGGCCCTTCGTGCCCAGCCACGGCCCCCCCGTCTCCAACGCCATCTGGAAGAAAAGCCAAGGTGAGCGCGGGCAGCCATTAGGGCAAACCTTCTGCTCCCGCCTTGACCAGCAGCTCCTGGATGAGGACCCACCGACGGCCAGCGAGGATCCCTCCCCCCCTACACCTCCCCAGCCCAGAGCCACTGCAGCCCAGGGCTGCCCCAGTCCCTCTCTGGGCTCCCCTCACCCCACCCCAACCACCCCCTGCCCCATCCCACCTCTGCTCCCCTCCTCTCCCACCTAAAGAGATGCTCGATTGGAAAAAATGAAAGCAACCACCAAAAAAATAATAATAAATAACCAACCTCCAAATTTACCCGGCCCTGCTGCTCCTCCCCGGCGTGCTGGGGTGTGAGGCAGGGGCCGGGCCAGGCCTGCCCCCCCAGCATTCCCCCCCACCAGGGAGGGGAAGACCTAATGCTTGTCTTGCCCCTCGATTCCCTCCGCAGGTGTGAGTGTCAGCCCACTCCTCCCATGCTTTGGCTCAGGAGTGACCGCAGGTTAGTTTGGCACTACTGGGGCTGCTTGGGGGCTGCTTTCTGTCACTGAGGGGGTGGGGGCGGGAAGGAAGGGGGAGGCACAGGGGAGGGGAGAGGCCCCTTGGAGGCTGTGATGTTCCCCGGAGCACAGTGGGGAGGGCGGGCACCCTTGTTTTTGGGAGCCCTCCACAGAGGAGCTGCTCCCCAGGTAGGCTTGGAGACTGGGGGGGTCACTGGCTGCACCCCCCACCCCCAAGGAACTGCTGAGCCTGGCTGTATTGGCAGCACAAACTGGGGGTGCAGCTGCTGCTTGGACTCAAAAGACCCCCATTTCCCTTGGCTGTGGCCAAGCTGGAAACCACCCGCTTTTGCTCTGCAGGTGCATAGGCGATGGGCAAAGGGGGTCCGAGCAGCACAGCCTCACACAATGCCCACAGCCAGCTCTACACCCAGCCTTGGGGTCCCCCCCAAGCACAGAGGGTACCCTGTGTGTATACAGGGCTGGGAGCATGGGCTTCCACTCCCAAATCCCGCTCTGCACGGGGCTCCCACCCCCGGGGGCTCCCCAGCGAGCGCTGTGCTTCCCTCCTTGCCCACCCTTGCAGGGCACGCCTCCAACAGCCGCATCGTGTGGGAGCACACGCGGGGCCGCTACACCTGCATGCAGTGCCCCTACTCCACCGCCTCGCGGGAGGAGATGACACTGCACATCGAGGACCACCGCAAGAACCTGCCGCCACCCGGGCGTCTGGACGCAGACATGGGTACGGCCTTGGGGGGGAACAGGGAGGATGCAGGGGGTCCCTCCCGAGTGCCCACATGCTCTCATTATATGGGATTGAGCAGCTCTGTGCAGTCTGGATGCTGAACTGAGCTGATTTTCCCCCGACTTGGGGGAAAGAAGGCATCAATGGGGACAGCCCCACTGCCTGCCCCCATGTCACTGCCACAGTGGGCAGCACCCAGGGGTGCGGTGTGCCCCTGACCCACAGCAATGCCCCAGGGAGGCTGCATGTCTCCTGCCATATCCCAGGAGCTCGGCCCCAGCCCTGACAGCTCTCTTCCCTCTCCCTCCAGATTTCAGGGTGGGCCTCGCCTCCTTCCACTCGAAGCTGACGCCGGAGATGGAGAACTCCCTGTACTCGCAGCTCTGAGGGACCTTGCCCCTGTTGGGGATCCCCCCACCCTGGCTGGGCAAAGGGCACTGCAGACCCCATGCCATCGCACTGGGACAGGGGCACGGGGAGCATTGCTCCAGCATGGGGTGGCAGAGGGGGAACAACCTTTGTTTTATTGACGTTCCACTCCCCTTTCCCTTTTATTTTTGGAAACGCTAAGCCCCTGGACCCTGTGTGTCTCTCCCTCTCCTAAAGGTTTTTCATTGCCCCAGGGGCTCAGGGGAAGCCTGGTGGATGCTCTAGAGGTGGTGGACTTCTCTGAAACAAGGTCTGGAAGTTAATAAATGGGAAGCATACAGGAGCAGTGGCTGGGGGAGCCTCTGTGGGGCCACATGGTGGGGGGCAATGGGCAAAGCTGTGCCAGTCCCAAAAAAAAAAAAAAACACAAGCAGATTGGGAACAAGGGGGCAGGGCTCCCTCAGTGGGTCCCAAAACAGGGGGAGGGAGGAGAAGGGGTGGGTTTGCATGGAGGAACAGGGGGGTCTCTGTATCCCCTTGTGAACAGGTCCAAACCATACAGGGCTCCTAAAGCAGCACCATCCCAGGAAGGTTTACACCAAAGCAGGTCTAGGGGCAGCCCCCACCCTTCTGACTAGCTGGGAGCCCTGCAGCACCCTGGGAGGGGGAAGATGCACAGGGATTTTGATTTCCTTGGTCTGGAATAAGGTAGCCCTGCCCCTTGCATCAGCACTGTCTGGATGCAGCCCCAGGGGATGCATGCACCCACCCCAGGCTGCTGGTACCAGGGGAGTAGTGCCTGAAGTACAACAGGGAAGAAGAGCCTAAAACAGCAGTGCTGTGCCCCAGCACCAGCCCTGGAGCAGGGGAAGCATCCAGCCCAGCCCCATGGCACTGCACCGTTCCCTCTAGGTCAGCTCCTATGCATCCCACCCAGGGAGGGCTGCTAGGAGGCCCAAGTCCCTCCTTCACCTGCTGAGCTCTGCTCCAAGAGGCTGGAGTTGCTGCAAGCGATGGCTGCAGCCTGCTTGCCCCCCTGCAGGAGACCCCCAGGCTCCCCCCACCACACACAGCAGCCATGGCAGGATGCACATAGGAGTTGTGCAGCGCAGCTGGAGCTGTGCTTTCCCAGTCACATTGGCCCCATTACACAGGTCCTGTCTGTTGGGGAGGGGGGGAGGCTGCATGCTCCCACCTTCCCCTGTACAGCTCTGCCTGCAGGACAGAGCTCCAGCACACCCACCTCTGAGCAGGGAAAGGCATGTGAGGCGAGGGGAGCAGCCCCAGCAGGGGTTGTGCCTGTAGTAAAAAGGGGCAGCCCCCACTCTGGAGGGGGCTGAGCAGCAGCAGAAGGGGGTCTCTGCACAACCAGCCCCGTAGCTGGAGCTCTGTTCCTCCACGTAGCTCCTCACACTAACCCCAGAGCATGGTGCTGGGCACCCTAACCTTGCAAAGACCCCTAGGCAAAGCCCATGGCTGTGCAGATCTAGCACAGCAGCAGCTCACCGGAGCCAGGCCAGGATCACAGCAATGCAAAGGCACCTCCAGCCCCCAGGGAGCTGTGCACAGCTCACACATCAGCCTCCCTGAACCCTCCAGCAGCTTCCTGCTTGAGGGCAGGGTTTGGGTGGCCTCCCAAAACCCAGAACTGGGGCTGCTCACCCACCTTCTCCTCACCCTGCACCACCCTGGAGCTGTAAGCTCTGTTCTCAGCAGAGCTGAGCATCCAGCAGAATTGAATATTAAAAATGTCTTAAAACTAGGACTTCTCAGCATTTAAGCAGACTTTCCATACAGACCAGAAGAGCAGACACACACTAACCTGGTTCCCCAAGAAACAGCTCTTGCAGCTACCCATGAACCTTGCTGTGGCCATTTCCAAGAGCAGCACAGAGTGAAGGCTGCATCATCCCCACAGAGCCCCCACATTCATGCAAGGACCCTGCTGTATCAGGCTGATCCACATCCCTCCCCAATGCAATTCCCCACCCCAAAGCCCCCATATCACCACCACCACCCTGTAAACAGCCCTGCCCAAGCCAGCCCTGCAGAGCAAGAACAGACAAGCTGCACTTACCATGAATCCACTCAGCTGGGGCTCAGAGCAGGAAAAAAAAAAAAAAAAGGCCATGCCTGGGTGAACAGGACAGTCACCACTGCTGATGAGATCCAGCTGCTCAAGAAAAACCACCCCAGAGCTTCCACAGGCTGCTCACAGCTCTGGTGTTCATAGAGCAGGGGCAGTTAAGACAACATTCATTGCAATGGATTTTTAAAAACTGAAGTCTTTATTAAAAGTTTTATCCAAATTTTGTAACAAAAGATACAAAAGGGCCGGAGATCATTATTTCTGGGACTAGTCTGACCAATCAAAACCTGACAGTTACTAGGCTAATATAAAATCCATACAATCTGCTAAAAATGCAGGGAAAAATTAGAAGTAACTGCTGCTCTGATTTTTTTTTAATTCCTTTAACATTTATAAGTTACTCAGTTTGCATTTTACAGGAGTAGTTCTTCTCCAAATGGTTACAGCTACTGTACAATGCAAGAGACAACAGCAAGAACAGAACAAAGCAACAGAGACTCAGATGTGCTGCAACACACACCACTCCTGAAGGAACCGCTGTGAACCTCACCTCCAAGTGCTGGGTGCTGACAGATTGCCCAAGCAACAACCAGGAGCTCCACGCAGTGCCAGTGCCCCGGAGCCCCCCTGGAGCCCCAGCACTGTGCTCCTCCAAGGAGCAGCAGCTGCCCCGCCCAAGCACCGCTGTCCCAGCACCCAACACCCACCGGTTCCCATCCCTGGAGGCCACAGGGCCAGGTCTCTCCAGAAGCTATCAGCTGTGCTGTCTGAACACCTCGAGGCAGAGGAAGGAAGGGCCAAAGACCCTGCAGTGGAGAGCTACCCCTGGCCAATTTCAGCCCCCCCCTCCCCACTCTAGACACCCCAGGTCAGAGGGAGACACGGTCCGCAGCGCTGTCTGTGCTCCAGCAGTGCGCAAATAGCCTGAATGGGAATGAGCTGGACTTCTGATCAATGCACTTCTCTTCATGCTGAAAAGGAAAAAGGAGGACGACGCATACACCAGGCTAGCGCTGAGGCAACTGTCCAGAGCTGTTACTGGCTAGCAGAAGGACCCTGAGAATATATAGGCTAACACGGTCTCCTGGGGAACGCCGAGTTAGGTGCATCACAGTGATACTGGTTGAACATGTTCTGTACAGTGCGAAATGGAGTTTGACAGAAGTGCAGTATCCCTAAACCTGCTATTTCCTATCTCTTCCTAAAGGCTGCTATGGCAATGAGAAACCTCATCATGGCAGAGGCTCACAGCCACACATCAGCCCTACTTGGGTGTGCAAGTGGAAGGTATTAGGTGGCCATCAGGAAAAAATATTCCAGTTTATAAAAAAAATAGGAAAGCAAGTACAGGGCTACTGCAAGGTGCATCACCAGAGGTACCAGGGTCTTTGTAAGCAGTCAGTCAACCCCCCCATCCAAGACCCCAGGCACCCCACATCCCCAGCACTAAAGTATCTTCAAGCATCTCCAGAGATCACATCACCATTTTTTTCTGATCAGAGAGACCTCAGTGATCATTTGCTTAGAGTCCATTCAGATGAACCAGATTTGCACCCACTGCTCAAGATGGCTCAAGCGTCTTCAGAAAGCAGGTCTGAGGGCATGCAGATAGCAAACACCTTCTTTGCTGTCAGGCAGGGTGGCAAGCTGGAGCTCTTGTGTGGCAAGGCTGATTTCAGACATGAAAGATACCCTAGGAGGATTTTTTTTTTTTTTTTTTGCAAACTGCTGCACAAACCACAGAACGGAGAAAGCCTTTGGTCATGAGATACTTGTGAGAAAGAGAGCCTTGTATGGAAGATTCCCCTGAATGCCTACAGTATTCTACATCTTAAAAAAATATATTGTGGACGCTGCAGCCATACAAAGGGGGGAGGAGTGGGAGACAGGGATTTACAGTCTCACATAGACACAACGGGGAAGTTAAGACAAGCACAGTCATAGTCTGTAAAACTGATTGGCTTGCTGGGATCAGTCATCCTCATCATCCTCTTCATCTTCTGGATCTTCCTCTCCTTCATCCTCTAGATTTCGTTTTCTCTTTTCCCCTCGTGGAAGGTCTGCAAAAAGAGGTGAAGCATGAAGCTCTGTCTGTTCAGTCTTGTGGAACAGCACTCAAACTGGCTACAAGCTGCATTAGCCACAGCTTGCCAGTGAACAAGCACAGACTAGACTCTCACCATTACAGAACAGAGATCCACCCTGCCCAGCTTCCCATGCTACTAAGAAGCACAGACTCATATGAGACATTAAGCATTTTTATGCCCTCTAAGCATCCCACATTCCATCAAGTGCTTCAAAAGGCTTTTTTGTTGAACACTCTCAGAAGTATAGGATCTGTAGAATTTGGTCATTTCTAACCAAACTGATACAAGGTCATTTAAAGTCATGCCAGCCACTATATTCTATCAACATTAATTCGGGTGCTTACACCCTGTTAGAACTAAAGGAGTCTGGACTCAAATCAAGTTCAGCTTTACTACCCTCTCTGTAGCTGATAGCAGAAAGGAACATGAGCATTCAAGAGCATATCCTCACAAAGACTGCTAACATGAGCTTCCATGACAGAAGCCCTAATCCTGCATGAACTATCAGGATAAGCTATTCAGAACTGGTTCCCTAGGCAATTTACCTCTACTATTTGGCACACCTACCCAGCTCAGTAAGCATTAAGAGGCACTGAAACTTGTTTCCCCATCAGCAGCGCATGACCCTTAGGTTATAGATGTTATACTCTAGTTAGCTCAGGCATAAGCAGCAGATTAGCAGTGCCCACAAGTCAGAGCACTGCACTTATCAAGAGCTAAAGGCAACAAGAGCACAGCACAGAATCTTGGGAAGCTCTTAGAATCCAAAGAATGTGCAAGACTGTCAAGGCAGCTTTGCCAACAGTTTGTTAGAATTCAACTTACCGTCATCAGCTTCATCATCATCTTCATCCTCACCATCTTCCTCCTCATCTTCCTCCTGGAATCAAAACAAGACACCTTGTTACACAAGCCACAATCTCATGAGCAAGGTGTAATTCTGTAACCACCCTTTCCTCTTCACCTCTTCTCCTGCCTTACTCTAACCTAAGGGTGAGAGGTACAAGCTGAGCATGGAGAAGCTCCTGTTTCCTCAATAGCCTCTTGTACCCCTTAGGAGAAAGGGGGTGTACAGTTTTATCGCTTGAAGTCACAGTTTATCACTTGAAGTACAGAAGTATCAATCCAAGCAGTAAACAAATACTGAACAGGCAAACTCATTGGATGGAGTCAAAAGGTAGCCAGAGCAAAGGGCAGGACAGACCCCTTGGATCTGCCCATGAAGAAGCATCTGACACCTGGTCAGATGGGTCACAAGATTAAGGGATGAATGCACTATTGAACATGCCAACTCACTGCCGTGGATATACACTGACAACAAAAAGTCTCACCTCATCATCTACTCCATCCTCCTCCTCTTCACCTTCAAGGTCATCATCTTCATCATCTTCTTCATCAATGACTTCTTCATCCAAATCATCTTCCTCATCATCATCATCTTCTTCCTCACCTTCTATCAAAAGATGAAGGTAAGCATTAAAGTTTCAAAATACTTGCTATTCCCAGACAGTATGCTCACACCTCCTACTCCAGCACTACATGAGCAATAGCCAGGAAATCACAGAAAACAAGCTTGCACAGGGAGTGCCAGCAACAAGCCCTGTCAGTCTGCAGCAAGTCTCACTTCTCATGCTGCCTGCCAAAGGAAGGAATGGGGAGGGGTTGTCCAGACAGCCCCTACTTAAGCAGCAAGTTATAATCACTATTTTTTATTTTTTTTAGCAACACAATCACACAGAAGGGAAAAAGTTGTTCCCCAGGAAAAAAAAAAAAAAAAACATGAGGAGAAAATCCTTACCTTCCCCATTCTCGTATTCATCTTCCAGTCCATCCCCATCTGCTTCAGGGTCTGAGTCAGGGGCTTCCTGGTCATCAGCATCAAATCCATCTAGGTAGGTGAGCTGGGGCAGAAGGGTGAACACACTCTCCCGGTAGTTGATGAGCATTGTCACCTCGCAGTTGAAGAGGTCCAGACTATGTAGGTTTGGCAACTTTTTCTGCAAAGATCAAGTCAGTAGATCATTTACAAATCAACAGTATTAGAGGATCATGCAGCCATCAGAATACAGCTGGTTTCCTAACCATACCTATGAGAAAGCAGTCTTTGCATGCATTCTTTTCACCTTGTGCTCTTCTGGTGGAGATAAGTTGCTGCTTTTACTAAGTGTAGGACAACATTCACAATGAAATACAACTCCTTTTTAATCCATCTCCTCTATCCTACAGCTTCCCCTCCTTGAAGACAGAGCAGGCAACAAGCACACAGTGCCCAGCTCCCACAAAGCAGGACAGATCACTGAACCAGACTCATTCTGCCCCAAAACATCAGGCAAAATACCAGAGAGCACAATACAGGCAGCAGACCAAAGCAGTGTCTGCAGGCTAAACCTGATGTGCCTTTCAGCACAGCCACAGCAGCTCTTCCGAACAGGCTATCACACTGTGCACCAGGCTAAGTACAGGAGAGCAGTTGCAAGCTCTTTCTGGAATGGATGTAGGGATGAAACATAATAGCTACAGAGGCAAAGACCCTAGAGATCAGGCCTTTCACAACTACAGAATCTAGATGACAAGGCAAGAGCCACCTTTGGGGCAGTTTAGATGCACCAGGGATGCATTTCCTGCATTTATAACAGGAACACCTTGCAATTCAAGTTGTGACAGCACCCTGAGTGCAAGGGTCACAGCCCAGCAGGACAGCATCTTTGGACTGATGCAATGGAAACCCTTGCTGGTGTCCAAGCAACTCATCTCCATGACACCCCAGGTGCCACCTACCTCAAACTGCATCCGACCCATTAACGGTCCTTTCTTTCTCAGATGGACACTGAGCACTGCATCCACAGTTTTACTCATCCAGCCCAATTTCATGCTTCTTTTAGCAACTGGCTGCTGGTTTTCCAGACAGTGGAGCCATTAACTATTAGCCCAGCCTCAAATTGGACCCACTCATCTGTTCCCATCAGAACCACGAAGTGCTGTTGGAACAGTTACCAAGATGTTGGACTTCTGCTGCACAGACATGCTCCCCAAAGGAAACGTCATCCCTTAGATCCCAGCACAGCCTTTCACTCACCAAGGGCTCCAGAGTATTGATGTCTTTGATCTTGTTGCCGCTTAGATTCAAGTGTGTCAGGTTAGGAGTTCTCTCTGCTAGAACTTCAAGGCCACCAGAAATCCGGTTATCACTCAGCTCCAGCTGCCAGGAGGAAGCATCATATGGTCACAAAGTGTTTTTCTTCTTCTGACACACAGAATAAAATTCCCTGACAACCAGACTACAACAGAACCCCATTCATTAGAGAAGCAGTTCCAGTTTTGAGACCCTTTTTCTGCAAGCTAACACAGCACTCCCAGCCACTTGTGTACTACATATATTGCTATCTAACTGCAATTTCTAAAACCTCG
Organism: Anas acuta; assembly: GCF_963932015.1. Classification (NCBI taxonomy): domain Eukaryota; kingdom Metazoa; phylum Chordata; class Aves; order Anseriformes; family Anatidae; genus Anas; species Anas acuta. The sequence goes on along the minus strand of NC_089004.1, from coordinate 737,884 downwards.
AATATGTTACTGAAGCCACATAACAAAAGCAAGAGAAAAATGATGTTAAAAATATGAGCTCAAAAATACTCTCAAATATTAGAAAACAACCTCTCACACAGCTTACAGGCCTCAAAGGAAAAAGCAGAATCAAATGGTCTTTTTCCTGGCTGATGCAGGGAAAGAAGTTCTCACCAGGGCAGCAAGGTCTCAGAACAAGGACTACTGAGAGATAGGACCACAGGTTTGACTCACCTTCCGGAGTTTGTTAAGCTTGGGTAGATTGGAAACAGACAGCAAGTTGATGTTTATCATGCTGAGGAACTCCAGGTTCTCAAAATCTGAAGAGAGACCAACGATCTTCCCATCATCCGAGCGGCAGTTATCAAGAACCAGCTCCTTCACCTACCAACAGAAACACTCAGCTGTCACTGCATTCCCAAGTCAAGCCTCACCTAAAGTCTACCAAGCTGACATTAGGCTGAGTGACTGACATTTCACAGCAGCATGCGCATCTGAAGGTCCCCCCACTCACCTTAAGGAGCATCCCAGGTCTTAAAAGCCAAATAATTTTTGTACGAGCACAAAGTCAGCATCTGTAACTGTGGCAAGGATTTTACCCTCTAAGCACAAGCTGTGCAGCATGCTACCACTGCACCGCATCGTATGATTCCAGCCAAGGTCTGCCTTCTCTACTAGGAAACCTTCACAGGCTGAACCATGAAACTGCATCAAAGCATCTCACACACAAGGCCTCAAAAAGCTTCCAGAGTGGCACTTTAGGCTGAACTAACCATAGGCCAAACATCACCTGGTTCTGTCCTCTTCAGCTCTCCCCACAACACTAGACCTGCTTTGGACACTGGAAAACCTGCCCCCAGAGGGTTTGTTTCACTGAAAGCATATATTCCTAGTAGAAGTCTCAGCACAGAGCAAGAGCTCTACTCTCCAAAACCTCCAGGCCCTTCATGAGGGGGCCACTGATGGCATATGATATTTTGCCAAGCACAAACTACACACACAGAGGTAATCTATTCCTGGTAATTCAGCACAAAATCCCTTGTGGCATTACAGCCATAAAGCACAGCAGTGATCTGTTCCCCCCTCCACGCACCCAAAGGGCAGACATACCTGGCACCCTCCTCTCTCCCTGAAGCACAGAATGCTCCAGCTCCAGTTCTCATGGGCCATTCCCAAAACTTGCTTTTACCCCACACATTCTTCACAGCACATTGCAAAAATTAGTCTTGGCCAGAAAGCTCATGATGCTCTCCAAATTCCTCCTCTGCAGCTCTCCAATTTTAACTCTCCTGCTCACATCAGCCAGAAGTCATTTGAAATTCACTTTGCCCTACTAGAAGCAGACTTTCTTGTGTTGTGAAGTTGCCAGGGCAGCCCTGAAAGCTCAGAATGAGTTAACACACTCCAGAAGTGGCTGTACTGGTCAGGGCTCTAAGCTCAGCAGCAAACAAGCTCAACTGGGAGTTCTGCAGTTGAACTCATTTTGCTCCTCAGACAGAAGTCTCTGATTAAACTAAGACTCAGTCCCCCCAGCATAAAGGCAACCAAAGCCAGCACTTCACAGATGCTGCTTCGTTGGTGCAGCCACAGAGGTGAGAGTGAACATTACTAAGTTAAGAACCAACCTAGCTGTGAAGAGACCATCTTTAACTTGGACTAGTGCCTTGCCCTGAATGGCAGAACAAATGCTGCAGCTGGCAGTGCAACAGCAGAACAGGACTGAGCAGCCAGGACTGCTTATTCCAGCAGCAGTACTGGCTCGTACCAGCCTCGGCTGCAGGGCACGCACACTCTGAGCCTGCTCGTTTCCCCAGCATGCCACTCACTCAAATTCCTGGTGTCAAACAAGAGGAAACCTGCAGCTGGAAGCCTCGAAGGGACACTTCTACTCCTCAAACCATTCTTGTTCTGCAAGTTCCTTTACCATCTGTGAAGGCTTTAACCTCTACCACAACCTCCATTTACAGCCTTTTTTTCCTTATGCTCCAGCTTGATTTTAAGTTGCCCATGTCAGCATGCTGCAGAGACGTACTGATCTGTCACAAGAACAAGGTGACAGCCACAGCTATCTTGCTATAAGGATGCCAGTGGGGCCACAAGGCTGGCCTCAGATAAGGGCAGGCCTTGTTTCTGAAGCACTACCCACTGAGCACAGTGGCAGTGAGCCAGCTCCCAGGAGCAGAGGCTGAAAGGGCAACAAAAATGCTTTGGAAAGCTGCAAAAATCCAACCCTCAAGCCTCAGCTGACCACTGTGTACAGCTCGATCTAATCACTCCAGCAGCAAAGCAGATTAACTGGCCCCAACAGATGAGGGGACATCATTCCTCTGCTGTGCAAAGGACATACTAGCCACAGGCAGGCACTGGGAAGCAGAAAGTTCAGCCAAGGAGGCATTGGAGAAGTACAGCAAAGAAAACTGAGCAGCAAAGTGATTGAATGCAACTCAGCTATCCCCTTTTTTCTTTTTTTTTTTTTTTTTAAGGTTAGGTGGATTTAGCACAGCACCTCCATGATTCCTCACGTCCCTGCCGTGAGGAATGCACCAAATTTCCTCCCCTCTGAGAAGCTGACCAGCAACCTTCAGAAACTCCACTCACACGCATATGGTCCAAGCACGGGAATTTCCACCCCTGATGTCAACAGCCACGTTCTCTCCTCTACCAGGACACCCCGTGCAGGGCTCGTGCAGCGAGCCCACGCAGTCCTGGCTGCTTCTGCGCAGGAGCAAAGGAGCCGTGAACCACCAGCGGTGGGGAAGGCACAGCCTGCGCTGCTCCTATGGAGCGTTGTGCTGTCCTGGAAGCGGCACCCCGGGGGCTGGAAGCACCCCACGTCCCTCACGTTAGCCAGAAGAGGCCCAGGAGATGGCACGGCGCCTCCCCCCGTCCCCCAGCCCACAGCGGGAGCTCGGCAGCACCGCAGGCCGGAGCTGGAGGAGGCTCTGGCGGAGGAGCAGCGCATGGCCACGCTTGGAGAACATGGGGCGAGCCCGGAGGCACACACACACACACACGGAAGCGATCCAGCCTGCTGCGGGCACCCCGCGCGGCCGAGAGCCCGGGGGAGCACCCACCAGCGGCCCCCTCTTCCCCCCACCTTCAGCCCGGAGGCCTCGCCCCGGGCCCCCGCGGCCCGCCCAGGCCCCTCCATGGCGCCCGCGGGCGGCGGGAAGGGCGGAGGGGGCCGGCGGCGCCCCGGGGCCGCCCCTAACATGGCCGAGCCGCGTGCGCGGGGCCGCTCCGGCCATGTTAGGCGGCCCCGGAGCGGCGGGAGCCATCTCAGCCTGGCGCCGCCCGCAGCCATGCCGGGCGAGCCGCCGGGCACGGGCACAGCGGCGGCCCCGGGGCTCGGGGCAGCGCAGCCCGGGCCCCGCTCCGGCCTCCCGCAGCCGCCGCTTCCCCCCCGCCGCCGCCCCCGGCGGTGCGCGGTCCCCAGGCCGAGCCGAGCGGGGCCGAGCCGGGCCGGGCCCCGGCGCCTGTCCCTTTCCCCTCTCCCTTCCCCGCCATGCGGCCGCAGTACCTCGCCCGGCTTCTTGTTGCGCAGCTCCAGCGTGAGCCGCTTCTTCATCTCCATCCTCCCGCCGTACCGTGCCGGGCCGAGCCGAGCCGAGCCGCCAAACCCCCGCACCGAGCCGAACCGAGCCGAGCCGAGCCCGCGCACGGCCGCCGCTTATATAGAGGAAGGCGCCAACGGCAACAAAGGCGGCCCCGCGCCGCGCCCCCTGGCGGCCCCGCTCCGCTCCGCACCGCGCAGCCCCCGGCCCCGCCGCACGGCAGCGCCCCCTGCCCGGCCCCGGCCGCCTCGGGGCCTGGGGGGCTCGGGGGGGGGGGGGCGGCCCCCGGCCAAACGGGGTGGGGGAAGCGGGGTTCGACGGGGGGCGGCTCGTCTTTCACCCCCCCGTCCCGTCCCCATCTCGGCTCGCCGCGACACGCACGCAGCCCTCGTGGATCCATCCTGTTACGGGGACGCTGAGAGGGGCCCGCGGGGCTTGAAGGCTGGACGGGGTCTGTCCCCGTCCTTCAGGCGTGGTGTCTGGGGGTAGGGGGTTGACCTCCAGGCCTGCGGCACCCACCCGTGCTGTTTCTGGTTGTGTCTGACCGAGAGAGCTCAGGCGGCCCCGCTGGCATTGGTCACAGGGTGCATGAGGCCCTGTGGGGCTCTGCCCCAGCCCTGTTCAAACCAGCACAAGGTCACCACAGGACCGCTCTGTCGCCAACAGGGTCACCACGGTGTTTCACCTCCCAGCTCTGGCCACCGCCCCCAGGGACCCCCAGCAGGGCCTCAGGGACGAGTCGGGGTCCCAGTGATTGCGATGTCTGGCCTGGACACAGCGCTGCCCTCTGCGCCTGCCACACACGCAGCCTCTGCCTGCAGATCCCTCTGAGATGCGGCACTGCTGTGGGTGACTTCGTTAAACATTACCTTAAAAACATGCAGGGAAAACTCTCTGATTGACTCTCCGGGCTCCATGTAAACAGGAACACGAGGGCTTGCAGGACTAGCCCTAGAGTCCCTCATTGTCCCCTTTGGCAGCGGGCCACCGGCTCTCCTCCTATGTGAGGAAATGGCTTTCTGGTGCGTTCCTGTTCGTTTCTGCCAGTTGGCTCTAACATGAACCATGTTTTATTAGGAGTAGCAGAAGGAAGTGGCCATGTTCAGCAGAGGGCTTGAACCTCTGAAGGGGCCCAAAGCAGGGCTAATTTGGAGAAGCGATGGACATTTTCATGAAGAGCTACATTGAAAGATGGTACATTTTGGCCTCTCTGCAATCTCCCCTTGCTGACCGTGTCTCCATTTCTCTGGCCCTGCTGCGTGCCAGAAAGCTCCAGGCTCTCTGCCACAAGGCGAGCAGCCCGTGGGCACTGTGTCGGTGTCCCCTCTCCTTGAGCTGCCCTGTCACCAGAGCTGCGCAGAGGCATGTGAGCGCTGCAGAGGACTGTAAGTGCCCATGCACTGGGCGAGCAGGAAGAACAGCCTTGTGGCAAAGCCCAGCATTGCCCAGTTGCCCCCTCCCAGGGCGTGAAGCACGGCGTTGGCCAAGCTCCGTTAATTGCATCCCCGTGGGTGAAGCAGAGCATGGGGACTGCTTTCTCTGGGTGAATCCTGTCTCCTCTGGCTCCTCTGGAGCTTCACGGAGCCCTGCCCCGGGAGGGGACAACAGCTCCCAGCACCCTTGTCTCTCCCCAGCCAGAGCCCCCTCTGCTAAAAGCAGCAGATCTGCAGGCTGCCCCTGGGCAGAGCAGCTGGGAGATGAGGGGAGAGGCTCCCCCCCCTTGCTGATCTGCATTTGTTTTAAGGTCTCTTTCATGTACTCTTTGAGGCTCGTTTCCTGTTCTTTGTAGAAAACAATGCTTCCCTCTCCCTGTACCCCCCCCTCCGCCCATCCCAGGGTGGCTTTATCTCCCCTCCCTTGGGATTCACTGCACTGGGTTCCTCAGAAGCTGCGTTTTATATTTGTCTTAAAATAAAAAACCCTGCTCTGATTTAACTGAATTGATTTTAAAGCTGCGTCTGGTATTTGATGTCTGGTAGAAGCATTTAAACTGATCTAAACTTTCTGTGTTTGGGCACATTTACACGAAGCTGGTAATTTACTGTGCAAGTGACAGCAACTGAAAGGCTGGACCTTAAATGCTGACATGGGTCGAAATTCAGGTCTGGGACTTTTCATACAAGCTGGAGCACAGATGCTCAGAATGACATATTATCTATTATACATCATGATACTATGTCTGTGCTTTGCACTGCTTCAGCTACTTCATTCCTAGCCTAGTGCTTCCACGGAGTGAATCCTGTATGACTGGGCCATTACTGCTCCATACACGAGGACTTCCACATCACACTTCTGTGACCTCATAACAGGAATGAGATCCCCCAGATCTCCCGGCTGCTGTAGATTCCCAGCAGCTGGTCCTGCTGGGACGGACTGGTATCCAGCTACAGGAGAGCTGTGGGGACACCAAATCAGCTGCAACAACTTCTCCTATGGGCACCTTCATGCCAGCCCCGGATGGAGAGACGGTCCCTGTGTGAACAAGCATGCAGCCAGTTTGCCAGTGCATCTCATTCCTCAGACCCACTGGGGATCTCAGATAGATGCAGGGATCTTCCCCCATAACTAGAGGATGTGGTCAAGCAATTTTATTGGAGATTTACAAGCAAATAAGGCATGGTCTGGGAGACCAGAAAACCTGAGACCGTGTGCCCCCGCACCAGGAAGGAGGCAAATAAAGCTAACCCCGTCCTCGGCAGCCTTTAGAAGAAATTCGCTATATTTCCTTTTTTTCTTCTTGTTTCCCAGATGGGACCTGGGGTCCCGACTCTTGCAGGGATGGAGGTGCTGCCCCCGGCCGGCGCTGTGCTCTCCTCGCTGCAGAGACGCGGAGGTGCCGGCAGAGGGAAGCATCCCACCGGCGCTACGGCTACCGGCGCCCGGCCGCGGTCCTATGCAGGGTAAACCCCGACCCCAAAGGGGCCTAGGGCTGCCCTGGAAAAATCCAGGAAGGTGGGAGTGAGAGCAAACACCTCTGCGTGGGGAGAGCCCCTGCCATCCCCGTGGGGCAGCCGCAAAGCTGTCCTGATGTGGCATACAGCCCGAGCTGGTGCCTCCAGCCCACCCTCTGCAACCCTCGCCCTGCGGTCAGTGGCTCCAGGGCTGGATCAGCTCTGCTACGAGGACAGGATGGAAAGAGAAGGCTCTGGGGAGACCTCACAGCGGCCTGCCAGTGCCTGAAGGGGCTGCAGGAGAGATGGAGAGAGGAGGGACTCTGTGTCAGGGGGTGTAGGGATAGGACAAGGGGGACAGGAGGGTGGCTTGAAATGAAAAGAGGGGATATCTAGATCAGATATGTTATAAATGAAGATACAACTCAATCTGAATTTAGTACTATTTATGAAAGACAAGTAAACAGTACTGGGTGCACGGGGAGTCTGCTCTACCCACATAGACGAACATCGAACTTTCTAAATCTACAGAACAGTCTCAATTTTCCATTCCTTTTCTTGTACATTAAACCCGAGTATGCCTATACATATGTACAATCAGAAAAGGTAACAAACAATCCTTTAAGTCAATTACTATTAATGTCCATGACTGGGGGAGCATAGTTGGAGTTGGGAATCCTGGGTGAAGTGCTCCCATATCTTCCATGACTTCATTCATTTTTTCTCAGATCATATAACAGTCTCCATTTTCCATTCCTTTTCTTGATTACAAACACCGGAGAATTCCAGGGCTAGTCGTGGGAACAATATGTCTCGCTTTAAGTTGTTAAGCAACTAGGCCTTCAGGCCTTATGTATCCTCTTCTTCCCGGATCGAAGGGAAACATCCGTCTCCTCTTCAAGGCCAGTAGGGCCTGGGTCAAAAGGCTCGTCCAGGTCACCGGGGGCGTAACAGCAAAGGCCTGCGATGGCTGTAGCAGCAGAGGGGCCCATGGCATAGCAGTCGGATCAGTAAAGGAGCCCGCAGCTCCCTCACTGTCTGGCAAACCACACGTGTCTGACTGTGGCCCCACAGGGCTCTTTAAGGCCTCAGAGACTGCTGGCCAGGTGCCGAGGAATCCCACCACAACCTTGTTTTTAGTAGCAGAATCCCACACCTTGACCTCCATTTGGTCCCATATTACAGGATCATAAACTGATTGCTAATAAAGGGAATATGCTGTAAGGTTAACCAGGGCAGTCTTTGCTCCTAAGGACGTATGATTCCCCATAATCCCCATAATGCACAACTGCTTACCAGCGAGGGGCAGTTGTGTGCGCGGCTCCGCTCCTCTCAGCTTGAGCTTCTCTCCAGCTCCGGTGCGCCCATTTCCAGTGACTTTCTGTACGAGCTTCTTTGGGCGGTTTGCTGAGTTTGGCCGAAGCTATCTTCATGAGGAGATCGATGTGCCTGTTCCCGTCCTGGTCTCCGTTCTGCTAGCCAGTCCCTATTCATTCCTTTTTCCTGCTTCTTTATTGGTGACATGACTTCATTACATCGTGTTGCCTTTTTCATCTTGAGGGCAGGCTCCCCTCTTATACCCTTCTCCCCACAGCAGTCCTTTTCAAAAACAGCTCTTCACTGTTCAAACAACTTTGCATATAACAGCAACAGAAAACACCCAGAAACATCCATGCCTTAATGGCTGGAGAACAGCAACTGGAGACTGCGTGGAGTCTCCTGAATCACCCTTCTTTGTTCCCTCTAAACTCTTTACAGTCCTGATGGCTCATCGTTAAGTCTGATGTTATCACCAATCATGGGGCTTGCCGACGCCCATGGCCACACTCCCACATCTCCCCCTTCTTTATTAATATCAACCATCTTCTTGACAAGAATTATTACTCCATATATCACAGATAGAAGGAAGAAATTCTTCCCTCTGAGGGCAGTGAGGCCCTGGCCAAGGCTGCCCCGAGTTGCTGTGGGTGCCCCATCCCTGGCAGTGCCCAAGGCCAGGCTGGATGGGGCTGGGGGCAGCCTGGGCTGATGGGGAGGTTGTGCCAATGGCAGGGGTGGGACAGGGTGGGCTTTGAGGTCCCTTCCAACCCAAACCATTCCATGGTTCTATGCCCACCAGGCAGCCCTAAGGTTTTTGGAGCACAACATCCAAGCCCAAAGGGTTTAGATGCCTCCCTCGAGCCTCACTCCAGGCACTGGGCTGAAGTGCCTGAAACAGTTGTCTGGGGGCTCCCAAAGCCAGCAGGAAGAAGAGGGCACATCCAGAGTAAGATTCAGCCCGAGCTGGCTGTGACCTGAACACTGTGCCTCCAAAAGCAGGTAGGATTCATCCCCAGGCAGAGATAGAGGCATGGGGCTGGCACTCCAGCCTATGCATAGTATTTCCCAGGTGTGGGATAAAGTCACAATTCTCTCATATTTGCAGCATTACTCTTTTATTGGTGATTCTCTTAATGGAGCTCCAGGGACATCAGCCTGTCTGCCCTGAGCTTTTTGCACAGCACAGGCCTTGAAAGCTTCGCAGTTTGTGCCTTGTCTGCCAATCCCTGAGTGTAAAAGAAAATCCAACCATTCTCTGTGGAAATTATTTGGCCTGCCCCGCAACTCCCAACAGAGGCTGTATCTCGTTTGAAACATGCAGGTGGCAGTCACCTGCTGGTTCCTTCGGACTCTCCATACACTATTTTTTATCACAGTCTGGGGGTTGCTCAGCCCAGGATGGTTTATTCTCTCTACTCTGCACTAATTAGCTTTGCCTTGCACTAATTAGCTGTGGATACTGGCATTGTTATGCCAGTGTAACCATATAACATCACCCAGCTCCTATCTCAAAGCAGATCTGGAGGCACCTTGCAAACCACTGTTCAAACTTTCTGATAGGGAAGCTGAGCCCCATAGTAGGGAAGCTGTTTGTCCTCCACCACCCTGCAGGGAGCCAGCGCCTTTTGGGCCAGCTTCTCCCAGCAGCTACGCTCAGCATCATTACCACCCCATCAGCGCCTGGAAACAGGTGGGAACGTGTCCCACTACAGCTGCAGGGACAATTGGGAGAGGCAGCAGGGAAGTGCCTGGGGTGGGATTTGGGGAGATGGGGCTTCCTGCAGACCAGCTGCAGCACCCACCTCACCCTACACGTGCAGTTATCACCTCCACACTGCCCTGGCGCTCCCGGGCTGTTTGCAATACTTGGCTTAAAAAAAAAAAAAAAAAAAAAAAAAAAAGGTAACAGATAATTACTGTTTTTGCCAGCTCTGTAATGTCTCCCAGCTCAGCCTGACCAAACAGTAACAGGAACTAGGAACAGCACTAGGAACTATCATTATAGCTATTACTGCTGTGTGCACCGCAGGATTTTAGATCCCCTGTGAGGAGTCAACATCCAGGGAGACCACAGAGAAAACCTGTCCCAAGGAGCTTACAGAAAGCACGCAACACAGACAGGAAATAAACTTCAGATGCCTCAGGCACTGAGATGCACCACTAATGCTGGGATTAAGTGTGACTGGGTCTGCTGGCACGGACACCTCAAGGACTGCCCTGTGAAACACCCCTTGTCCCCCAGGAGCTGTGTTGGACACTTCAGCCCAGAAGACTTAGGACACATGCAAACAAACAGACACAAAGTCCACGTATAGGATTCTCAAATGCCTCTGATCATTTCTTTGTATCTAAAAAAATATGGTTGAAACAATACCCTTTGAAATATTACTAACACCTACTGCATCCCTGCCCCTGCACCATTTTCCTACTACCTGGGCTGTGCTTTGACTGCATCCAGACTCTGCCAGCTCGTGCCATTTCTCTGCAGTGTGGCCACTGATGTGTGAACCCTGAGGTCTTTCCAGCAGAAATCCCCTTCCCTGGGTCAGGCTTTACAGCCCTCACTATGCCTCGTCTCTGACACCACAAAAAGTCCTGCTTTCAGGCTTAAAAGCATCCTGCCTCTCCACCTATTTGGCTTGCCTGAATTTCAGGCCTCTACAGACAGGAAAAATCAGAACTTCTCCACTATCACAGCACAGCTCAGCCAGAGCTGCCCATGCCCCTGATTTGCAGTTTGTGCTAATGTTCTTTTTATTCTCAGGAGCAACACCACAACAAGAGCATCTCCAGATGTGCTGGAGCTTGTCCTCATCACCTCCGCAAAGCCCCAAGCGTGATGGGGGCTGCTGTGCTCTGCACGTTGGCTGCCATGAGTATTCAAGACATGCAAAGAGGATTTGGGAAACTCTGCTCATTGGGTAATAGTCCCACAGGTGCCACGGGGAGAGGTGGGATGGCTCCATCTCCCTGTTCTCATCGCAATGCCAGATCTCAGTGGGGCTGCGCTGCAGAGATAGGCAAGGACCTAGCCTGGGGGTTGGGTTCCCAGAGCAGCCTCCTCCGCTGTCACCTGGCATTGTGCAACCCTCGCCCTCCCTGCAGAGGGTGTGTGCAGAAACCTGCTCACGCGGGTGCTACTTGGGGTACAGCTGAGCTTAGGAAGCAGCCATGCACCAGTACCAGAGCTGCAGGACCCTGTGGGCTCCCTCCTTCACACCACTCTCTCCTTTGTGCCCCCCAGCTGCAGCTGCACAATGGGATGGTGTCAGATCCTTGTGCATGGATTTGGAGCCACCTCCAGTTACGCATCCATCTCTGTATTAAGGCCACCAAGAAGGGCTACAAGAGACTGGAGTGGTCCTGATGTGAATGTGTTTTATTGTACAGGCAGTTGCACTCAAACCACTGCCTGAACATAGGAACACAGGCAGAGGCTGTTAAATAACTCACAGGAAGACACAGGCATTGCTTATTATCTGTCAAGACTGTGTTGGAACCGCAAAGTATTCTCTCTGCTATGAGAGTAACTCATCTGATTTAGGAAAGAAGAGGGCAGTTTGTGCCAGGCAGTGGTTGCAAGAGGATGGAGATGGTCTCCCTCATGGTCTCAGAGGCCAGGCAACAAACTGGGAATTACAAGAGCTGGACATAGCCCCTCCAGCACTCCCAGCAGATCTGCTCTGTGGGCACTGGTGGCACTTCCATGCCCTTCTCAAGCTTTGCTATTTAAGGTGACAAACTCTTCCAAGAGGTTTTTCCAGCAGTGCCGCCTTCTTCCTTATAGTCCTTTAAGAAGATGGATCCTGCCACCAACAGGGTCAGAGGCAAGCCTTTGATCTGCCTTCTTAGGGGCTTGTGGATTTTTAACAAAGGCACAAATTCTCCAGGCTTTACCTTGTCATTCTTCAGGTGCAGTGCTTGGGGAGGGGGACCCTGGGAATTCTTCCTGCCTGAAATAGAGGCAGCAGCTCCCACTTTCTGCCCAGCAGACAGTAAAGGGCCTTGAGCCCTCAGAGATGGCCCTGGATGAGGAAGCCCCTGGTTCCCAAGGCCTACTCTGCTATTGCCAACTCTGCTATTTGGTCTCACAGGACCTGCACAGATCATCACTGTCTGCTCCTGCCAAAGCTTTGCACCATTCTGAGAAAGTATTGCAGTGTTCAATAAACACGACTACCTGGGTGCAAAGCCCTGCCAAGCTTCTGCCAGCTGTGATGTAAAGCTACAGGCTCAGCCTGAGCAAAAAGGAGTTTTCTCTTCATCTCTTTCCATTTTCAGGTCTCTTTAGAGTTGGGATTCCTCCAAGCAAGAAAGGATGAGAGGCTGCAGAATGCAGGGGCTTGATTTGGTGAGAGGCGCTGCCCTGCTCAGATTCTGCTAAATTTGAAACTTTCCAGGACTTGAGCAGGCCTTGCTGCTCTAATGTCCTGCAGCTGAGTGGGGAGAGCCCTGCTGGAGCTGTTAGTGTTGCTGAGAATAAGAGGATTTTCTCTCTCCTGATGTAGATAGACTGTACTTTCATCTACAAGAAGGGAAGAAAGAGAAAAGCCCCAGCTTAGCACCCACACACCCCACACCTCCCGCTGAGTTATGCAAGCCAAAGTCTGCAGCGCATACATGGCTGCCCCGAGAGGTGCATGTGACAGATGACAGCACTGGGAGAACTTCCTTTAATTATTACTATTATTGCTGTTACTATTAGCAATTAAACCATTTGTTCTAAACCTGCCTGGATTTCAAAACAAGCACAGGGTGGTCAGCTTGTCAAAGACTATTGGGTTGACTGGTATGGCATCCTGCCTGGAGTGAAGATAATAGAGTGCCTGGGAGATTGCTCAATGATGATGGATTGGTGGGGAATTGCTCTTGGACCCTGAGAACAACCCTCTAGGGCCTGACAAGGCTTGTGCCCTGCTCCTCCAGAGACTGGCTTGCACAAGGACAGGACCATGATGTTGTAAAGAGCAGGTGTTGCAGACATTTGAGACTTGGAAGCCACACCTCACGTGGGGTGCGATCCATCTTTGCTGTCACTACTGATGCTTTTTGGTTGCCTGGAGCCCCTGCCCTGTGTGGTGAAGAAACACAGATATTTACAGCTCTGCAGATGTGAATAAGAGTGGGTACATTGCTCCCGCTAGGCTGTGCAGCAGCAATGGAGACAAATGCTTTCATTTGGCTGTGCAAACCTCATCCAGCTTTAGCATGTCTCCTGCTGCTGTTATTTCTTCCAGACCATGATTTGCTAAACAGCTTCCAAAACAAGCAGAAGCTGCAATTCCTGCCCCGTGGAGCTGTGGATGACAGGGATTATCTAATTGTTCAGTATTAGCAAGGCTCCCAGGTCACCTCCCTGTGTTTTTTGTACCCGACAGCAAGAAATTGCAGCCCTGGAGCTAAAGGCACGTACCCAGAGCAAAGCAGTCAGCAGCAGGACGGAGCCTGTCTGGGCTGCTTCAGGCCCTTCCTGGACACAGGCAGAGTGATGGAGCAGGGTGCCAGGGAGCCAAAGTGCCTGGGTTCCCTTCCCAACTTGCATGCTGCCTTGCTGTGAGAACTGGGCTAAGTTATTTTGTCTCCTTCCCCCCCAGGGCTCTGACTCACACGTGCTGAGCAAACAGCAGCTGGGACAAGGGACGCCAGCACTCCCACCTCACCCTGCCGGCCCCTCTGCTGGCAGTCCCAGCCCCACACTGACCAGGGCAATGAGGGCAGGCATATGTCTGTGAGCCACAGGTTCTCCAGATGGGCTTTTTAAAGCCAAATTCCCCGCCACCAGTAGTCCAGGTGGAAACCTTCACACAAGGGCCATGGGACAAGGCAGGGGAGGGCCAGGCTCAATGAGCAGCCAGACACTGAGGCTGCAGGCTCAGATCACGCAGAAGTCCCAGCCACTTCCACTGCCAGCTCCCAGATGTCCCGGGGCTTCCCACATCACAGCAAGTCCTGCCCCACAAAGCCTGGGATGCTGCTGGGATGTGGGGTCCTGCACAATGGCATCAGTCCTGCGTAGCAGGGAGGGAACAGCTGAGGGGAGAGGGTGAGGAGCAAACCTCCCCTGTGAAGTTTCCCTGTGGATCTGGGGGCAGAAGCGACGCATCTGAGCCGACCACCCCCCTCCAGCTCACCTCCCCGCCCCAGGCCCTGCTGGTCACAGGCGGGAGGCTGTAGCCATTAGGTGGAGTCAGACAGAAGACTCACCAGGAAATCAGCCTCTCTCCCTGTGACCTGAACGCTGCTTACTGATGAATCAGGGAAGATGCAGATTCCTGACATCCTCCCCGGTTACTTACTCGCCGTGTAGCACAGGACACATCAGTGATGCTCATGTGCGTTGGTCATGCCAAGGATGCCAGAGGTTTTGGGATGGGAAAACTCATTGTTTTCAAAGACATTTGCATGAGCCAGGCATCATGTATCTGGTGATGTCCTGCCTCATTTCCAAATGCCCTCCTTGGTGGAGACTGGCCCTTGGCTGCCTCCCCCCATGGTGTGAGGGACGAGCCAGCACTTGCTTCTTGCTGCGATCCCCTGGGAAACCGGGTGCCTTCCTTCAGCATGCGCGCCCATCCATCTCATACTCCCATGGTTCATTCAGGAGCTGGAATTGAATGAGAAGCAAATTTCCCCCTGAGCTCCTCCAGCACCGTGGAGGCATCCAGGGCAGGGAGCAGCTCGCTGCTCTGAGCACCTGCACTGAGACGTGGCATCTGTCCTAGACAGACAGCCAGCCTTGGCTTAGTCGCATGTAATGGCAACTCAACCGTGTTGTAAGATAAGCTGTTTCATAGGTTAATTACCCACTCATTTCAAAATCTATGTGGATTTGTGAGGCTTTTGTAAGCCCTGACATCTTCCAGGTGAGTTCCTTTTTATAGAAGTATAAAAATAAATGGCTAAGCTTCACAAAGAGCCAGGCCTCAGGGCAAATCCAGCCCAGGATGCCTGGAAATGTCACAGCAAAGGCAGCTGTGACCCTCAGTAAGCACACAGACAGGGATGGGGACACCTCGGGTCTTGGTTGGAGACTGCCTGGTGATGCTGAGCCCGGTGTCTCCCCTGCTCCAACAGGAGGAACTGGCCAAATAATCAGCTTTTATATTTAAGAAAGCAACATGTTTCTTCTTCTCCCAACCCTATGTAGAAGAAAAAGATTTTGGTCTTTGGGATTGCTGCCAATTTTCATGATATCCTGAATGCGATTCCAGAGGAAAAGGTTTGCAAAGCAGTAATCCAAAGGTGTCCCATTCTCCCAATTCTTTAACTAAATAACAAAATATACTAGCTAGAGGAAATGTGATTTATTTTGGGGAACATACGGTATAGCAGCAGTTGGGGAAAAGTTGAAAAGCTGCTCAAATTTAATCCTTGGAAATAAGGCAGCATCAGCTCCTGAGTGTTTGTTTCTGGGTGAAATTTGTTTTATTGTTTTTTAACCAGATCTTGGAGGAAGGCTGTACAGCTCGGTCCCTCCCTTGGGAGAAACAGGGTTAGGGTTGGGGTGTGTGCGCGTGCGCAGGTAACCTGCCTAGGGGCACGCTGATGATTTCAGACTGCATTTCTACCCGCTCTTCCAACCCTTCCAGCTCACGCTTCTCTGCCCTCCCTCTCTGCCCCTGCCCATTTGGGAGCACAGATATAAACCCTCCAGCCAATATGTTTCCTCTGGGGGACTGGAAGCTTTGCCTGGAGGGTGCTCATGGCTCTCGTCACATCCCAAAGCTGTCCCTAGAGTCAGAGAAAGGCTATTTCCTGGCGGCTGCTCCCAGTGATCTCAAACCGTGGGTGCTCCTGCAGAGCGAGGGTGGCCAGGCAGGTTGTGGCTTCAGCTCTGCTGGAAACCTTGGAGCTCCTGACACTTCACCTCTCCGCGTGCTCCGTCCCAAGGGAACACAGGTAAGCTGGGCTGGGGTGAGAGGTGAGCAGTGAGCGAGCGGCCGCTGGGTGCTCTGGGCGCTGCTTTTCCCTTCCCTTTTGCTGCCTCTGCCTCATGTCTACACTGTCCCCTTGCCACCTCTTGACTGAGGTCAGCTCAGCTGGGAGATGGGCTTTACCCTCTTGGGTCTGATTCCGTTCTTACCTGGTGCAACCACTTGCATTGCTGTAAGCACGTAACACAGAACACCAGGGATCAGGAGAGGGTCACTGCGGTGCAGATGAGCACACGGAAACACGGATCACAAAGAGTCAGACCTCAGCCCAATCTGCCTGCCATCTACTTCATGCTGCTTGGGGCTCAGCTGCTCTGGGGAACCCTCCAGCCTGGATCACCGAGGGGGCATTGCTAACTGGCAATTGGAAAAGAGCAATGGAGGTTTATCCACAAATCAGTTTATTTGGTAGAAGCAGGAGGCTGTAGATGAGCTTGTTTGTGTTAGTGCTACTCCTGGCTTTATCCCTTTGAAATTCTTCTTGGGAAGAGAGGCAGAGGAAGCTGCAGTTGCCTCACACCACTGCACACCTCCTGCCCCTGCTCAGCTCTGTGGTGTTACTCAGCTGGCACTGCTGCAAACAGGGACTTGTCTGTTTCTCTGTAAGAACACCACTAGCTGATGAGTGATTTTAAGATAAACTTCCCTTCCCTGTGCTAGATTCAATGCTGAAAGGGTTTCCAAAGAGCAGAAAGCTCTCCTTTCCGACCTGTGCCTTGGGAGCTCCAGGATGCTGTCGGCGTCGTCGGTGTCACGCTGCTGCCTGCTCCCTCTGCGGAGCCTGCACTGTGCCCAGGGCTCCACCTGCTTCAGGGAATTCCTGTGGCTCTTGCATACCAAATACCCAGCCACTGGGGTTTGGACAGTGTTGCCAAACACTGCTAAGCTTGGCATCCATCTCTTTAGCTGTCCGTCAGCCGCTCCAACAGCTCTAAAGCCTCAAGAATTTGTAACAAAATGTGGCAAATGAGAAACTTGATGAAAATTTTACTTTTCCAGAGGAATTAAAGAGGGATGGGAAATGATGCGCACATTGAGAATGGGGAAGTCTTTAGCACGGGGAAGAAAAATTGAAAAAAAAGTCAGATTTTTTTCTAGAATCCTGCCTTTAAATGCAGCTTCTGCCTCTGCCAGACGTCCTGGAGCTCCTGCAGTGTGGAGCCACCCAGAGCACGAAGCTCTGATGCCTTTCACCAAGCTGCAAGGATGGGGCTTGCACAGGAGGCACACGCAAAGGGAAATCACTGCTGGCAACGAGACATCCCTGGGCCTTTGCTCTGTGCCCCAGGACTCTGGGAACACCCAGGGACGGTACTGGTGCTCGCACCGCGCAGGACGAGCTCCAGCCCTGGGGAGGATGCTAAGAAACAACTAACAAGGACAGAGCCAATGAGCAATAAACCCTGCGGAGCTCCACTCCCAAAAGGTAGCGCACAGCCCATGAGGTGTGGGGAAGTCCTCTTGGCAGCAAGATCTGAGTCATAAAGAAAGTGAAGTGGAGGGAGAAGACAGGGTGACAAGGGCAGGGCTGAAATGGGGAAGCATGATGTGGCAGAGATGACCCCCGCCGAGGGATGTTAATGCCGTGGATGGGGCTGCAGCAACCATTCCCAGGCTCAGAGTTCAAGACCATTTCCTAGGGTAATTTGTTACTCCTGATCGTGAGGAGAGAGCAGGAAATATCTGCAATGTGATACATGCTGGGAAGAGGATGAGTCTTTTGTAACAGGGTAAGGATGCTGTGCAACACGAGCACACGTGTGTGCAAGGGGCAGGCAGGCAGAGCACATCTCCCCTTTCCCTTTGGGTGTGCAGTGCGCTCCTTCCCCAGCTGCATGACTAACCTGCTCCTCTTCCTTCTGCAAAGGCAGCCCAACGATGCCGAGCATATTCTCCTACCAGAGCGCCGAAATCGACTGGTGTGAAGGCAACTTTGAGCACTCGACGGTCATTGCAGAGTACTACAACACCGTGAGTGCAGGCGCGTCCAAGGGGCAGGCGGGGGCGTGAAGGGGGACGGCTGCGGGCACCCAGGAGATCTAGCTGGGAGATGTGACGGGACAGCCTTTTTTCCTCTCCTGCTGCTTGCTCCTCTGAATGTACCTGTGTTGGAGGGTGTCTCTGCAGGGAACATTTTCTGAGCTTCAGGTAAATCATGGGGCTTTCGTTGTGTACTACAGGCAGCTGCCCGCCAAGCGGGCTGGGGCTGGGGATCCTTTGGGCACGCGTGGGGCTGAGTTCCCACTGAACAGTCTGGCATTGCTCCTTAGCCCAGATTTGCGAGATCCTGTTATACCAGTCCTGCAGCTCTCCTGCCAACTGGGGTAAGTCCCACACAGGGCTCATATATTCCAGTTAAACATACAGGAGTGGCAAAACGAGAGACAGTGCTTGCATGAACCGTGTCGGGCAGGTTGGGAATCCGGAACTCCAGGCAGAGAAAAGCTGATGAGTGAGCCAGTTTCACCTCCTGTGATCCCCTTTGTAATCCAAGCTCCATCCAGCACCAGTCCCTCGAACGCAGCCCCCTGGCTTAAGGTTGGCTGGATGCGCCTGCATTTGTCTGAAAAGGACTCAGTAGATAACTGCTGTCCGCAAGCGCGTCCCTCTACCTTAGTACAATTATGGGCCGGCAGGGGTGTGAGGCATGTGGATTTACAACCTTCCAAAGGCCTTGTTTACAACCTTTAGCAGTTACTGTCTAACGCTAGAACTTCTTGTTTCTCATGGAAATATCTTTTTCTTTTTTTCCTCTCTCTCTCTCTTTTTTTTTTTTTTTTTTTAAAAAAAAGCATTTCCTGCTTTTAATAAATTGCCTATAGTAATGATAATTCCTACACCTGAATCCCGCAGCTCCCGAGCTCTAATTGCCCTGCTGGGGTCTCAGAGGAGGGATGCTCACATTGTGTCTAGTCCCTGCTCTTTGAGACAGTTAAAAATAAAGATCTGCCGGTCCAGACCAAATCCTGCTCCCCTCCAGCATCCATCTGAATGTGGTGTGCTGATACCTGTTCACTGGCACTTCATCCCTGCTGGACGGGTGCAGAGCTGCAGAGCGGGGGGGGGGGGGGGGGGGAGGGCGGGGGGGAGCAGAAATCACTGATACTCACTGCAGCATGTCAAATGTAGCTGGAGATGCCAAATGCCTCTGAGTTTTGGAGTCTTGGTGGCAACATTAGAGAGGGGCTGATTTCTGCAGGAAGTCTGAAAGTGAGACTTTTGAAATCAGAATTCATGCTGGGAGATATATTTGCCTAAGCTCCAAGTTTAGTACACAGGCAGCATTTTTCAAATGTGTCTTTGGAGCTGAGACCTCATTTTCACAAGGATCATGATTTACACCCAGCCTGTCCAAGTGGCTCAGAATCCTTAACACACCAAGAAGCATCTCAGGAGCTCACCAAAAACCCCTCACGTGTTTGACTTCCCTGCAGCATACTGCTGGACACCAGTCAGTGTGTCCAGATGCATAACTATTTTCTTGGGACTCAAAGTCCTCTAATTCCCATAAAACATTAACTCTGGGTTGCTCTGTGACAAAGGCTTTTGTGAGCTGCTCCTGAGAACCTTATCCCAGTGCCTAGTTCCGGACTGAGGTCCCTACTAGCTGCAGCCATCCTCTGTGCCTCCACACTATACCGGCATTGAGCCACAGGCTTGTCGGGATGAATTTTCATGTGGCAATACTCAGACACAGCTTCCCTCCAGGACAGGAAAACTTGTCCAACACACTTCTCCGCACAGGTGCAAAATAGAGCAATGATAAGCCATAGAGCGATGAGGGCAGAGCAAACCTTGCAGGATTTTTTCTGGTATTAAACTAGCCCTTGTTCCTGTTCCTCCCTGATCCTTCTCCCCAGCTGAGAAAGGGCTTCTTTTGTCCCTGTGCTGATCTCCTTCTTGCCAGGTTCGCTTTTACCATCGCAAGGAGCTCAGCCAAGTGCCTGTGCAGTGGAGGGTACCACTCCTGCAGTTTCTGGCTTAAGATGTGATTCCTGTTTAGGGAAGCAGCAGAGATCGAGATGTGCCTTGCACCAGGGCTGGTGTGTGGTCTTCTTTCCAAGCAAAGGGAGAAAAAAGAGCAACTCTTCACAAAAGTGCTGCTGTCTGAGCATCTGACAGCATCCCCCAAAGCTACGCCATGCTCAGGGCCAGACCTGGTAACTAAAAGCAGGAAGGATAATCACCAAATGGGCATCACCCCTCAGTCCATGTACACTGGCTGGCATTGCCTGGCTCTCAGCCTTGCAGCAGCACTGGGGAGCCCCCTCTGTGCTTCAGGCTCCCTCACACAGCCAGGCTCCTTGCAATGTGCCCTAACGAGGGGACTACAGAAATCAGACCAGGCTGAGATCTTCTGCAGGCCCTGTCAGCTGGCAGCATGCTGCAGACCCAGCATGGGCTCAGGGCACTGTCTCAGATGTGATCCCAGCTGCCCTGGTCTCCCTCCCTTCTCTCCTCCATTCATTTGGTACCCACGTTCAGATTGCTTCCTCCCTGCGGCAGGCTTTATGGGCCTTATCTCCCTGCTCTGCCTGGAGACAATTATCTCAATATCGACTTCAGCATCGGCTTGCCAGAGTTTTAGACGAGCTGGGAATCCAGCCAGCTCTTACCCAAGGCTCCTGCACCACTAAACCAACGGGGCTTCCTAATGGAGCATCCTCTGCAATGTCTTCTTCCCAATGCTGCCTGGGGCTCAAGTCGGGTAGCTTTGTGCCAGCAGCAGCAATGTGCTGCTGAGAATTGCTCTGTGCCAGCCGCACTCTCTCTCAGCCCTGCTTGGATTGGATGCTTTTCATTAGAAATAAGCACTGGGGGTATGAGCAGAGAATGTAAACAATATCATTAAGTCCCTAATAATTAATACTTTGTGGCTCATGATCATACTGCAGTTCAGCAACACAGTGCCAACTATTTATAGTGAATCAGTGACCCAGAAATTTATTGTCTTCTGGCTGTTTGTAGGAGAAAAGTATTGTGCTCCATGAGGGTCATCAGTCAGGGACCTGTCATTCTACCCTCCTTTCTTTCCTGAAATGACTGATGAGGATGCTGGTAACAACTTCTAGATCCTCAGCAGTTTCTGGCAAAGCAGCAGGAGCTCTGACACTGCTGCATATCCAGAGCTCCCGGACATTTCACCAATCAATGCAGATAAACCCGACTGCAGGTGCAAATCACCCAGATACGCCCAGAGAAGCACTCACTTTCAAGCGTGTCAGAGCTGTGCTGTATGCCCTGGCTCCCTGCACGGTCCTGTGGCGGCGCAGACACCTCCCGTGCTCGCCTGCCCAGCAGCTCCTGTGCAGAAGGGCAGCTCCTTGCCCCCCACTCTGCACGCTGTTCCTGCCCCAAAGCACTGGCGTGACACTGCAATGGCAGGGCAGACAGCCTCAGCTTTGCCACACAGGGCTGGCTATTAGGAACTTGCTATACAGGTCTGGATAGCCTCTGAGATACTAGCTTCTGTCTTTGGCCCCATGGGCTTTTCTGTTAGCTAAAGCTGGTTTGTTGGCCTTTAAGAGTATGAGTGCGCTCCAATGAGGCTTTTAGAAATATCCTTTCACTGCAGAAAACCACAGGATCAGAGAAGCATGGAATGGTTTGGGTTGGAAGGGACCTGGAAGCCCACCCCATCCCACCCCTGCTATGGGCACGACCCCTCCAGCAGCCCAGGCTGCCCCCAGCCCCATCCACTGCACCCACAGCTCCTCGGGGCATCCTGCACCAGGGAGGGCCTCACTGCCCTCAGGGGGAAGACTTTCTTACTTCCATCTCATCTAAATCTCCCCTCTTTTCATTTCAGGCCACACCCCCCCCTCTTGTCCTATCCCTACACCCCCCTGACACAGAGTCCCTCCCCATCCCTCCTGCAGCCCCTTCAGGCACTGGAAAGCAGCTGTGAGTTCTCCCCAGAGCCTTCTCTCTCTGAACGCCCCCAGTTCCCAGTCTGTATTTGTAGCAGAGCTGCTCCTGCCTCTGGGTGTTATTGAGGTCCTCCTCTGGACCCAGGCTGCTATTGCCCCTTTGCCATGCTCACAGGGCACATAGAGCTCTGCAAACCAGCTCCTGCTGTCCCAGTCCAGATCAGAGGCTTGTTCTCACCCTGCTGCAGATGGAAAAGCAGACAGGTTCTCTGCAGGTCTCTCCCTTCCTTTAAGGCTGCACAATATGCGTCACACAGACTTTGGGGCCTTTCCCATGATCCTGTTAATGCACCAGGATTAGACCTATGTCACTGATCACAGTCTTGCTTTGCTCCTAGTGAAAGAAGCAAATGCCAGCATAGGCTTGGCTCAGGCACCTGGAACAATAACTCACACTCATTAGGAAGTGGGACATGGCTGTGCGCTCGCACAGTCGTTTTGCAGGGCTGAGTAGCTCTTGCATATCAGTTCATGCCTTGGCTCCGGCACCAATCTCTTGTCTCCCATCCAGGGCAGGTGGAGTGAGCTGCTGCCTCCCGACCAGAGTGAGCCAGGTAGAAACAGAAGCTGTGCTGGGGTGCTAAGGGTGAGCAGAGAGTCTGGAAAAACTTCCCGGTGCTTGCACTGGGAGCAAATTCCTTCCAGACAGATTAGAGATGGAGCTTGCCACATCTTAAAGGGATGATAAAACACAGCATTTGCAAAATCAGGGCTAGGATCCGATGAGTGATGAAGACCCCATGTCACCCCCAAGCTGCGGTTTTCTAGCGGTTCTCCCCTAAGTTCTGAGCCTGGCTGCTCCATGAGGAATTACTGCAACCTCCACAGCTCTGCTGGCACAGTTCCCCTGGTTATCACTCCCTTCTGATATCTGATCTTGCGCTTCTCATACGGAGTTAATGAAGCGATAATGTTGCTATCATGTAATTAATGGCACTGTTGCAATGCCCACTGCAGCAGGGATTCAGACCTCCCTATATGCAATCTCAAATTCCTGCATTTCCTCACTTTGTTGTGCATGCTGGCACTTGCACTGTTGCCTCTTCTGCAAGCATTTGCTTTCTTTTTGCCATCCCCACTTGTTTTCCAAAAACATCTTTAACCATTTCACAGGAAAAAAAAAAAAAAAAAAAAGTATTTGCAATGCAGTTTTTACTTTAATATGCGGTTTGATTTCTTGATCATTTCCAAAATGTTTGACCTCAAGTGTGCAAGTGGGATCAGCACTTCGCGTCTCATAGCTGGAAAGGACACAGGCCTGGATTTGGCTCTTAAGCACCTGTAGAAAACCAATACATTTGGCTTGAGAATTGCTATTAATAGGCACATCAACTCGTTTTGTGAAAACCACAGTGAAATTCAAGATTAATCTCTGTGTGTTAAAGGGAATAGAGGCCTTACATTAAGTGTGAAATGTGCTTCCCCCTGGAATATGAGAGGGTGTGTTTCATACGTATGACAACATCCCTGTGATTTGCAGCCCTCTTACCGTAAACTCAGATCCCACGGGACACCACAAGCCAAGCTTCGATTTTGCAATTTACCTGGAGTATGCCAGGGCTTCTGAGGGGTGAGACTCCAGCTGTGGGGTCAGATTCCAGGCCTGGGGTCTGGGACGGCGTCTGGCTGGAAGATGAAAGGAAAAGGATTGGCAGGGCGAGATAAAAGTCATCCTGGTGGCTGGCCAAATGGCACCACAGCAGATGGCTCTGCCCTGCTCTTCCAAAGCCCCACAAAGCTGTCTGCAGGTAAAACGTGGTACCAGAGACCCAACCTTCCATGAGCAGTAAAGGTTTCTCTTGGGGAGCTCGAACTTCCCTGTGACATCCCCTTTACTGGGTTTGCACAATCAAGCGAAAGTGCCAAGCTAAGAACCCACAAAGGTAAGGGAACTTCCAAACTTCTTTCCCTCATTGCTGCAGGGTGAAGAGTGCCTGATCCAGCAGATGGGTCCAGGCTTTGGGCACTCCCTGCTCCTCCCCAGCTCCCACATTTTCCCCATCAGCGTTTGCTGTTCCCTGAAGCACTGGCACTGTCAGCAGCAGGCTGAGCCCCAGCACCATCTCCTCTGCCCCAGACAGACCGAAGCCTGTCAACGAAGCAGTTTTTCAGAGGTAGCAAACAGGGACGAATAATTCTGCTGCGTTCATTTGCAAAGTATGTTCAAAGGAGGTTTATGACTTCACATAATTACTGGTGTCCGGAGTCCCTTCCCCTCCAGGCCACGTGGCTTTGCACCTGCAAAGAGGGTGGCACCCAGGTCCAGCTCCCACCTCTGATCTGCTGGTCCTGCACCCACACCTAGCACACGATGGTTCCCTGGCTGCAGCTGGCAGCGTGGCCCAGCTCCACGTGCCCACCAACCCCTCGCAGTGGGGTGGCTGCTGGTCAAGGGGGAAGCAGCCAGCTAGGGAGCTTCTGGCACACCCGTGACACAGGAGATGGCTGCAAACAGAAGAGCCATGGCTTGAATACACTGGGCAGCCAAAGCTGAACCATCATCGGAAAGGGGCACAGCAGCTTCTCCTGGGCTTGCTGTCCTCAGAGTTGCTTGCACAGAGGGCACAGCCCTCTGCATCCACCTGTCACAGCAATAGCTGCCCTTCCAGTTCCAGCCTTGCTTCTCGAGAAACACCTCTGCCCTACTCCTGTGCCAAGAGCAATACCTGCCTCTACGCGATGCTTTCCACGAGAGATCAGTATCCTCTTCTCATGGGGAGATATGGAGGCACAAGGTGGGATGGGACTTGCCCAAGATCATGCAATACGCTGAATGTGTCCCTTGTTTTCCAGATCAGCAATGTAAGCTTCTTTATCCTTTCGGCTGCCCTGCTCTACCTGAACCGGCAGTACTGCCAGCAGCGCGCTGTGCCGATGTACTTCATCTCTGGTCTGCTCCTCTGTGTAGGTGAGTGCCAACATCATGAGATCAGGCAGGTGGACAGAGTACCTGACCATTTATCCATGATACCTTTAGCTTTGGAGACTGTTTTTTAGCAGCCAAAGCACAGGAACGAGCTGGGGTGGGAAACTGAACAGCCATTTCCGTGTGAAGCCCGGCAGCTCATGGCTCCCACTAGCTGTGGGCACACAGGTTCCAGCCTGGTAAAAATCCTGCAGTGCTCTGTGAACAGACTCATTCAGGCCTCCATCCATGCCGAGGTCCATGCTCTGCCCTTCAGGAATGGTGTGTCTTCAGGAATTGTCCCCAAGCACTTCCCAGGCCAGGTGGGCTTCTGCTAGCACAGAGTTTTTCTGATACAAGCTGTCCTTGCTCCTTACAGGTGTCTTCTCCATGTACTTCCACATGACTCTGAGCTACGTGGGACAGCTCTTGGATGAGCTCTCCATCCTCTGGACTCTGGCTGTGGCATATTCCTTTTGGTACCCAAAGGTTTACTTCCCCAGGTGCATTAAGAGCAGGTATGACTCATTGGGACACAGCAGCTGTCTTCATGAAGCTGTGCAGACTTTGCAGGAACGGTTTCAAAAGACAGAGATTTGGGCAAGCTGCTCCTTGCAGGTGGTGTGGCTGGAGTGGGCAAGCCTGGGGCTGGCTCTGTTAGGAACACGGGGATTGCTCCTGTTTGTGTAAATTTTTGGAGGGGAGCACAGAACCATCTGGGGACATGCAGGACCTGGGGGCTTTATACCAGCTAGGAAATGAGTGTTCCTGAGCACTAACATTCAATTACCCACACTGACTAACTGTCACAGCATCCCCTGCCATCCACAGAGAGCTTTCCCTGCAGGTTAATGGGGTTTCCTACAGGCCAAGCTGGTACAAGATAATACTCCATCGTTACAGCAGGGCTGGCTGGGCTAGGGCAGCTCAGCAGGATGGATGGGGAGACCGGGCGAGCACAGATTGACAGAAAGAGGAGCTCAGCAGGGGTTTGCTAGGAGGATGTTCCCATCCTGGCAGGCTTGCTGGAGCCTTCTGAGCTAGCCCAGAAGCCTCGTAAAAGCCTGCTCTGAGTATGCTCCTCCCATGCCAATGAGGAGGTCACCAGGAGTTCACTGTGGAGACATGGCTGGGGGAGTCAGGGAGAGGGAAAGGGACTTGGGAAGGGATTTGCATGTGAAAGCCCTCTCTGAGCCCCATTGTTGTTCAGTTAGCCCGAATCTGCATGTTTGCACTGCCGAAGCCCCACTTTGCAACCCTTCCCTGTGCAAAGCTCCATGCCTCTGCCTCCATGCCTGTCCCTGGCATCACCACAACAGGCCACAAGTCGCTTCCTGGGCTGTGTTCCCAGCTCTTCCCTGGACTAACCGGGGGACCTCTGGCAGAGCACTTTACTGCTCATTTATTGAGAAAGAGGGAGCAGATACCCCAGCCTTCCTGCCAGGCCATGTGCAAACAGATTGGAGGTGCTGGAGAGTGGCTTTCTCTCTCAGGCAATGACCAGGACCTCTCCAATCCTTCACCTGCTGTACTGCACACCCTGGGGACACTGAAACTCACTCTCAACTCTGTCTGCTCTGTCTACCCTTTAGGAAGCATTTCTTCTGGTTAAGTGGTGTCACCACTGTGGTCAGTACCTTGATGTCCTTCATCAAACCAGCCTTCAACGCCTATGCACTCAACTGCATCGCCTTCCACCTGCTATACCTGACATGGTGTGAGCTGAAAAAGTAAGGAGGAGGTTGAGAGGTTCATCTGCAGGTCTGCTGCTTGTTCCTAGCATGCTGCCACATGGCAGGGACTCTGCACAGCTCAGTGCACAACAGTGAATGGGTACTTCAGGCACATGTTGGACTATCAGCTCTACAAAGGATGAGGGCAGCCTGGGAGGGACCTGCAGCTTGTTCCCCTTTAGCCTGAGACTTGGGAACCAGTGTGGGGTTGGGGGGAACCCATCAGGATCCATGAAGAAAGGCAAAGGTGCATCAGCATCTCTGAGCATCATCCTCAACCACAGAAAGTCAGAAACCCTCTCTCCAAAGCCACACTTCTCCAGTTCTTGTGGTCTGATGAATAGTCTCCAGCAGAAAACCACTGAGTTCTGCCCTGTTGCATTAGTACCTGCAGCAAGAACTTGCCAGCCCTCTTTCCTTCCAGCACTCACTTTCTCTCATTTTCCTTTCCTTCTCCCTCTCCTCTCACTGTGTCTTCCAGGTGCAATGACAAACGGGTTCACCGGATGGCTGCAGCCATGGTCGTGTGGTGGGCACTGGCCATCACCAGCTGGTTAAGTGACAGGTGGCTTTGCTGGCTCTGGCAGGCGATCAGCTTCCCCTACTTCCACAGCTTCTGGTAAGAGCTCCAGTGGAGAGGCAGGAAGCCTAGCTCAAGCATTTCAGGAGCTGAAGGGGCACAGAGGATGAGGAAGGGCAGGAGAGATGTGATACTTGACTAAGAAGCAGCTGTATCTCTGCCCAGCCCTCTCCCCTTTCCTCTGTCACTATCAATGCTGCTCCTCACCCTGGCCTCAGCCCAAGGATTTGCTTTAATCACTGCTTAATATCCCTTACCTCCTCCACACCAGCCAAAAGGTGTTTTGCAAGTGAAATTGTTCCAAAACTGCTCTAGCTAAGCTTCTTGCTTTCAAAACACTGCATCTGCTCCCAGGTAGCAACGTCAAGTGCAATGTTCTTTACTTTATCCAAACTGAAAGACAGTTATTTGATTGAGCAAGATGTTTCAGCGCCTTACCAAGTGTTGCTGTAAGTGCCATGCCCAGTGTGCATTTTCAGATTCGTTCTCACAGATCACTGGGATGTCTGGGCTGGATACCCAGACTGAGCTAAGTTAGGCAAGGTGAAATGGGTGGTTTGGTCTGGGGTTTAAGTCCCATGTATAACACCATCCTCTCTGTGAGAGAGGATGAGAGAGGATGAGAGAATTGCCCCAGCCCACAGAGCTCCTCTGGGATTTCCCCATAGGCATGAGCCCTGCAGGACCCGCATTTCCTGCATCTCTAATGTGCATAATGGGTCTGGGAACTTTGCTGGCCATTGCCATATGTCCTGGCTGTAGCCTCACAGTGACAGCACCAGGCATACACCGTCACAAGGTGCATGAGGAGCAGGCAGAGTTACCCAATCCCACACATGTCTTTTGGGGTTTCTTGCCAGGCACGTGCTGATAGCTGTGTCCCTCCTCTACTGCTTCCCGCTGGTCATCTACTTTGACGTCAACTACGAGATGCCAACATTCAAACCAAAGCTGGGATATTGGCCCAGTGATTCCTGGCCTGTCGTGGTGCCTTACGTTGCCCTGGAGGAGCCCCACAAGCAGTGCTAGAGCTGGCTGCCTTCAGGTGTCCCACGGGCATGGGGTGCGTGATGTACACACATGCATCTGCATGAGGAACACCTCGGCTGTGTGCCTGTTCCTCAGAAAAGGGCAAGGTGGCTAGTGGATGGGGCAGGGAGCAGCTGAGGCCTCGTGATGCTGGGCATGGAGGAGGGTGGGAGTCTTGGAAGTCTTGGAAGACTGCTCAGAGCAACCTCTGGGATCTCCTCCTCTGGCAGATACCCCTGAGAAGGGGAGGGAGACAGTGCTTCTTCTGTGTCTTCTGCATTAGTCAAGCTGTGGCACCCCTTGCTGACAAGGGCACAGCTAAGAAGACAGAAGCCAAACTGGTGACAGATGGGTTTGTTGGGGCTGCTCTAATTATTATTACTAATTTTATTTATTGATGGATGTGGTTTTGCTCAGGAGAGCTGTGCATTAAAGAAATGGACACTGACTTGCACTGAGTCCCTTCCTTTCCCCTGACTGCACCATATGCTCTTGTTCTCCGAGCCTTGCTGCATTACAGGGACAAGTTGAACCATGTCAGGGGCCTGGGGCCTTGCACAGTTGGTGGGGACTCTAGTGGGCACCAAGAGGCTGGCTGAGGTTGGCTCTCTGCAATACAGCCACAGCAAGGTAATGTCACTCTGGGGAACCACAGGCTTTTGGGGTAAAAGTAAAGCAAAAGCAGAAGCACGTTGGGCCTTGCCCCGAAGAAGATGGCGCTGCACAGCCCACTGCAACACAGGTTGCTCGGATGCCTCATGGGTCCCTCTGCAATGGTCCCCAGAGCCACTAGATGGCAAGTTTGGCCCATGAACCCCGGGCAATATTTCATTTTTCACCCTATGCAAGGGCTGAACCCCACAGGCCTGGTCCCCCTGCCATCCCTGTCCCCTGCGGTGGGCACAGCCACCTCTTCACCAGCACAGCCACCACCGAGACACTGGGCCGGGGCACCCAGGGCCCGGCCTTTGTCTGCCCTCACCTCCCACTCCCTCGGTCAGCCTCTTTGTCTCTCCCGCCTGCTCTTGCCTCTCCCCCATCACCCTGTTTCCCTTTCACTCGCCCTCCCTGCTTCGCTCCCACTTCTCCCCCTGCCTCAGCCCTTTCCCCAGCCCATCACATTCTTCTGCAGCCTATTAATAACTTCTGGGCAATTGCACCGGGTCCCTGCTGGGCCCGGCCCCTCCGCTGCCGCAGTCCTGTGCAGCCACTGAGCGTGCCGGCAGCAAGTTCAAAAGTGCAGCGGGGCTTTCACAGCCCTGCTCCCCGTCAGGGGGTGGAGGAGGCCGCTCGCGAAGAAAGGCCGTGTTGCCAGGGAGCCTGGCACAGGAAAAGGGGGTCACCTTTGCCTCCAAGGGGGACCAACAGAGATGGACGGGCGCCAGCAGCCTGGGGATGCTGAGAGCCACGCCGAGATGGAGGCTGAGGCACGGGTGAGGAGGGCAAATTACCCCACCAGCCAAGGAGTGGGTGAGATGCTCTGGGGAGAAACCCAGCAGCAAAATCCCCCCTCCCCGTGTGGTATGGTAATAAGGGAGGTGTCCCAGGCACCACTGCCTCGAGAACAATGTTGCTGCAGTTGAGTGACTGTAACAGGCCCCGATGACAGCCGGGGCCACGTTAAAAATGCCTATTCAAGCAGATCAAGACATTGAGAGGCCTCATGGGGATCTGAAACCCTCAGGGATTTCTGGATGAAGCCAGAAGCTGAATCCCCAGCCCTGGGAACCTGGGAGGGGAGGGTGTGGAGGTGCAGGGGGAAGAGAGAGAGGAAAGAAAAGAAACCCACAAAACAGCTTTAGAAGGACTGCAGTGCCCAAGGCAGGGCCTCCTGCTCCAAGTGGGGCCACAGCCTGAGAGTGAAGCTGCCCTGACACCGGTATGTGACTGCGGTCCGCGCATGCCAGTGCTGCTCAGGGTTCTCTGAAGCTAGTATCGCACCTCCAAAATGTCCCTGAGCTGCAAGCGAACACCCTGCCCTTCCTGCCAGGGAGCTACAGCTCCCAACTGCGAGTGCAGCTTGCACTGCAGAGCCGACAAACACCCCATAAAAATGAGTTGTGGTATTTCTGAGTGAAAAGGGGTCCCGCGGGAATGACCGGCATGATGGAGGAGTACGGCTGAGAGCCCTCAAAGGACTAAAGGCAACACTGGCCCCTTCTTGACCCCCCAAATCCCTGGGGAGCTCTGGGGGTGCCCCTGAGCCATGCCTTGCTGGGTGCAAGCAGCCAGCACACTCAGCAAAGCTAAGCAGGAAATTGGCAGGGCAGGAAGAGCTGCAAACCCACGCACTCGGGCTCTGAGTTAGGACTGGTCAAAATTAAACCCTTCCTCCCCTTATTTCTGCCAGATGAGCCTTAACCCGGATCATTTTCCTGCTTTGGTTTGCCATGTGGCTGCCTCAACCACAAGAAAAGAGGCAAGAAACGGAGCAGGAATGAGGAAGAGGGCAGAGAGGCTGCTGCTTTCAACTCATTCCAGATTAAAGAGGTTGTGAAACGGCAGCATCAGTTGAGTCTATTTGGTGCAATTGCAACACAAATGAACTAATAATGTTGATAACACACCAGTCCTGCAGGATCAAGGATTAACATTTACCTGTTCTGCTGCACCAAATTGCCTCCTGCTGCTATAGATTTACACAGCAGGATTTGGCCTGCAGACTGGAAACTTTTCAAGGCAGAGTGATTTATCTGTAAAGGACATTGCACATTCAGGGACCTACATAAATAATGCAAAATTATTTAATAATAACCTGGCCCCTGCTCTTAACAATGACAGGAGAAGAAATTGCTTCACTGGAGTGCCTCTTGTGCCGTTTGCAAAAGATCTTTATTTGCTAACTGTCTCAAAGAGAAGGGAAAACAGTAGTTTTGAAACATGGAAAGGATGTCGCTAAGTTCTGGGATTTTATTGCAAGCCTGGCAATCTTTATGATTGACTTAAAGAACCCTTTTTCTGAAGTCATATTAAAATAACATTAACTCATCTTAAACTTTTTTTTCAGTTTTGATCTCCTAGGTCAGCAGTCAAAGTTTGAAAGCATGACTGCAAATGGCTGCGAAACTCAGGAAGGAAAGGGATAGGCTCTAAGAATTATTACCACGAAAAGCCTTGTCCTTTCGATTCTAAGTGCTACTTTTGAGATTTGACTCAGGATTTCCAACTCAGGGGCTGGCAATTCTGTCACGCCCACATCACAACTGCTAGGAAAAAAATGTCTATTTTTTCACTGTTTTACCTATCCACTTTTTATATAAGACAAAACTAGCTGTAGGGCCATAATCAAATACCAGGATTTTCCATATTAGTGGTTATTCTGGACAGATGAAAGGTTGTGTCCTGATTAGGTGAAAGTCGTATTTCAATGAACATTTTGTACCCTTGTTTGTGGCAGTCAGGGTCTTGAGGTGCCCTGCCTATGTCTTTCTGTGTTAGCTCACACAGTGGCTGCACACATAATCAGGGCCAGTTTCAATCAGTGATCATAGAGGAGACGTGGGTAAATGTTGTTCCTTAGTAAGGAGAAGCATGGCTGTTACATGGTCAAATAAACCATTTGACAAAAATGATTTTTGATTAAAAGATTAAATGATCTTTTCAGCTATTTCTATAAAGCCTCATGATTTGGTTCCACTTAGAAACACATTTTTCAGTGTTCTTTTCAGAAGAAAACAAGCAGTTCACATTTGTCTGATAAAGTGGTTTCACATAACTCCAATTCTCTAATAATGGCTGCTATCAAAATACATAAAATGGAAGGATTAATTTTTCTGTGCCTTCATGTTACAGCTCAGAACATGGTGTCAGTTAGGGCCATTCTCCATTTTTTCTTGTTCACTTTCTATGAACATTCAGTCACTTGGGTTCCAATTCATCACCTCACTTAAGCATGTTTCTCTATAAATGTGTTTAAAACTAAAATTGAATCAGGTTGTTCTCTTGAAATGGTACACTTAGTTTCACTATCACGCATGTTTAACAAAAGGAAAAGATTTATCTCAAATTCTGAAGTATTTACCAAAAGCAACATCCAATTGTGCACCAGGTTATAAAATTCACAATCTGCATCTGATGCTGCATTGATTTAGACAGGCCTTCCATAAGAGACCAGATGTCTCAGTTTACTAAAATGCTTAAGCATATTTTTAATTTTAAGAATATGAATATTTCCATTGATATCAATGGCACTTGCTTACATTTAAGAATACATTTTGCTGGGCTGAAGCCAGAAATAGTGCCATGTAATGCCAATAAAGTGCAAACTGCAATATTTCTCTAAGTGCTTTCTGGGATCAATCTAAAAATGAATCAACGAAGAACTGTAATGTGAAAACGCAAAAAATTAATATATGTGAGATTTTGTTGTTTACTATCCTAATACTGCCAAGCACTAACATCCACCAGAATACTGCCAAGTGAAATCAAAACCAAATCTGTGAAATGGAACAAAAATGGCAACAAGTTGGATTTCTTATTCATCATGATTCATCCTATCAGACTTAAAGATTCACTAATGTAACACAGTAACATTCGCCATACTGACAGAAGATTACAGAAGAATACAGAGATTAAAGACAGGGTCTGACCCCATTTGAACCACCCTTAATGTGCAGTAAGACTATTCAGCTCAGAGTATCTGTCCAGGCTGAAGTGGATGCTTGAAAGAAAGAACAGGATCTTCTCTGTAACGTTTGGCACAGAGAAGAAGTGTGTTGAACAAGGATAATATTTAATGATCAAAATATCATAAAAGGTCATTAAAAACACGATTTTGCTCTCTGGCTTATTGTGCCTTACCTTTCACAGGACTCTATGAATTGCCCTGTTATGAAAAACTGATGAAAATATCTAGACACCAAACACTTTAGTTATTTCTTTTTGTTTCCATAACTTTATTCATCATGAGCCCAACAGTACTGCTGTTGCCAGTGACCCATGTAGACTTGGGACATATCCCTTATTCCCCTATGATGGTATCATTATACAAACAGCTATATATCCATATGCAAATGATTGCTGTTTTCAAGCTGTTCACAAGCGACCTTATACACTGCCCATACGGTACAGTAATATGTTTTCCACATATGTCAGATGTTTCATGACACATTTCACGCATATATTTAAAATAGACTTCACAGCATATAAAAATGCACAGGCAGTGGAGGAAAATGGCCTACATCTGCAATATTTACACAATGTATTTCAAAATTACATTAAATGTGTCCAAATTGATTGTATTCTTCATTTATCTAAAATATCGATAGCATATAAAATGTACATGTAATGGACTCACTCATAAACACGTATTACAATACTTTGCTCTGATGCCTGAGTAACAAATGGACAGAATTTGTTACAGCTCTGCCTTCACAGTGTAGCTACACAGACATTCCTCAATTCTCCCTGTGTTGGTTTAAATAGTATTTGTTGCATGTCTATGTTGTTTCATATTCCAACCTGACTCTCTTGAAACCATGTTGTCTGGGCCTTTATGGAACAAAATCAAGCTTCAAGGCATTTGAGAAATGCTTCACTGCCGAGATAGGACTTTGGTGAGATCAGGTGCGCTATTGTCTCACGGGTAGCAATATCAGTGATGATTAAGTTTCAGTGATACAAATTTCAGCATGGTATTGCCAGCCAAATTCTCTGAGTCACAGGCAAGTTTGTGTGTACTGCAGTGTAGGGGATTATCTCAACTGGTGTCCTACCTGGGCTAGCTAGATTACAGCTGGTTTGCATACATTTACATATGTGGCAACCCCACCTCCAGTTGCTGTGTAAATAGGTGAAAGCCACAAAAACAAGCTCATTTCATATAGTTCCAGCAAAACTGCCTATTTTTGGTGGAAACTGTCATGAGAGCAGCTGACCCAGAATCCACAAACATCAGAAATTCCCATTAATGTGAATGTTACAGACTGTGAAACGCCACTCTGGGATGTCTCACAGCCTGCTCTCAGTATTGAGAGGATCAAACTACCAGGATGGAAATGGCCAGTTGCTCTGAAAACTACCAAGCTGAGCAACTGGGCTGGAAAGAGAGGGAACACAAGTCCACAAGAGGAAAAGGCAGCACACTGTGCAAGCCATAGCTCAGGGTGCTCAGAAGCATGGCAAGCATGGGTATGCAGTCACCAGACTGTTGCAGTAGAGCCCTGGGAACCTCCAGACACTGGGAATACCTTGGCTGGGGAGAGGCTATGTATCAGACATGGTATTTGTCTGGAATAGTAATTCCTTCTCCCATTTTGGACTCTCTTTTCAGTCCAGAAAAGATTCAGAACAGTTTTTTTATTTTTTTTATTTATTCCTTTTTCATACTAGTCAGATCCTGCTGCTGATCTTCTCCTGTCATGTCCTATTTTTCAAGCTATTTTTCCCTGGTATTTTTCAGTCATCTAAAGGCTATCCCATCTAGGGTGACCATCACCACTCTGAAGGTGGCCCATCTCTGACCATGCAGATAATCATCTTTCAATGACTTTGGCATCAACTGCAAGAAGGCACGTGCAAAGCAGACATGTTTCAGCAATGTCTGAACCTCCCTCCCTCCTGTTGAACCACGCTTATGCTTGTTCCAACAGATACATAAGGTGCCTGGGCCCGTCATCTCCAGGCTGACAGCTTGTATTCAGTGCTGGACAAATCCAGGCTGTGAAATGCTCTTCGTGGCGGGTCCAGCCGGCTGGTGGGATTGGCACGACACAGACCGTTACATCACCTGACCTCTGTCTGCAGAGTGCAAGGGAAAGGTATTGTCATCCAACGGCTGCTCAATAGCCAGGCAGAAGGAATTGATAGGTGTCCATTAAGCCTGCAGTGGACCAGTAGCTACATTATAATGCCAACCTCACCTTTGGTGTTAATGAGGCCCCTTCAATAACAGCCTCGATCAGAAGGGTCAGGGACTGAATAGAGACAGACTCCTTTCTCACCCAGAAAGCTGGTCCTTCTCATTCAGAATTGAAGCATGTTGGCAGAGCAGTTTGAGGACGTTTGTGCTGCCCATGTTGCATCTGCAAGGGACATGACGTATTTGTGACTATTCATCCGGCTCTTTTCACCAGCACTAAATACACAGAAAGCAAAAAATAAATTCTCATTGTGTTCCCGCTTACTAAGAAAATTTTCCCTCTTCCTTCTGGTTTGGAGGGTTATTGTACACTAAAAGCCTTTTGCATTTTTCAGTAGCTATAGTAAGCTATAATTTAGATTTTCCTCAGGCACAAAAGAGCTTAGTTAAGCTAAATTGTATTACAGTGTTTTTTTCTTCTTTTTTTTTTTTTTTCTTTTTTTTTTCTACCAAGTCCTTCATTAATAAGGGAACTAAGAATTTCCAAGCTGTCTGTAATTTTTCCCAGATGTAGCTAGTAGTTGCTACTAGTATCTTTCTGGCAATCAGAGGTTTTGGCTATTAACAATCTGGACTTTCACTGTACTATCCTGGTGTTAAATATGTGCTGTGAATGCCACAGTGCAGAGTGTGAATTGGAGAAGCAGGGGAAGGCAGAGAACAGGCAAAGTGAAATCATTTTTTAAATAATAAATATTGCTAGGATTAACAGCTGATTCAAATGAACATGCTTCCCTGCAGGGATCCAAATGCTGATTAGCAAATCAGGAGCCCTGCTACTTCAGAAGCAGCATTGCTGCAGAACTTACATCTTCTCACTCACAGATTTCTCTCTTTTTCACTACCTGTTCTGTTTCTTTCATGGCAGCCAACACAGACAAGTCCTACGCTGAGCCTTTGGCATGAACTAAGGATGACAAAGGCCGCAAACAGCAGTAAACAAACCGAACCAACACTCAGCTCCCTCAGTGCTCAGAGAAACCAAATCCTCCCTTGAATTCAGGTTCAGGACTTTTTCTGAGGCTGGAAGTGAAGACAAATGACACTGTTGTTGGCAAACCCATGGTAAGTACCAGAAGAAAGATACGCAGCCCTTAATACTTAACACAACATCAGTTGTCTGTTTTGATTGCGGTTATGTTCATCTTGGAAACACCACAGAGTACTTGGCCCATCAGATACACTTCATGAAAGTAGACAAGGACCACTGTAATCATTTTGCAGCTGGTAAGTGACTTACATAGGTCCAGAAGAGGATTTAGGGGTCTTTCCACTCCGTAGTGTTGCATACAGACACAATGCTGAGGTGTGTATTTTCTCAGAGAAACTCTGCTCAAATGCAAGTTCTCTGTCTTAATCTTGAAGTCCATAGGACAATTACAAGGTAATTCTTTCTATGCTGTCTGACTCTGTGTGCTGGGAACAGCCTTCCTTGTTGGCTGGCTGGTGTCCAAGTCACTCAAAGTACAGACTGACCATAGAACTTGTGGTCTTCAGCTCAGAATGGAAAAGGGGATGCAGCTAAAACAGTAAAGAGAAAATAACGATGAATGGCAATAAACAGTGAAACAAACTTCTTTCTCCAGGGATAGGAAGGGCAAGACAGGGTTAGACAAGAGGCTGGTTGCTGTGTATATATCATTCACGCACAGACATACACACACACATACATATCAGTAGATGATAGGGCCTTAGAGCAGATTTGTCAGCCAGACATCCCAGTGAGAGATGCCAAACATACAGGAAAGAACTTTTGCTGCAGAATGAGAGCAGGCTGGCAAGTAAGCAATTTGGGTGTCTTGGGCTACATGCCTGGGGGGGCTGCAAGAGGGGTGCTTGTGTGTGTTTGGGGTCAATGTTGTATTCCTGCAGAGAAGGGAGAAATGAGGAGGAGGGGAGCAGCATGGAAGGAAGAGGAGGCATCTCCAGAAACTGTTCTGATGTCTGTTGCCTGCTCCCCAGACAGAACCTCCAGAAAGCTGGAGCAGGATCTGCCAGAGGTCAGTGCTGGCTGGCCAGGAGGTATTTGTAGACACCTGACTGAGGGCTATGCTGTCCCAGGTTGCACGTGATGTGACCTTCCCACTGAAGCACTAGGTCTAATTTCTTTCCAAACACCCCAGTTGTTGCCTCCTTCACTGATGCTCCCCAAGAATGGTAAGGTTTGGCCTGTAGAACAGTCATGATGTGTACAGGCAGGAATGAGAAAGGATGCATTATACTTTCCCAGGACTGTGTATTAGTCTGTGCTGGGTGAAACACTGCACATTTTTTTTCCAGTCCTGTTTATCTGGCCAAGGCAGAGACAGGTGCAGTGCAAAGTATTTTTTCCACTTTATTTTCCACTATCCCCAGCTCTCAGGGGACAGAACCAACCCTTGGCATACTGTGGGCCAAGCAGGATGAAACACACACCTTTCAGCCCAAGACAAGGATCTCTGAAGCAAGGCTTTCAAAAGAAAAATAAAAAGCCCAAACAAAAATTAGGGAGAGCTGTCGTGCTCGATTTGCATATTTGAATATGCAGATCGGATCTGTTTCTTATCCATTGGCACTGGCCCTACTGTAGATGGCAGCAACACAGCAGATCTCTGCCAGAATACAGTGCCACAAAGAAAGACGCTAATTGGATTTGCAGACGCTTATTGCAAAACCCAGAAGTTGCTGGAATAGATATAAAGAAACAGGAGCTCAGCCCACGGCTGCCTTGGGTGTGAAGGCACTCAGCTGGCAGCTCGTTAGTTTGAGATGTCCCTACAAAATTAGAAGTTTGGAGGAGCCTGGGTGGCTGCTGGCTACACCTTCCCCAGCACAACCAGCACCTGAAACTCCCAACACTCTCTCCTGTAGAGACTTCCAATTTTTTTTACCCTTGGCTGCAGGGTGTTTTTTTGTTGTTGTTGTTTGTTTGTTTTATTTTTTTTGAGCTTCAAAAGAAAATTGGGGGTGAACTTGATCACTCATTGGGCTGGAAACTTCAGAACAGGAAAGTGCTGGTGCAGCTAATGCTGGTTACAGGAATTTTTCTCCTAGAGTGCTTTCACAGTTGCATGTGAAGAAGTATCCTGGCACACTTTAAGCTGATCCACTCACATGGCTCCAGGGGTGCTGTTTTGGAGCATGCATCAATATAATGACATGCCTTCTCTGAATGTGGCACCCCAGCTTCTTCAGTACAACGCAGCTTCATGGCCAGGTATTGGAGTACCTCTCTAGGTGCTTTTCCCTCCTGAGGAAGTGGAAGCTGAGAAACCTAATCCAGGGTTTCCCATCCCTGATTTGGAAGTGCTTGGGTCCCATCCTAGGCCACAGACAAGCTGGAGCAGTTACTTGCATCCTAGCCAGCAGACGTAAATATAGATGGAGAAATGCAGTGCTAAAGTTGGAGGTCAGCCGGGGTCCTGCACCAGGAGAGCAACGAGCTGGGGAAAAACAAAGGCATCCAAAAATTGTCACCAATGGGAATCAAAATTAAAACAAAAACTAATGAAGTTGCACAGGATGTAACAGACAACTTTGTGGGAAAGATAAAAGTTCAGGGTCTTGTGTGTCTGAGCAACACTTCTTGCATTTGGACCAAATTCAACAGAATAAGAGTGCAGTCAAACTCTCCACTCATGGAAGAGGGAGACGTTCAGGAAAGATACAGGCTCAGGAGCTGGTAACAAGTAAGGGCTGTGATGAGGCTGAGAATGAATAGTAAGGACTGGGAGTTAGGAAATAAAAGATTTAGCTCTAAGAGTCATGTGCATGGGAATAATGTCCACAATTAAAGGTATCAGTGAGAACCCCCAGAGAAAGAGGCCCTGTCTCAACAGAGAAGAAAAGAGACTGTCCAAGGAAATGTCTCTTGGGCCTGCATCAGACAGGAACATGGAAAATTAGAACTGGAGCGCTTAAAAGAAGAATCCAAATCAGGCTCTTTTTGTTGTTGTTGTTAACTGAAGCGATTAAGCATTTTGCTTTACTAATATCTTCTATCAAGCAGATGAGGTAAACTGGCTCTTTAGAATGATTTGGGAACTGACTAATCCTTGCCTGTGGCTATCAGTTAGCAACACACACAGCATTATTGGCTAACATGCATTTTTCTGCTGCCTTACAAAGATCAACAAACTATTTCAAGAAACCCGCATGAAGAAAAATTCTGCTTTCCTCCTAAGAGAAAATTTGCTCAGAAACAGCCACAAATTGCACTTGTAACGGCAGCCCTCCGTTAGTTTAAGGCTCACGAAATCGAGCGAAACAACTTATCATTGAGAGTCAGGAGAAAACGTAAACAAAACCCCACTTTTCAGATGCAAATGTCGCGCTCGAAGTCAGCGGCGGGGCTGAGAAAACCGCGTTTGCAGGCCGGGCGGCTGCTAACGATGCCTCGGCCGCAGCCAGCGGCTCCTTGCTCAGCCAGGACGGTGACCTCCGGGCTCGTCACACAGCTGAGCCCGCGGCTGAGAACCGCCGCCTCTCTGAAGGAATCCCTCGGAGCATTTGCATTGCAAATCCGCTCGCTCCGGGCCAAAGCCGGGATATTGTTCGCCGCCGAGGGGCTCCGCGGCGAGCACCCCTCGCTTCCCCCCGGTCTCTACCGCGGCGAGCCCCGGGCAGGGCGACCCGCGGCGCCGGCCGCCTGGGGACAAGGGAGGCCGGGGGAGCCGGGGGGGGGTGGAAGCGGGAGAAATGGGGGGAGCCGGGGGGGGGGGGGGAAACGAAGGTGCGTGAGGGAAGAAGGAGGAACAAAGAGGGGAAGAGGGGGAGATGGGGCGGGGGGAGCGGCCGAAGGGAACGGGGGACACCGAGGGAAAATGAAGGCGCGTGAGCGGGGCAGCGAGGGAGACCGAGAGGAAAATGAAGGAGAAAGGGGAGAAAATGAGTGCTATTGAGGGAAAATGGGGGACATTGAGGGGAAATGAGGGACCCTGAAGGAAACTGAAGGTATATGAGGAGAGAATGAGCGAGACTGAAAGGAAAATGAAGGAGAAAGGGGAGAAAATGAGGGCTAATGAGGAAAAATGGGGAACGCTGAGGGAAAATGAGAGAAACTGAGGGGAAAACGGGGGATTGAGAAGTAATGTGAGGGTGTGTGAGGGGAAAATGAGGGAGATCAAGTGGAAAATGACAGGGAAAGGGAGACAAATGAAAGATATTGAGGGAAAATGGGGGATACTGAGGGGTGACGAGAGAAACTGAGGGGAAAATGAAAGGAAATGAGTGACAGCAAGTGAAAACAAATGAGACTAAGGGAAAAGGGGTACACTGAAAGAAAATGAGGGAGATAAGGGGGTAAAATTAGGGAGACTGAAAAATAGTGAGGAAGATTAATGATAATAAGAGGAGATGAGAGAGCAAGCGGGAAAATGAAGTAGAGCAAGGGAAAATGGAACTGCAAGAAAAATGGCAGACATTGAGGAGAAATGAGGGAGAGCAATGGGAAAAACAGGGAGATGTCAAACAAGGGAGCGTGAAGAAGGAGGGAGAAATAGGGAAAATGGGGGACATGAAGGGAAAATGAAGGACAGTAAGGAAAAAATGATGGAGACTGAGGGGGAACATGGGAGAACGAAGGAGATATAGAGAGAAATAATGGAGACAGGAAGAAACAACGGGGAGAGATGGAGGGAAAATGAGGAAGGAGACGAAGGGAGAATAAGGAAAACCAGCAGCTGAGGGAGCACGGTGCCGCTGGCTTCCTCCCCTGTATGCGCTTAGCCCTGCCCAGCCATTCCACACTGCAGTCCGCTGTACCGGGCCCAGCGGCTTCACTTGTTCTCAGCTCATTTGTGTAGGAAATTAATAAACGGGTGAGATCCGCAGCCGCCGGCAGCTGGGATGAATAGGACGACACAGGCAAAGGGGCAGCTGGGGCACGCAACAAGGCCTAAACACCGCACCTAGCACCAAGCAGCGGCCAAGCAGTGCCCTGCTAAGGGGTATTAAGGGACGGGGGCGGGGAGCGGCTCCGGTAACGCCGCCGGGGCCGGGGCCCGGGCAGGAGAGCGCCGCAGCACCGCAACCGCCATGGGAGGCAGGCGGGAGGGTGGGGGGAGGGGGAGCTGAGGGGGGCGGCGAAGCCCCGCCTCCCACTCCCCGCTTGACCCATCGGGAGGCCCGCCCTTTCCCCGCCCCCTCAGCACCCTGCCCGCCTCCCATTGGGTGCTCCCCCCGCCCGTCAAGAGGAGGCGGGGGAGTCCGGGAGCTCCCGGGCGGAAGCCCCGCCCAGAGGCGGGAAGCGGCGCTGCGGTTGGCGGAGGGCGGTGTCCGTCTGGCGGCGGCGGTTTCCGCTTCCGCGGGGCGGGCGGCGGGGTGGGGGGGGGCGGGTGGTGGCGGCGGGGCTGGTGCCTGTGAGTGACACACAATGAGGCGGGCGGCGGGGCCGTGAGGGGCTGCGGCCGAGGAGGAGGAGGGAGGAGGAGGAGGAGGAGAGGAATCAGCAGCGAGGCTGTGGGGAGGGGAGGGGGGGTGGGGGGAGAAGACGAAGGAAAAAAAGGGGGGGGGATCCGAGGGCCCCCCCCGCAGACCGGCAGCCGAACCGCCGCGGCGGGCAGCGAGCGAGCGAGCGGGGCCCGCAGCGCTGCGCCCAGCCATGGACAATCAGGTGAGGGGGGCGGCGGGGCTGTGCAGCTTGGGGGGGGAAAGAGGAGGGGGGGTCCTGGGCGCCTCCCCCACCAACACACACACAGGGGGATGGGACCCCAGCACAGGGAGAGGAGGGGGCTGCATCGCCCCTGCAGGAGCTGGCAGCATCGTGCCCTCCCCCCTTTTCGGATAGCCCCCCTCCCCCCCTTTTCGGGTAAGCCCCCCCCTTTTTCGTTCCCTCCCCCCTATTTCGGGCATCCTCCCCTCTTTCTCCCCCCCCTCCCTTTTTGCCCCCCCACCTTTAGGGCACCTCCCCCTTTC
Organism: Anas acuta; assembly: GCF_963932015.1. Taxonomy (NCBI): domain Eukaryota; kingdom Metazoa; phylum Chordata; class Aves; order Anseriformes; family Anatidae; genus Anas; species Anas acuta. Next base: position 696,255 of record NC_089004.1, on the reverse strand, counting down.
CTTGCCTCCTCCCCCCATTCCCCCATTCCGCCCCCCCCCCTCCCTTTTCGGGACCCCCCCCCATTTCGGGCAGCCTCCCCCTCCCTTTGCCTCACCCCCTTCCACTCTTTTTTTTTTTTTTTTTTTGGGGGGGGAGGGTTGGGGGGGGCTGCTGAGCCCTCGCCCCTTCATGGGTGGCCGCGCTGCAGCCTCACCCCGGCGGGGGGTGGCCCCGCGCTTCCCGCACGTTCCTGCCCCGGGTTCCTTCCCGGGGGGGTGGTGGCGGCGGGCAGCCCCCGGCAGCGCCGCTGCGGTGCCTCGGCAAGAGGAGGAGGAATGCTGGAAGTTCACCTGGGCTCGCCACGGCAGGCTGGTGCAGGCCTTTTGTGTGCGAAGCTGGCGTGCGGGCTGCTAGTAGGTCACCCCCGGGCTGGCGAGGTAAGGCCCGCTATCCCGTGAATAATAACCCGAAGGAGACCGAATGGAGACTGGTCATGGCTTTCAGGCAATTAGCGCATCAAACAAATACCAGAGCGCGCTACAGAGCGTTTATTAAGTTGAAAAGCAGCCTCCTTTGTATTATTACAAATCGTTTGACTAGGATCCTGGTTTCCCTTTGTTGAGAGACATGCTTGAGGGAAAGAAAAAGAAACACTCCATTTTCAGTGGAGCAACTTTGGATGTTTGTTATGTTGGGAGATCTTATTTTCAAATGTGTTTCAACTTCTGGCTTAATTCGTAGAGATTGTTAATTGGACCGGTATGTGAGAAGTATAGCAAGTACAACTTTCACTCTCAGCTAAACAGTTCTTTTTTTTTTTTTTTTAAATGTTTAATTTTGTTCTCTTCCACATAGTCCCATCTGTTTCTCAGCTAAAATTTCTCATCCGTTTCAACTAGAATGGCAAATTCTGTAGAGTGACAGCCATTTGCACTTCTTGGGAGAGGGCTAGTAACTGGCAACAGTAGCAAAATTTGAAGGGTAATGATGGAATTGATAACGTGAGGCTGCAGAACAGACTGGATCAGTTGATGCAAATGCCTGCCTGAGCAGTGGGACGTTCCCAAAAAAAGCGTGCCCATGAGCACCCTCCAAGGTGAGCCCAGACTGTTGGCAGACTGTCTCTGCACTTACACCCAGGGAAAGATTGTGGCACTTTGAGCCAAACACCTTGCCTTTTTCTTAGTCTGTAACGTGGCATGGAAGAACAGGCGGCCATGCAGCGTTGGTTTTAGTGCAGGAGTGAGATGGAGCCAGTGTAGATGAGCCCTAACGCACAAAAGAGGGAAAATGGCCTGCCAAGAGGGCTTGCAGAGGAAGGAAATCTAAAGCAATGTTTCACTAAAACAGGTGAAGCAATTGATTAGATGAGTTTGTCCCTAAGTGTTAGTGTTGATGTGTTGGATGGTGGCTGGGGCTATTTTACTGTAAAGATAATTGCTTGAAAGGCCGTGTTAAGGTTTATAGTTGAAATTAGCACTGGACTATAATTTGGGAGATCAGGCTTTGATGCCTGGTACTCTGTGATCCTTCTACCAAGAAAAAAGCGTACAGAGATTAAGTGACTTGGGCTTTTTCAGAAAGTATTAACCATACTCTGAAAATCATACTCTGATAAAATGTCAGGCTGGACATGGAAAATGGTTTTTGAGCATTAATCATGGTTGTGTTTTCTCTTGCAGTTTCTCAGTGAGAAAATAAGGGTAATACTTTCCCTAAGCATTTGTCTGGAGCTTGGGAAGCTTTCGGTTTTTATTCATTGTTTAACGTCATGCCCTCAGGTTGGGTCTGCGTCCACTTGTGTTACAGATAATGACAAATAATGTTGCCTCTCTTAATTGGGAACTGCCAGAAAGAATAAGGCATTATTTTCAAGTCTGAGGTGAAGAAGGATGTAAGGATTAAAAACCAGCCCTCTCCACTCCCCCATTTTTAATAAACTTCCAGTTACTGAAGCTGAATTTGGTTGTTTAGTTTGAGATGGCTGTGCTGCTGGTCTAGTTTGTATAATGTGTGTGCACAAAATTAACCCAGTAAGGAGTCAGATATGTTAGGTGTGATTCCATCATCTAGAAATTGTGCCCTAAGATTTGTTTGCTGTAACTTGTGTCTGAATCTTACTTGCTTTTTCCTCTGTTACATCTTTTTAATTCATTTGCTTTTTTCTGACTATGAAGTCACCAAGAATATGTGCATAAACACAATTTAATTTAATCTGTTTTTTAAGACATTTAATAGGATTTAAAAAAAAAAAAAAAAACAAAATTCTTAGACACTGAATACACCTTTCCTGCTTCTGTTCCTCTCTGATTAGAGTAAGATTTGAGCCTGCAAATCAGAATTAGGTCATTTAAGTATCGGATATTGTGCAGATATAATATACATTGACTTTGTGAAAGTGTGTTAATAAAATGTATTTAGAAGAATGAAGGATTGTAGCTGTGTTCTACTGAATTACACATTCCTGACAATATCAAAAGCCACCAATTTGTGACTTGATTTTTCCTGTTTTAAGATTAGTTTTCTGTTAGCACTGTGAATTCTGTAAGCTGAGAACATCAAGTTCTCTCTCTGACACTTTCTAGAAATAAAAATTCTGCAATTAGACTTTGCCGACAATGTATTTGATAAGTGAGGCAGATAAACCTATTCCTCTTCTACAGCTGCTTTCTCTGCAGTGTTAATATTAGGGGATAAATAGGTATGAAGTGGTGCTAAGAACTATTTTTGGTACCTTTTCTGGTTGCCAACACCAGTCTTCAGAATGAGACTAATCTCTTGGTGGAGGCTGTTGTATTCTTCCCCTGTGCTTATCTAGTGTCTTCTCTCTGTGGGGCTCAGCATTAGCCATCCCACGTAATCTGTTCCATTTTGCTTATGGTCTTACCTCTGTCCTCAAACAGTGCACGGTTCAAGTCAAATTGGAGCTGGGGCACAGAGCCCAACTGCGGAAAAAGCCCACCACCGAAGGGTTCACTCATGACTGGATGGTGTTTGTCCGTGGCCCGGAGCAGTGTGACATCCAGCACTTTGTGGAAAGGGTGGTCTTCCGCCTACATGAGAGCTTCCCAAAACCCAAGCGAGGTGAGTCAAGGTTTGAAGATGGGTTATTGGGTCTTCTGTGTGAAACAGCACTATGCGGTGTGGGTTGTCTTGTTCCATCAGGTTTTTGTAAAATCTCCTCTTGAAGAACAAAATGTACATTGCGTGCATTTGTCTTAACCTTTACCATCTTTGTTTGAGGAAGGGCAGGGAGAATGGGACCTTTATTCTGATGAAAGGTTTGGAGGTGAGATGCTTTCTCTTCTGTAAGCATTAGTATATGCAGGTCCTCCAGACAGTGCCAGGTGATTCATGGTATAGAAGACGAAGGGGGAGTGGTTTGTTAATACTGGCCAACAAAAGCTGGAAGCATGCAATGGATGAGTGGCCTTCCTACAGGACTAGTGTATTTACTGGAGGAAGTACACTTCTGCATTGGTCCCTAAGTAGCTGTGAGGTTTTCTGCAGGGTTCCAGCACGGGTATTTAAGGCAATGGAATTCACTGCAGCCAGAGGGGGGTCTTCTGCCTCAGAACACTCCAGCTGCACGGGTGTGTGTGCACACTTTGTGCCTAGGGGAGTGCAACAAAGAGGTGAAGTGTCTGGAGGGGAAGATGTGTGAGGGGTAGCTGATGTCCCTTGGTTTGTTCAGCCCAGGGAAGAGGAGGCTGAGGGGAGGCCTCATGGCGGACTGCAGCTTTCTCACGAGGGGAGCGGAGGAGTAGGCACTGAGCTCTGCTCTCTGGGGACAGTGACAGGACCCGAGGGAACGGCATGGAGCTGGGACAGGGGAGGGTCAGGCTGGGTGTTAGGAAAAGGTTCTGCACCCAGAGGGTGGTTGGGCATTGGGACGGGCTGTCCAGGGCAGTGGGCACAGCACTGGGCTGTCAGAATTCAAGAAGCGTATGGATACCTCTTGCAGACATGGTCTGATTTTGGGGTGGTCCTGTGTAGAGTCAGGAGTTGGACTTGATGAACCTTGGGGGTCCCTTCCAACTCAGGACGTTCTGTAATGTATTTGTGGTAAGTGCTGTGCAATCAGCAAGGCTGGGGGGCTGATCCAGCTGGGGAGAACATCAGAATTGTAATGTGACTTTGTGCTGGATCAATTCTTTGCTCTTCCTGACTGTGCAGCACCGTGAACCTTATTGTTTGCTTGGGGCGGCTGGAACGTGTGGTTGAGGTGGAGGAGCAGGAATTGCCCTTCTTGGCAGCAGCAGGGACTTAAATCTATTCAAGATTGTGTTAACTGCATCCGCAGTGTTGTTGTTACGTAGTGTTACCAGGAGTGCTGACTGCCTAGGAGTACCACTATAAATTACTTGGGAACGGGTGTTCTCTGAAGTACTTTTTTGGAAGACTGCTGGTTATGCAGGATGTCTTAGCACTACTTACTGTGTTGGTTATTTGTGAGAGTCCACAGTGGAAAACACCTGAGAGGTATTCAGCTCACGAGGATGTGAATCTGGTGTGGATGTTAATATCTTCTTCAAACTGATGCTGTAAAACTGATGTATGATAAGGCAGTGCAGTACTGAACTGGAAGCTAATTTGTAGAACAGAAGTTACAATCTGCTGTGCTACAATTCTTGTCATCCAGTGTAATTACATTATTACAAACAACTGTGTTGGGATAGTACATTGTCTTTGCTCAGTAGGTTGCCATGTCATCTACCTTTAAAGAGAGAGTTTTCCTGTTTCCTAGATTTTTAAATGCTTTCTTAAGCTTTCTTATAAAGCGAGTATGCTTTTGACCAAATGGTGGATTGTACATAAATTGTGGGGCATATGCATACTATTTCTAGATCTGTTTGAAAGACTTCTTCAAATGATTCTCTCTTACTTGAAGCAAAATCTACTGGTAGGCTTGTGCTGCTGGCTGGTTGCTTGTATAGTAATTTGAATTTGTTCCTTTGCTGCCCTATTCTAACAAAGACTGCTTGGCAAATAAACTTAAGATTCCTGATGCTATATTGGCACAGTTCTTGGGTTTTGTGCTTCCCCCCCCCTAGACTGTAGGGAGTTTGTATGAAATTCAAATTAAAGCAAGTCTAGGGATTTTGATTATTTTCAGATCCACTCTTTTTCACAGTTTAATTTTCAGTGCGGCTTACTAGAACCTGTATGATGGTAAAAGTGCTTAGAGCCAGGGTTAATATTAAAGAAAAATTAAGGGAACATTAACATTAAAGAAAAAGAACTTCTGTGTTTTTTAGGTTTAAGGTACTGTTTCTTAATCATATTGATTAGTTGGATTTTTTTTGAGAAAGTAAAAACACTTGCACTGAATTCCCCTAACTGATTTATTGACTTCATTTACATATATTGTAGCACATGAATTCTATGCAAGTGCATCCGGTTCCTGAGAGGGAGAATATCTGTGCTGGTCTCGTGTTTCTCCTGGCAGCTGTTCTGTATATCTGTGCCACGGCCAAATGCTCCGAGAATCCTTTGAGCTGCCTATCACGGTGCTGAAACACAGTGATAGAGGACAGGAAGGATTCAGTAACACACCGATACAACAGGTAGTAGAACAGGAGGAACTGGGACAGGAAGCACGTAGGTTAATTTCTTAGAAGTGATTAACTTTTGCAGTCGACATATCTGCAGCAGGCAGCACTGTGACCCTAGCGGCAAAGTGTTTCACTGTTCTCCGTTTACTTACATGTGAAGCAAATAGCTGCCTTTCCATGCCCTTCAGGTTTGTTATGAGGTTTGGGTGAAGCAGCATATAGTATGGGTATTATGTAATTATGAAGATTAAGCATTGCAGGAGAACATTTCGAGGGGAAAAAAAAAACACATGTGCTTGCACATTGTGGGGTTTTGATGAATAAATGTTGGCATCAAAGTCAGTTTTACCTCTGCACACTGTGCAAGTTCTCCCCTTTTGAGTTCTTGCATTTTTTTGCAAGACAGCTTTAACTGGCATTGTTGTGGAACAGCACAGAACTGTAATTGTATCACCGCAAAAAGGAGAGGGGGAAGAATCTCACAGAGACTCTGGCACAGAGTGTGTTTTATGTTTCCTTTCTATGGGAGGAGCTAAGAACAGATTCTCGTTTTCCTAACTAAGCCCATGACCACCATCTTGTTTTGCTTTGTTTTTTTTTGTTTGTTTTTTTTTTTCCTCATAAAGGTCAATGCTTTAAATGAGTCTTGAGTTGTCGGAGACACATTTCTCATCTTGCAACTCATTTTCAGTTAAGTTGCATTATATTCAAAATTAACATTTGTATATTCTCTTTTCAGTGTGCAAGGAGCCCCCATACAAAGTGGAGGAGTCTGGCTACGCAGGGTTCATTATGCCTATTGAAGTGTACTTCAAAAATAAGGTAGAGTCTGATTTCTGGTCTTCTAATTGTTTTGAGATGTGCCAGAGACTGAAACTGCCTGACAGAAAGACTCTAAATTATGTGACTGTTTTATGTGTGTGTTTTTTATTACTCTAATAAATAGAATTTAACTGGGAGTTGGAAGCTCTTGCCAGACTTCAAAAGAAAGCTTTTGGCAGAAATGGAATTGTATAGAAAGGTAATATCAGGACAACGCAATGGTCCTAGAGATTTTGAACAGAGATTGTACCACTTGTGGCAAGCTTCTCCAGCATAGATAACAGTAAAACAGTTTAAAGTGTTTCATGCAAATATGGAAGTAAATCAATGTAAAACGCTGATTTTATAAACACTTTTAAATGTTGTTGATTAGCAATATATTTAAAACTGGATTTTTTTTCTTTGCAATTTTTATTAAAATAACTGTACAGGTATAAAACTTATTGACCCAAGACAACGATTTGCATATAGAGAAGAGTTATTTACTGCTCTGTTAAAAATATTGTTGTCCTGCTTCAGTACTCTTCCAAAAAAAAAAAAAAAGAAAACATTAAATATTTTAAATCTTATGATGTATTGCCAACACATGTTTGAAAGTTAAAATTTGGGATTTATTACTTGCTTTAAGTCTTACCACAGAGGTCACACGCTACATGACTTGAAGAAGGTTATGAAAACAGGGATTTGGCCACTTGCATTTGTATTAACTCAGTTTCAGTTAAATTGTTTTGTTAAGCATAGATACTTAATCTTTCTGGTTTTGATTACTACTTTCCAAAAAAACAAAAACGACAACAACAAAAAAACCTGTTCTGGATATTATTCCTGCAAGGGAATCTCGATAAACTAAAATGTGAATATTAAGCCACCTTCCAGTGGCTTAATGTACTCCCATCCCCTCAACCCTCTAGAACAAGCCCTGGGTTATGCATACAGCAGACATTTATAATCATTCTATTTAGCTTCAGTGTCTTTCCCAGTGTACCTCCTGCAGATGTTTCTATTATTTTCTTCTTGCCCTAATCTAGCACAGTACACTCTCTAGTGGTGTCATTTGTGAATAATCAAGAGGGTTTTTTTTGGTCTACTAGGTTGCTTTTGCCCCACTTCGAGTCTGAGTTTGTAACAAGCTAAATGATGAGACTGAGCAACTACTACAAGAATCTTTTGCCTGCTACTTTCTTTTGGGTGGGTGGGGTAAGCCAAAAGGATGTGAAGAGAAATGGCAGTTAAAGGCATAGAAGGGGATGGAAGTTTTTGATAGAAGCAGCTTTTCTGGCAAGTACTGAAAACTGACGTGAATAAAGCAAAAAACAAAAAACAAAACAACAACAACAAAAATACCCACACCAGAACAAGAAGAACAAAAACACATCTTGAAAGCTTAAAAGTAGTTTGTATATTGGCTCAATTCAGGTTCAAAAACTACCTTTCCATTCTTGACCAAAAACCATGAGCATTTCTGTGCTGTTTGCAGTGGGAACCTCTAATGATTGCGATGGGTGAGATATGCTTTGTTTCTACTCTTACCTTTTTCCCCTTCCTTTTTTCACCAAGCCTTTTCTCACACTTGCCCTTTTCCTGTGGGTCTCCCATGGCTTTGCCTTTCACATGTCCTCAGATCCTTCTGTCTCATTTCTGCCTCTCCTGCATCTTCTGTAGGTGCACTTGTTTGTATTGACTGTCTGCATTTGTGTGCTTTTTTCTCTCTGTTCCCTGTATTCATGCACTCATAGAATATGGAACTGGCAGCTTTTCTGAGTATAACTTGGTTTCACACATGCTGGGGTCATCACTTCTCATTGTTTCTATAAACACGTGACGGCATAGTTGTTCTTTCTAGCAATAGGGATATGGTGGCTTTTATAAATAAGGGAAATAGGTGGCCTCTGTTGTAGTGGAAAACAATGGAAGCAGCAGTTAATTTGAGGGAAGGCAGTTTGCTTTTGGCATTTTGGTCTTCAGAAATGTGAAAAGTAGGTAGGAAAATAGTTTTAGTTGTAAATTTATCCTTGAAACTACAAATCTTTGAAACACCTTTGCCCTATTTCTTACATGAAAGTATTGTGGAGAATTTCTCTTCCGCTTTTAATTAATCAGTCATCTAATTAATTTTGTCAGTAGTCCCAGTATTAGACAGGGGCAGGCAGTGGTTGAAGGAGAATGTGATAGCTTCGGTATCCCAGCACATCGTTTGTCCAGTGAAATGTTTCTGGGTTCAGCCAGGAGGTTGAAATACGGAAGCTATACTGAAGTTACTTGAAGTTTGCTGTTACTTCTTTATAGTTAGTAATTTTTCCATCGCTATGTCAGCAAATGTTATATTCTCTGCCCATTTGGAAGTTAAGCTCGGTACTTGTAATTACTGGATGTTCGGAAGCTGCCCAATGTGAAGAATTGGTTTCATCCAACAGCTACTGCACAGTGCTGCTACTGACCTGAAATACAAAGAGTTGTGTGATTATTTTCATTGAGCAGGGTTGAAGGAAACTACGAGGTGAATACTGCTGCAAAGACTGGGATGGAGTAGAAATTAAAATGTTTGGGAAAGAGGAGGAGAAATGGCAAAGACTTGGAATACAGTTCATTTTCTCCTTCGTTGAAGAACGTGACATTAAAGCACCATATAAATAAGTACTTACTACTTAAAGGCCATATGTTCACTCTGATCTCTGTAAACCTGTTGATACTGGTGGGGATCAGCTGTTGTGTGGAGAGCATATATTGTTCTGAATTGATCACAGCATTTGGGACTTATCCTTGACTAAGTCTTTTCAAGTAGATATTATGGATTGGTCCTGGGATTAGATAGAAGATGCAGTGTTTTATCGGTGACCAGACAGGACGAGTCAGGTGGTTCTCACGGGCCATATGCTCCCTACATTCTAGCACGTTTTTGTTGATGAGTGAAGTGTGTCTTCTCAGCTGAAACCAGAGCTGTAAAGGTTTTGGGATTTGTTTATTGATGCATGTTTAGCTTTGTAAAGGTGAGAAGAAAAAGGATTTAAAGAGGGAATGAAGTAATCTTTGAAGGTTGATCTTTGTCATGGTTGGCTGAAACTTTTTTTCTGCGGTTTAAGCTGCCTTTCTTAGCCATTTCCTTTCTCCATTCTAATTTGTTACTGGGATGATAAATAGTAATTGTCAGAGCCAGTGTACTCTTTGCTTTGGCTAAAGAAACAGGGGCATACTCACTACTAAGAAACTTTTATTAAGATTGGATTAAGAATGTTTTTAGCAAACTTCATCAGGGATTTTCTTTAGGCAAGTTTGCATAAAATTGCCCATTAACTCTCCTCTGTGCTAAAATACTACTTTGCCTGTTAGGAGTAGGAGAGTCAGTGCTCTTGGCCCTGCTGGAGCTTTTTGATGCCTTTCTGTCAGACAGGGAAGTGTCAGCAGAAGATTAGAAAAGGTGCAAGAGCCTGTTCTCCTCCTGTACAAATGTGGTTAGGCCTTGTTGACATGTGTTTGGCCTTTCTGTGCTGTATTTTAGTTCCTTATTAAGTAGGTGTTTTCTCAGTCTTGCCATCTGAATTGCAGAAAATACTTAAATATTGCTCTGAACTTTGAGTGTGTGTGTATTTGGTTCTTTGAGAGAGTCCCAGTTGCTTCTAGAGGCTGTCCAGTCTGCTATCTGCTCTGGTGTTGGTCGCCAGCTGGAGCCTCTGCAGCTCAACGTGGAAAATAAATGGCAGGACCGTAGCAGGTTAAATATTATTTTTGAAAGCAGGGTTGACTAGTGATACTAGATCACTTGGGAATTTTTGGACTGAAATGTTAGTATGTTATTCCTATTTTTAAATCCTTGTGTTTCTTTCTGTAGTGAGGGCTGCTGTTAGTGGCTTCTGGTGCTTGAATCAATACAAGCTGGGTACAATAAACACGTTGCTGTTTTTCTGATACTCTTCTCCTTTTCTCTTCCCCACCCAATTTCAACGATCTTGAGATTTTTTTCACGGCATTGTTGTCTCCAAATACATCTCTCATAGTAGTGTACATTTTAATCTGGAGGCTGTAGCACAGGCATGACTTTGGTACTCAGTCACTGTTACGTTTTTGCATCCTAATTACATTAGGTCTTCTCTCTGCTTTCATGTTGTTCTAATGTAAGGCAGACTATTCTAATGCAATGTGGATGAGATGTGTTAAAGCCTGTTACAGACTACCTTCCCATTGCAGGATGCTTCCAACATTTACCTAATGGAATCCATGTAACTTAGGGTTTTTTTAGTAGTGAAAACGGAGGCATGTGTGGACGGCAGAGAAATCTGTTTGTTTCTTCCAGTTTCATTCAGAATAAAAACATGTATGCTTCCCCCATTCTGCAATATTCAGAGAAGTGCTATGTAAAATGCACGTAAAATATTGAAGGGAAAAATTATTTGATTCTTTTTTTCAGAGTAGGAGCTCAGTGGAGATGTTGTGTATGGGCTCAGATATGGCCAGACAGATGAGGATCAGGGCTGTGCCATCAGAAAGGTGTTAGCTGGTCCGGGTCTCCTGAGGAAGGCTGCTGAAGTGACTGTATTTAGGCAAAGTGCTTGATTTTCTTCAAATCCCTGTGTTATGGGAGCAGGGTCTGTGCAGGTTTGAGGAAAAGAGGAGTCGATTTCGCCTGTTGCTGTTTGTGATTGCTGTAAGTTGTGGAAGGAATAAAACTGGTCAGTGTTTTGAGTGCAAGCATTTGTTTGCTACCATCTTTTAGGTCCATATCACCTTACGTACCTAACCTGAAGTGCTTCCTTGTGTGCAGCTGAGCGATGCATCTTTTTAAATATTCCATCCTAAAATGATGGGTGTTATCAGTTCATCCATTCTTCCACCCGTCCTGGCGAAAGCACCCGTGCTGTGTCTGTAGCCAGTGTTTGGCACATTGACATGACTCTTCCTGCGCTGGAGAGGTTGTAGTGCCTGGCAAGGAGGCATTGTCAAACCCAGCAGCCTTCCTAGCTGTGCCAGCATCATATCTTGGATTTGTAAGAGCTGGTAGATTATTAAATACTTGTATTTGAGCAGTGAATACATTTTCTGATTTTCAAAGAAAGCAATTGGCTTCGAATGGGGGACAGTTCCAAAAAGCTCACCTCTTATCTTTTGTGAGGTTTTACAGGGTTTAATAAAACAAGGATGGCCTTGCCAGCAGAGCGCAACATAAGGCTGGGGACTTGCTTTAAAAATGTATATTGCTCTATTCACTTTTAAATGTCCTGCCCTAAAGTGGGAGGGAAGACTAGTCAGACGGGTTGTGCAGGCTGGGGGTTCATTTATACAGACGTTATGAACTGGATACAGATAAATGACTCTGTCAGGCTGGATCTGTGGCAAAAGGGAAGTCCTGTTAGATGTTATGGTTATTGAATAACCATGAGGCTGCTTCCTTGGTGTGCTAGATTTTTGTAGATAATTTTGTTTTATGGCTTTCTAAAAGTGATTTATGAGCTTTATGTGCACGCTACCAGTGAAATTCTTTTGATTTGTGTGAAGTGGCAAAGGGCACACCCTGCCTTAAAAACAGGACAAGGAAATTTTAACAAAAGACTTTGAAAAATTCCTGCTCTTACGAAAAGTGCCAAAAGAACTTTAACCCTTTACTTCAGAACTCGGAAGAAAGCTAAAGCTGCTCCAGTATTCATAACCGCACTGGCAGTCAGTGCAGACAGGAAGCTGGAAAACAGTAAAAATAAAGGACAATGTGCTCAGGTTTGGAGATCGGCGCTGCAGCAGGCGGAATTCAGTGGATGGAGGGAAACTTACAGCGGCTGCAAATATGGCTGGGCCCTCCCTCAGCACTACATGCTTCTCTTTTCTTCCCTTGCATCTGAGATTTAACGAGCAGATATGGACTGAGGTTCAGGGTGTCCTTACTCAGACATTCCATGCCAGATTAACCATTTGACAAAAATGACCACTGAAAGGCAGCAGTATCTGCTAATTATAAATTCATGTCCTTTCTAAAGCCTTTATTGGAAGTAAGGTCCTTTGGAAAAGCTTATGGTCTCAGAAGGCAGCGAAATATCCACAGGAACTGTTTCTCCTCTTCTTAGTTTTACTTAACAACAAGGATTGAACATGAGAATGTAGAATTGTGTAAGGGTAAAAAGCTTGGCTCTCCTATTCAGATAATGCTCAAGCAGGAGCATAGAAAGTGTCGCTGCAGCAGGAAAACAAACTGCCTGGAGTATGTGTGGATCCCAACATCTTACTCCAAAAGATTTTGAAGTGTGACACTGCGGATTGATTGTGGCATTCTGTTTAAAGTTAGAGGATGTGTGGGCCCAAGTCAATTGAGGGATATTTTCTTTGGCTTTCCTCTTTTTTTTTTTTTTTTCCTCCTCCACTCTTAATGGTTGTTTAGAGGGGAGAACCTTTGAGGGAAGACCGGATGGGTTAAGCTTTGGAGTGCCTTGAGCTGTAATCATTAGCAGTCAGCGAAGGCAGTAAAGAATGTTTATTTGCAGCTTCTAGCTTTGAGACTTTTGTACTTTTAGGAGTGCTGTAATCTTAACTATTCACTTGGATGGGGGGCTTCTGATGTCCTGAGACGATACAAAGGATATTTTAATGATCGTGGTACTTGGCTAGAGCTTGCTTCCCAGAAGGGTCGTGATCTCCGAGTTGGAGAAAGTTACATTTTAAAAGTGTCTTAATTTTGCAATAAGTGGAAATTCATCACAGAGGTCTGGTATGTATTTGGGAAGTTCTCTGATACTTTAGAGCCTGTATAAAAAATGGAATACCTAAGACAAAAGGGGAATTAATCTTCTATTCCATTCTCCTGCTCTGAAAGCAAACAGGCAAATGACACAGTGGAGTTCTAATAATGTGCCATAACAGCCTTTGACTAAAGCCTGCTTTTACTAATGTATCCAAGATCAATCAATTCCATGTCGTAAACTAGGAACACGTTTTAGAAACAATTCTTAGGCGACGTTTGAATTTCTAGTCATCCTTCATTTAAGTTTATTAGACTTTGAGGGACCCTCTACAGCTGCTGTTTTAACTCCAGTGTAAGCATGCACATGCAGAGCTCTCTAATGATTCAGTTAATGAGAACAGTCCTTGTAGCAAAGAAGAAAATGACAAGGCAATGTATTTGGCAAGTATATTTTCTTCTTCCCATTCATATGTTTTAGCAGACACTGAACACTTTCAAGTACAATTGGACTCTTCAGGACTTTTCCAAGAGACATTCTGAAGACCCTTGTGTTGGTAGCATGCTCTTATTTGTTAATATGAGACTTCTCTATTGTATGTGACTGCTTAGATGTCTGCCTTCCCCTCTTTGGAAAGTTAGGATGCAAGACCTTAACTCCCAGGTGGGCTTATGGTACTGATTTTGATGTAAACCAGGTGTGCTTACAACACTTTATTATTAGGAGTATAGCTGGTACAAGCAGTGGCTTATTTAGTGATGCTGGCATCCCCCAAGCAAACAGCAGGAATTGGTGTGGTCTGAAGCTGTTTGACGCTTCAACCTATTTTCAGCAAATCTAATGGTTTGGGCTGGAAGCCTGCGGCATCTGTTCCCATACAACAATGCAACTACACCAGGAAATCAAGCTGATGGATATGAATTGTGGAAAAGACTGCTGTGCAGCTGCTTGATGTTGCGCATTGAATGAGGCATATGGGATGCATTCATGTAAACAGTGAAGGTACTGTAACAGGGGAGTCTGTTTTGCCACTTTGGAGTTTTCATACTGAAATGCAGAATGCAAGAAAGCACTAGGAAATGGAGTGTCAATATTTTGCAATACAGAAATATTATGAAATACTTGCAATTTGGGGGCAGGGGTGGGAAGGGATTTCCAGTCTTCTGTACAGCAAATGCTTAGTGTTTGCTGTGCTTCTGCAGCAGGTGGAACAGAACCAGTGAGGCGCGAACGATCCCCAACATGCATACAAACTCTGGATTTCTTCAGTGAAAGCATCCTTGGAAAGTTCAAAAGCTTAGGATATCTTCCCATTCAACTCCTGCAATATGCATATTGAAAAGGATTTTACAAAATGAGTCATCCTTTTATAATTGTGGTTAATCTTTTCTCAGTACCCACAGAGATCCTGTGAGTTCAGAAGTTGTCCTCCCTAAATAAAGGATTTTGTTTTTCATAATATTGATTGGTTCAGTTGCTTCCCAGAGAAGATGAGATCTGAATTTTAGTGAAAGCAAAATAGTGGATAAAGATTGTGAACTTGCTTTCCAGGGATTATGTGAATGCTTTTAAACAGATAATTGTCAGTATTCTCTGTGCATTTCTTTTGCAGTAGAAAGACATGCCTGAGTTTCTGGTGAGAGGTATGTTAACTGTGTGTGTTTTAGGGACAAATAGCTTATTTTCCAGCTTTGGAAAGCCCTTTGATCTCTTGATTAAAAACTATGAATGCAACACTTATTTGGTGGTTTATTTGGGATTCTCAGGAGCGACTCTCTGCATTCTCTGACTTAGGGTGCTTGCCAAACTTCTTCCTTTTTCCCAAAGTCTGTCTTGTTTTTAGGAGGAGCCGAAAAAGGTTTGTTTCACATATGACCTGTTTTTGAATTTGGAGGGAAATCCACCAGTGAACCACCTTCGTTGTGAGAAGCTGACTTTCAACAACCCGACGAAGGAATTCAGACGCAAACTTATTAGGGCTGGAGGGGTAAGTGCCAGAGGAACTGGAGATCTGAAGACTTTCTGTTAAAAATTGTGTGATTTAGGTTTGTTCTGAGGTTTCTCCTCAAGAAACTGGCTGCTCTTGACTTGGACTGGGGCACGCTTCGTTGGGTTAGAAACTGGCTGGATAGCCGGGCCCAAAGAGTCGTGCTAAATGGAGTCAAGTCCAGTTGGAGGCCAGTCACTAGTGGCGTCCCCCAGGGCTCGGTGCTGGGGCCGGTCCTCTTTAATATCTTTATCGATGATCTGGACAAGGGCACTGAGTGCACCCTCAGTATGTTTGCAGATGACACCAAGCTAGGTGCATGTGTCGATCTGCTCGAGGGTAGGAAGGCTCTGCAGGAGGATCTGGATAGGCTGCACCGATGGGCTGAGGTCAACTGCATGAAGTTTAACAAGGCCAAGTGCCGGGTCCTGCACCTGGGGCACAATAACCCCAAGCAGAGCTACAGGCTGGGAGATGAGTGGTTGGAGAGCTGCCAGGCAGAGAAGGAGCTGGGAGTGATGGTGGACAGTCGGCTGAATATGAGCCAGCAGTGTGCTCAGGTGGCCAAGAAGGCCAACGGCATCCTGGCTTGCATAAGAAACAGTGTGACCAGCAGGGCTAGGGAGGTGATCGTCCCCCTGTACTCGGCTCTGGTGAGGCCGCACCTCGAGTACTGTGTTCAGTTTTGGGCCCCTCGCTACAAGAAGGACATCGAGGTGCTTGAGTGGGTCCAGAGAAGGGCGACGAAGCTGGTGAGGGGCCTGGAGAACAAGTCCTACGAGGAGCGGCTGAGGGAGCTGGGCTTGTTCAGCCTGGAGAAGATGAGGCTCAGGGCCGACCTTATTGCTCTTTACAGATACCTTAAAGGAGGCTGTAGAGAGGTGGGGGTTGGTCTGTTTTCCCACGTGCCTGGTGACAGGACGAGGGGGAATGGGCTTAAGTTGCGCCAGGGGAGTTTTAGGTTGGATCTTAGGAAGAACTTCTTTACCGAAAGGGTTGTTAGACATTGGAACAGGCTGCCCAGGGAAGTGGTGGAGTCACCATCCCTGGAAGTCTTTAAAAGACGTTTAGATGTAGAGCTTAGGGATATGGTTTAGTGGGGACTGTTAGTGTTAGGTCAGAGGTTGGACTTGATCTTGAGGTCTCTTCCAACCTAGAAATTCTGTGATTCTGTGATTCTTTTTACCTGCAACCAAGTAAGCTATAGTTTTCTATGTTCACTTAAAGACCTCTACCAGGTTTTATTTCTGGTTATGGAGCAGCACTAGAAGCAGAATGAATCATTTGTGATCAGTGGTACTTTATTTTCAATTTGAATATCACTTCTAACATCCAAGCAGTAAAGCCACTCTGGAAATGGAGATCTGTGGGTGTTAGATGATGTCCATCAGGCACTCAGTTATTGTTGGCCTTCCTAGTGTCATGAGCTCTATCTGTGTAGAAAAGGGAGAGGCTTCCAGTGTATTCCTTACTAATCTTTGTCACAGGAAGGATCAGCAGATAGCATTTGTTGGTCAGTAAATGTCCTCTAAACCTGGGTTTGGCTCCTTGTGGCCTAGCTAATTAAAAAGTAAGGAAAAGTGTTATAGAATTCAGAGTAAAAATGGGTGTGGGAGGAAAAAGCTGTATTCTTGAAGCCATGGTAAGGTTATGGGTTACTACATATAGTTGTTGGATAAACTGTTACTTCTGGGAAATTAATATGCAGTGATAGACTAAAGAAATTATCCTTAAGTAACTATCAGATGTAGGTCAATTAGTAAGGGCCGCATAGTGCATAAAGTTTTTAACCAGAGGTTGTCATGACTCTGAGACACCCCATATATAGTAATGCATAATTCTGTTTTCTTTAAGGACTTTATTCAAAATGGTCTTGACTGCTGGCAAAACTTTCTTCCAAAAAACATTTCTAACCTGAACAAAAAACAAACAAAAAAAAAAACACGTTGAAGTTTGTCAATAATAAATCTCAAGTGTAGTAAGTATTCTAAGCAGATTTTCCTCAGAATGCCAGTGCTTTTCTGTGTTGGGCATGAAGAAGGTGGTGCTTATTTTCAGCCATAGGATGGCTGGAAAATCATTTACACTCTAGGATTTTAATAGCTCATTATTGTGTTCCTTAAGTATTAAATTGTTTCAATGGTGAATCACATGTGGTGGAACTTTTCAATAGGGTTACTCTGACAGAATATACGGGAGGTAAGAAGGAAAGCTGTTTCATAGAAGTCAGCACTTCTTAAGATCTTGTCAAGGGAGATACCCAAGGGCTACTTTTTTCTTTTTTTTTTTTTTTTTTTCCTGAACAAGTGAAGTCTTGCTCATTCCTTCCAGATTTCCCTTGGTATCTGTTTGCAAAGTAAGAGCATTTGCAGCAGAACACAGGTTTTTGTCCAGAGCTCTGTTGCCTGCTTTTACTCAGAATATTGGAGGTCCCTTTAGCAAAGGTACTTGATGCTGCATATTGCCTTTGAATTGTTGTGGTTTTCATGTTCAGTATTTCAGGAGTTTCCTTGAGACTGAGCATCTTAACTGGAATTACCTAGACAATAACTTTTATGGCCTTTAAGGTGGGGAAAAAATAATCTAAAAGATGAATTAGTGTGTTAACTGGGCAAGTGACTTAGTATAATCATGTGTTAATAGTATGTTCACCTTTTCTCATGCATAGTTTTTTCCCTCTCTGTTACTAGGTGATGGTAATGCCAGAAGGAGCAGAAACAGTTTCAAGGCCAAGTCCCGATTATCCTATGTTACCCACAATACCACTTTCTGCCTTCTCTGACCCTAAGAAGAACAAACCATCCCACGGGTCAAAGGTCAGTGTAACCTGCTTTTTCATCATTTTGAGGTGAAGAAGTCTCTTACAACTCTATTAATAGGAGCTCGTTCTGGCTACTTCTAATTCTGAAAACTGTCCTTCTACTGTGTAGTTCAGTCTTTAGGAAGTCTACATTGGCCTCTTTTCCTGTGCCATTTTTTCCTATTAAGACTGTCCATTTCCTAGTAAATACAAGGAGGTGGAGTTATCAGAGACAGAAATTGTCATCCTGTTTAAGCTTGAAATAAGAATTGTCAGTGTAAGAATTAGTTGTTCTTTTTTTTTTTCTCTTTTTAATCTTATTTTATACCAGAGTAATGCAGTGAAGACTGCTTTGGAAATTTGTACCTAAATATGTAACCACAGTTCCAAACCAGCTAATGTTGTGGAACTTATAATGTTAACTGCATCAATAATTTACTTGCCCTCTAAATTTAGGAAGCTTTTTCATGATTTGGCAAGCTTATCTACAAAGATCTTTTGAAAGAAAATTAAATGCCCAAGACTGAGAATTATTGGTGAACCGTATCTTTCTGCTGAACATGAAGATTTATCTGTAGTAGCAGATTGTTGTATCGAGTCCTCTCTGATTGTTTTGACTTGTCCTTAATGCTGAAGATGAATTGTGTGGATCTTTCACTGTTATGTAAAGCTGTGCTCTAATTCCTGTGGGATTTCAGTCTCTTAGCAGCAAGGCTAAGTAGAGAGTCAGCACTTCCTCTGTCTTTAGGACTACTTGGCATAGTGGTGGAAAAAGCATAAAATATGCTGCATTTGGTCAAGCTAGTGATTTCAAGATTTGATGTTTGCCTCAGCAGTATCTAGTTCTTGAGACTTCAGAAGAAGCTTAAGTTTTCTTTTTTACTTGTGTAATAAAGCTACTTTTCTGTAATTTTACATAGGAGAAGCAATCCATGGGCAATGCGCTTTGAAGCAGATTACATATTCTTTATCAGTCTGAACAGTCACAAATCTTAATAGCAATCCATTTTATGGTGTAATACAATTCCAATACCCATTTTCTTCAAGGCTCTAAACACTTCGGGCACTTCAGTCATGTCTTCTGATGTTGACATGAAACAAAATAAGGATGCCATAACTATTAGTGGCTGATTTAATTTTGGTCAGGAATTAAGCATTAGAAAACAAGACAAAAGAGGAATAAAGGGCTCTGACACAAGCTCTGGTGAAAATTGCTGGTAGCTAAAGAGACAGTAAGTCACCTGCATCTTGTCCCCCAGATTGCCCTCAGAGGTGTGTGTGTGTTTGCATCTCAGCATGTCCAGTTCATACTCCAGTATCTGCTGTTTAAATCTGTGATTAAAGTTGATGAAATGCCTGCAAGTATCAGAGGCTCTGTCTCTCTTGCAGTTGTGGGGGGATTGAGTATTCTTAAATTGCCATGTAATTGACGTGGTGAATTTAAAGTTAGGCTGTGACCATAGCTTGTATTTGCTGTGGATGTGTTTAATGTAAGAAAGAAATTTGACTGTTTTTTCCTCAAACTTGGTGTGAAGTATGACTTTGTATAACAAACACTACCTGAATGGGTTTCCTCTTATCTGGCTTCAGATGTTAACCCTGCAGATTTAATCTGAATTAAATACGTAGCCTCCCTTTATAAGCCATGGGAAGGAACAGGTGTTTGTGAAACGTGTTTCTTCCTGTCCTAAGGTAGATGTTGAAGTGCATACTGTCAATTTCTGTCCCTCGACTGTAGGGAAATCTAGATGACTGCCTTGGAGGTAGATGAGTACATTTTGCAATGGTGGGTGTAAGTCTACAAGAAACAAGGTGCTTCAGTGTGATATGAGTGTTTTTTTTTCCAATTCTGTGTAGAGTTTCAATTTCATACCTAGCTCGCATGTTTCTGTTACTAATACTTAGGATGCAAACAAGGAAAGCAGCAAGGCATCCAAGCCACACAAAGTAACCAAGGAGCACAGAGAGAGGCCAAGAAAAGACTCTGAGAGCAAAAACTCCTCCAAAGACCTTGAAAGAGAACAAAACAAGCCTTTGAAGGATTCCTCCAGAAAACCCACTGAGAACAAACTGCCTAAGGAGGAGAAAGCACCTCCAAAAGCTGCTTTCAAGGAACCAAAACTGGCCGTGAAGGAGACCAAACTGGAGAACACTTCTCCAAAGGGTGGGCCGCAGCCGGAATTAAAGTCTTCCAGCAAAAGGCCCTCCAATGTGGAGTCACCAAAGCCTAGTGCCAAAAAACAAAAAAAGAGTAGCTCCAAAGGGGTAAAAAATATTCTGGGGACATCTCCCAGAACCTCATCTTCCTCATATCCAGAGAAGAAACCAACTAAGGAGAAGATGAATGCCAAAGTGGAAAAGGTAAAATCTGAAAGTGAGGCCAAGGAGATCAAAAAGCCTGTGGAAATGGAGGAGTCAAATTCAGAGGATGAAACTTCTTTCAAGTCAGAGGTGAGTAGGGATTGGTCCTTTACCAGATTTTTAAAATCACGATGCTTAAATCCTTGCATGAAAAGACAGTCAGAATTATTCCCTCAGACAAGACCAAGAATCAGATTGGCACACACTCGTCTGGGCTGTATCTCAGACAAACTACTGTTTGAAAATCTGGTCATTATTAATCACTGAAGCTGCCCGGCTTACCTGGTTCAGATATGCAGTGCTGTGCAGGTTTATCTGCAAGCACGGTTATCTAAATGTTGGAGTTTAAGGTTATGGTATCTCGTTCATTCCCTACAACAACATTGATAGAGCAAGAGTATAATAAATGTATACAGACTTTCTACCTACTTATAATGTCTTTGAACCTGGTCTTAATTCAGAAATCGAGTGAATAACTTTAGGGATTTTTTTTCAGAAATATATAAATGTAAATAACTCTATTCCTGACAGCCTGTGAGAAATGTTATTGGCTAAGGCTCAAAATACAACCACATGCCATTAAATCTAAATAAATTGTGTTGTAAAACAAACCAAATTGTTATTCTACTACTATTTTTAAAAGCTGTCTAAATATCTTTTTCCTCTTTACAAGTAAGAACATTTCTCACCCTCTATCTTCTGAAAATTGTTTACCCAAAGAAGGCAAAAAAAGGAGTTGAAAGGCACAACCTAACCCAAACTGACTACTTTTCTTGCATATTTTGTTTACTCTAAAGAAGCTATATGTCTTCTAATAGGTTTCACAGGATAAGGTCACATGAGTTTTTGAACTGCTTACTACTGTCTGCTTTTAGAATGATTTGTTTTACTAGAGTGAATTTCCTAGGGACAGCTTGGATTACGATTTAATCAGCACCACAATACAGTAACTATTGATGTGTTTATTTCAGAAAGGGCTTTTGCAGAAGATTCCTAATAGAAGAGTTTATTAGGGAGATGCTAATTGAAGTTACTCTGCAAAGATTTTTCCAGACTGATTGAGCATGAAGCTTGTAGATTAAAAAGAACCAGCTCCTCTCCACTTTAAACCTTGTATCTGAAGTGCATCAGCCCCTCATCTCTGTACACCTCGCTACAAGCTTCTCTTTTCTGCTGCTCTCTAAGGCCTGAATGGCTTGTAGCTCCTTATTTCTTAGGTGTCTGTCCCTTGGGACTTGCCATGCAGCTGCAAGCTGATAGCATTGTTAAGACTGTGCTGTGAAACCACCAACTGTGGTTGTGGTTCCACGGTGTCTGCTGCAGGCCTGTCTTGCCCCCACCAAGCTTTGTATGCTTCTGTGTCCTCTCTTGCACCAGCTCTGGTGTCTGTTGGATGCCTTACAGAGCTATTTGAGTGCCTGCCCAGGAGGAGGATGGGAATACTCAGTGTGACGGAGGGGGAACTGTGGCAGCTTTCTGTCAGCTCAGCTTAGGTTTCTGTGGAATTTGAAGCTTAGGGATATAACTGCATAATGCATTGGCATCAGCAGAGAAGACAAAGTTCCTTTTCCATCCTGGGAGGGTCTTTCTGCTCCCAACACTGCAGTTTGCTACTCCATCGTTTGTATTGGTACAGCTGTTTGTGGCTCTGTGTGGTAAGCCACATCACTAAAGTGAATGAGCAGCTGGAGGTGGACCGGGGCCCGGAAACTCTTAAATCAGCTTTCCTGCTGAAGCCAACGTATTGTGCAACATGCTCTGAGGCTGCAGTACCACGATTGCTTTGAGTTGACATCTTTGCAGGCTGCTGTTGAAAGGAACGGTCTTGCTCTCATTTGCGCTGCTGGCATGAGAGCTCGTGTGACTTTGCAGTGGGCTGGAGGAGTTCCTCCTTCCATTTCAGCTCCTGCTGAAAGTTAGTTGTTCCTTTTTGTGTATTCTTTTTTCCATCAAGACCAGTTCCCTGATCTGGCCTCATGCTTGGCTGCCTAAACGCTAGTGCTGACAAAAGGGAGAGGCTGAGATGTGAGGGTTGGATCTCTTTTTTCCTTTGTTAGCGTACTCCTTTGTCATATCACGGTGACAGTAACGGCAGCCCAAGCATGCGGAGCCCGTCTAGCGGGATGCCTGCTAGCTGGTTGAAATAGCCAATGCAGTCAATGGCAAAAGGAGAAGAGGGGGGGACTTTACAACTTCTGGCTTCTGCTTCTCAAGCCCCGTTAATTTTTTTTTAGGGAACACCTGCTAGATTATCAGGAATGAATTGATGGTAAGATGGAATCTGAGAAAGAAACAGGAGCTGTGCTCTCTCATCTTGAAAACATTGCCCTTTACTTTGCTGTAATTTTACTAGACAAACACATATGCTGCAGAGTGCAGCACGTGGATATTGGCGTTGCTAAATTATTCTGCTTTGCTACTGAATAATTTGCAAGGGTAATAATACCTATTTTTGACATCCTGCGTCCACCCCTTTTCCTTTTGTAGGAGTTGAATAAATGCAACTCTAATCTTTAGTGATAAACTATAGGGGAGGGGGGCAGTATTGAGATGAAAATCCTGCAGCTTTCACCAATTAATGCCCAAAGCTGCAGACATGCCTCGTTACCTGTTGACAGTATTGCTCTTGCAGTATTAACGTCTTCTGTAACAAAGCTCGTTGATCAGTGGCAATGTGAGGTGTTTTTTTTTTTATTTTTCTAGCATCAGGATTCGATAGCAGCAGTAGTAGGTGCATTCTCAGGAGTGGAATTGAAATGCTACATTTCCAGGGAATTACTTAAAAACAAGCAAACAAAACTGTGCTGTTACAGTACAGCAAGAATCTTTAAACTAGGTTCCACTGAGAGAGTAAAAACCTGGGAGATGATCCTAAGTCACTCCTGCTGTCAGGGAGGAAATAGTTGATTTGCTTTCACTGCCACCTCGTGGCAGTGCGCTAAAGCATGCCAAAGCTGTGCAACAGCTGATCTTGTGCTCAAAAACTTACAGAGCACTAAATCTTGGCTTCTGGATGTCATTAGGAGCAGTAGTTTCTAACGTGCTTTTTTTTTTTTTTTTTTTTTTTTTACTCAAACACTTACTGCACACTACTGCCAGTAGAGCTGGTTTCACAAGAGTTTAGCTGGTTTTTGTTAGGTTTTCAGAAGAAACTGGAAACAGTCCAGTGGATCACTAACATCACTGTAGAAATAACTGTTTTGAGGGCATACTCAAAAGTTGGGATATCTTTAAATTTCGGAGTTAGATGAGTTCGGTAGGACAGGTTTCTTTTCCACATCTAATGATGAGTAAGAAATGATCAGAGAATGTTGGTGGGTTAAAATATGTACAGGTTTGGAAAAAGCTAACTTTTTTAAAAGAAAGCATTGACAATTGTGCTGGGTTGCATGCCAGTCATCTTTTGCATTTCACATTAAGTTTTTTTTTTTTCACTTTGGCATTTTTCAGGTGCTATTTTTTTGTCACTGAGATTATTTGAAACTACTGGCATGAAGGATTTTGTTGGGACCTTTTGATGCTGCTACCCAAGTGTGCTGGGCTATGGCGCACTGAAGTTTTCACAAATGTCTTTATTTATCTTGCCTTTGTGTATTTGATGCAACTCTTAGAATTGCATTCAGTGATGTATGGTGTTTTAGAGTGCTCAGATGTTTCTGTCTTGCTGTGCTTTGTGCTCTGTGCTGATTCTCCGGATTAGAAGGGTTAAGATTTTTTCTTTTTTTTTTTTCCCTTTTATGGGGGGTTAAGTCTGTCCAGTCCAGCCCTTCCAACTCCAGCTCCAGCTCCGACTCCAGCTCTGACTCTGATTTCGAGCCATCTCAGAACCACAGTCAAGGTGTGTTGCGAGAAATAAAATTTGTTAAAGTCTTCCTTGCATAATATTAAAAGGCTCATGAGAATCAGATCTTTTTCCCCAGTGCCATATACAAGGCTAATACACTTTCTTTTATGGAACTGTGTGTTGAAGCTGTGGTGTTTCAGCAAGAAAAGTCAATAATGTCATAGTGTAGTTATGAACAAGTACGTTTCTGGTTTGGGCAATTAGTTTATGACTAGGGTATCTCTCTGGATTTGGATTTCTCCCTGTTGACTTTGGTTTCTATCGCAGCTTATAAATGTGTGTGTTGCTGCCTGATCTTATAGCATCATCAGAATTTTTCCTCCAATGCCATATATGTTTTACTAAAAATTAGAGATGTGGCATTCATCATTTGGCTAGTACATAACAGGTTGTCTTTCTCTGATTTCTCCACTGATAATCCAAAGAGAGATACTGTAGCAATAATAAGTGATCTAACCCTAACAAGTGCAGTATTACTACAGATACGGTCTATTGAGTGACATTTAAAATAGTCCCCAAATACATGAAGAACATGTCCTTTTGTTTCCATTGCAGAAGAGAGTGGGAGGGTTATGGTGGAACAGAGTGCTTTACAGAAATCGGGATGTTTGTCAATTCTGCTTGAGTTTTGAGATAGAATGTGTTCTTTTGGCAACTTCTCTGTGCAAAGCAAAAATACCAAGGTATTCTTCCCAAGAAATCTTGATTGATCTTAAGGATAACTAATCCAATGTAGATCAGGGAGTTCAGATGGAGTTCTGCCATGTGTCCTAGACCAGTGCTGATCTGCTTTCTCCCCTCTGATCCTAGGCCCGCTGCGCTCCATGGTGGAAGATCTGCAGTCAGAGGAGTCGGATGATGATGACAGCTCCTCTGGAGAAGAGGCAGCAGTCAAAGCAAACCCAGTCAGCCGGGATTCCAGGTGGTACCAAATCACGAAGAAAGATGTTTGCTGTCTCTTTGCCCTCCATGTTTGTATTTTTGCATGCCCTCTGTTTGGAGGAATCAAAGTGACAGGGCTGTGCATTAGAGGAAGGCGGGAGAGAAGAAGCGAATGAGCAGATGTGTCAATGAAAGCAGCAGGGTGAGAACAGAATTGGATAAGGAGAGATCACTGGAGCTGAAAGAGAGGGAGCTACTGGAAAGTGGTGTGTGAGCTTGCAGGTGTTGGTGACTGAACCCCTTAAAATAATCACCTAATTGTCATCTTTAGATCTCTGGTGGGCTGAATGGTGTGTGACAGCTTTGATCTGCAGAGATTAGAGATGCGTTGTGGAAGCTGTCGGCATGTGTGCTCTTCTTGCTGTGTCTTCACTGATGGCGCATGCAGGCAGTTGGTTACTTGACTCCTATGGGACTTGGTTAACAGCTGTTTCCTGCTTTAGTCAATGGAAATAGTTGAATTTCATCCTTCTCCCCTCAGGAAACACTGATGCAGCCAAAATCTGGAGTCTTAGGCTGAATATTTGAAACCAAATGCTTGGCCTAGATAGCAGCTGCAAATTTTACGTAGGGCTTGTGTTCACCAAAAAAATCTGTTGCACTCTGTCATTATCAGCTAAACAGCAACTGAGAGATTTTAAAGAGTATTTTTTTTTTTTTTTTTTACCTTTAAGGGGATAGGTAATAAATATTTTTTCAAACTCATCAAAAGTAGGATACCTTCATCTGTATGGCATGAGAATAAAGAGGAAATCTAGGTGATTTACGTAATGCTCTAGGTGATCCTACTCAGCAGGGGGGTTGGCCTAGATAATCTTGAGAGGTCCCTTCCAGCCTCAGCTGTTCTGCGATTCTGTGAAATCTCAAATGTCACAACATAGCAGAAACACTAAATAGATACATTTTTTGTTGCTTGGGTGCTCCATGGAGATGTTAACAAGCCTCTCTTGAGCAAATACTCTGTTTTGAATGTTTTTGAACCCACAAAAAGCAGTTGCCATTTGCAAAAATCAGGTGGTACTTGGTTATTCAAAGTGAATGTGAGTATGGGAGAGCTGAACTGCTAGCTGTAATGTGTAAACCAAAGCTGTCTCTTTTGCCTGCCCAGGAAATGGAAGATGGCAAAGGTGATGTCAGGTGTGGAAAAAGAAAATTCTTGGGAATTACAGATAGACTTTGTCTCACAGACAATTTGGTAGACTGTAATAAAGAACAGAAAGAGCGGGCATCATTTCTGCTTCACGTAGCTGTCAACCGAACTGCACACAGTTAGATACTTTTCCCATTGCCTGTTGACGCTAATTCTGTGCTCCTTGTTTTCCAGACTGAGCCTTAGTGACAGTGACAGTGATAACAGTGCGGACTCTTGCCTGCCAAGTCGAGAGCCGCCTCCTGGTCAGAAACTGCCTGCAGCAAATAATAAGGTATTGAATCTTATGTGCCCGTGCAAAATTGCTTTCCACCAGTGCTGGTTCCTGCATCATGTTCAATCCATGATGCTAGTTCTGGCTTGCACTGATGCTTCTCTATTTCACTTTCTTCATCAGAGAGGTAATTTCTCCTGATTCAGTGCTGCGTATCCAAACCATTAAGCCATCATTTTGTCTGAACTACTTTTGGTCCCTAATGTTGATTCGTTTTACCCTCAGGCGTCTGGAAGAAAAAGCCCAGAGTCTTGTAACAAGCCAGAAAAGATCCTGAAGAAGGGAACGTATGACAAGGTATGTTTGAGAATTTGCATATCATGGAACTGTCGGATGCTCGCTAACATTTCTGTGTATAAAATAATTTGAGCCAGCCTAGCATGTTCAGATTATTCTGCCTTGGCAGGTTAATGGCTTGAGTATAAT
This sequence comes from Anas acuta, assembly GCF_963932015.1. NCBI lineage: Eukaryota > Metazoa > Chordata > Aves > Anseriformes > Anatidae > Anas > Anas acuta. The sequence continues at coordinate 669,458 of NC_089004.1, read as the reverse complement.
GAAAAACAGATGCTGAAAGGATAGACTTTGGAGAGTAACGCTAAAGAAATTGTGTATATTAGATAGACCCCCAGGTCTTTTCCATGTGCAAAATATTAAAATTGTTTTATGCTTGCCCTTTGAACCATTGATGTGGCCACTGCTGCAGTGGTGAGTGCTTCTTCATTAAAAGGCAGTTTTAATCTGTCTTTGATCTTACAAATTAAGGATTTTTTCAAGGCTCTGTTTTGCCTATAGTTGAAACCTTTGTTCAGTGAAACTCCTTTCTTTTCTTGCCTCCAGGGAGAGTCAAGCAGCGTATGTTCTCCTAAAGAATGTCTGACTTGCAAGCAAATAGTCAAATCCCAAGTTGTCCAGAAAGTTTCCCCCCCTGTGATTTTTCTCATAAAGCAATTAACTGGGAGCTTAATACTTCTTTCTAATCACAGAATCAATCTGTAGCTCTCATCCTTTCCTGTTTTAAGACATTTTCAACAGGATAACAGATCACAGGTTAATTGCTTAATATTAGGTTTAAGTGTGATCTTGGAGATACTTGCATCTGAGTTTCCTGCTGGCTACAAAATTTTCTGCCGCTGAATACCGTTAAACATAGCTGAGAGGGCTTATCTGAGAAGAGGTTTGTAGGAAATGGTACCTTTTATTAGACTTCTTAATACAGATAGAATGGGACACTTGAGAGCCATTGAAGAGAGAGAATGCCTGAAATTATCACCAGTTTTTACAACTGTCAGTGTTTTTATAAAAGATATTAGCTTTTCCAGAATGTATAGCATTCAATACTATTTAGGTGTTTGGGGAAAAATGCTTTTTTCTGTGTGCTAAGGAGGACATATATTTTTTTCGCTATATTTTTTTTGCCTTGGTACAATTACATAAATGAGTTCAGCTTTGCTGATACGAACATGAACAACTCTGGGACAGCTTTAGAGATTAAGAGTCTATCCCCTGTGAGCAATAGTGTGCCAGGAACTTGCCTTGTTGGCTGCTTAAATTAAAAAACAAAACCACTGACACAAAAACAACCAAACAACCCCGTGTATATGAACAATTAAAATGATACTGAGCTTATAAACAATCCTGCATTTCCCACTGTGGGGTGTGTGTGTAAAACTAACCGGGAACAGAGCACTCAGATATTTTTTTTTTTTTTCTTACCTAAACACAAATAGGTGCTCAGATTGCTAGGGTGTTGATCACGGAGCATTGGTGCAGGTGTCTTCAGGTAATGGGTAGTTATTAGTACAGCCTGCTGATGAAGAACTTGCTCTGAAGTTGACCTAGCTGAAGGATTTCACCTTGTTGAGGTCCTCTAAGCTCAAAGTTTTTGGCAGTGCCTTATAGCTGGTTACAGGTGAGCTCAAAGGTTCTGATCATGTCTTAAAGCTGGAGGCAGGTGCTTATTTATTGGTGTCATTTAATAGCCTAGTTGATGGTATTCAGACCATCTGTATTTCCATGAAGTCTGTAGTCTCCCAATACTTGAGAGAGGAGGCAATAAAAAAAAGCGGGGGGGGGGAGGTAAAATTGAGAATAAGAACATCTGTGAAAGGGCCTTGTGTTCCTCTGATCCTTACTAGGAAAGTCACTTTGGCAGCCATACAGACATGCCATGTATGTCACTGTTCCTGTTCATGCCTCCCTTACAGGCCTACACCGATGAATTAGTGGAGCTTCACAGGCGACTAATGGCACTACGAGAGCGCAACGTGCTACAGCAGGTAGAGATCATTTGTCAGCTTTCTGGCAGGCCGTTGTACTCTGGTAAACTTGGTGTCCAAGGGTCTCAGGCAGACCCCTGTGACCTTTCACTTGCCTCTCCTCATGAGAGGGTCTGGTTTACTTTGAAAGCAGATGCATAGAAAAAAATCAGGTGTGCATGCAATGTTTTTATTGGAAAAGGTACAAAAGAGTCCATCTTTTCCTCTTGTCATCCTGCTAGCTGTCTCAAAGCTGGGCAATCTCAGTGTAATTGAAAAGGAAGCATGATCCCAGGTCACCTTCCAGACGGAGCTAGTCAGGAGTGCAGGAGGAGCTAGTTTGCTTTTCTGGGAGATTTTCTTCTTGCAAGAGAGACATGTCCCTGAGGCTTTTCTAAAGGGATAAGAGGACTGGATGGGTTGCTTTGTATCTGCTGGCCCTTCCAGTGTACTTAATCTGATGGACTCTCTCTCTATGTTGTTGCTTGTCTCCTTTCTGTACAGATTGTAAATCTTATTGAGGAAACCGGGCATTTTAATGTTACCAACACAACCTTTGACTTTGACCTCTTCTCCTTGGATGAGACAACCGTCCGTAAGCTGCAGAGCTACTTGGAAGCAGTAGCAACATGACGCTTGGCCTTAGAAGCAGGCTGCTTTTGAAACCAGAAATCCCGTTTATTGGTACCAGGAAACGAACCCATGGAACTAGGCCTTCTTATTCTCTCGATTCACCCGAAGCACTGCCTTAGAGAACAGCCATGCTCTATGAATGCACAGCCAGCTGCACTTTCTTGTAGGCTTCAAACAAGCACCCATATTGCTGAGTCTGTCCTCCATAGCTTCATAAGTCCACTTGGGCACAGGTCCTGAGTAGAGCAAAAGACACGCTGCACCTAGCTGCAGCGCAACACTTCTGGTTTTACTTCAAGAAACTGTGTTTTAAGAACAGATTTTCAGGCGTCTCTGAGAGCTTAAGAAGTGTGGATGATGTTTTCTTCACTAAATCTTGGGACCAGCCTGCCTGCGGAGCTCTAGCAAGTCCGATTTCCTCCAGCTCTGTGATGAAGCATTCATGATGCGTAAGCAGGATTGGCTTTTACAAAGCTAACCGAGAGGCTGATGGCGGAGGAGGCTTCCTAGGGGTATTGTTGGTCTGTTGTGGGGAAAAGTGGACAGATTCCAGCTTTGATCACTTGCAAGTTCTGCTGCAGTTTGGTACAGAGCACTGCTGTAATTTGGTTCCCAGCTCCTGCAGGGCATCGCTCCACACACAGGACCTTACTCTGTTTCAGCTTCCTGGAGAGACCGTTTGTGCTCTTTGAAGAGGCCTCTCGAATCTGCTGTCTCCCGCTGAGGTTTTGAGACATCTTGTTTGTTGATCTGAGCTCCTAAACAAAGTCTCACTCCTTTCAGTCTGCTTTAACTCTAATAGGACTACAAAACTGTAAGCTGTATATTTTATATATATATTATATATATGTATGTACTGTATGTATAAGAAGGGCCTAGTTGGGTCTTACGATTTTAAGGGTGTGTTTTTCTGTTATGTTTTTTAATGGCTATGGCAGGGGAAGGGCGCTTAATAAGATTTGACTTGTTTGTTAAAATGCCTCTTGTGGACAATTTTTAGTGTATGAAAGCTGAACAGCGATCTTCAAAGCATTTTGTGCTCTGGAAGGGACTCACCTGTTGTCTTTTTCATTTGTCAGTGTTTAATAACTTTGCCAAAATATGTGATTGGTTTTGTTCTATGTTCTCAAAGAGGAATCTCCTACAGTGGCCCCTATAGTAGTGGCTGTACTTTGGGAAAACCAAAACAAGGGAGAATTTTATTTTGGGACGCACCTGGAAAACACTGATGTAACAACCAAGTGAAATCAGGTTTGTTTCCTCCTCCCTCTCCCCCCACCTCGCACCTGCTCAAGAAATGGCAGGAAACAGTAAACACTAATCCAGAATCTTTCATCTCTTTCTAGTCAAACTAGCATGGGCTTCAGGAGTTGTCTGTATGCTGGCTGGGTGTGGGGAAAGTCATGTAGCTCTTATCAAAACGGTATTACACTCCTGTTCCCTAAATCCAGTATTTTTTATTTTTGAAGAATTGCTTCTTTCTTCCAATCAGTGTGTAAGCTTTTGCCAAATGTTAAGTGGCTGCTGGCAGTGAGGAGGAGAGCAGCAGTTCTGAGGAGCCCTCTGCTCATGCACGCATCTCTTGTGTCTATAAAAGCCCTGTGTAGGAACTGGGGAGTTGCATTGTTCCCGGGTTTGCTGTCCCTTCTCCATCATGAAATTTCAATCCCTTGTTTTGGGTTACCCCTTTCTTTATCATGGAAATGTTGCAACTAATCAACTTAAGTGGCAATATGATGATAAGCTTGTTTGAGTTGGGTCATGTTGACCCGATTCCCATTAATTTTCTTTGTACCATCTTTCATGTGTCTCGTGTGTGTGTGTATATACATATATATACATATATATATGTGTGTGTGTGTGTATATAAATAATCAAGCTCATGCCAGGTGCGTGCCCTGTCACAACAGTGATCTCAGCTGTTTTTTTCCTGATGAACAATGCCAAGCCTGGATAGAAACCCTGTGTACAAATGTACTTTGAGAAGGTGGAGGATGGCAGGAAGAGGAGGAGCTGTGATGGCCTTTGTTGGCATCGAATGCCGTGTGCAGGAGGACAGCAGCTGCAGTCCATGAGCGTTCATGGATTCGCCTGTTTGTGGTGCCAGGTGTGGTGGGTATGCGTGAACTGCTCATGGTCCCTGCTGGGTCTGTGGCATGGAGGAAGTGAGTCTTGCTCAGCTGCCACAGCCCCACGCTGGGCTCCCTAGGCACGTGGCAAAGCCCCTGGCACGTGGTGCCTCCTGCCGCAAACGGTTGGTGACACTCCCTGTCTCTGAAGCTGCATAACAGTGCTGGTGGCAAGCCCAAGCCTGAGATCCCTCTAGGTCTTTGGTCCTCTCTTCACTGGGGTAATTAACTCCCACAGCTGTTGTGTCCGTGTTGCCCACCCTGGCAGCTTTTCTCCTGGGACTATCAGTAGCCTCCAGAGTAACCACAAGGGACTGGAGGTGCCACCACCCTTCTGCCCCCTTCACATGTTAAAATCTGAGTCGTCACCGCTGCCAGCTAGTCCAAGAACACACGTGGGCAAGTGTTCCTGAACTTGGCTGGAAGCGCATGGGGCTCCTGCCCAAGGCTGTGGCATCGTCCTGTCCTGGAACCGACTTTATTCGTGAAGTCTAATGAGCATTGATGGGAATTTTGTTTTTATAAGAAGTATTTTACACATGGATTTTTTTAGACTGTTTATAATCTCCTTGAAAACCCGAAATAGGATTGTTCCCCAGCAATAGTTCTCCATTGTGTGCACATGCTGATTTGTTACTAAAAGGTTTCTTGCAAGTACATAGTTGTTCTACAGAGTTGTTGTTTTTTGGGGTGTGTGGTAGCATTGGGGACCACAGGAGGAATGACTCTGCAAACCAAGATTTGTCAAATTTGGGCCTCATCTTGTGTCCCCTTCTAGTTACATATGAACGAGTTCCCTGTGTAGATTCTCTATAGGCTGGCTGAATGCTGTTCTGAACATGCCGTGTACAGGTATTTGTGGATAAAGTGTTTGTTCTTGTGTCACTCTTGAGAGCATGGATGGATTATTGTACAATAGGAAGGAGGGGGCAGTGCTGCTGTCAGCATTGCTTCAGGTCTTCGAGGATGTGTAGTAGCTTGCATTATTTAAAAAAGGAAAAAAAAAATCCAAAATTGACTTCTAGCCACAATGGTTTTTCCAAGGAAAATGGGCAGAACTCTGTTACTTTTCTGTGTCCTTCATCTTGTTACTGAAGGCATGAACAAGTGCTGACCAGTCTGAAGGCTTTCAGAGTTGTTCAGAGTTGCTTTGAATTGAATCGTGTTGGAGGTAAGATCAGGACGCAGCTTTTCCTTTGTCCTTGGCCTTTGTATTAAAGGGCAAAAGAGGGGTCAGGAGTGTTTTCCTGTTGTCTTGGTCTGGTATGTATTAAGCCTTGAGGCTTTGATTACTGACATTTAGTATTAAGATGAGGAAAAAAAAAAAAAAGGATAGTAAGGCTGGCTGTCTCCCAGAACACCAGCTAAGGAATATTGGATATGTTGGTGATGAGACTGGCTATGCTGTGGTCAGGCTGAATACATGGAAGTGCAATGATTTTTGCCACCAGTTCTTATACTGCTGTGTGTGGTGGTGGAAGCATCAGAACTAGCAAAGAAATTGATGCAACAATCCAGAAACAAGTTTTTGTCAGATCTTGAGAGTATTTGATGGTGAGAGGTTTAAACGTCCCCTCTGGAGCTTGCCCCATCCCATTCCCTGTGAGCAGAGACCCAAGTCACTCTGGTTCTGCAAGCCTCAGCTGTCACATTCTCGAATGCACTAGAGCACGGTCAGTGTACTTGGAGTGTCTCTGCACTAGCCCAGCTGCCTGCCACACGCTGCTTGGCATGCTGATACTAGAGACAGCCCTTGTACACCTGGTATGAGTATTACTTCTAAAAAGATGAGAAATGATTGGTGTTGCTTACATGGGGGCATGAAATAGCCATCAAAAACTGAAGAGATGAGTTTGCACTCCTAAAGAAAATATAAGTACTTCAACTTCTAGATAATTTTTAATTGTATTTCTGCCTAGAATCAAGGTATTAAATACCTTGTCACTTGAGGATTTTAAAAGTTGTGTTGGGAAATGAATTCTTCACTTGGCTGTAAGAAATTCAGCTGGCCCAAGACTAACTTCAAGATTAAAAAAAAAAAAAATCATGTTTGTAATACATTACAGGATTGTTTGTCCTGAATTTTAAACCTTTTTGTTAAATTTGTGGAACTATGGAGGAATTTTCTAGAAAAAGTGAAATAAAGTAAGATGGAAAAGTAAAACTTCATTTTTTTGTTGTTTTATTCATTGTTTTGCTTCTCAGTGGACAGAAGGCTTCCCCCCTAGCATCTTATTACCTAAATGTTGTCTGTCAAAACAGAAACTGTTCTTGCTGGGGGCTGAAAGCAGCAGTGCAGGCATGGGGCCCTCCTGGGCACAAACCAGGCACAGCTGTGCAGTGCAGAGGATCTGCTGCAGGGCAGCAGCTCCTGGGTGCAGTGGGCAGCTGTACACCTTGATGTCATCCCCCACCTGGCAGCAGCCAGAGCGCTGTGGTGCCTTCAGTCTGTCACAAACAGCTCAGTGAGGCAGAGTTCCAGCTTGGACCTTCCTCTGCAGTCTAGCTGTGACAAATTCCCCTTCTGCAGCCTCTGTATTTTGTTGCTCTCCTCTCTCTCCTGCTGAGGGCAGTGTCTTTGAGCTCAGTACTTACAGAGAAGGGTTCTTATAAAGCCAGCTGTGATAAGCAAGAGTTGCTTTTTGCTGCTTCCCCCCCCCCCAACACCATAGACCTTGATCTCTGAGCATTGTTTTGCAAAAACCACTGAAGCATTGAGACACAAACTGCAGCGTTTATTTATTAGGCATTTCTCTGAAAGTCAAGACATTGCAGACTCACACAGCTGAGACTACAGTTGCACATGAGGGACTGTAGGGCCAATTGTGCGCTTGCATGGAGGTATGGGCACAATGCACAAGTTCACTGAGCTGCTTGCTGGGGTAGTAATTCCAGATCAAGCCCTAAAAAATCTCCCTGCTCTGCTAACTGTTACTGCCTCCCACAGCAAGGTTTTGATACCAGTACTGCAGGTACAGAGCCAGGCCCTTGCAGCTTGCTTGAGCTGTTTGCATTATTTAATAGTGTAGTTGCTTCTCCCCTGCATGCCACTTCCAATCAAAGCACTTGATATCTCTGGCTAGTCCTCCTTTGTCCAGGGAAACAATATCCAGAACCAGAGTACAACTGTTCCACTTGTAATGATTTCTAGTTTGAAATAAGCAATTTTACAAGCTATCCTCCATTTGCTAAGGTGACTGAAGTCCATCCGGGCAGGGGGCAGACAGCAATACACTTTGCAGAACCACCCATGGCCTTCAGGAGCTATTGTTAATGTATGCTTCTGCACAGCTTTGATGGAGGCTTCTAATGACCTCGCTGTGGTGGGCCTTTACAGTGGCTGGAATGGCAGATTCGTCTGGAGGACTGATCAGCCCTCTAGCAATTCAGCGCCCTCTGCAGGCTCCACTCCACATGTGTACAGATCCTGCTTCTGCAACCCAGCCCGACAGCTCTGGAGTTGCCTATGTTTCAGGATGCACTAAACAACATCTCTATGATTGTAAGCTTACACACACAGATTTTCAAATAATCCCTTTGTGGAATGCTTTCAGAATACAGTCCATGTATACTACTCTAGCACTATAATTTATGGTTTCATAATAACTCAAGACACTGAAACATTCAAAATATTGCACAGACCAACCCAGTAAATCCCAGGTTCCACATACAGACTTAGCCAGGGTGTGTAGTCACACAGAATTTGCCTTGTTTGACAGAAGATAGTTTGTTGGTAGAGAGATTTAAAATAATTCAGATGTCACCAGCATGCAATTAAACATGCATCAAGGGAAAAAAAGAAGTATACCACTATAAAAAGAATTTGCCTTCCCCACGTAGCTGGAAAAATGCAGTTCCTGATTGTTTTACATTCAGCTCAGGAAAAGAAAACTTTGGTTAAGACAACACACTATGAACTTATAAGGTAAATGCACTGCCCTTATAAAAAAAAGGAAAAGACAAATGCAAAGTAGATATTCAGGAATATCTCAGCATTTGAATATACACATAGGAAACCGGGCACAATCATATTTACGGCAGTAAGAAGGCCAAAAAATGTACAGCTAAGCAATTTAGAGAGTCTGCATGATAGCCAAACCTCATTTATTTCAAGAGAACCCACTGATTCCTTCATGGGAAGCCCAGGCTGACAGCACACTCGCACAACAGGGAAAGTTTCTACCACGTCACAAAGCTGCCATGTTACCGCCTAAGATCATTCTCTGTTGTGGTCGGTGTATCCATATAAAACTGAGCGATTTGGTCTTTATACTTCTGTGCCACCACTGGTCTCTTCAGTTTCATTGTTGGGCCTGTGGAAAAGACACAACATGGGACTGCAATGGTGGAAGCGCTACAGCAGGCGTCATTTTGAGGCATAAATCGGTATTAGATTGAAGCAAGCCTCGAGGAGGATTCAGAGCATGGGCGCACACATTGACTTCTAAATTGCTCTTTGTGATTAAAAACACCTCCCTTTCCCCCATGAACAGAAACAGCACAACCACCCTGCAACCGGCAATACAACCCCCAGAGTAAGGACTGCTGAGCTAAGTACCACCAGGCAGGGTCAGGAAGTCCCGAATAACCCATTCTACCTTCCCTGGCACTCCGATGTGTTCCAGCCACAGCAAGCAAGGTCCGGAGGTTCACAGGGTAAGCCCCAGTGCCCTGCATACTACTCACCAAGCTCTCCGCCAAAGAGAGAGAAGTCCTTCTCCAGAATGACCCACTTCTGGACTTTCTGAGCATTTGAGACAGCTCTCTCGTTGACTGCTGAAATTCCCTTCTGGATAGCTGCATAGATAGCCTTGTCTTTGCTGTTTATGATTTCAGAGACTTTTGTAGCCTTGCTGCCCAGTTTTTGGCAGAATTCAATAGCTTCTGGAGTGAGATCATCTCCTGGCTCCCCACTTTCTACATCTATGTTGCACTGCAAGAGAAGTCATTTTATATTACTAAACACTTGATTCCCTTCACAGTACTAAACCTTATGGCCATAGGAAGCTGCCATGTCACTTTCCCCACCCACATCCAGTACCAGTTGTCAAATTAGATCAACCACTTCCTACATGCTTTATGCAAACCACTGCTTCAAATGAAAACTTAAGGCAATGTGCAGATGAAACACCTCCAGAGCTCCACATACTCAATAGCCACATTAATACCAAAGTGCAAGCAGGGTATAGAACTCCTCATCCAAATTCTTCCTGTGCTCTCCCAAATTAGGAGAGGATATGGCAGGATCCTGCCTCTGAGGCCAGAGCTTTACTTCTCTACGCTCCACAGCAGCACCGCTGGCTGCTGGAAGATGACAGAGGCAGCACCTGACTCATGCAGCACCAGCTCCAGAGTCTGGCACAGCATCTCGTGCACAAGGGCAAGGAGGGTGGCTGTCAGAGTCTCACTAATGAGCAATTACCACTGACCTGAGAAGCCACTGGCCTGCAAGGGCTCTCTGGTCCTAAGCAGAAGAGTCAGTAAAGGCCAACACGTGTCGCTGTGGAGTTTAAACCAGCATCTTAAAAAGAAGTCATGGACACCTCATTGCTGTCCAGACATCTCTGGGAGATACTGAAATATGGGTAAGAAAAGCAGAAGGTTTCTTGTTTCAGTCTGACTTCTGTGTCTTTTAGTACCATTTCTTTCTGCTTTCTGTCCGATACCATACAGAGATAAGCAGTTGCTCCAAACAACAGAACCTTACTGTCTGATCAGATGGCAAGTGCTCACTTTTTTGTACAGTTACAAGTGGTGTTTGCAGCTCAGCTACAAGTCATGCTGCAAGATGCCTTTAGGCTCCAGCAATCATTGTAGAACACATAACAATCATCTTCCTCACGGTATTAGATGCATGCAAAATAGTCTCTATGTCTTCTCAGCCCCAACCCTGATAGATGCCCACCCTTTTGTCCATGAAATAGGCAGAATCAAACCCACCTTTAGTGTTAGAAGCATAGCAAGGAATTTTGCTTTGTCTCCAACCAACATTGCATTGCTAATGATGGGAATGGCCTCTTTTACAGCATCCTCAATTGGAACAGGAGGAATGTTCTCACCTCCTGCTGTGATGATGAGCTCTGGAAAAGAGTCAAATCTTGATTAATGCTTACAGCTCCCCCCTTCCTTCCTTTACAATCTGAAATGATTTTATAGCACCTTTGTGGCTACACAGATCAAATAATGAGTCTGTATCCCAATATCCAGGGAAGAAAGCAAACCAGAAAGACTCCAGCCAGGTGAGGAGAGATGAAACTAAGGTGTGCAAGTACACAGCATTACAAAAGTTGCTTTAATGCTCCACAAATGTTTGCAGCTGGAGAACACGGGGTTTGGAGTATCTCAGTACCATACCACAGCCATCTTAGGCTCTAGGGAATTCGAGTTGTTAACCACATTGTTCAGAAATTTGAGTTAAAAATTTGCTGAGGCAAAGCAGAGTTTTTAAAGCTATACACAGCATGTTATGGAGGAGAGATAAACTGAAATCTTACAGATTTCTTAAAGCAGCCCCTTTGCATGACCATTTATCTCTTTTTAGTGATTGGAGTCTTGCATGAAATTAGATTTGTTTGGTGTTGGTCAGAGCAGTGTCCCAAGAGCTGTGTTGCTGCAAGCCATTTTCACAACAGCAATAAGCTATTGTTTTCCCTTACAGGTTAACTAGCAAAGCTAGCTGAAACCAGAGGGAGCTGGTAGTACACACAGCTGGACCCAGGCAAGTGCAGCACAAGTCAACGAAGCACTAACTACTGCTTCTGAAATCAGAGGATTTCTTCCTCACTCTGCAAACACACACTGGTTTCAGTGGTCAGCCGCCTTCTCCCATCACGTGCCGTGTCACATGCTTAGTGGCAGCACAGATTGTAGCTATATTCATATGAAAAACTTCAGAAGTAGTATCTAAAAATAGTATCTTCTGTGCAAGCCACGACCACACAACTACCAAGGTCTGACATATCATATCCTAGTACTGTGCAACCTCAAAACAAGCAAGCGATAGGCTGCATTACCTTTAATTCTGCCAGTGATGTAAAGGAATCCATCTTTATCACACTTGCCAAGGTCACCTGAATGCAGCCAGCCATCTTCATCAATTGCCTCTTTGGTTTTCTCTTCCATGTTCAAGTAGCCCATGAAGATGTGCCTTCCTGAGAAGCAGATCTCCCCATTGCCATCTTCATCTGGCTTATGGATCAGTGTCCGGCAGCCTGTCATTTCCTTTCCACAGCTTAAACAAAGACAACACAAACCCAAGGTATTTTTTTAAATTATTTTTGCTGTTCAGGTACTGAATTTAAGAGTGAGATTGTAGCAATACACACTCAATCTGAAGTGTCTGAACCAAGCCAGGCAGGCTTTCATTACAACTGCTTCAGCAGGGAACTTTAAAACTTAAGACATCTGCTTACATGGAAGAAACTACAGCAAATTGTTACTGCAGAAATCAGTGTTCACACCCAGGCTTTCCATCTATTGCTCTCAAGCTCCTGAGCTTTGAGTTAGAAGATTTATGTTCTTGGTAGCTAACTTTTACTGATGGTAGCATTCACCTTGAATACTGGTGAATACTGAACAAGCTGTTCAAAGTAACAGAGTAGTCTTAATGTCAAATGAATAAATGCAGTAAGGTAAACTCTAACCTACATTAGTTACTGATTATTTCTTCCCATAAATGGAGAAGAGGAGGCTGAGGGGGGACCCCATCGCAGTCTACAACTTCCTCGTGAGGGGAAGTGGAGAGATAGGTGACCTATTCTCTGTAAACACCAGTGATAGGACCTACAGGAATGGTGTTAAGCTGAGGCAGAGGAAGTTTAGGCTGGACATCAGGAAGAGGTTCTTCACCGAGAGGGTAGTTGCACACTGGAACAGGCTCCCCAGGGACGTAGTCACTGCACCAAGCCTGACTGAATTTAAGAAGTGATTGGACTGTGCACTTAGTCACGTGGTCCAAACTTTTGGGCAGACCTGTGCGGTGCCAGGAGTTGGACTTGATGATCCTTATGGGTCCCTTCCAACTCGGGATATTCTATGATTCTATGATAAATCCCTTGTTTCCTCCTCTGTTCCTAGAGAATCCAGGCCAAGTTAAATTTAAGTAACACTGCTGGTGCCCTTGGCAGATCTCATCATCTGCAATACTTGGGCCAGAGGAACTGGCTCCCTAGCAACTTCTTACTGGCTGCAAGACTGGGGCTGAGCTGCATCAGATGAGCCAAGCAAGCCAGATGCACCAGAAACCTTAAAGCAACTCTGTTCCTCCCAGTCAGCTGTGCTCCACTCACAGATAGTTATTTACCTGGTAAACTTGAACGCGTGAGGTAAGGAGACTGTGTGAGGCCCAGAGCTTTCGCTCATGCCATACAGTTCATACACAGGAATGTTCAGACTTAAAAAGAATTCCAGTGTCTCTCTGGTAATTGGAGCGGCTCCTGAGTAGCACCTTGTACAGCGATCCAGCCCAATGGCCTTTCGAACCTTCTTGTATACCAGGTGCCTGGCTAAGCGGAAGTTCACTGGGACTTCAGAATACCTGTGGAAGAAACATTGTTACAAGACCTCAGTCAGAAAGTAAAACTCCTTCCCATCCTCTTTCATCCATCTCCTATTTTGGCTTATTCAGCAAAATTGATAAATACAAATGACTCCTGCCTCCAGCCCTTGCTGCCCATCCTCTGGCCCCAGCACTACTTTTGGCTTTTAATGTCCACAAGTCAGGACTTTCATGTGCAATATAATTACTGATCCAATGCTAAAGCTCTAACATTCATAACACCCCTTAAGTGTAGCATTTAATTACCCATTCATCCACTTCAGGTTTGTCTGTAACCCGACTTCCTTGGCCCATGATGCCACTTTTCTTTTGAGCATTGATGATTTTGCACCAACAGATTTCATTCTTTCTTCCATTTTTTCCCAGACACGAGGAACTCCCAAAAACGCAGTTGGCCTCACCTCCCGCAGGGTGTCTACTAAGGTGCCCTGCGTGGAACAGAATTTTATAAGGCATTCAAAAGAGATATTGTACAGATACCAGGTCAGCACTGGTCACTAGCTAAGACCTACAGCTGCTCTTAATTTTGAGGAATTGCTCATTTTCAACTGAAGTGTTGCTGCTGCTGAGTGCAAACAAAGCAGCACTGGGCAATACCAGTTTTCTTCCTGCCATGTTCCACAAGAAAAAAGAGCCCCAGAAGCATTCACGCTCAACAGTGGTTTTGACAAGACAGCAAGGGTCGATACTCTCAGTGCCCATGCTGACACAGCATCAGGACGAGTCGTTCTCTTTCCAGGACACAGACTTAATGGTGGTGGCATTTTGCAATATGGACAGAGCAAATACAAAGCTGTTGCTCAACCAAGCTATCAGGGCAGAGAACTGGTGTCAGGTGAGTCACCAAGAAGCTCCTAGTTGTGAAGTGCTTGGTCAGCTCATCATCCTGGCTTGTAACACAGAGTCAAAAGGCAAAGGTCAGACTGGCCACATTCTTCAAACCAATAGACCCTTAAATAGAAGTCTGTCACCGGACAAATAAACTAAGTTATCTCACGATTCTGAAGGCTGTGTTAAGTCAGCAAGGTTTGTTTTAAAGTGCACACCCCTAGCCACAAGCAGGTGGACAAGCATAAGTTTTTTATTGTCTTATGTTTTTACCTTTAATGCATCTGGCTGAGCAAAGAAAACTTGTGCTCCAAACGTAACTGATAACCAAATATCCGTCATCTGCGCAGCAACATGACTGAGAGGCAGATAGCTGACCACCAGTTCTTGCTTTTCTGTAGCTTCTGCCAGCTTTATGGAACGTCCTGCTGCTAACGATGTCCATGTCAACTGTTAACAAGAACACAGCTCTGTATTAAGTGGCAGCCCTTCTGAGCAGATACAACACAGAACGTGCAGCTCATGAAAAGAGCCAACAGCTTCCTGTGATCTTCAGATCAGGCATGTTCTTCAGCTGATCTCTGCAGTCCCTCAGCACCTACCTAAGGTCACAGTTCTTGGAATGGACATCTACACAAAGAGATACTTACGTTGTCATGACTGAGCATTACTCCCTTTGGCTGTCCAGTTGTCCCTGAGGTATATATTAGCGTACAGCACTGGTTAGGCTTCAGTGAGTCAATGATTTCACGGAGCTGAGTGTCTGGAACATCTTTGCCAAGGTCCATGAACTCTCTCCACTGTATTCAAAAGAGAAGAACTTGACCACTTTACACACCATTGGTGACAAATTAAATTAAACCCTTCGCTATACATGAAGAGAAGGGAACTGTTTTCAATGTCCAAACCTGCAACAGAAACTGACAGTCCCACCGTATTTTCTGTCACAAAAGGCATGGCAAGGAACAGAAAAGGAGACAGATCTACCTCGAAGAAGCTTCCCAGCTCTGTAGGCGACCCTGGCATTCACTGGGAGTGCCTAGCAGGAGTAACTATGGGACCTGAAGCTGCCTAAGAGAGGTCAGCATGCTAGCACCCTTCCCTTACAATATGGATTTATCAAGGTTTGAACAACAGTGTACATCTACCACTTCAGATAGGCAAGTGTTCCTTCACTGTAATCAACATAAACTTGCACTATTTATGACAGTCATGTAGAAGGTGATGGCTGCTTGAAGCTGTCAGCTAAACACAGCTGTTATTCATAAAGCCAGTAAGATGCCCATTACTTACAGAATACAGATTTGGTCTCTTCTCTCTTAGCTCTTCCCCATATTGGACAATAGCTTTCAAATGAGGTAGTTTATGCTGAACCTGTGTTAAGAAGAGAGATCCATGAGAAGGAGCAAATCCCACATTTTCTTTTTAAGCCTAAATTACCCACCACTTAACATGCAACTGCTACTTGCCATTTGAAGTAAAGCTAAGAGAATTTCATCTGACTTATTGAAAGAGAAGAGGGAAGCCTCAATAGAGACAGTAATCATTTGGACTGGGATGTTGCCTGCTGACCTAGGGGATTATTATTTTTTCATTTTGGCTTGTCATACTTCAAGCTCAAGGCTTTGCTACTCTGCGGAACCACCTTTTAACTTTAATGAGATTTAGCACAAGTGATCACTCATTGGGTTTGAACAGCAAACACACCAAGCAGGCTCGATTGGTTCACCTCTGCTTTCAGATCCAGCATTTCCCTCAGGTAGCTTTACCCTCCCGTATCTATCAACAGGACACAAAGCTTCCAGTCATTTAACAAGTGTATTTACTTCTAAGATTTTCTGCAGCTGTTTATGGTTTTCCACAACCACAATGTTAGCACTGCTGTTCTCTGCTACATAATGACAGGCCTCAGGAGAGTTTGTAGTGTAGATACCGACGGCAAGACCACTACAAAAGAAGAAAACAAAAAGAAAAACACAGAATTAGAGGATAAGCAAAGCTGCTGGCAAGAAAAAAAGTCATACCATTTCAAACTTTAACAGAGGAAAAACCACAGGCAGAACATCCCATAAAGCAACAACAGTAAGTGGAAAGCTTAGTTGTTCCAAGAGCAAAGGCTCATTTCTGGTCATAGGTAATGTCAGAACAGTGTAACGGGCCAAAGTTGGTCAGATGGAAGACAGCTATCACAGCACTGGATTTTGATACTCTAACCTTTTCCAACATAATATTTTAACCAAAATGCAAATAAGCATGTTTTTGGTTTAACCTGCTGTTCATTTTAAGAGAGAATGTGCTTTTTCTAGCTAAAATATATATTTTTTTGTCTTATTCATTATTAAGTAAAGAGAGTTTAGGTTCTAGCTACCCTCATTACATTCAAATATAAGCAGCACTTGTTTTGTTTTAAACCAAAAACACCCTCTCACATGAATAATGAAATTACTATCTGAAGGCTAGAGCAAAATGCATGTCAAGAGACAACACTCTTTCTTACCCTGCAAAGATAGCTCCAATATCAGCAATAAACCACTCTGGAGAATTAAATCCCAAGAGGCACACTCCATGGAAACGCTCTAGTCCCAGCTGTAAACAAGAGATGAGATTACAGCAATCTTGTTTGTCCTTTGAAGAATGCTTAGAGTTAACTTAGAGTTAACAGAGGCTATGAAAATCCAGCTGCTGAAGTCCAAGCCTTTCAATCTGCTTCAGCTATTCTCTGGTTTTGCACCAGAGACAATGGAAGTATGTATACTGGAAGATCCCACAGTATGAGTGGAAGGGAAAAACAAACAAAAGAGTGTCCTTAACTATAGGAAATAAGATGATAATCTAATTCTGATGATAACAGGAAGAACACGTAATGTTTTCTTTCTCTCAATCCATCTTAACACCCAGCTGTACAAGTACATGGCTCAGCCAGTTTGGTCATTTATGTTGGATTCATAAGTGTTCCTTTGAGTTTTTTCCTGGAAAGATGAAAATTTACAAGCCTTATGAGGGGTTTTGTCCAGGTTTGCCATGTCTCAAATACACCTCCTTAAAGGTTTTCCTAAATATTTTTTGTTTACTTGAATGTGGAAGCAATTTGTATGAAATTCAAACAAAAATACTGTAGTATTTAACAAGATGTTCATGGCATGTTCAAGTAATTCACAGAATCACAGAATATTAGGGATTGGAACAGACCTTGAAAGACCATTTAGTCCAATCCCCTTGCCGGAGCAGGAACACCTGGATCAGGTCACACAGGAATGCATCCAGGTGGGTTTTGAATGTCTCTGGAGAAAGAGACTCCACAACCCCCATGGGCAGCCTGTTCCAGTGCTCTGTCACCCTCACCATGAAAAAGTTGTCTCATGTCTCTGCTTAAATTAAGCGGAACCTCCTATGTTTCAGCTTGCACCCATTCCCCCCTTGTTCTACCATTGGATGTCACTGAGAAGAGCCTGGCTCCATCCTCCTGACAATCGCCCTTTACGTATTTATAAACATTAATAAGGTCACCCCTCAGTCTTCTCTTCTCCAAGCTAAAGAGCCCCAGCTCCCTCAGCCTTTCTCCATAAGGGAGATGCTCCACTCCCTTCATCATCCTCCTGGCTTTGTATTGGACTCTCTCAAGCAGTTCCCTGTCCTTCTGGAACTGAGGGACCCAGAACTGGACACAATATTCTATATGTGTTCTCACCAGGGCAGAGTAGAGGGAAAGGAGAACCTCTCTTGACCTACTAACCACCCCCCTTCTGATACACCCCAGGATGCCATCGGCTTTCTTGGCCACAAGGGCATGGTGCTGGCTCATGGTCATCCAGCTGTCCACCATGACCCTCAGGTGCCTCTCCCCTTCACTGCTCTCCAGCAGGGCAATGCCCAACTTATCCTGGTGTTTGGGGTTGCTCTTGTGCAGATGCAGGACTCTACACTTGCCCTCATTATACTTCATTAAGTTCCTCCCCGCCCAATTCTCCAACCTGTCGAGGTCCCACTGGATGGCGGTGCAGCGTTCTGGTGGGTTAGCCACTTTCCCTGACACTTTACGACTCATCAACATATAATTTGTAAGAATAAGATACAGCTGATTCCAGCCATTTCAGCAGTTAAGCTGCTGACCATGAACATGTAGTATAATTCAACAGAAGCTTACCTTCAGAAAGCTTTTGGCTGCTTTACAGCACTCATCATAGTACATATTGTAAGTTAGCTTTATCCACTGGCCACCTTTCTTGGATGCAAGAGCATAATAGTCACCATATTTACTAGTAGCTTCCTGGAATAGATCATGAACAGTCTTTGGTGCCTCGCTGCCTATGCCCTGCTCATCCATCCTCAGTCTGACTTCTCCATCTCGTTGTGTTGTCCACACACGTGAGGGAGGAGGTGAAGAGGCTAGATTGAAAGAAAAATATTCAACATCTCATGTTTAGAAATTGCTTTCTGCCGTAACAGAAATATAAATACAAGTATTGAAGTAAAAGCAAATGCCAACAGCTCCCTCCCCACCCTTTTCCCCCACTATTTTAGAACAAGACTAAGAGATGAAGCCTCTAAAGCACATTCAAAATTTTTGTTTACCTCTCCTTCTGACCTAAATCTTCCTGCCACTTATTTATTTATTTATTATTAAAATAAGTAGTACATGATTACCTGGTAGATATGCATTAATCACTGATACTAACTATTTTACTCCTTGGAGCACACCAGTGCTTTAAAGCCTATGTTCTAGAGACTTCTGGACAGACTACCCTGCCATTTGAATTCCCTCTTCCAATGTTATGGTTTTGTAAATTACTCTCATTTAAGTAATAATTTTATGCACATAACAGTAACTAAATATTCTCTCTACTTACATTTGAAACCAAGCTTGTCCATCTGAGATCCCTCTGTCTTAGTATCTTCAACTGTCTCAGTGTTGTAGACCTCAACAACTCTGCAAGGCAGAAGTAATTAGCACTGGATAGACTTTAGCACACTGGATGAAGAATGTCATACTCACCCCATCACTTAACTACATTAAGCCTTGCAAGTCAAGCAAAGGTGAGTGGTTTCTGATGTTTACTAGCCGGCTTTATTAATTTTACTAGCTCAGACACCAATGAAACACGCCCACCTTGGCAAGTGTGTGGTCTTTGCCTGCACTGCTTTTGAACATGTGTATGTCACTCTAACTGTAAGACTAGCTGCAGAAGAATCCATGAACACAACATCCATGATGCAGTGATAATTTAATACCACAGGTCTGCTCTGCGTGCCTGAAACAGACTACAGCAGTCAGAGAGGTGGGGACAGACAGGGGCACACAGATCTGGTGCTTTTCTCCGATCTGTGCTGTGCGAGCCTAAGAAAGGCGGCAGCGCCCCAAGGCCGTGTTCCCGTGCAGCACAGGCATCACCACAGTGACCCTGGGGAAAAACCCATAAAGATTTCCTGCAGAAAGCAAGGCCAGCTAAGAGCAGGAAATTGATTAACAGGAAATCCTGTTCTTAGGTATTCCTAATGAAGTTAGTACATCAGGCTTGCGCCAGATGTTTGTGCAGAAATTGAACAGGCACTCTTCAGAGACATCCCTCTATCTACTTCAGCTGTGCTCCTCACAAGGAGTTTGCACTGTGGTATCTGTGGTTGCCCTTTTTACTTTCAGTCTTGCAAGAGCCATTAAAACACTTCCCGCCTGCATCTGCAGAACAGTGCTCCTCCTCTGTCCTTTTCCAAAACAGACTTTCTCAAAGCCGTAAGTGATGAGGATATGGAATAATTAAGTCACACATCCCACTTCAGGCCACGAGTTGGAAGCCAGAACCTGTGAGATTTTGTATTCGAGTCTCTGTTCTCTGCCCACAGAATGACGTATCATACCTCCATGCTACAAGCAGACATCATTTGTTCCTCTACCCTGGGCAAACCGCACTTGTATCATCACCATAGCACCAAGGCCCAAGCATCATCTCTACCCAAGATCATACTCCAGAGAAACTAAAGCTCCATCTTGCCTTGCCAAACAGCCCTGAGATGGGTCCTCTGCTCAAGGCCATCATGGAAGCATTTGTTTCTTCATGTCAGCACTAGGTATTCATTCTTCCTTCACTGCAACTGTGAAGTTTCTTCCAAGGTCTGATTCCTCGGTGGTCTTCTAGAAGGGGCTGCGTGCCCGTGACATCACAGACATCATGGACGGGGTGGCCAAGTCCTGTCTAATGGTGCAGCTCCCTCACAGAAAGATGGCCTGCCAACTCTGCTCTCACTAAGCAGGACACATCTGCTCCCACACAGACCCTTCAGCCTATAGCCGGCACGGTGCCACCCAAGCCTCATACTTTCTTCCCCTTCTACTGGATCAAAGGGAAGACACACAGCACCTTGTGAGTTTCTGTCTAAGAGGTAAGTTGCTTCCCTTCCTTTCACATTTCCTGTGAACTTCTTAGTGGGTAATCAACTCATGGCTTTGCACATAGGATAGGATTTAAGGCATGGAGCTTTGACTTGGCTACTCCTGTGTACTGTCCAAAAGCAGAATCACTTCTATCTAATCTGCAAACTAGAAACCAGAGGTATGTAAATCAGCTTTCTTCTTTTCTCCAAAAAGGATTACAAGATCTTCTCTACTATGTATTTCCTCACTGTTACCGAGAGCATTTTCCAACACAAATTAACCCCCAGTTGCTGTAGTTCTGCATCATTTCTCCACCTGCTTTTGTGGACAAAGTGTGGAAGTGACTCAGTAATATGAGCAAAAACCCCTGCAGCTATTTCCGTTACGGGGAATCGAGTCATACTTTTTTTCTTCTTCTTACTACATATAATTCCAACTTAGCCCCCAAAAATTAGGTAAAGAGTGTCTTGGAAGTCTGACAGCTATATCCCATTACACTGTGGTGAGATTTAGACCCTTAGCTATCAACCTACTATTTATTATGAGGTTATTTAGATTTACAGCCAATCAGGTTGCCTAGAATGATAAAAATCAGCACAGGTACTGCACACAAGCAGTCCCCTAATGAGGCACACCTCTTGTTTACAGTGCAGTGATGCTTCCCAACGCATGTAGTACTTGCTAGGTATTTCACATATTTGATCAGTGAGATTATAGATTCAGCTTTTGGATTTTGGAATTAGAAAAAAAAAAATGTTCAAAATTTCTTCTAAAAACCTTAATGTCCCAATTAATCTAAGTAAACATGCTAGAATATGAGCTATATCCTATGTATGCAGGTCACCAGAGAAAAAAATAAAATCTTAAATTAGACAAACCTAGCTGAAGAGTTGACCAGTGCATCATCCAATGACACCTTGCAGTTTTCTTGAGCATCCACATTAAGATAAGCCGTGGGGACAGGTTCTGTAAGTGCCATACGTGCATCTGATTCACACAGCATTGTCCCTGTAAAGACAGTTTAAAATTAAAATAGAATCAAATACTACAGTGAAATCAGCTTTCATTGATGCAGCTATCTGACAAAGACAATTCCAAAGCAGATATAACTCAAGACTGATGTATTTGTGTGAAATACAGTAAATTCTGTAAGTAGATGAAGTACCCTTCACATTAAGCTTGGCTTGTATGAAAAGCCTGATCAGAATTACGATTATTCATCCATTCTCACACCTGAAAATGCACTTGACAATTACAGTTTTGAAAAAGCACCACTAGGTTAACGTTTATATTTGCACTCTTTTGCCCCGAACGTTCAGGCTTAGCTTTCAGACCTCCCCCAAACCACCCACCGCAGGGCTCCAGTGCAGCCTTACAATGCATTGCCTCGCCTTTGTGCAGCCTCTCCTCCCGCAGCCTCTCCGGACGAGCAACGACGTGTAATATCCTTTATTTTTAAACTAGCGCCCACGAGGCAGATCTGGAGCATTTATGTCATGTGCTCTCTGCCTCGCAATTGGAAGCAGCCAGTCACCCCACACTGCCGCCTAATGCGGAAGCTCTTTCTCTGCGCCTGCCCGCCGTGCTCGGCTCTCGGGGTGCGGGAACATTGGGGTTCCTTTGGCTCTCCACAGCGTCCCCAGAGCAGCTGTTGGGGTACAGCCGCTGCTGCATGCCCACTCCCTGGGGACCTAAAAAACTGTTCTGGTAAAAATCAGCACTCGGCAGCCGCTGTGCTCTCAGCATCTCCTACGCTGCTTTCAGCGGGGGTTTCTGCACTTTGTTGCTACAGGGTTTCGTCACCCAAACGAAGCATTTTCTAATCCTGAAAGCAACGCAGATTTTATGTAAGGTTTATATTCAACAGCCTTTGATGCTCGTCACTTGACAGGCAGAGCTTTAATTGCTTCAATGAATTTCTAACTGACTGGAGATGAATCCTATTATCCTTCATCTTTTTAAAAAGAGGGTTTTAGCACACTATTTCATACCGACATTAGACAGAGCAATTTAAAGCAGGCAATGTGAGAAACACATCTGGCTGAATGATGACAGATATTAACAAAAGGAAAGAGTCCTTTATCTGATGAATCTGACAATAGCTAAGCTGGGGCTGGAGGAGGATGTGCCTGTGCAGTGTCCTGCCCCTGACAGCAGTGGGTGAAGGCATGGCCAGCCACAATTCCCAGCACACAAGCCTCCTTCTATCCCAAAAAAGCACATCCCCTCCTCCCGATTCCTCATCTATGCAAGGACGCGATGGTGCTCGATTTGTGCTCTGCTTGCTACAGGCTACGATTCAGAATGCAAAAATAGTTCAATTCACACGCAGCTGAGAGAGGTACATCTTCAAAACCCATCTCTAAATCTCTGAGGTTCGTGGCAGACGTTGCCCAATGCCCCCATACTAGACTACAACACCATTTTGTTCTTTTGATAAGACAGCCACGAGAAAAGGTGCATTATCTGCATTATCTATACGGAGTAGCCTACTGCTAGCAGCAGTCACCCAGGCCATGGTAGAGTGGGTTTTGTCCCCTCCCCAGCCTGGAGGAGCTCAAACCCACATCTAGAAGAGCATGTCGTTTTGCAGATGGTGTGGAGCCAGCCAGTGGCAGCATCACCACCCCTCCATCTCCTGGGGAGTCCTGAGAGGAGAAAGAACTTACTGGAACCAGCAGCCACGGGGCCTGACCCCGCTGCAGTGCACATCCCAGGGGTGACCCCAAGGACAGGGTGTCCCTGCTGGATCCACAAGCAAGCTGGATATGGCACGCAGAGTACAGACATGAGGCTGCACAGCCAGCAGGTCCTGGGAGATGCACGAGGGTATCACTGCCTCCACCATGCCCAGCAGACGGGGTTTTTCAAGGAGAATCCACATGTCAGTGCCATGTGGCCCCCGACACCGAGAGAACAGTTGCACCAGCAGGTACAAGCAGTAGCGGAATTTTTGGACACTTGTCCCAAGGACACTTGTGCCATGAAACATAAGAACACAAAGCAGAAAGCTGAAGTCCAACCTAGCTGTGCAAGTTTTCTTTGTGAACAAGGTCACACGGATCCCAAGACAGTAGTTCATTTTCTGTAACAAATTTTGGTTAGAAACAAACCAATTGCCACTACATATACTCTGATCAGTTTTGCTAAGCAATGTAGCAACAGCCCTTCATCTCGCGATGCTTTGTCACCTCCCCAGCTGCACTACACAAGCTGCTGGAAGACAGGGCAGACACACAGGCGCTCACAAGAGCCTGATTTGACTTTCATGGTAGCTCGATAGGCAGGTGAGTGGGATCAGGAACGATCCTCTCTTGCCACATGCTATTTCTAAGGGAAATAGTGCCCTAACATGCCACAGTTGGTAGGAACATGAGGAACACACACCCAAACAAAAGCCTGGTGAAAGAAACCGCCCTTGTAATTACAGCTGTGTGAAAGCTTAAGTCGTCTGACTGCAAACCACCTTCTGCTTGGAGGGCGAGCTGTATCCTACAAGGGCTGGAAGGATATGAACTACCTAAGGATATGAAAGCGCTGCAGAGCTGGACTGCAGGCACACTTGTGACAGCCAAAGCTACAGAGGTGAACATTTTGTTTATAACAGTCTGAACGTGCCTTCACTCAAAACACACACAGAGCCTCAAAACCAGCAGTTCAAGTTAAGATTGCCCAGTGCATGCATGTGTTCATCAGTCACCCTAACATTTGCTAGCACAGGCCCCCTTTGCTCCCGGTTACTGTTTTATTTTCCTTGTGCTCATACTGGCAGCACTTCTGATCCTGTCCAGTTTTTGTTGCGCAGACCAGATTGAGGAGACAGCTGCATTATCTCCCTCCCTCTCCAGATTTCCACCCAAACTGAAACTTGAACTTTTTGTTTTCCCTGAAGATTTATTAAGTGAGGAAATAGCAGCTGAGCAACCTGCTTTTCCTCTCCCAGATAAATTTTGTTTTTAAAAAGGCTGCATTATAAACTTCTAAGCACAGTAAGTTTTCTCCAGGACAGCCCTGCTGACCACAGGCCAGCGTGGTGAAGTGCTGCAAGAACACGGGGGAAATAAACCCCAGCCCCTGCGGGGTGAGCACACAATGCAGACTCTCAACGACTCTACTGCAGTACCTTCAGAGAGCTGAATTTCAGGTTAATAAAGCTGTCCATAGCAAAACCTTCAGTAAATAGGCTTAGCTATGGAAAATCCTTCTGGCAGCTGGACCCAAGGCTTTCCTGCCCGCAGAAGAGGGCCGGCATGTGCCAGCACCACATGGCCAGAGGGCTCGGCGCAGGGCAGAGCCCAGGGCGCGCGAACCATCCGCCACATAAGCCAGCACATAACTGGTGGCTCTGAGTTTTCCGCAGCTTGCTCCTCCGGAATGCCGGGTTATTATCGGTGAATTCCCCAGTGTGACTCACCAGAGGGCCGCTTTCTGAGTTCCTCTTTCCTAAACTGCTATCGATTTTCCTGCGTGATCTGCACGCAGCAGGCTGTGAAGGGAAATTCCCTCACACACACACAAGAAGCATAGAAATGAGGCACAGAAACGCGTTCAGAGACGCGGCAGGCGCGCCCCTGCCAGCCCCCACCACACCCAGGGCTTTATTTCACTGCTGTTCAGGGCCAGCCAGACCCGGACCTGACGGCACCGCTGCTACCGCGGCATCCCCGGGCATTTCGGGCACGGCACCAGGGCACGGCTGGGGCTGGAGGAACCTCTGGAGACGGAGCCAGCCTCCCCGGCCAGCAGGGTCACCCACGCGGGCTCTGCGCGTCTCCACAGCGCGAGCCCCCCGCGCCTCCTCAAGAGCCCCCTGGTGGCGGCCGCCCGCCCCTCCCCCACCCCCCGCTCCCCTCACGCACGCCACGCGCGCGCGCTCCCCCGGCCCGCCCCGCGCACGCGCCGTTACCTCAGGAGCGCGCGCGCGAGACTCCCCCCACCACGGCTGCCGCGCGCCGCCACGCGGGACCCTTCTTAAAGCGCGGGACCGGAGGGGGCGTGGCCAAGAGCGACGAGGCCACGCCCCCTTCCTCCGGGGTCACCTGCGGCCATCGAGCCCCCGGGGCTCAGAGCCGGGGGGGGGTGAAACACGGGGGGGGAGCAGCCAGGGCTCCGTGCCCCCCGGAGCTGGAAAACGAGAGCGGGGCGAAGCGGGGGCTCTCTCCCGGGCCCAGCTTAGTTTCCTTTTTTTTTTTTTTATTTTTTTTGGTCACCAAACAAGCAGCAGCCGGGTGTTTTGGCAGATGCTAACGCCCGGAGTTTCACTGCGGCCGGGCTGCAGAGTCCCAGACTCCTCTAAACTGCCTTTTTTTTTTTTTTTTTTCCTTCCCTGCAGAACCATTCCCACTGCTACAGGGTGGGGAGGATGCGGCTGGGCTCCTGCCAGCAGAGCAGGGACACAGCTGGGGCTGCAGCCGGGGAGCGGTGCTGCTGCCGCCAAGCCAGGCCTGGAGCCCCACATCGCGAGGCCCAGGGGCTGTTCCTCTCCCTGCCCCTGCAAGCTCATCTGCTCCACGCGTGGCCTGGCCAAGCCCTCACACGGCCATGTTTCAATCCACACGTGGATTTACTCTGGAAAGCAAGGACACGGATGGCATCCGGGGAGTTGGCACGATCAGTGAGCTTAGAGGACCGCTAACCCTCCCAGCCCAGTCATGCCCCAGTCATTAGGTAGCACCTTCTGTGCCGACGAGGGGCAGATTGTTCTCAAAGACCCAAAAAAAGATTCAGTGGCACAGCCCAAAGGTTAACTGACGGGGCAGGAGCAGCCAGTTCTATTTTTGGTAATGCCCTGAGCCAACAAGTGACCTTAGGCAAGTGGTTTTTTTTTTGCTTGTTTATCAGAGCAAGGTTGCAACACTACCGAGGTAGATGTCAGTGTGTCTGCAAAACCCTCATCAGTCCCGGGGCCAAAGGGGACCACGCTGCTTGCTGGAAAAGGACCAGAGGAGAGCAAAGCACATGATGCAGAAACACAGGTGGTGCTCACGCATCTGTCATGAGGAGGAGAGCGACCATCCTGGCTGCTTGTAGAGGGTCAGCTCCTCCCTTGTACACAGGAGCAAGCTCTTGTGTACACGAACTGTTAGTGCTGACTGCCCTAGCCTTTTCTAAATAAAGATGAAGTAGTTGAGCTTGAACTCCTGGGGTGGTGAACTCACCAGAGCAACTGCACCCTTTGTCAAGTATCACCTTTGCTGGCTCTCTATATACAATTCATTAACTCAAGCAAGTCCCAGGGTTCTCATTTTCCCAGGCAACCAAAGCAGGTTGGCCCAAGGAACACTGGAAGGAAGCCCGAGCAGTGCAGAATCACTCACCCGAGGCGAACTTCTGCACTGGCTGGCTAGGCCAGGCTGGAAGCTTTTTGCAGGCAGCACTTCATTAGATCACCAGCACGAGCCTGATCTCACTGAGTTTTCACGCCATGAAAATTCAGGATGAATTGTATATGAATTATAAGTAAAGCAGACCTAACAATTTAAATTAATTGTTTAAATGATCTGTCCACATTAGAGCATATACAGATTTTTCCAAATTAATGAAGCTGTGAAATGCTAGCAAGGAGTTCTAATTTTAGTTTGACACAGATTGAAGAAGTATCACATCTGGTGTCCTGTCCAAAACAGATCCCAAAGCATGAGAGATCATGAGGGAAAGAGGAGGAGTTCTTGGCTGCAGTCTGACTGTGGAACAAACTTCTAGAAGACACCAGGCAAATACAGGGTATTCAAGAAATATTTAAAAAAAAAAAAAAAAGTAAAAATGATAAAACAAACACAACACAGCAAACTGTTTCCCTTTGAACTAGTCTTTCCATTACTGTGTTGCTCTTAAAAGTGACACCAGAAGATTGTGGGAGGAGAGGAGATGGCTGCAAGTTAAGAAGCCTCAAGTTCTGTTAATAATACAGGATCAACTAAAATGGAGCATGACGCCAACAAGGACAGAGGTGTCTCTCACAAGATGAGAGAGGTAAGATAAAAGCCTTAACGAAGTCCAGGATAAACGCAGACCGGGCCACTGGTACTTCACGTTTGTGCATGTCAGGTCACCCAGCTTCGGTTACAAACCTGTTTCCTGTGACCTACAGAAAGTCATTCTGCTTCCTGGAAGAATGCAATAAATTCAGTTTGCAGATTCTTTCCTATTCTAACCAAAGAAACATCTCTTAATACAGCTGTAAACACGGAGAGAGAGGGTGGAAATAAGCTCCTTACTTAGCTAAATCATTCCCCATAAGGAATAAGTCGTATCTGCCCACTTACATGACCTAAGACAGTTTACACAACTTATCACTTTCATCACCCTCCCAGTTCATCCCTGGCATTGGATCTGTAAACTATTCTGGGCTAGCATTCCTCCAATAAAGTTCAGTTATTTCCAACTCCAGGGTTACTTGTAGCAAGTGACTTAACCCAAAGTCTAGTTGCACCTCAGGTTAATGACTTCAAAGATAACACGGGGGATGGGGGGGGAGTGGTGAGCAGCCAATGCACCATTTCATCAATTTCCACAAGAAGGGTGACGTGGGAAGAATGAATGCACTGAGAAAATAAGGCAGTAAATAAGCAGTCACAAGGAAGCGAGGGAGCCAGAAGAGTTTGTTTATAGCACCAGCATTTCTGAACTCAACAACTCATGTCATCTTTCCCACCAACGACTTGTAGCATCTTCCTGGTCATTTGAAAAGGGTCTACAGCAAATAGGCGTAGGCCTCTCTGGAGGAAAAAATAAAATAAAACTCACTAAAATCCCAAATTAAGGTGTGGATCCATACCCAAAGCTGTCACCAATCAACATAGCTTCAACAGAGTCACAGAGTCTTCACCAGGACACCAGCTGATATGTCCTTTCTTTAGCTGATTCAGTAAAGCCAGTCTGCAAGGTGACCCTTCTACAGTTCTGTTCTCATAAATAAAACTGTAGCAAACAGTATACCTCAAATACCTTTTTATTATTTAATACTAATTAAAACCCTCACTCTAGTGGGCCTATGAAGCAATACGGTATAGGTTAAAGCTGTCCACTGTTTTATACAACACATAAACAATAGCATATTGCATACACGTTTATGAAGCATGAAAGGCAGTGCAAGATTAGAATTTCTAGCCTATATAGTCATTTCATTTGATGCTTGACATCACTTCTCTCTAGAAATCTTGTCTATGTCCCCTGAACACTCAAAATTAATATTAGGATGTTATTTGTGCCCACCACAGGTGATTCCACTTTTTCAAGAGGATTTAATGCAAAAGTAAATGCTTCAGAAGTTAAGTGTAGAAGAGTGGAGACGTTTCCAGCATTTCAGGGGAGGAAAAAAAAAAAAAAAAAGCAGCTGCATTTCAGGAACTTCAGTAAAGAATTACATCTTCTTTCTCACTACTGTAGGATAAAAACAGCAGGCTTGCTTCATGATTACCCAGTCAAGGGACTTTGTTGCAATGGTATCACAATGTTTACCAGGCATGTCTAGTCCAAAGCAGAACAAGGCTGCACCTCATCTGTCCTCACCATTTAAACAGTGTTGTAACCAAGAAAAAGGATTAAAGCGTGATTACTGTAAGACACAGAAACATGCTCTCTCACTTGATTACAGCAGAGACCAGATATCATACTGTGTGCTTTGAGGCAACATGAACAAGAAAAACTGCTGATGATGAATTGACCTTACTTGTAGTATAATGCAAGACCTATGCCTCTATAATAGTCTTAAATGTTAATAATCCATAGGGCTACTTAGTAATTTTTTAAATTTATTTTTTAAAAAACAAATTCCCTCTAGTAAAACAAACAAACAAAAAAAACTAACTTACCCATATAAACAAGTTGAATCTTTCTGGTTAATATTTAGTTTCTAAATTTCAACTTTTTCACAACTCAGGAGGGAAGAAGTGACCCGAAATATTCACAGGATAAGCAGATGGGAAACAGTTGTCCTACCATGGCTTGGTTTTCAGAATAATTCAACCCGAACAAGCAAGTTACACTACATCACGTGAGAACAGCCTTTCATTCTCTGCCCTAATGCTGGTCCTCCTTAAAGGGTAGCTAGCTGGGCCTAAAAAGCTACAGCAGCACAATTCCCAACAACATTATTTTTTTTTTTTAACTGAAGAAAACTCCCGCTCAATGGTCTAATCCAGGAAATCATTCTATAGCAGCTGGAACAGTTCTTACCTCTCATTGCCCCCTTTTACCTGAGGTGCTGCAGTTCACAGCATCTTAGCTCAGACTCACTTTGCTGCCAGTCTGGGCTACAAATCCAGGCTGCACATGGAGTAGCAGTGCAAAAAAGCAGCCATACCTTTCTATTGGCACTGCTGCACAGATGACAGCTTTTGGAGAGGTGGAATAGAAAAATGAGGAGGATGGATACAACAAAGTTCACTACAGCTTGTTTGCCAAAGCCTTAAAGAGTCAGCTACACCTCATTTATGTACAACTGAAGTCACTTGCTGCTATCCTTTCAGCAGGCCACCACCACCACAGAAACCCAACAACCCTTCCCACCTACACGAGAGCAGATCACACCTCTCTGGGACCCAGCAGGTCAAGGAGCAAAGAGCTCAGACCAGGCCACTACCCACTGTCGCACGGCTGCTGGCTCTTAGTCCTGTTGATTTGCTGGTGCATAAATGTTTGCTATATCATTCCAGACAAAAGCAACAGATATGGTTTAAGTAGTTTAACTAGCTTGTTGTTGTGGTTTAACCCGGCCGGCAGCTAAACACCACGCAGCCGTTCGCTCACCCTCCCCCCTCCCTCTCTGGGACAGGGGAGAGAAATGGAAAGTGAAGCCCGTGAGTTGAGATAAAGACAGTTTAATAAGACAGGAAAATAATAATAACAAAAATAATAATAACAATAATAATAATAATAATACAATGGTGATAATAGGAAAGTAATAATAATATGTACAAACAAGTGATGCACAATGCAATTGCTCACCACTCGCTGACCGATGCCCAGCCTAACCCCGAGCAGTCCGGCCCCCTCCCCCCGGCTAGCCACCCCTATATATTGTTTAGCATGACGTCAGATGGTATGGAATACCCCTTTGGCTAGTTTGGGTCACCTGTCCTGGGTCTGTCCCCTCCCAGCTCTTACTGCACCCCCAGCCTGCCTGTTGGCAGGACAGAACAAAAGGCTGAGATGTCCTTGGCTTAGTATAAGCACTGCTCTGCAACAATTAAAGCATCGGGGTGTTATCAGAACTCTTCTCATCCTAAGCCAAAACACAGCATTCCACCAGCTACTAGGAAGAAAATTAATTCTGTGCTAACTGAAACCAGGACACTTGTCTAAATTAAAGCAGCTGATTTTGTCTGGTAATAGTTTTGGTGATCATTTCTCAACTTCACAACTGGTAACATTCATCTCCAAAATACATGAGAAGGCAATGCAAATTTATGGCAGTAATCTTTCCAGCAGCGCATCTGTGTCAGGAAAGCATATAAACTTAGTGTAAAACACAGAAGGAGGTGGTTTGGACTAATGACTGGTTTTGCACAGCTGTAGACTGGGCAGCAATCACACGTTATTCTGCCAGGAGAGAGGTGGGAAAAATAACCCTGCCTGTTAGGATACAACAAACTGATGCAGGTGTGACATCTTCAACCAGAAGTTGTCCATTACTAATATTAAGCTAGGAAAAAAAAAAAAAAAAGAAAAAAAAAAGGTTAAAAAAAAAAGAAAAAAAAAAGTTAAAAAGAAAAAAAGTAAAAGCCCAGACATTTATTATTATTATTATTAATTATTTTGCCAGCATATCTGCATTAAAGCAAGGAAGGCATTTTTAGAAACAACAGTAGTAACAGCTTGGGGGTAGGAATTTTTCTGTTTTGTTCTTGGGGTTTCTTTTTCCACAGTCACAGTGAACACTGCTGCACTGACTAAACACGGAAATATAAACTATATCCTCATAGGCCTCAGCCTCTAACAGAGCACCTTTCCTTGTTGATTCCTCTGTCTCCTGGGTGAGGAAGTTGTCAACACACTCCAGAAACTACCTGGACTGCTTATGCCCTGCTTCCCAGCCTATCCCTCCTACAAAGCCTGTAGCCCTCCATTGCACCACTGCAGCCACGGGAGCCATCCCACACACCTCTGTGATCCCAGCAAGGCTGTGGCCTTGCAACCACACACATCTCTAACTCACCTCATTTATTTCCCATGTTTCCTGCATTTCTGTACAGGCACCCCAGCGTGTTGACTTTCTAGAAGGAATTTGGGGAATTTCTCTATGTAAGTGCCTTTCAGGCACTTCCTTCCTTACCTGCAGGTGCTGGAGGTAACCCTACCTATGCCCTGTTTTGTTGATTTTATGTTCCATCCCTGTCATATCACCCCATGCCCTTTGCTCAGCGACCCTGTACACCATTCCCTCCCAGGGCTGCTGGTTTCTCCCTCCTGACCTGCTTGTGATTATGTGAGAAGCAGGGAGAGTAATTTAAACTCAATGCAACAGAAAGGAAGTTCTGTATTTTACAGAAGGGAACTTCTCTGTTCCATTGAAATCTTGTGCCAGGACTGTTCAGGCACTGAGTTATTACACAAACATTGCCTCCATACAGAAGCTGTGTTGACACAAGCTATATTGATTTACTTATATCAATATGACAGTCTTTGGTAACATCGAAGTTGTGGACACATCCTCTCCTAGTTCCTGCAAGCCGAGGAGGCGCTGCTCCCTGCTGGATGTTGCACATACACCCACATTTGCCATGGCTGTATGCGCTGCTTTTTCCATGACAGTACACAGTGTTTTTTTTCCCCAAAAATTTCTAGACAGCTATGGCCAAACCAAGCAGATAAAACCCCAGATAAAACCAAGCAGATAAACCCTGGATAAATGCTTAGTCCTTTAATTGTACAAAAAGGAAATTTATGTAGTCAGAGAGCACTTGGTTTTCTAGCTGTGCTGAAAAAAAGCAACTATTAGGGTGAAGACACAAAGTTGAGACTAGTAACCTGCTCAAAGAGTACAGCCCAAGTCCACAGGCTCAAGCAGTGAGACATATCACACAGAATCACAGAATCACAGAATCTCTAGGTTGGAAGAGACCTCAAGATCATCGAGTCCAACCTCTAACCTAACACTAACAGTCCCCACTAAACCATATCCCTAAGCTCTACATCTAAACGTCTTTTGAAGACTTCCAGGGATGGTGACTCCACCACCTCCCTGGGCAGCCCGTTCCAGTGCCTAACAACCCTTTCAGTAAAGAAATTCTTCCTAACATCCAACCTAAAACTCCCCTGGCGTAACTTTAGCCCATTCCCCCTCGTCCTGTCATCAGGCACATGGGAGAACAGGCCAACCCCCACCTCGCTACAGCCTCCTTTAATGTACTTATACAGAGCAATAAGGTCACCCCTGAGCCTCCTCTTCTCTAGGCTGAACAAGCCCAGCTCCTTCAGCCGCTCCTCATAGGACTTGCTCTCCAGGCCCCTCACCAGCTTCATGCAGACATGAAGCCTGCATTTCTTGAGGCTTGCAGTCATTCAGACCGACGTCCTCACTCCAAGCAGATCACAATGCTAACAGGTATACCAGGCACTTTGCACTGCCTCCTGCTTTGCTGCCCTCTGCATTTTGCTGCAGGCTGTTGTGACACTTGCTGCCACACAAAGGAGACGCAAGAAGGGCAAGAGAAGGGCTGAATGCCCTTTGTTTCATCTCCAGGGCTTGCCTGTTCTCTCTAAATTTAGATGAGGCTGAAAGGAAAGCAGCAATGCTCTGCTGTGCTTACATGACGGGACTGTGCCTGTAACGTTAGAATAATTGCAGCCCTGAATTCACTTTATTGCTGCAGAAATGTGAAGGCAGAGTGTGCTAGCAAAAGAGGACATACTCTATGGTGCCATTGGGAAATTCCAGTATGGCCTTGGAACAGCAACGGTCAACAGATTGCTCCTTTTAAATCCAGCCAAAGGCACTGAAGAAAGTTGTGATCAGACCAGCAGCACATTCAGAAATGCATGAGGTAGAAGACAACATTCCTAGGGCTATGATTTTAGCGGGCACTCATCCAACGTGCTGCAGTGGTTGACAGATGTGGCAGCTCCGTGCAGGAAAAGCCACTGTTTCAGTTTGCTGTTAGTTGTTCCAAGGGGTTTTCTTGGGAGTAGCTGGTATAGAGACCTACTCTGTTCTCAAGTGTCCCTTCTGAGCAGCAACCTGCCTACAAAAATAGAACGTATCCCGTCTGCATAACAGTTGAAAATCATTGTTAGTTTAAATTTTATCACTAATGTATTTAAAAAAAAATTAAATCTATTATCTCTGTTCAGACAATCCCCAGGGAAGTAGTCACTGCACCAAGCCTGTCTGAATTTAAGAAATGTTTAGACTGTGCACTTAAGTCTTGTGGTCTAAAATTTTGGGTAGACTTGTGCAGTGCCAGGAGTTGGACTCGATGATCCTTATGGATCCCTTCCAACTTGGGATATTCTATGATTCTTAGTTTGCATTGGATGATGCTGTTTATGCTTTGATAAAATGGACAGAAGGAGCCACCAGTTCAAGACACCTTGTATTTTACATCAGATGCACTGAGATCACTCAGCAGTAAAATCTGACATTGACAGGGGTGAACTTGACACAGAAAGCTTTCAGACAGTAAGGTGCTGTGTGGGTTGGTGCCTATATAAAAACAAGGATTCTCTTCATGAGAACTGGCTGAACACAGGCAAACATTTTTTAAGGGGAAAAAAAAAAAAAGACAATAAAAAAGATTTTTGCTTTGTTTTTAGTCTTCTGAGAAAGTTTTCATTTTATCAGCAAAACAATTCAAGGCAATAATTTAATTTAAAGTTTCATTATCAGCCACCAAAACTACATTTTTTTCACATATAAGCATGAAATTTCAAAGGATCCCATTCCCCTTGCAGGTAAGACAGTTTTTTTGTTAAACTTTCTTTTTAGTCAAATCAATTCAGACAGGTCCTCTGAGCAGTGATTATGAAATGGGATTTAACTGTGTTACAGCTGCCCTCCTGTGGGTAGGAGCTATTATAACTGCAGCAAGCACAGCACCTCGCAAACCAGACTCATTTTTTTGCTTTCTTTCCCAACAGCTTCCTTAAAAGCAGACTGCTTCTACCAGATCCACCCTGGTGCTACACAGGCTGAAATGAAAGCTCAGAGATTTGGCTTATGCAGCAGGTGCAAGAAATGAGGAAAAATTAATTCCAGTGACCAGCTTGACACAACAAATGACAGACAGGTCCTAATTAAAAATAACAACCCTGTGATTACCACCCAGGTTCCCAGATGGGAGCTGGATGACTTCCAGGGTTTCAGGTACTTTATCAAAGGTTGTAGTCTGGACGTTAGAAAGCATTTCAGGATATTTCTGGCAGGAGTTCATATAATAATGGACACTTCTAAAACCGTAAGAGTATTTCAGAACATGGTTTACATTTGTTTTGCGGAGGCACAGATGCCACGCAAGAGGCAAAGCAGAGAACAATCCTGCCCTAAAAACTAAAGCAATAACAGATCTGTGACACCATGTTGCAGGCAATGCTGGACTGTGAAGGACTGTGTGCGCTTGTGAAGGATTTCATTAAGCTCTTAATAAATTTGAGCAATGATCTGAAATAAGCCTGATTCAATTCAACACGACCAAATGCATAGCACTGTGCTTATGCTGGAATAAGTGACCACATAACTGCAGGATGAAAAACATCTACTCACATAGCCCTTCTGTAGGAGAGAGCTGGATTTTTCTTACAGAATATATATATATATTTTTTTAATTTAGAAAACAAGAGATTTGGGGGAGAAAAGACAGCAATCTTCAGACACATTGGAAGGTGCTATAAAGAAAAAGATATAAATGGTTCCCATTTCCAGTGTGAACAGAACAACGGGGAGGAACTTGAACTGCAACAAGTGAGATTTAGACTGGAGATGGGGAGGGGAACCTGCCCAGCTGTAAAGACAGTTAAAGTTTAAATACCATGGCTAAGGAAAGATTGGGCTCACCACCATTAAGAAACCTTAAGAGTAGGTAAGGTTTAAAAACCTGTCAGGTAAAACAAGAGTAAAGTATGTCCTGCCTTTGGTGATGTTTATGTGTATTAAATGACTTCTCATAAACTATTCCCATCTCTATTTTCTATTTCACTGTTATTAAGCAATGACACCTTCATGCGAACTTTTCTATTTTTAAATAA
This sequence comes from Anas acuta, assembly GCF_963932015.1. Taxonomy (NCBI): domain Eukaryota; kingdom Metazoa; phylum Chordata; class Aves; order Anseriformes; family Anatidae; genus Anas; species Anas acuta. Next base: position 634,061 of record NC_089004.1, on the reverse strand, counting down.
CCTTGGCTTAAGGACTACAATCCATTAAAAGACTAATTTTTCTTTGGAATTTCTGAACATTTTATCCAGCATGTCTCTGGAGCTCACACATACGACTCAGTTCTGGGAATTTTTCCTGTATAACTCATGGCAACCTCCTCAAAACTAACCCCAAATCTGTGGACAGATCAAATTTTAATCAGCAAGCCTTCCTCGTTCCTCCAATATCTAGTCTCTGATTTATATTACCTCACTCTCTATTTCTCTCTCACCCTTTTCCAGTAACCCTTTTCCTGGTAAGTTAAGTAAGAAAACAAATAATCCTGTGGGTTTGAAGCTGACTGTGTTATTGGAATCTCCATGGGTACAAATTCCACACACTTCCTTGGCTTAGGTTGTGACATACTTTTCAAAAAACGTTACAGCAAACTTCATCATAAAACCTCTTTGTTCCATGTCAATATGGTGATTCTCTTCATTCCTGTTGAAATACCTGCTGGGGATTTTTCTAAGCCATTGAAAAATGCATTGAAAATGAGATTCTGCTGGGTTTTGCTAAGGGAAAGAAAACAAAACAAAAAACAAACAAACAAAAAAAAACCACAAACGTTTTCCATAAAGCTTTATTAAAAATGCTGCTTTCCTTGGCAGCACCTGCTTTCCAGAACCATTCAGAGAACAGAGACTGACCAACTTTACACGTATCACTTTTCATTATGCAGGACTTACTGCCAGAATTAAAATAGGATAGGAAGTGGGGAGCAGAGTGCCTCCCTCTCCTCTTAAAAGCTCCTGTGAATAAAATAAGACTTATGGCCACCTCAGGTCTGTACCAGACCCCTTGGACTTTTAGACTGGAAAGAAGTGCCTGGGATGCAGAACTGGGTGAACGCTGTGTGGACCGGGCCAGCTCTGAAGCAGTTAGGTTGACGTGTGCTCCAGCTGCAGTTACCTTCAACAAGTGGCAGGAAACATCCCTACTTCTTTTTAAATCTCTGCCTTCGTTAATAATTTATTCTTTAGGAGCAAAACTATACTTAACAACAGAGTCATGGCCAGTATCATCATCCTCATCAACCTCCTTTTGTTGCCAAGAGAAACCTTTTAGGTTTTGAAAAATGGAACCATTTAAATTTTCAAATACAATTAAAGTTGTTGCTTATTACAATGCAAGGTGACAATGATTAAAAGCTTCACATTAGTAGTGATACCAGTGTTTCCTTCAACCTCTTTCGCAGGGACAGACACAAAACTCAGCCTGCATGAAATAACAGAAAACCAGAGAATTTGGCTGTCTTTGCAAATTGACTGGGACGAGATGGGTTAGTGGGAGCTGGGGTTCTTACAACTAGTCAATATTTGTTTCCTAGGGAGTTGGTTTAAGTACCTGGAAAAGTTTGCACACAATGATTAGCTTTTATAGGAATCTGTATCCAGAGGACCATTCCCACCCAGGAGGGACAGAATTTGTGATGTGCACTACCAAACAGTCTTTTTCTTCCCCCAAGATGAAGGAATAAAGCTCACCATCATGGACAGATTTTAGTCTATGCATTCAGGATACCTGCCACTGTGCCAGAGGCAAGAACTTCGTGTCAAGATTAAAATATAAGCTTAAGGTTATATATATCCTTGTTCATATAGCAAACTCTTTTGAGTCTCTTTCATTTTTCTCCTCTGTGCTTCACGCTAGGAAGGGATTTTATCAAAACCCCACCTGATAAATTCTGCTGCATTTCCAGGCTGAATTGTTTCCAGGAATGCAAAGCGGTTATTCTTGCTGATAACACCTATTAATGTAGAGGAGACATTCATTTATCAGAAGATAGAGTAGAAGTGAGGTAGCTGCTGCCTTTGCAATTCTCTGCATCCACAGACTGTAGTTTAGGTTTTGTTTCCCTCACCACCAACAATGTAAAAATATCAGTTTCATCTTCCAACCTTGCACAGCTACTGGTGTGGTACGTGTTTTCCCCCAGTGTAGTATCCCAAAGCCCTGCAATGCCAGTCACATGCAAATATATATCCAAGCACTCAGGATTCTGTAAATTTACCTACTCAACACAGACCCAATTAGCTGTTCCTCAGTTCACTTCAGCCAGTAGATGTCTCCTCAACACCCTCTCTGGCTCCATGTGCTGGCTTGGCTCACCAGAAAATTCCTGCTACAGCAGGAAAGAGTTAGAGCCAAGCATTTTGTAGACTGTTTCTTAGCTGGTTCCCTAAAACCAGTGACTAACACTCCATCAAGAAACATTTGTTGTTAAATCAGATAACTCAGTGTTGTGTGACAATTTATACTGCTCCTACTCTTATCCACTACATCCCCCAAGCGTAAGTTCAAACACACCGTCTGTTATTCCACCCTCAGAAGTGCAGCCGGTTCTGGGGTGAGAAGTGGAAGCTGTGTTACTGCATGCAGTGATGCTGCACAACAATTTGCTTTTATTCATAAAGAATTTGCATTAAAACAGGATTCCTGATCCCTGTCTACATCAGCTGCCTGTACACCACTCCAGTCTCTAATCCTCTGTTTGTTGTTTGTGACTTCATGATCGGTCTCTATGGGAACGGTTTTGATGTCATGGAGAATTATTAGTTGGAGAAACAAGCAGCAGAAGCTAATGAACTCTTCGGAAACAAAGAACCTGTTTACATGCAAATGTCGCTGGGTGGAAAGGGGCAAGGAAACAGAAATGCAGCTAGTAGAGGAGTCTGCTTCCAGAGATTTTTGCCAGTTACCCATGAGCCAACAGGAACTTTTTAATATTTAATATAGGAAAAATAACTTTGTTATTGTTGTTATTTAATAAAGAATGTGGAGCTCACAGGCTCACTGATTTGTGTGAGGCGTCCAGACACAACCACGATTCAAACCATGAGCTATCCGTTCCTCATGCCACACAAGTCCTCATGCTGTCCTTGCTACTCACCTTCCTCACATGTCCCCACGGCCATGCATGAGGCAGAGGACCTTTGCTACTGCCCTGACATGACAGAGGCGGGCCTGTGCCCACCCCCAGACCCTCTTCAACAGGCCCCTTCCTCCAGAAGAGCCCTTCACTGCCCACTGCCTCCAACCTGAGCTCTCACCTCCTCTTGTGCCCACTGGTCCCTGTCACACCTCACCCCTGCTCCACCAGCCCCTTTCAGGGTCCCTTTCCTCCCCCTGCACCTCCCTTCTCCGTCACCCACCTCTCCCTGTCCCCATCCAAGGTGTCCTTGCTGCTCTCAGCCCCTCGCTGCCTCATCCCACCTCCTCTGTCCTCAGTCACCTCAGTGCCCGATGTGTCCCCACCACCTTGCCCCCATCTTGTCCCTGCCACCTCAGTCCTGTCACTCCACTGGCCTCTCTTAGTCCTGGTTAGGACAACCAGTCACCTCAGCCCCATCTTGTCCCTGTCACCCACCAACCTCCTTCACAACCGCTGTCCACAAACCAGTGCCCATCTTGCCTATCACCTCAGCCTCATTTTGTCCCCGTCACGTCAGTGTCCCCTCTTTGTCTCTACTCTTCTCCCCACCATCTCAATCCATTTGCCCCCACTCGCCTTAAACTCACATCATCCTCACTACCTCCTCCTCCAGCTTGTCCCCATTGCCTCATCCCCATCTTGTCCCCACCACCCCAATGCCCCCAACTTCTCCCTGCCACCTCAGCCCTGTCACTCTTCGCACCAGTTGTCCTCAGTCATCTGTGTCCCCCTTTTTGTCCACTCTCGCCCGCTTGCCTCAACCCTGCACCATCCTCACTCCTCCCCTCATCTCGTCCCCAGTGCCCCCACTTTGTCCCCATCACCCCAGTGCCCCCATCTCGTCCCCAGCGCCCCCATCTCGTCCTCCCCTCCCCCCGCTCCCGCCGAAGCGCTAAAGCGCGCGCCAACTCTCTGCCCCTCCCCCTCCCCCTTCCCATTGGCCAATCCCCATCAAATCCCCGCCCTCCCTTTGACCGACAGGCCTCTCCGCCAACCAATGGGCGCTGCCGTGCTGTGTACCCCTCCCTGCCCCCCCCTCCCTCCAGCGGGCGGGGTTGGGCTGTGACGTGCTGGGAGGGGGGGGGGGAGGAGGGTAGCAACAGTTGCCTCGAGACCCGGCGCGAGGCGCCATAGTGACCGTAGCCCTGGCGACTGTTCCCTGCCAACGGCAGCGCCGCGCAGCCCCGGCGGCCCGAGGGCGGCGGAGCCCGGCGGGGAGGGCACGAGGTGAGCGGGGCCGCGGGGAGGACCGGGCCGGACCGGCCCCGAGTGGGGGTGTCCCGCCGGTAAGGGGGGAGCGGAGCGGTGTGATGGGGGGGGGGGCGGTTAGGGCATGGCTGCGGGGGCTGGGGGGCGGCTGTGGGGATCCCCGGTCCGCACGCTGGCAGCGAGCCGCGGGGCCGCGGGGGTCGGTCCCCAGAGGGTCCCCAGGGAGGAGCAGGGAACAGGCAGGGCGGCTCGGGGAAGTTCCGGGAGGAGGCCCCGCTGTGGCTCCCGGTGCCTCCCCAGCAGTCCCCAGCACACCCCGGTGCCCCCCGGTCTCCCCACGGTGCTCCCCGGTTCCCTCCGGTCTCTCCCCGGGCTCCCCCCTGCTCCCTCCGGTGCTCTCCGGGCTCCTCCCGGTCTCCCCCCGGTGCTCCCCCCCCGGTGTCCCGCTGCCTCCCCCCGATCCCGGCTGCCTCGGAGGAGTCAGCGCGGAGCCTTCGCTGCGCTCGGGCGGTCCCAACTTGCAGCCGTTTCACCGCTTTTCTTCCCCCCAAAAAATCCCCCTGGTGCCAGCCCCGGCGTTCGGCCGGGAGAGAACCGAGCCCGAGCTCCGGCTCCTGCCCTCCTCCGGACGCGGGGCCTCGGTTCCCGGGAGGCAAGCACGCTGCCACCCCGGCCGCTTCCCCTGTGGCGCTGGGCTGGTGCCTGCCTCAAGCAAGGAGTTCCTGCAGTTTGACCAAATCTTTCCGTTCTTTGACTTAGATTCAAAACGAATCTTTTTTTTTTTTTGAAGGGGGGTTGCTTTTGAGCCAGTTTCAGAGATGTTAGTCAAGGCTTTTCTCATCTGTTTCTGCCCAAGCTTTCCAACTTTCTATCTGCTACAAATCATTTGAGAATTCGCAATCCCTGGTCTGGGAGGGGAAACGACTTCAGTCAAAACGTAAAACTTTGTCTCCTCTGAAACTGGGGTTCATTCTGTGCCTCCACTCAGATGGGCTTTGCTTCAGTTGGTTTAAGTTGAATTTGCTCTGGTCTTGGGTTTTCAAGAACTATTTTCAAGTTCTTTGCCTAGTGAAAGGCTGCTGGTGTGTGTGGGAGGCATCTCAGAAGGCTTTTCTCATGGTTGTCTGCTTGAAGATGGCTTGGGTTGGCCAAAGCCAAGGCTCCTGTCCCTCTGTTTGAGGAAGCCTAGGATAGGCAAAGTGAGATGTCTGACCTCCAGATGGCCAAAGGCAGGTGAGGAAAAACCGTGCTCATGGGACCAAATTGTGGTGGTGGATGCCTGACAGCAGGGCTGGCATGTGGTGGGTCCCACAGTGGTACCCCCTGTTTCATTTTGTAAACCGTTTTTAAAAAGAAGAAAAAGAAAAAGCTGGTTCTTGCCATCTCGGTATTGCTGTATCAAGGGACCTGAGATTTGTTTGAATTCTGTGGGGCATTTTGCGTTTGCCTTTTGGTGTATAATGTTGTGGGTGTGCTCTGTTTTTTGGTTTAAGTCTTTAGAGCTCAGGTTCTCAAAGCTGTACCTGTAGCAGCAGTGTTTGAAAATGCTCATCTTTTCAAAGGGAAGCCGGAATTCTCGTGTATTTGCAAGATCTTGGCCCGACGGCTGAAAACACGCAAAAGCAAGTGAGGGTTGACAGCTGGAATTTCTTTGTCCCTACTTGCTTTCTGCAAAATGGGAACAATACCACTGAATTCAGAGGTGGTGATAAGGAGCATCCAGTGCTACAGAGGAATGCAAGAGCCAGGTCTGTCAAATTTCACATGGGACTCCCACAGGCAGTCCCTGCTTTGCATTTCCCTGCTGTGCCATTTGCATCTCATGAATTCCTCTCATAGTACCATCTCCCTGTGCTGTGGCCCTGCCTTCCAGCTCTGTTCCCTGTGGAAAGGCCCAATATGGAGCGCAAAATCCCAAAGCTGGGCTGCAGCCTTACCCCGTGATCTGCCTTCTCAAAGAGTATTTTGTGTGTTTGTCACTTAAATTTGTATGTCAGGTGTGTAGATTGAGGCTTATCCTTGTGAGGTGGCTTGGCACAACATGCCCTGTTGAGTCGCCTGCAGAGGGGAAGGAGGGGAAGGGGGCTCCTGTGCCAAGGCCTGAGGCTGAGCAAGGTCCTCAGAGTCAGTATTAAATCACGTGTTACACGCGTATCTGTGTGTACATCTGAAATGCACTTACTCTATCCTTTTGCCTGTGTAAATAGGAAATTGTAATTTTGGGCTGTAATTCATGAAGACATGAACAGGTATTGCCTCCAATGACGTCAACAGCTGTTGTGTGTCCTTTGTCTCTGTTGGTAAATTAGGAATCACAGAATGGTTGGAAGGGACCTCAAAGCCCACCCTGTCCCACCCCTGCCATGGACATGACCTCCCCAGCAGCCCAGGCTGCCCCCAGCCCCATCCAGCCTGGCCTTGGGCACTGCCAGGGATGGGGCACCCACAGCTCCTCGGGGCAGCCTCAGCCAGGGCCTCACTGCCCTCAGGGGGAAGAATTTCTTCCTTCTATCTGATCTAAATCTCCCCTCTTTTCATTTCAAGCCACCCCCCCTTGTTCTATCCCTACACCCCGTGACACAGAGTCCCTCCCCATCTCTCCTGCAGCCCCTTTAGGTGATGGCAGGCTGCTGTCAGGTCTCCCCAGAGCCTTCTCTCTTCATCCTGTCCTCACAGCAGAGGTGATCCAGCCCCTAAGCATCCCCATGGCCTCCTCTGGACCTGCTCCAACAGGTCCAGCTCTTATGGTTTTTCAGTTAAGTGTATTCATTGCCACTAAAAGTTACTTCTGCACTTGTTATTTCTCTACCTTTTTGTGACAAAAATGTCTTCAGAGCTGACATCAATTTAGAGCTTCAGTCAACGGTTAATAAGCGTTGCTTTTCCTAGCTCTGTCAAAATAAAATAGATGGCGCCAGTCATTGTCTTTAAATAGTCTCGTACTTGTAACACCTCGGAGCATAGACAGCTGTTAAGTTTAATCAGAACATGGTTTTGCTTTTAATATGAGCCTATAACCAAAGCCCATGTATTGCATCCTTGCCTGTTTCCCTTGTTCGGTTTTAGCACTTGAAATTGAAGCGCACTCGTGGTGTGCAGAGTCACAGAACGGGGAGGGCAGTGCTGATTCAACAGGCTTATCTTAACACCCACCTTCTGGGCCAGAGCTTCTATTTAAACCATCATCTGTCCCCCCCCCAGTCTCTCCCATGCAACAAACGCCAGCACGGTTATGGCTGGGCCGGCAGCCAGCTGGAGCAACGCCGCGTCCTGACTGTGTGCCCTGGGAGAAGAGCACAGGCACGCAGCCCCCAACGCCGGGGCTGTGCCGCTGGGACTTGGAGCACACATGGGGCTTCTTCCTGCGAGCTGTGCCCTGAGAGGAGGTGCTTTGGTTTGTTTGTGCTGGCTGATCTCTATCCCTGCGTTCAAATGTTCACAAACCTGCCTTATTATCTAAGAATGTGCTGGCTTTCTTCTGTCAGGCCATCTTTGCCTAACTAGCATGTGAACTAATTATGCCAACTATATGCAAATGGACAACAAGAAAAATCTTCAGCACAAGCCACGTACTTCTTAATACACTGAACAAAGAGGAATCCTCTTGTACAGGGCACTACCTGCAGTTAATCACTTTTTGCATCACAGAAAACATAGAGGCAGTTACTCAACGCACATTGTACACAAACCACTTCCAGTCAGGGAATCGAGGGAGAAGAACCGACACCTTCAGCTTTGGGTCATCTTTTTATGAAAGATTGCTGTCTTTGTGATTCACCCAGCTAAAGCAAGGACTAGAAAAGTTAAAATTTGCATATTTCAGCCAACTTTTTAGAATAACATTTGGCTGCGTGTAGACATGTGGTTTCATGTCAATGACTGAAAGTCTTCTTCTTCCAATGACCTTCGTGCTTGCTTATGACCCGAGGGGTACGGCAGCTTCTGTCTAGCACTACATTTACAAGAATTCTGAAGTGCAAGAGGAGTGAGCCTCTTCCCAAACTTTATGACTGGTTTTGTTTTTGTTAATCTGGTGTTCTACAGGATTTAAGAGCTGTAGGAGTGCCAAATGAAGGCATTTCAAAAGTAATTTAAAGGCAATTGCTGGGTATATTTTCTTTTTTCAAAATGAGATTTCTACTAAGAAATTAAGAATTTCTTTATCTGAGTTTAACAAATGGCTTAGAAGTCTCAGCATAGTATGAAGGTGTCATAGTGACAGGGCTTTGAATGAGATTAGCAACTGAAGGTTGCAGTTGCTTTCAAAGAAACAGGGGTTACAGGATGCTGTGCCAGCGAGGACTTTATATAAGCAAATACAAAAAAGAATCAGCTTATTTCTTTCCTTGTCCCAAATCAATACTTTGCTGAAGGAAATCCTCAGCATGGGAGGAAAATTGTACCAACTGGCCATACCCTGCACCAACATGTCATTTTGGTGGTTGGCATTGTAAGTGTCCAGTCTCCACAAATCGTTCCTTCTGTTCAAGGTGGTTCCTCTCTTCCTTCATATGCAGGGCTGCTGGCCTGCATGAGGACAAATGACAGCACACCATGAAGATCATCAGTATGTCCCTGCCTTCCGTGGCTCAGCGATAACTTAGCCCAACTTCTTTGGTCTACCTGTTCTTTACAAAGCTTCTAGTCCTTACACAGAAAATACTGGAAGACAGGTAGGAATCACCAGAGGGGAGGAAGGGCCAACGCCTGACACCTTCCCCATGCTTTCAGGGGAAGCGGAGAGACTCCTGGCCAGTCATGAGCAGAAGCAAAGCAAAACCAGGAGACAGGGATGCTTCTGTAGGCGCCACTGCCCAGGGGCTGTCCTGCTGGCCCAGCTGCTGCACAGCTTTCTGTTGCTTGCTGCATCCATGCTGAGAGGTTTTTTGTTTTGTTTTGTTTTGTTTTTCTACTCCTGAGAGGCAACAGCAGTAGTGGCTCCTGGCGTCACAAACAGTGGTGTTTGCTGAGGGAAACTGTATTTTCCTCTTCTCTTTTAGAGAAGAGATTCATGGTTACAGTTTCTCCTGTGCACCTTTGGAGTGAGTGTTTTTCCCTTCCTGTTGGAGATGAACATGTGTCTGTGCACTGACAGGCATGCTGCAAATCCACGTCTCCTCGGCTGGCTCTCCAGAGCTGTGGTTTTTTAAGTGCCCAGCTTGTCTGGAAGTGCTAGGGTGAAATCAACACCAATCCTATGTGGTGATGCATCCATTGTTCAGGAGTATTGCCTGTGAAGCACTGGGATCATGTGGCTGGTGGGTCTTCGAGGTTAATGCAAGTGGAGGCCCCCTGTGAACTGAGCACGTAATTAAGGGTGCTCCTTCTTTTGGAGATGTCATTAGTGAAGACTGACAAGAAACATCCAGAAAAGAGGGGAAAAAGGAAAAAGTGCAGGTGGAATGATTATAAGCAAGCAACCAAAGAGTAATGAGCAATTTCCTCTATCTGCCCTCTGGTTAGTCATTTTTAGGTTGTTCTTTAGTATTAGCTTAAGATCCCATTGCTGCCATGACAACCCTGCAACTATTCAGCATAGTTTCTGACTAAACACATACAGCTGGTCAAGCATCCAACTTGTTTGGGGAATTGCATTGGTTATTTTATTTCTTCTAATCCCTTTTGGAGGGTATCTTGGATGCTGGGAGTGCAACATGCTTTAGAAAAAGGAACCTCATGGAGACAGGTAATACCCCAAACTGTGCAAGAGAAGGCAAGAGTTTAGTAACATTCTGAGTGTAACCTCCCTGCTCTGTGCTAGGATATCTTTCTTCTTTCTCTTCCCTCCCACCCTGAGTGGTCTGGAAGGTACAGCCAAAACTCAATATGAAATCCAGCTTTGGGATGTGAAACACTGGGGCAGATGTGGGTAAGTGCAAATGGACCAGTTCCCTGTAATTTATCTTCAGTCTTTGCATTTAAACAAAATATTTTATGTGATGTTTAACCTTCTGCCCTCATCCCCCAGAAGAACATGAAATGTGGATCTTTTCAAATAGTTATGACCTTAAATGACCAATCATGGGAGGAAATCTTTCTTTCATAATACAGATCATAAGGGAAATATTGGCTTCTGGTCACCCAGTTGATCTTCAGAGCTTACCTCTTCCTAGCAAGTATTTATTCCTTTTAATGTGGTAGATGCTTGGCATTGTTCAGAAGACTTGCACTCACCAGAGAAGTGAAATCTTTCACCCAGGTCTTAAAACTCTTGAAGAAAGAGTGACCTGTCCTCCATGGTTGTTTGAACTCAGAATGCAGCTTTCTCTCTATTAATAACCTTCCATAAAACTGTAAGTGCAAAATTTGCCCTCCATGTTCTAGGCGCCACTTCTCTTACCTTCACTGGCTGAGGCTAACAACTTGCAGCACCATGACTGCAGCTGGGCATCATACAAGTAGAGGCTGTTCCTGCTTGTGGCTTAGCCCAGAGGTCTTTTGGAGTAATGTTCCTCCTCGAGGGAAAACGTCTCCTCTATCTTCCATGAGATTGTGCCCGACACCTTGAACAGATAACATTTATCAGATAGGAGCCGCTGGGTGGTCGGGGCTTCTGCTTGCAGCACTGACACACACGCATTGACATTTTGGAGTATTGTCTGGTATGCTGCAAACACGAGACAATTGTGTAAGGTAAGGAGTTCAAAGACAGATAATTTCTGTTTCAAGTTATACAGGGGCACCAAAAGTGCTTTTTGATTATTGCCACTGCTGGTTTTGACATTTTCATTCTTCCCAATCTAGCTGTTGCATAGAACTTAAAGAAAACACTTTTTTTTTTTTCTAAATAATAATAAAAAAGTGGATTCAACATTTCTGTAGCGTCTAATAAACTGTGTTCTCAGAATTTCAGTATCCAGGTAAACCTCAGAGTTGGCCTACAATGTAATCTGGCTCAAGGTAGAGGCACTAAGGAAATGTAGCTTCTTTCAGATTTCTTCTCTAATATCAATTAAAAATCATTAGTGTTTGAGCTGCTATAGTGCCAGGAACCCCAGTATAAACTGCGAATACATTGTCTGGAGTGCTGCAAGAGGTGCAGCGGGGTCGGTCACTGCTCCTAAGTGCTGATACAAGCAGAGGAAATATTGTTTTATGAAAAGATGGGGGTTAAGGATTTCGTGCTGGCAGCATGCTCTGGTCGCAGCAACCTCCTGCTGCAGCCCCTGTCCAAGACATTCCAGTGCTGTGCCTCATCTGCTGCCTGCTGCGTAATCCTTCTGCTTGTTGGGGGAACGGCTGTAGCCACAGCTTTTGGTTACCAGGGAAAAGCCCAATGTGTCTTCAAGTGCTGGCCTGCAGAATGTGGAGGATCTTTAGGGTCGCTGAGACGCAGAACCCTGCCAGATATCTGCTCCGCCAAGAGCAAATGCCCTCCCTTACCTGTGGGGTGGAAACACAGACAAAGGAGCCGTGGTGTCGGTGCTTAATAAACTGCAGACCCTGGTTTTGGAGTTGATTTTTTGGGAGCTGGTATTTCTGGTTCTTAATGCTCCCCTGGGGACACTAGAGTGAGGGCCAGGCAATGCCCTTCTGCTTGTTCCATCGTCTGCTGCCCTGGGTTACAGGGCAGGGGGGCAAGTCTCTCAAATGCAAGCTGAGGACCCGTTAGTTCTCTGCATGTTTCCTGGCTGCAAACACCTGGAAAAACACTCTGTACCTTACTGTAATGTTAAGGAGTTTTTAAATCCTCTACTGTTGCCCTGCAGGGAAGAGTGCTTTGACTTTAGTTCCACAGGTCTTCATAGCTCGTGTGTAAAAAGTGCTAATCGTCTCTACCTTAATGAGGACTGAAGGGAACTTTAATATCAAACTATCTGAGGGCATGTCTGTCAACAAAATCTCTCCATGTGTTCATTCAGACACTGGAGCTATATTTGTATGTCTATGTGTGGAGACCTATTTAAAAATATGTATACAAACATATGTATAAATTATAATATAGCATAGCTCCAAAATAAACTACACTGAAGGGTGCTGCTTCCATGTTTCTGATGCATCTCCTTGCCTCGAGACTTGGTCCAATGGCTTTCCATGGGAGCCCTGTGCCCCCTGGGGCTTCCTGTGCTGTCTGTGGGGCATGAATTTCATCTCTGATCAAGCAGCTCCCGGCTGCTGCTCCCAGCTCTTCATCTACTGCTGCTGCTGAGTCTGTGTGGGAAACTCTGCTTCGATTGCTCTGCTTTCATTTCCATTTTGCATTAGGGAAAAAATTCAACACCTGTGTTTTTCTGGGAACCAGAAAGTTGTGATGAATTGTCTTGGAAGAATTAATATTTATTTATAGAGTGCTTTGAAATCCTCAAATGATAGCTGCTTTAGTTGCTGATCAAAATCAATCAAACATGCATTGTTTCAATGGTGCCATTATTACTTTGCTTCATGCCCTTTCAGGATATTTTGTGCAGAAGCCCTTGCCTTTGCCATGAGGACACTGAGAGCAGAGGAGTGACCTCACCTGGCTGTGGCTGCTCCGTGTCCTCCTTCAAGAAGTGCTTGGTGCCATTGCTGCCTTTTTGTCTCCCCTTGTTTGCATGGGAGCTGCTGTCCACAAGAAGCACCTGCTTGGAAGCTGCAACTCCCCACTTTGTTCTTCCATTGTCAGAGGGCTGGAGATATTGCAGGGTTCTATCTGGTAAAGATGCTGAAAGCACACTTAGAGCCATGTTGCAGTCTTGAAAACTCAGAGGGCAGGACAGGAGAGAACTTAGAAATTCCTTAATTTGAGAGATGCTTCTGGAGAGCAGAGTGATTGGGCAAGTTTTTCCTCAAGTGACTCTAGTATTATGATTCTCCAGCTTGTTTTATAATCCAAGTAAGCATATTTTGTAGAATGCATTCAAAAAGTAAACTTATAGACAGAAATATTTGTGAGCATGATCTACAGAAGAGCTAAAACTCTGGTATATGCTGCTCAGTTTGCAGTATCTGATGCGAAACATGAGAGTTTCTGTGAAACTCCCTCTCTTTGCACATTTCAAGAGATGATTTATGTTGGGGATTGAATTTTTACAGCTGTACTCTAACCTTTTGTCCTTAAAACTCAAGCTCTTTTCCTAAGTACCACCAAATAACTAAATCAGTACATCATACATTGCAATTCTTATTCATGTTCCCTGAAGAATTACCTAATACTTTGGTGATGAGTCTCTTATTAGTCTATTATTAAGGAATTTTTGTCATAGCTTTAATTTTGGCAGCTACTTGGTGAACTTACATTCTGATGTTGGATGACAAAATGTTTTGTGGTGTGAATGCATCTTCCCAGTTTCTAACTGTTTTCTTCATATATGAGGATTGAATTGTGTGATTAGCCTGAACGTTGTGTGATGCTTCTGTTGGAGAAAAGTAAATTGTGTATGGATGTATTTCTACTTTACACTACTGGCTTGTAGCCATCCTAGGCTCATAGTGAATTGAGAGATGGTAAGAACTGGTAGCCTGTTGCCTTTATGAAATAATTTTCATACCTTTTTTCTTAGGTCTATTAAAATTAGTAGCTTGTACCAGAAAATTCAGAAAAGAGTTGAGCCTACTGTTTTTTCCTGGAAGCATCATCTTCCCCCAAATCAGTAGTAGCGTGTGCTGATGAATGGAAAATTCAGGAGCAGTTAGAGAAGGTACGGAGTAATAGGTGGGTCTAACAATGTCATAACAAAGGATTTCAGTTTAAAGTCTGCCCTACTCTCTGCCCTGCAGAAATCTTAGTCGGCTGGGTACAATGCACTGACTGTGCTATTCCTCTGAGAAAACAGTGTGTTGAAAACCTCCTTTGGAAATTGAACTAATCTCTGTGTTGGTGCAGTTTCATGAGTTTGCAACAACAGTGAGTGTTTTCTTACTGCAGAAGCACAAACAAAGCTCTTGCTGGGACGCACGTGTGTGTGCTCTCGCAGAACTGGAGATCAAGGCTGCAGACATGATTTTGTTGTTGTTCTTTGCAAATGGCTTCAAGCATCATTGCTGCAATTGTATCTAAGACAGACACAACAACGTCTTTTGTGAACTTCAGACAAACTGCTTGTGGTATTCTTTTGAGTTATTTGAATTGTGCCTTTGAAAGAGCCTTCAAAAGATTCATGTCAATGTTGGCCGTTCAGTTAGCTAACTTATTTGGTGTGTAGCTATTGTTGGAGGAAAAAAAGTAAATCAATGTGCATTACAGTTTGCATTAGTTCTACTGGAGTGCTTTTTGCTTCAGCAGTTTAAGTGCAGATGTAGAGAGACGTTGGTGTCTTCTTTTTTCCCTCCAGCTCCAGTAAGTAGAACTCCACAAAGAAAATCGTCATACTTGATTTAAATATATATATGCTGTTAATATCTTTATTGGATGTATTTCTCTGACATATAGCACTGAACTAATAAATCCATTCGGTTCTGACTTAATAATGCTAAACAAGAACAGAAGCTGAGCTTCCTGTTTCAGAAGGCTGAACCTGGAAATTCAGAATTAACAAAATGTACTTTTTTTTTTTGCCTTTGAAATAGGCAGATGGGATCATGTAACAACACTTGCTAAAGTTTATTTTGACTGAAGTCTGATGTCAAGTAGCATCCCGAGCAAATATTTAAGAATAAAATACCATATTGCTGACTTCCAACTCTGTTGCTGTTAGTTTAAACTAACTATGGGTATAAAATCCCTCGTATTGGCATGGATTCTGTTAGCAGAACAGTAATTGTTTGTATATGGTATCTGAAACCAGTGGTGTTTTCTGCTATTGCATTAATGGAAAGCCTGTTTTGACATCTTCCCCTTAGCTCACTGACTAAACTGTCTAGATTTGGAATTCCGTCTGGCTGCAGCAAAGAAACTCTTCTCTCTCTCTTCACCACCCAAATCTCTTCTCAATAAATAAATGAGCCACAACAGGTTAACTGCCTTTTTAAGGGCGCAAATTATCCTGCTTTTAAAATTGGCAGTGCAATGGTCCTTACTGGCTACCTGCCTCACCGAGGCTCTCCAAGAGGTATTGCAAGCTTTTTGAAAATGTTTCAAGTTGTTTGAAGCACGTTTGTCTTGTAAATACCGTGGGATCATAGCCCATGAGAGACCTACGAGTCAGAGAGTACGAAAGGGTCTAGTATGGATGTTGTAGAAACCCCAGCCCTATGCTTTGAGTAACAGAATAAATGAGTTTCATCTGTCGGTGCTAAAAACCATCAACAGTTAATGCTCCTCAACCTGTCCTCTCTGCCTTTCCTAAGTGTTTCTAAGTGTTCCCCCCCCACCCCCTTTGTCTTGTTGGGGATGAAAGCTGCAAATAGGAAGAATATGGGGAGATTAGTGTTACCACATACCGTCTAGTTTGCTTTTTAAAGACTGGTTTTATGCAATTCAGTTAATGATAGAAAAAATGGTGGAGAGCAGTAATGGGTCAATAGCTAAACGATTCATAATTTAAAAAGAAAAAAAGTAAATGCTCAATACCACTGGAAGATGTGAATGCTGACTGATCCCTCTGATGCTTTTTAAGCTGCACAGCTTAGACAGGAGAATCAGTCTGAGGTGATTTAATCAAGCCACCTGTGCAATCTCTCCTATTGAAAAAATCCATTGAAAGCTTACCAGCCCCCACAGAGGAGCGGGATCTTGACTCCTAATGTCTCAAACTGATCCCCTTCTCCATTTAATGACAAATCTTCATTGTTCCTTGCAGTAGAACAGGGGGAGAGTTGCCACTGAGTACTCAGAGCAATTCACTATTTTCTGCCACATTTTTTTTAAGCAAAAAACAGCAAAACCAGCATGAGTGAGTGCTTCAGGCAGCTCTGGAAGATGCTTCAGACCGCACTGTTCAGTTTGTGCTTCTGTAGGCTTTGGTTTCCAGGTGCTGCAGCTCAGACAGCATATTTGCACCTCCCTTGTTGTTTCAGGAGGAAAGGAGCTACTCCTGCTTTATCAAGTTTTGATACACAAGTCTCCTAAGCTGTGATGTCTGCAAGGGAGACTGACCTTGCTTACAACAATAACAAGTTTCATTAATCCTTGAACTGTTAACTAAGCTCTTTGTGTGAATTTGTAAACGTGGCTAACTGAGGGAGCTCCACCTTCCTTCACGAGCTCTGATTCCTCCCCCACAATGGCCATCTCATTCCTTTGTTTTAAGAATAAAAATCTGGGGGGCTTCCTGACAGGGGACCAAGAACATTCTGGCTCTTGGTTAAGTGGCTGCTGGTGAGGTGCACGTGGATGTTTGGTGGCACAGGAGGGACCCTCAGCCAACTCTGGGCATCTCTCACCACTTAAACTGAGCCTGAGCAAACAAGCACAGCAGGCTGTCACCATTTGAAACATCCATTAAATAAGAACAAGGAGATGTCCCAACCACTGTGTCTTGCGGGCAGTAACTTGCCTTTGTCAGGTCGATCCAATGCACCATGCATTCTTCCAGGAGAAGATGGTGATGCTCATGGTATTGTTTCTCACTCTGCTTTTTTGCCTTTTTTTTTTTTTTTTTTTTCTCCTTTGTACAGTGCTGTTAGTATTTTTGACTGAAAAAGTATTCCTAGAAAACTTCTCTTTGCAAATGTTGCTGCGTTTTTTTTTGTTGTTTGTTTTGCTTTGTTTGTTTTTTTTGCTATGCTGATTCTTTGGCCTTAGGAGGGTAGTTACTCTGCTCTCAGAGCTGACAGCTTTCCTTTCTAGAGGAGATAGATGTGTTTTTCCACCCTTGCCTAATTTAGATGCTATTGATAGTTTAAAGAATATTATTTTGCAGAGTAATTAGTTACTTGCATTAGACTCCAAATGAATAAACTATTCCATGCTTCCATCTGCAAATTGCAAAACTGTTACATGAAGTTTACTGTTACAGAGCTATAGGGACTCCAATTTAATTTTCATTTAATCAGTTCATTTTATGGAGGAAAATTTATATCAAATCTGGCAGCCCTTTTAATAGGTATGTTTCAGAAATGAAATAATGGCTGCTTGTGGTTCCAAATGTGCTGTGACATTAGAATTTTTTTCTTTAAAAAAAGCCATTATTGCTTCTCTTAATTGTGAAATGGACAGTCATTGTATGTAAAGAAATTTGTTTTAGCTTTAAAAGGTTTTGTCATCCTCTGCTGCAGGCCACTGTTGTTGCTTACAAGTGCCACCCCAGCCCTGAAAATGTCTCATAATTTGAAAAACAAACATTTTCTGTCTGGCTTCTATTAAAACATTTAGCCTGAAAACCTGAATGAGGCTAGGGACATAAATCGGTAGGATGCTCTCGGCTAAGGCAGATCCTACTTTCTTGGTTTTGTTATATATGGAGTGGTAATTCGTGTCGAGAAGATGGTTGATATTAATAAAGAAGGGGGAGATGTGGGAGTGTGGCCATGGGGGTCGGCAAGCACCGTGGTTGGTGATAACATCAGACTTAACGATGAGCCATCAGGACTGTAAAGAGTTTAGAGGGAACAAAGAAGGGTGATTCAGGAGACTCCACGCAGTCTCCAGTTGCTGTTCTCCAGCCATTAAGGCATGGAAGTTTCTGTGTGTTTTCTGTTGCTGTTATATGCAAAGTTGTTTGACCAGTGAAGAGCTGTTTTTGAAAAGGACTGCTGTGGGGAGAAGGGTATAAGAGGGGAGCCTGCCCTCAAGATGAAAAAGGCAACACGATGTAATGAAGTCATGTCACCAATAAAGAAGCAGGAATGAAAAAAGAATGAATAGGGACCAGCTAGCAGAACGGAGACCAGGACGGGAACAGGCACACTGATCTCCTCATGAAGATAGGTTCGGCCAAACTCAGCAAACCGCCCAAAGAAGCTCGTACAGAAAGTCACTGGAAATGGGCGCACCGGAGCTGGAGAGAAGCTCAAGCTGAGAGAAGCGGAGCCGCGCACACAACTGCCCCTCGCTGGTAAGCAGTTGTGCATTATGGGGATTATGGGGAATCATACGTCCTTAGGAGCAAAGACTGCCCTGGTTAACCTTACAGCATATTCCCTTTATTAGCAATCAGTTTATGATCCTGAAATATGGGACCAAACAGAGGTCAAGGTGTGGGATTCTGCTACTAAAAACAAGGTTGTGGTGGGATTCCTCGGCACCTGGCCAGCAGTCTCTGAGGCCTTAAAGAGCCTTGTGGGGCCACAGTCAGACACGTGTGGTTTGCCAGACAGTGAGGGAGCTGCGGGCTCCTTTACTGATCCGACTGCTACGCCATGGGCCCCTCTGCTGCTACAGCCATCGCAGGCCTTTGCTGTTACGCCCCCGGTGACCTGGACGAGCCTTTTGACCCCGGCCTCATTGGCCTTGAAAAGGAGATGGGTATGTTTCCCTTCAATCCGGGAAGAATAGGATACATAAGGCCCGAAGACCGAGTTGCTTGACAACTTAAAGCGAGACATATTGTTCAAAAGGAATGAAAAATGGAGACTTTTAAGTCATGGAACTTTAAGTCATTGTTTGTTACCTTTCCTGATTGTATGTATGTATAGGCATACGCGGGTTTAGTATGTAAAAGCAATGTTCTATATGTTTATAATGTTTGATGTTCGTGTGTGCGTGTTTGTTGGTGGAGCGTAGACTCCCCACACACCCAGCGCTGTTTACTTGCCTTTTACAGCTTTTATACTTTTTATAAATATTCTTTTATATTACTAAATTCAGAGTGAGTTGAGACTTCATTTATAACAGTTTGGAATGAGGAAATGTGAAGTAGAAGATGGGGTGGTACCCATGTGGGAAGGAGAGCAAGGACGTAAAGCTCAGCACACCTGATGCCCGCCTCGCCTTGTTGTGGCTGCAGTGGGGCCTTTGTGCACCCGGGGAGCGGGGTGGAGAGCAGACCCTGCACCCGGGATCCTTCCTCAGCTCTGGAGGTGCTGGAGGTGTGCGTGGGCTCCTCACCGTCCCTGCGTGGGCTCTGCTCCATCCGCCTGCTGCCCAGTTTGTAAACTCGGGCATTCCTAGCATTCCTCCCAGTTTGTATCGCAGCTACACAACATCTAATTACACTTCCCTGCAAAGCTAGCCAGCAAATTAACATCATAATAGATCTTAAGGTTTGGTAATCACTCAGAAATGTCACTGATCTTGAAGAGTGCTCTGGTTCCAGGGCAGCAGCAGCAGCGTGCAGGCTGCTCCTTGCCATGCCCTCGCCTTGCAGGTGAAAATTTGTTGGCATTCACTGTTCCTGAGACGTCATTGTCCTTAGCAGCACCTTCCTCTGCTATTACGGGTTGTTCTGGCAACTGCTCCTGACCCAGGAGCATCGCTAAGTTTGGGACTGAGCTCTCAGAAGCAGGATGTGTTGATCTTGGCGTTGCGTGGTGGGGGGCAGCCCCCCCAGAGGGGTACAATTCCTCGGCAGAGCGTATGCTGAGGCTCTCTTCAAATGCCAGCCTTCTAGATCCTCTTACTGCACTGCTCATCAAGCTGGACATACACACAGAGCACTTACAACATTTACCACAGCTGGGGAAAACTCATTGAAAGTAACACTGCTGTTGGTTCAGGAGCTGCAGTTCCCTGGTTTCTAGCAGCCCCGTTTCTCCTGCGTGCACATGCATGCGTGCTTTGGGGAAGGAAAGGAGGAGCTGGGCTAGTTCTTGATAGAGGCATGGTCTTGTGATCCTGTTTGGACTTGGAAGGTATCCTAGTAGAGAGGGATGAAAGAAACTTAGACAAGACTTTTACTTACTACTGCTTGGTTTTTGATGGCTCACTTATTGGCATAAAATATTCTTGCCCTAAGACTGTTCACACTTTTTTGCTCTTCAGATACAAGATGCTTAAATCCAAATTGCCAGGTAATTTGGAGAGTGCCTCCCATGTAATCGTGTCCTCCAGGAGCTGGTACCCTATTTTTGTTATATCGATGCTTTCTGTTCACTGTGAAGCTGTGTGGGTGGTGGTGAGGCACTGGAACAGGTTGCCCAGAGAGGTGGTGGATGTCCCATCCCTGGAGGTGTTCAAGGCCAGGTTAGATGGGGCCCTGGGCAACCAGATCTTGTGGTTAGTATCCCTGGGGGGGTTAGAACTGAGTGATGAATTAGGTCCCTTCCAACCCAAGCCGTGCTATGATGACAAGCTGTATGGTTGACTTTGAGCAGTAGGC
Organism: Anas acuta; assembly: GCF_963932015.1. Classification (NCBI taxonomy): domain Eukaryota; kingdom Metazoa; phylum Chordata; class Aves; order Anseriformes; family Anatidae; genus Anas; species Anas acuta. The sequence continues at coordinate 613,840 of NC_089004.1, read as the reverse complement.
CTCCCAAGCTTTTTGCTGACCTGAAGCATCTTCCCCTGCCACTTCTGAACACCGGCAACTGCTACCTACCTTCTTCTGTCCTGTCACAGTTTTGATTTTTTTTTTTGTTTTTTCAAGCAAAATACCTACTGAAGTCTCCAGAAGAGTTGCCTTTTGTGGAGATGGAGATGAGACGATGCTTGCCAAATAGTAGCAGAACTGGTTCAGGGTCAGGTCTCCTTGTCGTCTGTCAAGTTCTACCATAGCTTTCACTTGGACAGGGCAACTGCATTGCTTCTGCCTCCCCTGCTTTACAGCCTTGTCTTGGTACAATGAGGGCTTTTTCATCACGTGGAAAGCTACGAGCCCTGAAGGATGGACATCTTTCCATGTTTTAACATGAATCTCTTCTTTCACAGCACTTCTGTGCAGCAGGAGCAGCAGGGATGTTTGCCCCCCTTCACTCTGGGCACAAAACTGAAACAAGTGTTTGGGAGTCCCTGCATGGAGAGGCCATTACCCCCAGAAGGTAGCTGCATATTCTGGCACACCAAAAATGAGGGCACTCAGGGTAGGGGGGTACTGCTGGGTGCTGGAAACCCCGTGAAGCCCAAAGCTCCTGCATCGAGCATCCTGTGGGGCTGAGTAACCTGGGTGTCCTCAACCCCCCCATGTCTCTGCCTCAGTTTCCAGCTGAGCTCAGCCAGGATCGGCTTCGGGGTGAGAACGGTCTGCTGTGAACTGAGGTTGCTGCCTTTTTGTAGGAAAAGGGGGAAGGAGTGAAATAATAGTTAATACTTAATGCATATGAACAGCACTGCTGCGCAGGTTGCCTAGCAGCCACCGAGACAAGCAGGAGAATCAAAAGACCTCTCTGGGTGAGGGTGGCTGGAGCTGGGTTCTCAGCTTGCTGGTGGAATCTGACCCGTGCACTGGGGTTTTTGGAGGGGGAGGAGGTGGTGGAATTTACCACTAATGGATATTTTAGCTCTGTCAGATCATCACTGGCTGCTCCCCCACCCCCATCTGTTTTTCCTTTTCAGTTTTTCAAGTGTTACTTGGAAAGCGTTAGCTAAAGGGAGGTGTTAAAGTTTTGTATGGTTTCTGGAGATGGAATGGGCAAAAATCTCTCAAAGCAACTTTTTCCTTCTATTTAAGACTGTATCTCCAGCAGTCTGTAGATTGTTAGAATTTCATAGTCTCCTCAATATACTGCTCAGCATAGGCAGTAAATGCTCTATAGACTGGAAATAGCATCTGCAGTCACACTTAACTCTTCCAGCATTGCAAGAAGTGGATGTGGGTTGTTGCATTTGCTGGAAAGCAAAAGTAGAAGGATACTTTGGGGGATAGGAAAGGAAGTTCAGCTAGTACATGGTTGTGAATAATCCCCCCTCCTACACAAGGCCAGAAATCTCCAGGACTATAAGGCTGTATTAAAAACCACTAGGAGATAAAAATTAGGAAGGCTGACTGTTTAAATAATGAAACTGGGTTCTTTGTGATGTTTTAAGTAAAAGTTAGAAAGCCTGAAGCTTCTTCCTTGCAGGTACAGCTCAGTGGGAGTAACAGGACTCCCAAAACTGAAGCTGTAACCCCCCCCCCCACTCACAATAAGAGAGGTGTCAGCTTTCAATGTTAATGTATTTTCCTCATCCCACAGTAACTTTTTAGCATATTAAAGGCAAGAACAAGGGCACTTAGCAGAAATGAGTGGAAAGAGAAAAGTCTTGGACTTAGTTTGCTCATCTTAATAAGGAGTAAGAACAGTGGTTCTTTCATGGCAGCGAACCTCTTGCACTCTGATTTGATAGGACCTGGGCTAACACCAGCCAAGAGCTCGTTCTGGTAATTTTGGTGGAAAGACTGAGGGGCAGCAGGGTCTAGACAGCGGATTCTGGCGTGCCTCACTGGCGTTTCAATGGGACTGGAGGAATCAGGAGGTTGGTTGTGGTCATCTCTGCTTGCCCTAATGTCGTGGCAGAGATGTTCCTCTTAGCCAGAATCATCTGTGGAAGTCCTTTACTTGGCCAAAGGTAACAACATTAAGGCATCTTTTAACCATATCTCATGCAGCTTGGAGACTGAAGTCTACCATAAGGCAATAGATAAGGAAGAGGGTAGTGTCAAGGAGTTTGAATTAACTTTCCGTAATGAGTGTAAATGCTACCATTTCACCTCAAATCGCTGCAAATGATGTGCATTCTGTTGCTTTTCTGGGGAGATACTTCAAGTACTGATGTTTCTTAGTTTTCAGTTGTCAATTTTAAGGTGCCAAGCTTTGCTCAGCTCCTGGCTCTTGCATGAGCTGCTGCTCTCTGTTGAATGCCACTCTGAGCATCATGAGCGCAAGATCATCACCCTGCTCCAAAATGCTCCAAAATGTTCCAGGGCCTTCCTTTCTGGGGAGCAGGAGGCCTGTGACTGCCTCTGAGAAGGAGATAAATGATAAATGCAGTTGCCTGCTAGAAGACTGAGGAGTGCTTTGGCGGCTGAGATCAGCCATTGTTTGAAAATCAAGTCCTGCAATAAAGAACAGAATTTCCAGAAGACCTTATAAAAAGTCCTCAGTACTAGAACACTTATTAAATCCAATGGACGGGTGATTTCTGCTTTTTGTGCCATCGGCCTCTGAGAAGTGAGTGGGCCTGCTGCAGTGCCCTGGACTGTGCTGGTAGGAGATAAAGACCAGAGAAATTGGCACAAGTGACACTGACAGCACCCTGCACTTACTGCAGTGATATGGTTTAGCACTAATTACTGTGAAGGTGAGCTGATGGGATGCCCGTGCCCAGGCTTAAATTTAAAAGTAGGAAGGACAAATTCTGCCTCAATTCTGTTCCTGTTGAATTTGGGAGACTATGACAGCAGCGCATGTCCTTAATGGTGATTAGCAAGCACAGCAGAACTTTTGTGTTTTAGATCATACCACTGTGCTCAGGACAATGACTCGTTTCCACCAGCCCAACAAAAGTCTCTATTTCTACAGGGTGCAAGCTCTCCCTTAAAATCATGTGGTTTTGAATTTTTGCTTGTGATTAGTTGCCTCAAACTGTAATTTAAAAAATGGGAAGTAATTAATTTAAATTAGTTCCCCGTGCTCATGGAATGAGAAGAAAAATCTTTCAGGTGAGTTTCTACTTTCCATCAAACCAGAGCTGACTCCCGGTGCTGACATCCTAGGGAGCTCAGGACCCCCAGGTACCACAAGAAAAAGCAAACCTGCCATAAGCCAGCTGCATCCCCCTTAAAGGGATCACCAGTTCTCCTGGGAAATTTTTAGTACTCTACAAATAAGTGGAGGAAAAAAAAAAAAAAAAAGCCAGAGAACTGCTGGGGTTTGTCTGTCTGGGTAGCTGTGTCCATGGGGTGCCTGTGCGGGGCTTCCCTGGGCAGCGAGCCCCGGGGAGGGCTGCTTGTTACCCTTTCTAAAAGAGGTTAATAACATTTGGAAAAGATGTTATTTGAAAAAAATAAAATTAAGAAAAATATATTTGTTATTTGGAAGAAATAAAATTTTTAAAAGTTCCCTTCAGTTCCTTTCCTGGATGTTTGTTTTAAACAGTTCTAAATCCGTTTACTTTGGAAAAAAAAAAAAAGATTAAAAAAAAAAAAAACAAAACAATTGAGCACCTAATACACACGAGGCCCCCGAGCCCCCCCCTCCACGCTCAGTTACTATAGCAAAGAACATTATTTGTCGATCCTCCCCAGGCTTCTGAAAATACCCGCTGACATATTTAGTGCGCTTTCGCCCTGGCGTTGTGCGCTGGGGACCTGTGGGCCTGGCATTGTTTGGTTTGGGAAGTGTTCCCCGCGTCGCTCAGCAACGCACCCTGGACGCGGGAGCGGGCTCCGTCTCCTCTAGCAACCCTTGTTGCTCCCCAAACATCGCAGCCACGCGCGCCAGAGCGCCTGGCCCCGCTTCGTCACCCAACATCTGCAGGCGCCTTCCGCCCGGCCGCGGGCCCCTTTGCTTGCCGGCCCACGCCGTTGGGCCTGCTGATACTCGCACAGAGCCTGGATGAGGCCACGTTTTCCCCCATGTAGCACCCGAAAGTGCTCGGAATTAGGGCTAAAGCTGACCGTCTTGCTTCCCACCCCTCTCTGCCACCCGGTGGTTACGGGACTTGAAACGACTCCAGTCGTCCCACTCGGCTCGATAGACTTGGCACGATCTTGGGCTGTCAGCGCAGCGCTGAGGACGTGCTTTTAGAGCCGAGCTTCGTGCTGCTGCTCGGAGGATGGGAGAAACGGAGCGGGGCCATCTGTGTCTGCCCCTCTGCTGGCCAGAGCAGAGCCTGGAGGCTCCGTGGGCTGAGGTGGCTGTCGGAAAGCCACCCGCTCCCCTCTCCTGGCCAAAAGCACTGCCTCCAGGAATTCCTTATCCCGAGAGGAGTTATAAATCCGTTCATTCTTGTTCAGTAACAGTTCTCTTTCTATCTGGACACGACTGCTGCAAAGCGTGAGCTGTCAGACTGGCGCATGTTTGAAGCCTTTATCTTCTCCCATCCATCTAGAATGCATCTGTCCTATTCCTGTCCGCACCAAAAATACAGCTGTGCCTTTCTCCAAGTGCACAGTGTTCAAATGCATGTTCCCAAGCTGCTTTTCTAGGGAATCTGAAGCAGCCTTCCCATTTCTTAGCCTTTCCAGGAATAATTGTGTGGCTTTTAGACACTTTGTGACTTTTGTCTGGGGTCACGTTCAGTCTGCAGTACCAGTTACCAATAGCTGTGTGAACATTAAACCTTCACAGAAGAAAACACAGCTCGTTTCCTGGTTCCACTGGCAGCAGTACACTGCTCTGGAAGGCTGCCTCTTCTGTCCCAGCGCTTGCTGCAGCACGCACCTAGCAGTGCAGGGACAGAGCTGGCAGCTGCAGCTTGCAACCCGTCGCCAGCCTGTGACCCCTGGATGAGCACACTTGTGAACGCACACAGGCAATGTGATTTTTTTTACTCTATGTTTAAAAGGAGTACCATAGTACCATTGTCAAGCGAATCCCAAACTCATGAGAAAAGCTGGCCCCAGAGACTCTTTGACTGCCTTGTGTCCTTTTTGCCCCATGGGAGGTTTTGCTGTGACATGAGCCACATGACATGAGGAGGTTTTGCTGTGACATGAGCACAGAGGGCAAGACCCCCTTGAGATCCCTGGAGTGCTGTGGTGTTCCTGCACCAGTAGCACCAGTCACCAGTCCCCGAGCAGGTGGCACAGCCTGGAGGAGCATCTCAGGCATAGATGGAAGGATGGTGCAGACAGGGCTTGTGCAGGCATTTGAGCAAAACACTTGACCACTTCTTGTTCCTTTCCTTGCCCCGACTCCTTTCTAGCTTCTCAAACCACCAGGTACAAACCCACAGCAGTTGTAATGCTCCTGACTGCTCCTTTCCCTGCTTCGCACTGTATTTTCATGCACCTTGTGATGAAGTCTCTCCCCTGAGATTAGCTGCTGCTTTAAAATCTAATTTGAAGTTGTCTTGTTTCTGAATGGCCAGCCACAGTTTATGTTTGTGGCTTGTTCTGCTTAACTTTGTTAACCACCACAACACTTGGAAATGGTGCTATATAAATAAATAACAACATGTGGAGCTGCACTGGCAGTGGTTACTTCTGCATTTGCCGTTTACCAGATGGGCATGGTGGAAACAGCTGCTGCCGCCGTCCCACATCTAAAAGAAATTCTGCAGCAACTTGCCTGCTTCACATGGGAATTGTCAAAAGGGAGCTAGCCTTGAGACCATTGAAAGGATTGGCTAGTCTAAACAAGTAAAGAATGAGGCCTGATGAACATACGGCTTTAGATTCTGCTGTTCCCTAGGAGTTAATGTAAAATAAGGGACATTCCATATTCCAGTCTCCTGCCATGGGGCAAGCTGTGCAAGTGGGCCTTGCCAAAGCACCATTGAGCATCCAGCATCATGACGCAGCCCCTTACCCACCGGGGAAGGCTGAGGTGTGTTCGGGTACCTGGGGTAGTGCTGGGGGCTGCAGCCTGCTGGGGCCATGCTGCCAGGTGCTCTGGTTTGGTGCATGACTGCACCTCGAGGGTTTGTCCTGGTAAGGAAGCTCTCAAGTGCTTTTGTGCCAGGGTTTTGCCTAACACATCACATTTCCCCTGTTGAATCACAGTGCTGGGAAACCCTACAGTGTATGCATAAAAATATGGGAAGATGATTCATTTGAGCTCAGAACCAGGGCTTGCTTTCACCACATAGCGCCAATGCATGTGGTGCCCGATAGGCCTGCAAGTGTAGTGTATGACTGTTTTTTCCTCTTTCTACATGTGAAAGCATCCTGACTGCTCAGCACATCTCTAGAAGTTGTTTCTTGGGCAGCGTTATTTGCCATGGCTGTAGCAAAACTTTTCTGAAGTCAATTAGCTAGCTAATAGGATGCAAACAAGGATTTTCAAGCACTTGTTGACCCGGCTGTGCCAGTCTAAAAATCTGGAAGCTGTTGAACTTTTTCTTGACACCAAACCACTGGGGCTCTTGTAGGTAAGGCTATCAGGACGCCACGGGTGCAAAGCAGCACAGCAGTAAACGGGCAGTGTGCTGGTCCTTGCATTACCACACGCCAGAAGGGATGTGTTCAGGCCTGAAGGAATCAAGTCCTGCTTTTGGCACTTGGAGAGTGTTTGAATTGTTAAGCTAAAAAGAAAACAAGGCTGGTTTGTGTATGGGAGGGAGGTTCACGAAGTTACTGTGCCCATGTTCAGGTCTGCAATCTGCACGCATGGGATTTGTCGTCACGCTGCTGCCAGCTACGTTAAACCATTGCAGCTTCTGCTGTTCGGCCTCAGATGGCTCCGATTAGACAGCCAGCACAGATACATTCCTAGCTCTCTCCTGCCTCCATGAAAGTTACTTTTAAAGAAACAGCAAAGATTACTGAGCTGCTGTTACACACCAGTTACGTATGTATGTGTGCATATATATATATAACATGACTTGATTCCATGAAATCCAGTTAAAGACTGAGTGTATATTTGTATTTCAGTATATTATTAACTACTGCTAATAAAAGCTGTTTCCAAATTTGTGTTTTTCCATGAGGACCATGTTTCTGAAAAAAATAGCTATACTGCCTGCTGCCCTCGAAACCCGTGTTTTGGGTTTATCTGTGTTTCCAGGTAACTTAAAGCTCTTAGACAAGCAGCGTTTGCTTCTGTTTTAAATTAATTTAACCTAATCAGTGGAAGGCTCTGGTGCCTTCTCTGTTTATATCATTTTGAAGCAATTTAATAAGCAGTCTCTCCAGAATCAGCTTATTATCAAGTTCCTTGTCATATTTGCTTCCCCCCTTCTATCCCCTCCACTTACCACTGCTTATTAAAAGGCTAAAGGTTATGACATGTGGTTCAGGACACCCTTTAGATGAGCTTGCTCAGGTGCCAGCTCCTGTCTGTCTGGCGTATCATGGTTGCCAGATATATAACATTTTGGATAAGGATTAGGTTCAGGTGCTAAGCAGCCATACGTACCTGATATGTGTGACGCCCCTGATACATGGCAGAAGCTTTGCTCTCCAAGACTCCACTGTATTGTCTGAAGGACACTGTAACTGTAATCCTGAACATGGGTGCTGCTAGAGCAGGTTCCCTGGTTCAGCTACCTGAAGGTCATGAGTTTCTTCTGGTTTCACCGATGGGTGTGCTGAAAGGTGGGATACAGGGCGCAGACGTGGGAGCACGCTTGGCCTTTATCTCAGCTCAGAGCTGTATGGCAGCAGCCTTCTGTTCCTGCTCGTGGGCCCCTCTGCCTTCTGGGTTTTATGGGCAATGGGAAAAAAACAACAACTATTTTACTGATAGGAATTTCAGGGAAACACCTGTTATTTCTTGGAGATATCGTGCTTTGGAGACAGGCACAGCAGGAATTAAAGATGCATGTGGAGGCAGGAAGTAAGCTGGTTTTAATACAAATATTTGTTCTGTGGTGGTATAATTCATGCAAATGCATTTTTATTCACATAATATAAAAAAACTTTTTTCCAAATACAGACACTTCCTTTCTGTGCTGCAGCTAAAATGCAATTAAGCCTTTTCAGGGCAAATTATTAAATAGAGTCTATGCCAGAATGTTGAATGAAATGGAAAATACTAAAGAAAACCTTCTTGAATAAAATAGATGTGGCATAGAGAGTGGTGGATAAAGTCAATGGATTGCGTGCATCTGTTAGAAAAGAAAGTAAAAATCTGCTGTTCCTCTCATTCCTTTTATTATTTTTGATCACTTTTGAGAGTATTGAGGGTTCTGAGTAGTCAATATACTAAATGTAGAAACCCTAGTTCCTTTTTCTAAACTTGACTAAGTTTATCAATACACAAGGGACAAAATACCATTTAGAGCTTGTATAGCACATGGTGGTTAAATAGCACTTTTATTTAGTCTGAATTCCATTATTGTCATTCTGTTTTTCCTATTTACTTAAGCTCCAAGCCGGCTTCAAAAAGGTTCCAGAAACCAAATAACTATTTTAAATTGTAAACCTTCCTTTCAAATATGCAAAAAATGCACAAAACCAAGCAAACAGAAAAACAAAAACAAAAACAAAAACAAAAAAACACCTTGGATTTGAATTTAGCTGCAGCAAGTCTCAGTGTTATGGATGAGAAATAGTTCATTTTTTCAGATTAAACTACAACCTTCCTGTTACCACTTTTTTCAAAAGACTGGGGTTCTTGGTAAAATAGCAAGTATCATGAGATCTCTTTACAAAACTCAGAGCTGTATCATGACCTTGTATACAGAAATGTGACTGTATGTGATTCCCTGATTATTTTACCACCTGGTCAGCCTGAAGTCCCCTGAATAAAAAGGGACCTCGGAGCACAAACTGTGCACAGTTGAGCCTCCTGGCTGTTGGGTGTACCGGATCTCATTAACTTGTGGTAATGTTAAAGAGACACAAAGGTTACCTACTGCATTAATTTAGAGTGAAGTTTACTATAAAATGCCGGTAGCAATCACAGACAGCTCTTTTTTTTTTTTTTCCTGCAGTTCTGGTACGTTCATCCGTACCATCTTTGTATCCATGCAGCTCGATGGGACCAAGCTCCTCTCTTTCCCCACAACCGCATGTATGCTAGCCTCAGTTTTTATATGCTATAGGATGTGTCTGACAACGTGTGCAGGTAATGATTAAAAGTTCAGGATGCCTCATTTTAGCTGGAGAGCTAATTGTATTGGCATTTGCTTCCTGTTTAAAGAATAGACACCATCAGAAATAAAAAAGGAAGGCATAATTATAGCAGGTTTACCTGGAAAAATAAACATTTCCCACCTTTCTATCTTGATTTGAAATGAAAGGCATGAAGTACTTTCTTCAGTCTTCAAATGTTTGGTTTATCATTGATTCCTGGACTTCAGCGCAGTTATTTTCCTGATGTATTTTTGTGCCCCACATTTAAATTCCAGAAATCCCCTTTGAGAAGTAGCTGTTGAGCCCATTTCCAAATGGCAAATAGAGGGTCAGTGGAATTGCCCAGCAGAGGTAATATCCACCAAGGTTTACTGTAAAGCTTAAAAATAAACGGCTGAGAAACCTTGTCCCGGAGGTAGAATTATCAACTATTTTTATTAAAAACAACAACAAACTCATCCAAGATATTTTCCTTTTCCTTAGTAATTCCCAGTATTGCTTTCTGTTTCAAAAATTCTGTCAAAAAAAAAACAAACGATGGAATAAAGGAATTTAAAAAGTTTAAATGCAATCAAAGGATGATAAAATATGCTTTGAAAAGCAAATTCAATTTTTCCCTACCGAAAAATAGTTCATGATATGTTTTTTTACCTTCAAATGAGCAAGTAATTCAGTGAAACAGAAGCAGTTCTAGTGTTTTGAAAGCAACACTAGTATGATTGAACAATTATTCTGGATTCAAAAAAGGCATTCACTGTTTGCTGGTGTAGGCTATCTCATGTGTTTTACATTTTCACTTTAAAAATTTCAGAATATGTAAATACAAGACCTAAATACCATACATGAATCTTCTCACAAACTGTTTTCAGCCGTGAGAATCAAAGCAGTGTGCCAGTCCCACCCCCAGGAACTTCCTGCCTTACATAAGGCTGCTCTTACGAAAAATGAAATGAAAAATGAAATGAAATGAAATGAAATGAAATGAAATGAAATGAATAAAATAAAATAAAATAAAATAAAATAAAATAAAATAAAATAAAATAAAATAAAATAAAATAAAATAAAATAAAATAAAATAAAATAAAATAAAATAAAGGGGGTGGATGCACTTCGAATGGTGACATTTGCTTCTAGAACTGAGACGCTGAGCACAAAGGCTGGCCCAGGCCAGCATGGACTTGCATCATCTCTTTTTTTAAGTCTCCAAGTGCCTGGGAGGGCTACGATAGCCGTGTGTTTGTGGGTCCAGCTGAATGAGGACCAGAGCACAACAGAAAAATAAACCACATACTTTCTCTGGGGCAAACTCCCTGCACTGGCTCTAATCAGCAGCAGTTAGTAGGCATTTGAGCGTTTAGCGCCGAAACTTTTTTGTTTGAGCATTCAGGAGCCGCTAGTTTATATTAAAGTGTTCCGTGGAAAAATACTTGCAGTTCCTCTGAATCGCTGCGTTTTGCCAAGCCCTGGCTCACGGAGCTCTTGGGCTGTGAGTGCCCTGCGGACGCTGCTGTGGGCTCTGCTGCTCGGCCCCTGTCCTGCAGCTTTTTTTTGGGAGCGTGGCTTCCCCACCAGGCCCCTGCCGACCTGCAGGAGGAAGGCATGTGGCAGCCCTTGGATGCTCCCCGCTTCTCAGTGTAAGCTAGAATATGGAACACATTTTGAAATGCTCCCCTTATCTCTGTTTTTCCAGTGTTTTGGAGCTGGTTTAGGCAGGATAGATTAAAAAAGGCAAGGTTATTTACATGAAGGTGGCGAGATTTATGAATGAAACAGTAACAATTGGAGCTTTATCAACCCTCAAGCCTTGCAGCATTACTACTTGTCTTTCTCAAATGTGTTCAGACTTTGACAGCTCTCTGAGACCAGTGCTTGACAAATACCTTATGTAGGGGAGTAGGATCACTTTTTTAGGAGTGGGAAAATTGAAGCATAGGAAAGGGGAAGCATCCTGTTCAAGGTCACAGAGCAAGTTGGTGGCAGACCCAGAAATAGCACCCAGAAGTTATTAGCTTTTTCTGTATTTCCTTTCCTGTCGCTGCTGTTTGCTTGGATACCAAGATAGCTATGTGTAAACAAAAGGTTTCCAGAGCACAGCAGCCTTGCTATCGGCCTGATTCATGCAGTGATGATGCAAGCTGGAATTCAGCTGTCTGCAGTGCCTTCCGCAGCAGCGCACTTGGTGCCGCCCGTGACATCACAAGCAGGTTGAGCAACTGGAGTTTTGAACTTGTCTGTACCTGAAATGCAAGCATCTGAATAGGGCCCCGATCCCTGCAGTTGTATTTTTTATGCCAGGTCAGATCCCTTCTGCTGTGTCCCCTAGTAAAAATTACTGAGTTGTCTTCTTGCTCCCTGTGAGGAGCCCTGATGCTGAGAGTTGGCTGGGGATGCTCCTCCTCTCTGTGACCCACTGGTGGCTTTGTTTATTACCGATTTGTTCCTCCATTTGTGGAAACTCACTGGTACCGAGGGGGCTGACAAGCTGTCATGCTGTCAACAGCTATCAGAAGCCATGAGACACCCTTAGTATCCCTGTTGAGCCCTGCAGCTGGGAGAGGTACGGCACCCTCCAGCCAGGAGCAGGACACATGCGGTGCTGGACTGAGCCCCTGGGGCTGCTGCTTTGGGGAAGGGATGGGGCTTGCTTCTGAGCCACTGAGTCTCTTCCAGAACACTGTAAAACTTCCTCACCTGTGGGAGGTGAAAAACAAGGTGGAAGGCCCCAGACTTCCTCCTTGAAAGCTGATGCTGAGCTTGAGTCACGCTCAGCAATACTGGCTGGTGTGCTGGCTCACTTGGGACTGCACGCCCGGGACACAGGCACAGTTGTGTAGCCATGGTTTCTCAGTGCAGGAATCCTGTTTATGTTACCAGTGATTCAGAAGCACAAATTAGTACTAGCAGATCGCATACACGTTTCTGTCCCTCCAGCTCTCAGGATGCACAAGATGGCTTAGTGGGAAATGAATTATTCTCTATCCAGGATATTCTACTAATAAGCAAAATAATAAGAAGTCTTGTACGTGTGCTTCAGGGGACCCGGTACTTTGGTGTCTGTCTACCTTGTCTGGAAGTACCAGCTGCAGGTTTCATTGGGTTCTTTGTGTCTAGCTTTGTTGTCAGCAGTAACAGAGCCTGTCTTTTGTAATTAATCTGACAATAACGTTGGTGATTTATTTTTGCAGCAGACCATTCATCTTCTACCCTTTCTGCCTCTCTCTGCTCTCTTTTGATCATGGAGGGAAACCAGAAGACTAAGTTTATCAGCAGAGATGGGTGGGTGGTAATTTCACAATATCAGGAAAGGACACTTGGAAGGGATGCTTACAGCTACACTTTAAGAGACCTTTCTGCAGACGTGAACTGCCAAGATCTGACCCTGTCAGAGCCACTCTCAAATAGGCCATTAAAATATACCTGGCAACTTACCCAGTGTTCTTTTATATCTTCACCATGCTATATTCAAAAACTCGCCATGCTATAGTTTCCATTCACAAAAAACTTAGACCGCTGTCTAGTGGGGCCCTGAGTATGAATGATAAAACACAGCGGTAAAACACCCTTGCGAATTTATGAGAACAAGCATTACACTAACCGTTACCCTCTGGTCTGCTGTGGCTTTATAAACTCGCCTCCAATGGCTCAGCACTGGCCAGTGGCAAATAATTTTAGTAGGCTGCAACAGGCGGGAGGCTATTTCTTTCATTTATGGGGAGGAGTATTATTTTTGTGATTCCATGGTGCTATTGCAACTGGGGTCTTTGCATATGAGGCTGTTATTTCAAACCCCTGCCTGGTTGGCGATGCGAAGAAGCAGACACTGATGTTCTGGTTGCACGAAGCAGCCAAGCAAGTCCCTGAAGGACAGCTTATGTACAGGGCCTGGGGCTTGGCACGGCTGTGAGCAGGGGCTGCATTTCCTCCCCTTGTTTCTGGGCTGTGGAGTTAATCTGGTGGCTGTACCTGGAGCACTCAAGCTCCTTATCTGTCCTTTCTCCTGGATGTAGAAAGATGTGGAAGAGAAAATTGCTTGCAAGCTGTGGGCTTGGGGTGAAGTCAGGAGAGTAATTGCTTTAATTTCTAATGTGCAGCATGGGAATATGGGGTCATCACTAATTGGAAAAAAATCTTAAAAACTCTTTTGTGAAGAATCTGATTTTTTTCTTTCAATGGCTGAAGGAGAGTAAATGTGTAATGCTTTTGTACCTTCACCTCCTCTCTCTGTTCAATTGCGCCACAAAGAGCTATCAGGTAAGCACTGTCCAGAGCATCCCACAGTTTCTCATTTTCTCTTTTGCCTCTTAATTGCACAAAGTCAAGGGAGAAGTTTAAATACTGGAAGGAGGGGGAAAATAAAACTGAAAGGATTTCACACTGTTGCTGTGAGGCTGTGTTGCACACAGCAACAGGTCTGAGAAAGGAGAAATGACACTGCTCAAAATCTGGGTATTTCAGAATCTTATAGTTCGGAAGTGACAGCAGAAACACTCTTGAAATAGTTTTAAACAGCGACTTTCCCAAGAAATTGTGCAAAAAGACTTTTTCACCTTTCCATATCGTATCAAAAACCCAAACCAAAGCACCCGTGGCTGCCCTTGGGACGCGGCCCCATGGGGGCTCAGCCCCTCTCTGTGCCTGCAGGGTCCCCCCATCCCCAGGATGGGGCAGCCGAGCGATGCTGGGTGGGCGCTGGGATGGGGTAACCGGAGGGTTGGCACCTTAATGGGAGCTAGGGAGGGCGGGGGTGTTTCTTTGTGGGGGTGGTTTGGGGCTTTCAAACGGCACTCAGCCACTGTTCTTTCTATTCATGCTTGATTGCTGGTTGCAATTATACCGCTGAACCCGCCACCCCACTTTCAAACCAAAAGCATTAGCTAAGCCCCAGGCATGTACTTAGTTTCGATAAAAATTCCGCAGTAGTTAAACATGATAAAGCAGAGGGGGAGAAGAAATGTTTTTTAAAATATGTTCTTACTCTTAGAGATTTGTAGTTATCCCTTACTATGACACAATATTTTTCCAATGCTACTTTTTTGTTATATTTAGAAGAGCATTTTCTGTTCCTTCCGTCCCCTTTCTGTGGAACAATTGTGCAACTTTCTTTTTTCTTAATATAATAATGCAATAAAATTAGATCCAAGACTAAAAAGAGCCCTCTGAGTAGGAAGGTAGCTACCTTCCTTCCTAGCGTTTCCCCTGGATCTTCCACTGGGATTTTGCTCCTTTTAGACACAGGTTCCTTGGGCTCCCGGCGGCGTTGGGCGAGCGGAGCTGTGCTTTCCCTGGCTGATGTCCCTTCTGCTCTCTCCAGCAGTGAGCATGCAGAGTTCAGAGGGTGGATCAGACCCAGCAGCTTCCGTGGCGCTTCACACTTCTGCATCAGCCCAAGCTCCAGTTGTGCAGCCGGTGCCAGCCTCGCAGCAGGTAACGTATGCACAGCTGGTAGCGCTGTTTCCATGGAGAAGAGCCCTGCTATACTGGTAGAAGTATATGAATCAAGGGCTTTATTTGGGAGGAGGGGATTGATAATCCGCTTGTTGAGGCAGTGGTGAGAAAGAGCCTGGACCTTGTGTTGATCGAGGCCATAGGTATTTACCTGGGTTAGCCCTACAAACACGCAAGCTTTAAAACATGAGATTTGTGTTTTCAAATTATCTACCTAAGGAAATGTCTTTGTGCCAGCTTGGTGGTTGCTTCAGTGTAATATCCTGCTGTCCTTATTCGTTGTGTCAGTAAAAGCAGCAGAAAATAAAACTGTCCTTAAAGGCATCTCTAACAAAAAGGCATCAAGCTCAACAGAAGAGAGCGGGGGGAGTGCTGGGGCAAGAGTGGGTGGAGGAGCTACATGCCAGCCTCTTCCTTTGATAGGTGGATCCTGACATTTTAAATTCAAGGGAGGGGGAAAATTCATGATTCATTTACATGAATACAATGCTCTTGGAAGGTCTCCTGATAGGAGAGAAATGATAGCTTCAACTGATGAATGAAAACTACCTAATGCAAAACAGGAAGTGTTAAGCATAACTGGTTCCTTTTTATGGCATTTGGGGAACTATCAAAAGAACTTTCTGTGGCAGTTAAGGAAGCTGGAAGGATAAAAGGATGGGTGGGAGTAACCCAGCTACACCCTTCTCCAACTCCCAAGTGAGCAGAAGTAGCTGTCATTGGATCCCGATGGAAGACAACAACTTAAACTTGTGAATTGGTAGGAGCCTTTGGTCCGCTGGGACATGGACATCCACGTCGTGCCACTCAGCAGGTGTTTGGCCAGCCTGCTATCGTCTTTAAAGCAGCTTTCCCAGCGTTGATTTCCCTGGGTGTTGTTTCCTGTTTGTATTGTAGTGATGATCAGTAGCATAAAGTATCTTAGGGATTGTCAGTCTTAGTGTGAATTTGACTGTGACAATGATCAAGAAGGTAAGAAAACCCTTCAGCTTTGGATTATGAAGTTCCCGAAGTTCTGTCCAGCCTTTCCTGGTGCTGTTGTTACGACACAGCGTCCCACATGGAACTCTGTGGATTAAGGAAGATCCAGAGGATCTTGGAAGAGAGCTGAAGAGGAGGAACATCTAGAGAACCTTCCATTCCACCAGCAGAACGAAGAAAATCCTAGGAATGAGCTACAGGCAGCGTGACTGGTGCGAGGCTGAAGCCTTTGGTGTTGTTGATCACTGGTCCACCTTTCAGTGTGAGAGAAGGCTGTATGAACAGGATGGCCTCATCTTACAGGTTGGGGATGATTTTTATTTTTTCTGATTAGAAGCTAGTAGGATTAACCAGGCAGGTGGTGATGAATTACAAAAGTGGCTGAGCTGGGCAGCTGTGCCAAAGGAGAGAGATGTGTCATTTGGTAAAAGCAATGACAGAGAAAGGATGAAAAGTAGGAGAAAGGAATAATTTTCACTGAGACTTTGATGCAGTTGGCATTGTCAAGACCTGACTTGAAAAAGGGCTTTTAATGCCTCTTTTGGGAAGAAAATAGGCAAAGTGATGGCTGGCATAACTGTATGCGTCCTTAGCACTAGCTCAGCTACGGGATCTCAAAAGTATACAGACTTTCTGAAAGTGAGCCTGGGGACTGTGATTTAGGAGCTGCCTAAAAATCTGGGCAATTGTCATAATCTTGTAATTCTGCTAGAACAGAACTTCTGTCTTGTTACAAAGGACATGTTGGGAGGCTGTCAGAGGTCTAAAAATCATCAGTATATATATGGTAGCCAGTAATTGTCAAGGTCTCTTCTAGGATTCATGTGGGATTGTTTTGCAGCTGTTTGTTCTGTTGGCCCAGTCTGCTGGATATTTTTAAAGCTTCAAGCCACAGAGGATGACTGTTTCCTTGGAGAAGGTTCTCATCAGTTTAAAGTGCCCTACAGATATTTGGCTTGAATGTTTCCTTTCTTACTTTCATGCCAGTATCCTAGGCTCTGTTCCCACGGGCCTCACTGAATCATTTATTTCCATCCACTATGTCTCCACATTTGTTTTACTGGATCTGCAAGGTGCTTTGCACTCTTCAAGACTTGTGTGCAGCCTCAAACAGAAAGTCAGGTGTGAGGCAAGGATAGCACAAAGCACGTCTGTGCCCTTGGTGGCACTAAAGGGAGATGCAGAACCCTCCAAGCTTCGGTGCTGGTGAAAACCGTAACGGCCGTGGCACTTTGGAGAGTGATTTCGTATCACGGGAGACAGACTGTGCTTTGGTATAGCAGGAACAAAAGAAGCATCTTTGCAGCCATAGGAGGAAAATGTGAACGTGTGAGGAGTGGTTCTTGTCTGGCTGCGACTGAACCTCCTGTTGAACTCCTGTTGAATTCCTCCTGACAATCAGCTGTTTGCTGTTGCTCTATTATTTTCCATGGAGAAATTCAGAAAATGTGGATCCAGCTCTCTGCCTTGCCCCAGTTCAGGTATCTGAGTTCATGCTGGTGTTGATACAGGTTACGCTGGAGGGATAGGGGGCCATAGGGGCACTAAGGAAGGGGTTCTGCTGCCTTTGGAGTATCTGCAAGCTTTCCATGAAAGTTTGAAAGGGAATACCTGTGTTACAGACTGACTGCAAACTGGAAGTAAGTGTGTGTTAATGTATCTTCTTCTTTCAGAGGGTTTTGGTCCAAGCAGCAGGCTCTGCTCCCAAAGGAGCGCAGATGCAGCAAATCTCTGTTCCCAGAGTTCAGCAGGTTCCACAACAGGTAATGTCTCCGCAGTGAGACACCACACAGCCATTCTGGGTCAGCAGGACTGGCTCTCCCTGTCTGCCATGTCCCACACTGAATTTGAAACTGTCAAATATCTCCTAAGAAAAATCCATACTGTTAAATAAACAGCTGTGTGCATCCAGAGACCTGGAGGTCACTGTGAGAGCAGATTTCTCCATCTCTCTCTCTCCTTCTCAGACTGATAATAAAAGAAACTCTCAAGATATTTAAGGTTTGGAAAGAACCTTTACTGTAGCAGGTGTCTTGCATATGTTTGAAGATTTGATGAATGCTTTTAATTGCCATTTAAAAAGCAATAATCCTCAATAAAAATTTTTAGAGGCAAAGTGTTTGGGATTATTTTTTAATTACATAAGCAAATATACTACTTGACTACTTGTGGCTTTGTAGGAAGGTTGGGTTGCAGAGAGCCATGCAAGTGTTTTTATTTATCTGAACTTTGCCTTTTGCAGCCCTTGTTTCCTAAGAAACCAGGCATATGTGGTGCTGCCTCATGTGGACAGTGAGTCTAATTCTCTTGACTTTTTCCTCTAGCAATTTTTTATTTGGGTACTCAGTTTCAGAAAAACTTGACAAAGGGCAACCACATACCTCCCAGACCAAAAAGAAGGGGCTGGGATGCAGATGGACACTGCCAACTTCCTCTCTAAAGGAAAGGCTGCAGCATGATCTCACCCTGGTTAGTCAACAGAGAACCAGCCCTGAGACGTGTGCAGAGGAAACCCAGCTCCATTGTTTCCACTGTTCATGGAGCAACTTCTTATTTATTTATTTATTTTAATTTAATCTTTTATGGGACATCCATTAGGACATCCGTGTTTTATTTTTAAATTTGTTTATTGTTGGTTTTTTCATTTCTTTTTTTTTTTTGTAGAGACAGCCTAAGTGTCAAGGTAAGGTTCAAAGTTAAGGATGTAATATGTAATTTCTCCCCCTGTTCCATATCTGTAACTCAGGCTTATGATGCTTGTTTCAGGTGCAATCCGTGCAGCATGTGTATCCATCCCAGGTCCAGTATGTGGAAGGAGGAGAAGCTGTCTATACCAACGGAACCATGTAAGAGTCTTTTGTTCTCTGTTCTGAGCCCATTTCCCCTCCCTGCTGGGTCTGAGCAGTTTGGTCCTTCCTGGCTTCTTCCCCTCCAACACTGCTGCTGGCACTGTCTGCCATTAAAAGGAGGAAGAGAAGGAACTGTTTTATGTGCTGAATTGGTTTTTTGGGTGCCAGCCTCTAGCCTTGGTGGAAGTGATGTCCTCATGGAAGAGGTGTTTCAGGGAATTCTGCTCTCCCTAATATGAAACGGTCCTGTGCTTTCCTCTCCCCATCCCACTGTGTGGTGCAGCCTTAAGAACCAAAGCAGAATTTCTATAGGAAGAAAGGGGCTTTGTAAGGCATCCTCTCACCCCCCTTTGTGTCCCTGGTTGGGTCCTGCTGCCTCTGCTGCCCGCTGGGAGGCTCTCAGCCTCTGCATTTAGGTCGAGTGAGATGGCTGCAAAATGACTCCAGGGCTCTGCGTGCACTTACACTGCTGGGACAGGCTGTGGCTGCGGGTGCTTCAGGGCTGTCACAGGATCGACTAATGTCAGAATTGACTTTTATGGCAGAGTTCAGTTTCAGTGGTGCAAATTCCACTGACAGCGGAGTCGAGGCCTTTTTTAAAATGTGGTCCAGATTGCAGAAGCCATTGTCCGTTAGATTAGATCTGTAAGCTCCTTGCCATCAGCTTGTGCTCCGTGTCCTAACTCTGTTGTTCCGTTGATAGACGAGCTGCCTACTCCTACAACACCGAAGCTCAGATTTACGCCCCCAGCAGTGCAGCTTCCTATTTCGAACCACAGGGAGGTGGAGCTCAGGTGACTACAGCGGCATCCTCTCCTACAGCCATTCCCTCTCACAACATGGTGGGCATCACCATGGACATTGGGGGAAGTCCGATCCTCTCCAGCTCGGGAGCCTATCTCATTCATGGGGGGATGGAAAACACTAGACATTCTCTGTCACATACTTCACGCTCCTCTCCAGCAACGGTATGTAGCTCTGCAGATGTCACAGCTCGGGGCCCGGAATTGTTCCAAGGGAACTGAAAAGCCTTCAGAAAATAAAATCTCCAATCATTAGCACTGTGTATATGTCTGTATAACATGTTATGCAAGTGCAAGCAAGAGAATAGACACTGGTGTACTACAGATGTTTTTCAGGAGGAATTTGGGATGTCTCTTACCAGTGGGCAGAGGCTTGTCAAACTTTCTGAGCAGATCATTCACATGCTGCAATTGTGCAGCATGGAGATAACATTTTAACATAGTGATTTTGCTTTTCTTTCAAAGCAGAATGTTTTGGCTTTCCAATTCAAAAGAATTGTCAATATTTACATTTTCTAATACGTATAACATCTGAACATGAAGCTTGGCTTATCCAAAGCAAAGAAATATATAAAAAGATTCTCCATTATGAAGAGACCTGAAAAGTCCATTATTAACCCAGTGAATAATTACTATAGATGTGTCAAGCTGATCATTCCAAATGCACAGTGACTGAAAAGCCTTTATATATCACCTACACCATTGTGTATTCTGTCTTTGCCATATATTATAGAAAATGTATTTTATGGATAATACTGATCAAACAGAAATGTTTTAAAGCTCTAATTTTTTTAATCATGTCCTTCTGACTATCAGTCAAGGTGCTGGGTTTAGAAGCACAACTGTATGGGACTCAGAAGGGTAAAAATATTAACCTAAAATAGCCTTTTTGCAGCTAGAAACGATCAGGGCTTCTGTCTGAGAATCTACAGTCTGAGTAGCAACTGCTGCCAAGAATGGGTTGGAACTTGTGTTCTTCTGGGACAGTGTTCACTTTCCTTTCCAGACTGACCTGTGTGTGTATATGCTTGTATACAATATAGGTGTGACTGAGTGTATGAGGCTAGATTTTAAAACAGGAACAGCGCTACTTAGGGAGAAAAATAGGGGCTGTTTGCTACTGACGACTACTGAAAATCTGGCCAATAAGGCTTACTTTGTTGTCCCATGGAGTTTTAAAGTACAGACTTTAAAGTTTTTGGATCTTTGTGTCTGGAAAGGTTGTCTTTGATCCTGCAGTGAATGTGTTCTGCCTTAGGAAGAAGTAGCTATCTATGGGAAAAGCCCTTAGCTCTGGGTGAAAGAGGAAATGTGTGGCGGAAGCTATAGGAATAAATGTCAGATTCATTTGGATTAGCAGGAGCTCATTTCTTGTGTGAGAATTGTGTGTGTTTTAATTATTCATAGTTAAAAACTAGCATTGGACCTTCCTCTGATTGTGCTTATGCTTGTTATTTTGAAGGAAGTAGCTGCTGATCTTGTCACCTGCGTGGGACTACATCTTGCAAAGCTGCACAACATAACTTTTTTTTGTTATTATTTCCATGGTGACAGGCACAATGCAAAAAGCCCAAGTAGAATATGTGTCAGTAGAAATGTCCCATGAACAGATTTATTTTGTAGCTGTCTATCACATAAAATAAGCCATTTGAGAAAAAAAGAATGTAGGAACTGACTTTTAAGAAAATGCATCTGAAATAAATTCACTCTGTTGCATGTAGGAATGAACTTTACAAATGTCAGTGGCTCTTGTGGAGGGGCTTAAGAGGGTTAAGTAGTGCATGGATGCTTGTCTGGAAGATAGTACAGGGATGTGTCTATCTGTGGCTTTCAGTTCTTTCAGCACAGACCAGAGTTGACGGGAGACAGAGCAGAGCTCTCAGGAACATTCAGAACCATGATAGCTACTTTGAATTTCACATAATAACGGGTGGACCGGTAGTGGAAAGTGAGGACTATATCAAGTCAATGGGTAGGAACATTTATTTTTATTTGCAGTGCCTTGCTTAAACAGAGAATAGGGAAACTTGGTATTGAAGAGGCCAGAGAGGCTACAGTCAAGGCAAAATGTATTTGGGGCAGGATTATGAACTTTAGCAGTGGAGAGAAAGAAGATTACAGCTCATGCAGATGTAAACAAGGAAGAACTGTTTGCATGTGGCCTCAGTCATGTCATGTTGGGGTTGGATATCAAAGTGACCAGCAATGTGAGAGCAGTGACGGAGATGCTGCAAGGAATGGGGAAGCAAGAGGTCTTGGAGGGTGCTGAGCACTTGTGACAGAGCCAACACTGAGACCTCAAAGGGGGGAGCAAGGAATGTTTCTTCAGAGGAGAGTGGGAGCAAGGCAGCACTTCAGAATTAGCAATGGGGTAAGAGCTAGAGCTTCCTCAGGAGGCTGGGGGATGTTTGGTAAAGACTGTATACACACTAAAATAAAATCTTAAAAAAAAATAATACAGCACAACAGCATCGTCCATATCTGCTGGAATAACGATGTTCTGCTCCATCAAATAGGCTGGAACAGGACATCATGCAGCTCCATTCAGGGTCTGTGCTAACAGACCAGTATTAATCTTCATTTAAACTAAGCTTAAGCTAGGCCAAGAGAGGAAATCCTTGAGAACTCCCATAAGTAGGTACTTAGAGCTGTCTTCCTTCTGGTCCTTTTGATTCTCAGTAACTTGATCTCTAGCCCAGTGCACTCCAGTCCTTTTCTTGGACAGTTTGTTTGTTTGTTTGTTTGTTCAGCAGATAGTGAGCAGTAGCTGAGAGTTGTTGCCAATGTGTCCAGCTGTGGCTGGAAAATGAATGAACAAGCTTTAAGTCATCTTGTCTTACGCCTTCTGGATCTCTCTAGGCAGACTCACAACTTCAGTCTGTCCCTGTGTCCTAGGATGGGAGAAAGAGAACAGAGCAGCTCTCTTTTAATGAGTGTTGCTGGACAACATTTCAACAGTGAATTGTTGTCAGTGATTTTGGCTGATACATACCTCAGGAACTTCACAGTCAAGAAATTTAGCACCCTTTCTAGTCAGGCAGCTATTGAAATGTTCCTTTGTCAAAAAGCTCACCTTCATGCAGGACAGCTTATGAATTTCCAGTCTTTCCCCTCTAATATTTGTTCCTGCACGTGTAAGGTGTCCATTTGTATTGGACAATAGCAAAATGCCAAAAACACAAGTATTGTTTCTGTGCTTGCATAAGAGGCATTGCTCAATGGGTACTGTGCTGCTCAGCTGTCTCTGCCCCTTCAGAAGAGGAAGGAAATGGTGTCTCCCTCTGACACCTTGACTCATTTCCTGAAGGCTGCATCAGCAATCAGGCTGTGCTGATGAGTTTTGGTTCCTCATGGTACATCATGGTATGCTGAACATTTTTCTCAAAACCCACTGAAACATAGTCCTGGACTGACCCTTTTTTAGACTCACCGATAAATTCCTGATAGGTGCCACAATGATGCCACTTTGGGGCAGAACCAAGGGATTTCACAGAATCACAGAATATTAGCAATTGGAAGGGACCTTGAAAGATCATCTAGTCCAATTCCCCTGCTGGAGCAGGAACACTTAGATCATGTCACACAGGAACACATCCAGGAAGGTTTTGAATGTCTCCAGAGAAGGAGACCCCACAACCCCTTGGGCAGCCTGTTCCAGTGCTCCATCACCCTCAGCATAAAAAAGTTTTGTCTCATTTTTTTTATGCTGGAGGTGCTTGGGCAGGGTGTTGCCTTCAGACATGGATATTGCAAAAACTGTGTTGGGTTGTTCAATGTTGCTTCAGAAGTTAGATCATTTTTTTTTTTCTGTTCTCTCACTTCTCTGATAGAGCTTGGTTTTGTAAAAGGCTGTTTTTTTCTCTGTCTTTGTCTTTGCCAAGCTGTAAGTCAGTGCAAACTGGAGTATAGGGAGCTAGCTTGTATGTGAAAGAGGGCATACACTGACAGATGTGCTGCAGATGTGATGTTTTGTGCATGCACCTATAGATACGTGCACAACAATCCATGTTAAATGATGACGGATAGTAAATTTGCTAGAGATAGCTACTGATTGCAAGTTTTACAGCATGCCACCTTGTCCTGCCTACGCTAACAGGTCACAGGTAATGCAGTTTTGAGAACATACACTGGAAGCAGCAAGAACTTGCAAGAAACTGCCAGTCTTCTATGCCATAGTTTGCCAGAGATTGCTGAGGGAGGCCCAGGAATAGACATGACAAGCCAAGAAGGGTCTAAGAGAGGGTCTGAACACAGGACAGCCGAAAGAGCTGTATTAGAAGCTAAGTGAGGTTGGAGGAAAGCAAGAGGGCTCTTCAGAGGTCAGAATGCCTTGCTGTTATTCCAGCTGCAGAAGCTCTGAGATCAGTGGAAATGAGCCCAATAGCAGTTCTGCTTGGTAGCAAAGATCTATCCATTCCAGCTTACACATTCCTGGTGTAAACCCTCATGGTGCCTGTTTTATTTAGTTGCCTTCAGTTCTTTGCCAAATTTTTAAGAAGTAATAAGAACCAAAGTTAATTCATCCCAGTGTTCTGTAAAAGATCTGGGTAAAATGCACCTCCTCTGCAGCAAGTCTGCTTTGACCTGCTGCAACGGGTCTGTATGGTGGTGTTTTGGTCTAGGCATGAAGGGGAGAGGAGACGGAAAACTGCTTCTTGTTTATAATGGGCAAAACACATAGTGGAAGATCAAAAGTCCCCTAGTCTCACCCTTTCACCCTAACAGGGATTGTTGCTGTGTTGTTAGTTTGCATGCTGTACAGTAACGCCTTTTCAGCTTCATCCCATAAGGACTGTGCCTCATCTACTTGCCTCTTTTTCACAAGCCTGTTGATATAAAGCATTAATCATTCAAATATTAATAAAGATAAAATCTTGGCTGTTGCTAACTATCTGATTTCCTTTCTTTTTCTTTTTTCCTTTTTTTTTTTTTTTTCCCTGTGCATATTTTCTTTAGCTTGAAATGGCGATTGAAAACCTACAAAAAAATGAAGGGATTACATCACACAAAAGCAGTTTGCTCAACAGCCATGTAAGTTGCAAACAGAATTTACAACCTCTTTCCTGCTTTGGTAGGAGCACTACTTCTAGCCGTTTGGTGTATTCAATAGCACGAGTCACTCAAAACAACCTACGATTCAGCTGTGCTGCCCGAAGCAGCCCATTCCCAAAAAACCAAAAATTTGCAAAAACTGCCATGATGTTAATGTTTATGAGATGCTCTGGATTGTGTTAACTGCCTCTACCCTATGTTTATTTGTTTCTTCTGCCTTGCAATGGAAATTGCTGGCAATTAGATCAACACATCTGAGGAAGTTCTTTCCTTTCAGTGGAATTTAAAGATGGCTGGAAAATAACTTGCAATTCTACAGCAATAACTTGGAGTGAGTCATGACAAATATCCCCTAAATACTGTATACCAAACAGTGAATGCCTTTATTGCTTCTTTCTGTGCCTCAGGAAGACCATTACTGTTACAATGCTATTTGCTAGACCTTTCTAAACCCATTTGCTAGACCTCTCTTTTCTTACTATGCCAACAATTTCCCTGCTTTGTGTGAAGTTGCCACTATTCTACTGGGCCTAATCAGGGACTTCTGCATCGTGGTTTATGGCTCCCACGCAGTAATGCTTAACGGTGAGCACGTGCTTGTGTCAGATTTAAAGGGTCTAATTCAAATCCTATTGAAGTCATTGGATTTGCCTTTTCTTCATTGTGTTTTGGATTAGGCTGAAGCATGTTCTGCTCCGATAACTCACAATGCACAAAGTGGTACTTCCTTATTCTAACAAATTTCCTTATGCTATATATCCTTATGATAACAATTATGTTATCGTTCTTGGGTATGTTTGTCCTAGAGAAATAACCCTAGAGAAATAACCTGAGAAAATTAAAGGAACATTGAACCTAATGGTCTGATTATCTTAAGCTGATGCCAAACTTCAGGCCTGGGCTCCTGGATGAGTTTGATCCTTATTTCCAAGTTCTGGAAATCAAAGGTTTCTCATTGTAGCTGGGGAAATATAAAACTGCAGCGCCAGGCTTTTAGTTCTTGTTCTGAGTATACATGCGCATATTTCCCTTCCTAGGCTGTGGGTGTGCTCATGCACCTGTGCTGTGCCCCTGAGTGCCACACAGATTTGGCTACAGGTAGCATCGTTTTGCAGATTTTCCTTGTTCATCACATTGCAGAGAAGGGCAGGGCAGAACAGGACGGGGCAGGTAGTGGTATGGTATTGAGGGAGGTTTAAAAAAAAGGAAAAGGACAAAGGAAAGAAAATGAAGACAGAAAACAGATTTTGTCTGACCACAGGCTAGGTAGGCTGGAGTTGGGGCCAGATCCAGCCTCCTATCAGATCTACACCACCTTTGTCCTGCAGGGTAGAAGTAAAGAACATAAGGTCTCTCTGCCCAGGTCACTGCTTAGAGTTTGGTGTAAGGCCTAAGTGCCCTTACAAATTCTAAACCAAAAAAGCTACTTCACAGGTGTGTGGCTATGGAGCAGAATTTTCCATCAAGTGTTCTGCCCTTCATTTTAAACTTCACATTTTGTTAATCTGTGAATTCTTAGCATAATAGTTTATTTTGTTGTCATCAGCAGATGTTTCATGTCAGGAATCTTAGTTTAAAAAAATTAAAAAGGGAAAGTAAATGTATTTCAGTCAAAAGTGATTTTTTTTACATAACACTGTTTATACAAAGTCCATGGTAAAAGGAGCCACTCTTAATAATTTAGCCTCAAAAACTCTGAGAGGTTATTTAAATGCACTTAAATATCAGATTTAGAAGCCAAAGCCCTTGTTATTACCCTAGTGACACACAATGTTTTTAATGAAATTATGTCAATCTATTACTGTTACTGAAAAAGCTCTACTTACAAGTGTGCTCCAGAGGCGCTGGGTCAGAGGATTGGTTCTTCACCAATTACGAGCTTGCAGATGATGCAAAGAAATTGAAGGAAGGTGACTGCAGTTTTCACAGGAGTGCCTAAACTAGGCACATGGAGAAGTGAGTGGATGCACTGGAGTACCTGCTTGGGGCCCTGGGTATCCTGAGCATTCACAGGAGGAGGAGGAAAATGATTTTTTTCCACACTGCTTGTGAAAATAATAAATGAACGAACACATCTTTGGGCTCTTAGGCAGGAAAGGGCAAGTACTACCAATGCAGTTTCTCCCCTGACTTTAGTGAGGCAAGGATATTCCCCAAATGGCGTCTAGGTGGAAACACCTGAAAGGAGACTGGACAGCAAAGGAGGAAGAGCCTGCAGAGGGAATGATTGTCCCTCGGCAGGGGGAGGAATAGGATGCCCCTGTGTGGGGCAGGAAGGAGGTGAGTGTGGCAGCTCCAGCTCACCTGCCAGGGTGGCTTGGGCTCGGCGCTCAGTGACCTGTTCAAAAGGCTGTGACCAGCGGTGGTGGGTCTAGAAAAGAGACTTTTCAGACAAATGATTGGTTTTGAGGAACTTCCGTTGCGGAAGGGGGAGAGGGAGCAAGAAGGAGGTGTGGGTCAGGGTCCAGACCAAGCCAGATGGCAAGGGGACTTCCCAGCCCCGGATGAAGCCCCCCACACATGCACCACAAGCGTATGTCTTCATTGCTTTGTTGGGTTTCACAGAAGTATCTGTAATAAAACCTCTGAAAACCTGGGCCTTCTTCCTTTCTCCAGCAGCCCTCTGTATCCCTTCTTCCACCCTTCAAGAGCCCTCCTCGAATCAAGGGTTTTTTTAAAGATTTGTTTTTTTAAATCAAAACAGACACTCAGTAGAAATAAAGTCTAAGTAAAAATAAAATGGAAATGTTCCCCTGCAGTGCTTATAACACAAAGCAGCATACAGCTGCATAGTGATTTTATTGGAACCTGATCGTAATATAAACAGAAACTTTCAAGTATCTTGTCATTGTCACAACCAAGCAAAATTCAAAAAGTAAACAGAACAAGGAATACAAATGGGAAGAATATTTAATGTTCTCATTTTAAGTGCCCAGTATGTTATTATTAATGCAGGAAGAGCAAAAATCATGTTTTGAAAATTATTTATATTCTGACAGATTTCTTTTTTAATTCCTTTTGTGCATTTCAAAATAAAATTCCAATTCAATAGCAAGAGTTGGTATTGTCAAGCTCTGTAATGTTTAAAGGAATTTTAAAAGACACTTGCTGAAAAAAAGAATGCTGGAAGATGAAGGGAATATTCTAGGATTAGAGTAAAAATGTCCAGGATCAAATTTAAATGAGAGGGCTTAATCTATATCTGAATTTCCCATGCAATATATTTTTAAGGCTTGGAATTAGAACAGGTTTAGAAGAGTAGAAATAACTTTTTCACATTCATTATCTTCCATAGGATAAGTAAAACAAATGGTTAAAGACAATGAACCTTCTTAATCATTAATTTTTTAAACACAGGGGATGGGCCAAAACAAGCATGGATGTGGACTAATTAAAAACAGAGCTCCTGCTGGTCTTTTATGTAATGAACACTGGGGTTCGCTTTTGTTAGAGGCAGCTTAATGGATGGGTCGATTGGAGCCCCAGGGCTCCGGAGTGACCTTTCAGGGGCACTCAGCGATGCCTCTTCCTGCAGACAGGAGCATGAAGGGACACCATACGAGCAAACGCCACCTCTTAGGGATATGGCCTTTGGATTTCAGAAAGCTATCCGGCTGTGAATTGCAGCCCCTAGGGGATGTGTGACTGGAGGAAGGTGGGAAGGGGATGTGCAGCTCGGTGAGAAGCAGGACGGAGGCAGCAACCAAGAGGTTTTTCTTCCAGCTCTGGGGGCTCCAGGGCCCGCCACAACTGATGGACACGGTCATTGCAACTGCAGCACACTTTGCATCAAAGCCAAACCATGAACAAAATAGCTTTAACTATATGTCTTTGAATTCAGATCCTTTGACATAGCAGAAGTTTAAATTTGAGAATGTGAATGACAAATACAAAGAACGTCCGTCCGTGGGTGCTGATAGCTTAGAGCTCAAAAGGATTTGTATGAGAGCAAAGTTGGATGTGAACTACAGAAACTGAAAATAACTCAGCTGAGGGAGGTGTCAGAGATGCCATTGCATGTTACGGGTTGTATTTTCACAGATTTATTGATATAAAACTCAAGGTATATAGTGGTGAATTGGGACCCTAAAGTTTCACCAAGGGAAAATTAATAGAACAAAGCCAGATATTGCAGTATGAGTGGGAAGGATTTAAGCACAGGCCAACTTTTACATCCATGTATATGGTTAAATGCCACTGATTTGTAGACCAATTTCTGAGTTTATGCTTATATATTATGCAATATATGCTTGAATTATTTGTTGTAAGGAGGTGATGCAGACGATATTTTGACATCCATAATCTGACTTTATCTTGCCACTAATCTGGTGTGAATACAGCTGCATCCAGTGGAGCTACACCTCCTGTACCTGCACGCATGTGTAGAGGTCTGCATGTAGAGAGGTCATAAAAATGTTAATCCCAAACATCCTTGATGACAGTGAAAGGACTCCTACCAAAGCTATTGATTTTAATCCATTTGTAAATCTAGTTCCTTCAAAAATTCACTTAATATTAACACTTATGTTATTGATACTGAAAGTGTCGTTTAGCCAATTAAAGGAGATTGGGTTTTTGTCTTTTTGTATTTTAATTCCTGTGCTGCCATTTTGTGCCTGACCTGCTCACTCAGATTGTCTGGATATAAATAATTTATATCTAATTGCAAACTTTAATCAACAGAAATGTCAGAGGAAGTTCAGACAATAATTTTGTTAAAAATAATAAGTAGGATCCTCTCAGATTGTCAAATTTCGTTTGTTAACCATTTATTGGTAGAGGAACAGCTGCAAATATGCCAATCTTCAAATTAATAAAACCTTTGCAGCATATTTGTTTCTCCTAAAATTTATTCATCCCAGGTAGCATTTTAACATCTTCATTCCTGGAAAACATGAGTTCT
Source organism: Anas acuta (assembly GCF_963932015.1). Lineage (NCBI taxonomy): Eukaryota > Metazoa > Chordata > Aves > Anseriformes > Anatidae > Anas > Anas acuta. The sequence continues at coordinate 584,678 of NC_089004.1, read as the reverse complement.
TACAGCTTTATTTTTGCCCCACATGAGTTAATCCATGTGCAAGATGGACACTGCGATGGCAGGCAGATTTTTGTGCTAGTGCAAAATCTGATAACATTTCGTTTGGGTTATTAGCTTTGGTCAGTGTCCTTTTACTCTTTTAAAAATGTAGCTGGCATAAATATCACTGATATGAATGAACTACAGTGTTAAGTTCTCTTGAACTCCTGATGTCAGATACGTGCTCCTGACATTAAGCATCCATGTTATTTTATGTAGCCTGTTCCGGCCCTCTTTAGACGTTCTCATATTCTTTCTTTATTTATGTCTTCCATGCCTAAAGCTCCAGTGGTTGTTGGACAACTATGAGACAGCGGAAGGCGTCAGCCTTCCCAGGAGCTCTCTGTACAACCACTACCTGCGGCACTGCCAGGAGCACAAACTGGACCCGGTGAATGCCGCTTCCTTCGGAAAACTCATCCGGTCGGTGTTCATGGGGCTGAGGACTCGCCGCCTGGGAACCAGGTTGGTATGGAGCAGTGAACAGGGAAGCAACTTTCTTCCCCTTTCCTGCTGCTTCACAGAATCACAGAATTTCTAGGTTGGAAGAGACCTCAAGATCATTGAGTCCAACCTCTGACCTAACGCTAACAGTCCCCACTAAACCATATCCCTAAGCTCTACATCTAAACGTCTTTTAAAGACTTCCAGGGATGGTGACTCCACCACCTCCCTGGGCAGCCTGTTCCAATGTCTAACAACCCTTTCGGTAAAGAAGTTCTTCCTAAGATCCAACCTAAAACTCCCCTGGCGCAACTTAAGCCCATTCCCCCTCGTCCTGTCACCAGGCACGTGGGAGAACAGACCAAACCCCACCTCGCCACAGCCTCCTTTGAGGTACCTGTAGAGAGCGATAAGGTCGCCCCTGAGCCTCCTTTTCTCCAGGCTGAACAAACCCAGCTCCTTCAGCCGCTCCTCGTAGGACTTGTTCTCCAGGCCCCTCACCAGCTTGTGCTATTACTTCTGAAAGAGCCGGGAAGCAGCGTTGCTCCAGGGACCCCAGTCAAGTCCAGTGTTATCTTGCAGTGTTTTAAACGCTGTCCTGCAGGCAGTGGATGAGCTGGAGATATTCTCAATGTGCTTCTGGTAGCAAGGTGCAAGCAGGCAAGGGATGCTGGCTGGGTTGTCAGAAGTGAGGAGTGGCAAGCTCCTGAACTCAGCTGCACCTTGCCTTCCCCTACCGTGTATGTGGCTGCCAGAGCGCTCTACTGCTCCCTGTAGAAGGGGTTAATTAAAAGCATACATTTAATACAGCTGCTAATTTCAGGAGCTGTGGTTTGCTTTCAATAACAGAACCTGTGGCCTCACATTTTGCAGAAAAAAAATCATTGCACTGATCTTGCATAATCTGCAATTTCTCTCATATCCACTGAAAATCTACCAAGCATAATTTAGCAGGCACAGGTCTTTCTTCTGAGATGTATAGAAATTACCAAGCATTGTGTTGTGGAAAAAAAAAAAAAAAAAGCTATTCTAAAGCACAGAAGTAATTTCTGTGTCCTGTGAAGCAAAGCTACTTTCTGAACGTGAATCAGCAGCATGAGAAGTTTGACAATAAAGTTAATTTCAGACATGTTCTGGGGCTCTGGTGACAACACATTGTCCAGTCACACATCTGAATTTGATCTAACCTCATTTCCAAAGGAGTCTAAGAATATTTTATTTGAACCCAGGCTGTTTCTCATTCCATTACTGTCTCACAAAGATGAAGACCCTCTTGATCATGATTGCCACTGTCAGCTGCAGAGCCCAGTGTTCTGCTGTAGGGCAGTGGTTCCTCCCAGGAAAGTTCTCTGTCACAAGTGGGAAGAGAACCTGTGTCCAAAACCATGATGCAGACAAAGTGTGCAGTCATCCCAGCACAGATTTAGATAGCTTATTTCTGAAATTCACAAAGCAGCAGGCTGAATCTTGTGACAACTGTTGGTTTTAAACATCAAAGTTCCATATAGCATTACAAAAAAAGGAAAACTTAAGAAAGTATACTTGCTGCAAAGGCATGTGTCCTTCAAGGGAACATCCAACGTATATGCACAGCCCGTACAGCTGACTCTGCATTTTATCCCAGCTTCTAATTTTACAAAGTAGCTAATACACTAGAGAAACAGTGATTGCTCTGATTGTATAACTTTTTATAATAAAATTCAAGCCTGGATGACTAGGCTTTCAGGAGGAGAACAAAACCAGATGTGTCTGGAGCATTCCACAGCTTGAATGGGGAGGTAACAGTCATGGGAAGAGCAGGGGAGACTTTGAATTTCTGTAGATGGGTTCAAGTATAAGAGCTCTGAAGTAATTTCTTCAGAGGAGTAAAATTCTTTAGACCTATCAAGGAAGGAAAAATTAAAAGTCCCAACAGCTGCCCTAGAATCCTGCAACTTCTGTTTTGTGACCTAAAAGATTATTGAACTTGGAAACAAAAATAGTCAGAAAGTGAAGTTTCTGACCAGCAGCATTCTGGTATTTCAGAATTTATTTCACTGAAAGACAGAATAAAAGATTGGAATGAAAAACACTCTGTGGAAGTTGCAGGGTGTTTTAGTTCAGCTTATGATAATGCTGCTTACTTTAGTATCATTCTATATTGTTACAAATTATCTAGTAGTGCCTATTTTGTTTTGTTTTTGTAAGGCAACTGATGGCCAGTTCTTAGAATTTTAAACTTATTTTTATATCTATCTCCTGTGGCATAAATATTAGGCGTTTATTATATTTTACTCTTTCTGTAAAATTTTGGACCATGGCATCCCGAAGTACATCACTAAATGGTTTTGGTTAACCTTGAAAAGTTGTTGATAAACAACAAAAACACTTAAAATTCAAAATGTGGATGCTTGAAAGGGTACGATACACCTCCATAAATATGGAAACAGCTGTCCACCATTGTGGACTTGAAAAATTCTATGTTGTTGGGAAACTTTGATTTGACACATCTGTCTGATGTGATGGATGGAAAGAATTTCTCCTGAGGAGTATCACGGCAGCTTTAAGGACCAGCAATGGAAAAAGAAGTGTAGCCACTTTCGCTTACAAAAAGCTTCCATTTTTTTACAAAACTGCAAAAATGAGCAACTCTCAAGGCAAAAGCAGATCAAAGCTTCTTGCCATTGCTGCAAAAGTGCATGCAACAGAGAGATGGCTTTCCTATTATAGTTGACCATTCGGTCAGGCTTGTTTTTCATCCAACTCTAGATAAGATGGAAGTTTTGTTTTTATATGAAAGCAAGTTCTTAAACTCTAATCAAAGGGCAAAGTGTCCCTTGAGGTCTCTGTCATCCTGTTTAATAACACTTTGTATTGTAACACTTGTCAGTCCTTCTCTAGTTACCATTGGTTACTTGGAACAAACTTTGCCAGATTTTAAGTGTGGATGTCACTGAACTTTGCGACATGTTCTTCTAAATTTCATAGGGGTGATGGCATTCATTAGTTCAGCCATTGAAGCAACGCTTGGCAGCAAACAAACGTGCACTGTAAGAAGTGTGTGTATTGTCAAAACAAGCCCAAGAGTAAATTGCAGGGCTATGGTGTTGCTCCCATTGACCTGCTGGCACTGAGCAATTTCAACGTTGATACTTGCAGGGGAAACTCCAAATATCATTATTATGGGATCCGTCTGAAGCCAGAGTCTCCACTGAACCGCTTGCAGGAGGACACACAGTACATGGCCATGAGGCAGCAGCCCATCCACCAGAAGCAGAGGTAGGAGCTCCTTGCCCCTTGGGGCTGGGTGTGCTTGGTGTTAGAGGGAGCACATTGGGATGGGGAAAATCTGAGTGCTGCTGAAGTGCCAGAGCCCATAGCTGAGTTGTTAAAAAGGTACTGGCCAGTCTGAGTACTGGAAGGGTCAAAGGGAAATTCTGGCTTGCCAAACTGAATTTATCTGCCTGTTCTATTTGCCAGTGGCTTGAATTCAGCCTGCTTTTGCAGAGACTACTATGGTATGTACTGCTTTTCACTGCATCCCCGTGACTCAGTAGTTTAGGACTTCAGCTCTGGAGTTATTTGTTCCTCATCAGAGGAAAGGACATGTGGCTTGTGTTGGTTTATTTTATTTTATTTTATTTTATTTTATTTTATTTTATTTTATTTTATTTTATTTTATTTTGGTGTAGCAGTGCAAGTTAGACAGGTAGTCTTGTGTCTGAGCAACCTTGAATAAAAACACAACGTGCAAAGGAATTTGGAACCGTCTCCTGGAAGTGCTGACACTTCTGGTTCTTGCTGAAGTGAAGAAGGAGCAGAAGAATTCTTTTCTTCAGTTCCTAAACAAAAAGCAAATCTAAAATCAGCTCCAGAGTGTGTACTCTGGCACCCACTCCAGCTCTGCTTCTCATTTTATTTTTTTCTGTTTTTTTCCTTTTTTTTTTTTTTTTCTGTCACCTTGGGCAAACTTCTTAACCCTTTTAATCCTCTCCCTGGGAGAACTTTGCAAAAGGAGGTTCTCATTCTCAGTCTTGAGCTGGTAATATAAATGATCTGCCCTCAAAGTGCTGGCCTTGACTGTAACCTCATGTATTACATGATAAGTGCATATAACTTCTTAAATAAGCACTCTACAGCATCATGACTTTGTAGGTGTCCCTGTCTTTCACAGTATGACTGTGAAAGTAGCGTGTATGTGTTTGCTTGTGCCTGTGTAAATACAATGGCATGCTCTAAATGTAGGTACAGACCAGTGCAGAAGATGGATGGCATGGCAGAAACTGGATCCAACAGCAACCTGCACACTACGCCGGAACAGTCGGTTGCTGCTCAAAGTCAGCATCATCAGCAGTTCATAGGTGAGGAGACTGCTTTGCTGTATTCAGTGTCTCGTGTCTGGGGTTATAATCCTAAAAGGAAGGAAGGCCTTTCCCAGGACCCCCTGGCTGCCCTGTATTTCTTCTTTTTCTAAAAAATCTACAGTAGTCTAATATGCTCTTATAATGTCATGTTTGCTGTGTTTGTTTGCTAACTCCTGTACCCACAGGAAGCCTTCTTCCTTGAGCCATCGGGTCTGTCAGTTCCCTCCAAATATGTATTCAGAGCAATTTTAAATACATTAGATGGAAGGAGTAGAGATATCTAAGCCATGAGTCCTGAAGAGCTTTGTTAAAGCAGGCAGGTAGGGAAAGCAGAACGATTCTGTTGATCTCCCCACCAGGAGAGCAGGCTGCAATGTTCGTTTGACTACAGAAGATCCATACCAGGCCTCTGCTTGGGAAACAGGTTCTGCTTGTGGTTTTGCTGGTCATGGATCTACATGTTTCCATAATCTCCAGTAGAGATACAAAATCTCCAGTTCTAAGCGTTATCTGAAGTAAAAGCACTCCTGATATATCAGCTGTCCAGTTGTATTGTTCATTGTACTCCCAAATTTCCAAAGAATCTTTTTCAGGCTTTGGAGAAAATATAATGGGAAGCACATTAGATTAGGACAATGTATTCTTGTTTCTTTTATTACAAAGAGAAAGAAACCATTCTCCCTTCCACGCTGAATATATGGACTGCAGTTGTTTACTTTTTGCCCATTGTAATGGTATGAACCAGTGAAGTACTAGAATATCAGTCTCATTTCACCAGTTTCATCAGCAGATGAAACACGAAAGACAGCCACCAGTGACAGCAGCATCTTGTACTTGACTGTAGTCCTGCGTAACTGAGTGCTCTTCATTTTGGACATCTTTCCCATCTTTTTCCCCAGATGTAACCCATGTCTTTCCTGAGTTCCCAGCCCCTGATCTAGGCAATGTCCTCTTACAAGAAGGGGTCACCATGAATGACGTGAAGACTCTGCAGCTTCTTTACAGGCGCCACTGCGAGGTGATTACTTTGAATATTTTTAATTGATTTATTAAATTATATGGGACATTATTCATGTGCTCTTCTCACATCCTGCTGTCAGAAAAAGCTCGAACATCACAAGGAATGTGTGATTTGTTAGGTATTGCAACTCAGATATTGCACTTAATGTTGTTTCTTCATTCTGTGACCTGTTTTGTGTTACGTTGATTATTAAAACAATGCACTTCCAGATGTTTTTCTTGTAAATTATTTAATCTAAATGGCAGCACATGAAATGTATGCTGACACTATGTGACAAGATGCTAACAGAGCAGCTAATGAGATGTGTTCTTTGTTGTTAGGCAACTTTGGATGTTGTAATGAACCTTCAGTTTCATTACATTGAGAAACTGTGGCAATCCTTCTGGAGTCCTAAAACACCATCTAGTGATAGCTCTACTGCCCTGCCATCCAGGTACTTTGATTATTTCTGAATGATGCACTTTTTGTGATATTTTATCTTAAAAATGCATGAAGTGTTTTCAGCTTCACTAGACATTTTGAATGCGTTGTAGGATTTGAAAATATTTTCTTCCTTGCAGAATCATTATAAAGAGTGTCAGAAGTTTAATATTGTGGTGTCCACACAAAGTGAAGACCTCAGAGGAAAGCATCTGCTGTGTTGATGTACATCTATGACATTCCTTATGCCTCCTGTAACAAATGCTGATCCAAAATAGAGGGAGAATTTAGATGAATGAGAATGGGATACTGCTTTTGTAAATGCTCAACAGGAACAGAAAGTTATAATTCTGTGCCATTAAATATCTGTGTAGCATGACATCTCAGACATGAAAACTAGGCTGGCTTGCTTGTTTGGGTGGCTGTCCAAATCTTTAAGTGTCTCATGTCTTGAGGAATCATAGAATCATAGAATCATAGAATATCCTGAGTTGGAAGATAATGACAAACTGAGCTACTCTGATCCTGGCTTTGTATTTTTGTCTGGCACACTGTTACTGCCTTCTTCTTCCTTTATGCTTTGGTAGTCTGCTGCAAAGAGATGGGAAGGGAAATAAGTGGAAGTAGAATTGAAAAGGTGAAGATTTCTTGTTAAAATGTGTATTGAAAAATTATGTTTTCCACTTACACTAATTATACAAAGATTTCAGATACTGATGTTTTATATTCAGAAGAAAAATGGTAAAAGTTTGAATATTAAGGCAATACCCCATAATAATCTCTAGAATATGGCACTGTTGCTCTCAATAGATGTTATCTGATGGGTATTTTGGTGCATAGGATGCTATCTGTTTGATGGTTTCAAAAACCTTTTTACTTAAGGGTATATCTGCAAGGCATATGGCAACACAGCAGAGAGCTGTGCTAGGTACGAGTACATTCATGTGGATACTGGAGGCAGCGTTTCTTCAGAGCTCTGTCTAAACTAGCATGTCTTGGTAGGGCAGTGTGCTCTAGTAGCTCTGCATGCCAGTAATAATCAAGATAGGTAAAGAAAGCATTCTGTCCCCCATTTTATATATATACAAACATAAAAATGAAGTATTATCAAAGTGCCAAGCTGGTTGAAAGTATGATAAAATGCAGAACCTGGTTCCACTTAACAGAAAGTTCAGGTGCTTGGTGGCTGCTTTTTCCATGTGAGTGTTCTAGGAATATGCCTCTTTAGTTCATTTACTAAAACTGCTCAGACAGAGGATATAAGTACCTCCTTATAGCATGTCAAAGGATGGCTTTAATTTTTTTGATGTCATGCATGGGAAAAGTTCCCTGCAAGTTCCCAGTTCCCAGTGTTGTGTCTTAATAGCTCCAGCAGCTCTTGGTGCTCTGGCAGTGCATTAAGGATTCAGTTTCCTCTGCTTGTTGTTTAACCAAGTATCTTCTGCCTAAATCATGCATAAAAAGTTTCTGTACATCTATAAAGTGAAATTAATGCTGACTCGATTGACTTCATTCAGCTGGAGACAATTTGCTCAGTTCTCATCACAACCCCAAATATTTTTCCTTATGAAAGCATTCTGCATATCAACAATGGTTAATCTGCTCAAACAGCACTGGCTGCAAACATTTGTCACCCTTGCCACAGAGCAGTTTAGAGCAGAGGGAAGAGGAGAAAGGTGTGAAGGGTTTGCATATAGCTGCAGCTATTGCTAAGGAAGCTGTGCTGAAGGACAGTTGCCAGAAACACATGAACATGTGTGTGCTGTGAAAGGCAAGTGAGACTGAAGATGGAGGAAGCAAAGGGAGGCCAAGCACAAGGAGACACATATTTGAGGTAAAACTGCAGTCAGAGGTCTAAATGCATAGACAGAGAGGTCCTTGCAGAGTCAAAGATCAGTCCGACATCTTCTTTTGAAAGAAATGTGATTTTTTTTTCCTGCTGAAAACTGACATTAGAAATCCAGGTGAAGTGTGAACACATGGAGAACCACCTTCTAATGTTGCCTCCTTTTTTCATGCAGTGAAGAAGAACACGAAGGAACCCTCCCAAAAGATAAGCTGATCACTCTGTGTAAATATGAACCTATCCTCAAGTGGATGAGAAGCTGCGATCACATCTTGTACCAGGCCCTGGTGGAAATTCTCATCCCAGATGTGCTCCGACCGGTGCCCAGTGAGTATCTGCAGTGAGACTGGGAGGACATGGGTAGTCCTGCCTCCTGCTCAGCTCTGGCTCCTTGCTGGATTGCTCCTGAGTCACCGGATGTCTGGAGAACAGCAGTCCATGACTCACGCTGGCTGGCTACCACTTGCCACAAAGATTTCCATTGTAGAAGCTGATTTAGACTTTTTTGTTTTGAATACAAGCTAATGTTTTTTGGCTAAAGCATTATACCTTCTGCAGCATTGCTCTGTATAGCCAGTATTTTGTGGCCCCTGGAAATTCCTAGGTTCATTTGGTTCATTGCATATCACATCTCCTGCTTTGGCTACGAGTCAAGGTAAAATCAAAGACTTAATGCACCACAAGCTGTTGTAAGCGTGGCTAATCCTTGTGAGATGTTTCCTTGGAGATAGTATTTTTGTTTACATAGGACCATGTTGTCCCCTACTACACCTCCTGGAAACTTGGGGTCATCTTTCATTTGGGAGATTAGTGGTGGGGTATGGAGGGTTTTCCATCTGATTTGGCTGCTCACTGAGGAGTGTGCGTCAGCCTCCCCAAGACCACAGCTTGGCCACAAGCTGGGCTGAGCAGTTCTGTAGAACTGTGTCCCTCTGAGCTGCTGCAGTCAGTCTGCATGCTGGGGCACATGCGTGTCTTTAAAGAGCATGTCTCAACATTTGGAAACTGCTCAGCTGAGCCACAAATAAGAAAAGGAAATGTGTGACTGCATTTTGGGACCTGGCTGATTTCCCGGATGCTGGATTGAGATTGCAGCTACCAAATCAGTGGCTGTGCTTTCCACAGCAGTCCTGAGCTAGAAAAGCGGTTTATAAAGACAATATGGAACAGCCTTTGTAACTCTGCAGACTTCTTTGCAGGCACACTTACACAGGCGATCCGTAATTTTGCCAAGAGTTTGGAAGGGTGGCTGATGAATGCAATGAGTGAATTCCCCCCCAAGATTGTCCAGACAAAGGTAAGCGGAAGGAGCATGTTGCAGGTCAGGGAGATGAACTGAGTGTGTGTGCATGTTGAGCTTTCCCACAGTGATTGGAAATCACTACTGGGGTTTGGCTATGTGTACTCCAAACTAACACAGTGTAATGAATAATTCTGAACCAGGAGCGGGAGAGAGGTGGGGCAATTCTTTTGTAACAGAAGCCAATGATGCTCTGTCTATTGAGCCATCCCCATGCCCTGAAATTGCAGACAAGGCTTTCTGGAAGAAAATCTTTGCACTGGAATGATAATCTCCTACTAGAAAGTGCAGGACACCTCACAGACTGAATGGCATTGCAGAGATTGAATATAAGGCTCCTACTCCCTCTCTCATAACACCATGGATTCTTGTAGCCTGTCCCTAGCTTACCAATGTGGGACAGAGAACGTGAAATCTTCTAGTTTTAAAGAAAAAGAAATGCAGAGGCTGTTTTTCAAGATGCGGTAGACACTGCAAAAGTGCTGATGGGGAGTGCGTGTCTGCATGTTAGACAGCAGGGTGGGTGAGACTGTGCAGGTTATGCCAGCTGATGTGTGCTGCATGCTTGAGCTCAGCGTTGAGAAAAGTTTGTCCCTGAGAACCACAGCATCCTGGTCATGGTGCCCTGTGTGCTCTGCTCTGCTGCAGGTTGGGGTAGTTAGTGCCTTTGCACAGACGTTACGGAGATACACATCTCTGAACCACCTGGCTCAGGCTGCTCGTGCGGTGCTGCAGAACACTTCCCAGATAAACCAGATGCTCAGTGATCTCAATCGGGTCGACTTTGCCAATGTGCAGGTAACTTACAGGATTTTTTCCCAGGCCATGCTGCCAAGAACTGGGACTCTCTAATGAGGCCATTTGCTACTAAACAGCATCTTATTTCCAATATGAAAAAAGCAATTAGGTAAACAATTTAACATAAGGTTTTGCTGTTACTTTTCCAGGTAAGTGTGCCATCTCATTGCAGACAGTGCAGAAAGTACTAAGAAATTTCTGTAATAAGTGTTACTACCAACAATAATATAATTCTAATAATAATATTGTACTGTGGTTAGGTGTGGAGGTTTTGGTTGGGTGGGTGGGCAGCCGAGTTCCACCATGGCCGTTCTCTCACTCCCCCTCCTCAAAGGGAAAGGGAATTAAATACCACACAAAGGGTTCAAGGGTTGAGATAAGGATGGGGAGATCACACAACAATTATCGTGATGGGCAAAACAGACTCAGAGTAGGGAGATAGTAAGATTTATTGTCTATTACTAACAAGCTAGAGAAGTGAGAAACAACGGAAAGAAAACAAAAACACCTTGTCCCCCTCCACCCTTTTTCACCTTCTCCCCTTGAGCAGCATGGGGGATTGGGGGGGAATGGGAGCTGTGGTCAGTCTACAGCACTTCGTCTCCACTGCTCCTTCTCGGTCACTCTTCCCCTGCACTGTGGGGTCCCTCCCACAGGATGCTGTCTTTCCCGAACTGATCCTGCAGGGGCTTCCCACAGGCTGCAGCTCTTCAAGAACTGCTCTAGATATGGGTCCATACCACGGGGTCCATCCCTCAAGAGAAAACTGCTCCAACCTGGGTCCCCCACGAGCAGCAGCTCCCCCCAAACCCCTGCTCTTGCGTGGGCTCCTCTCCACAAGCTGCAGTTCTGGCCCAGAATCTGTTCCTGCCAGGGGTCCTCCACAGGCTGCAGCCTCTGTCAGTGCAGGGCCACCTGCTCCACTATGGCCTCCTCCATGGGTTACAGCGTGGAATCCCGCTTCACTGTGGTACTCCATGGGCTGCAGGGGGACATCCTGCTTCACCGTGGTCCTCACCACAGGATGCAGGGGACTTCTGCTCTGGTACCTGGAACACCTCTCTCCCTCCTTCCTCACTGACCGTGGTGCCTGCAAGGCTGTTCCTCACTCCTCTCTCTCTCCCAGCTGCTGTTCCCCAGCAGCTGTTTTTTTTTTTCCCTCCTTTTCTTAAATATGCTCTCACAGAGGTGCAAACAACATCACTTATTGGCCTGTCTCTGGTCAGCAGCAGGGCCCTCATCTAACATGGATTCTTCTCACAGCAGCCACCCCTATGGCCCCCTGCTACCAAAACCTTGCCACGTAAACCCACTACATCAGGACAGATTGGAGGAGATGCGTTTTAGAGCTGGTTTGGAGTCCTTGCCTACTAGAAATGAAGTTCAATTCCTGGGCTGGGAAATACCAAAAACTGTAGAATAGAAGTCTTTGCATGAGTGACTGTCAGCCCTTCTTCCCGAGCAGGAGCAAGCCTCATGGGTATGCCAGTGCGAGGAAGGCACGGTACAGAAGCTGGAGCAGGATTTCAAGCTCACTTTGCAACAGCAGAGCTCCCTGGACCAGTGGGCTAGTTGGTTGGATAATGTCGTTACTCAAGTCCTGAAGCATCATGAGGGCAGTCCCAGCTTCCCAAAGGCAGCCAGGCAGTTCCTGTTGAAATGGTCTTTCTATAGGTACATTTTCTTTCTCATTTTGGGGATATTTCTGTGGCACTAGGGCATATTTACATGCCTAGAGCATGTAAATATGTTTCTTGAAACGCCAAAGCCAAGTTCTTTACACCCATGAAACTCTGGTTGACTGTTGCTCTGCCCTGGTGCAGACAGGAGTGTTGTCACCTGTATCCTTTTGGGATGGGGATAGGATGCTCCATCAACTAATTTCTTAAAGTGTTTTTGATACTCTTTAGAAATAGAGCACCATGTCCCATAGTACCCTCAGGGTCAAGAACTTCACATCAGCCACGATGCAAGTGTAAAGCACATCCCAAATATTTTGTTTCCCGTCCATTCTCCAGCTCCATGGTGATCCGTGACCTCACCTTGCGCAGTGCTGCCAGCTTTGGTTCCTTCCACCTGATTCGCCTGCTGTATGATGAATACATGTTTTATCTGGTAGAGCATCGTGTTGCCCAGGCAACAGGGGAGACGCCAATTGCCGTAATGGGAGAGGTGAGAATTGTTTATTCCCTAGTAACAAACCCAAACTAAGCAGTGCATAAAGGGGCATAACTGGTTCACAAACAGCACTGTGCCCTGAACATGTTTTATAACCATCTTTGCTGAAGGATTTACTGAGGTATTTTGAGTGCTTGGCAGAAGGATCCAGCTACCTGAGCATCTTTTCTCATGGATTGGTAAAACCTGAGCTGATGCTTTTTGGGGCAGATGAGCATCAGCTGGGATTCAGAGGCCTGGAGGAGGGAGAAAATTGACCTACCCACTTCTCTCTGTAATCTTTGGGTACCAACCCTGATTTTAGGGGACCTGCCATAGCTAAGTCGCATCAAACACAAAACCTAACCAAAAGCAAAATGTCCAAAATTTGCCTTCCCTAGAATTTTCATTGGCTCTGTGCATGTAACTTCTTCAGACCCCTCTGCAAACCCCAGAGCTACATGCACAGTCAGCCACTCTCTCAATTTTTGATGTGAAGAAGAGGAATAAATGATAGGTGTTTGGCTTTTCAGTTTTTTATTTTTATTTATTTTTTTTTTCATTACAAGTCAGACAGTAAGCATGGTGTCTGGTTTGCAAACAGGTCCTGTCCTGCCTAGCTGAAGCTGCTTTCAACTTTTCATTCTGAAATGCCCAGATTTAAAAGGTCAACCTGTGAAAGCAATAAAGAAACTACTGTTAGATTAAAACTGATCTCATTTGCTCCTTGAAGCTCATCCTGTTTTCCTCTTTCCATGGAAAGAAGAAATGAATGTGAATGTGAATTCCCACTATCCCCGCTGTTCCCACAATTCCCTGCAAAACCTCTGTCTTCATTGATATTAAAGAAACATGAAAACAAGAGAGTAGTTTCCAGCAAGACCTAGCTGTGGGAGGCTTTCATCCCTTAGGTTTTGCTTCTCCTTCATTAAACATTTGCAGTATTTCTGTTCTCCAGGAGGAGGCTGATTCTTCTTAGCAAAAGACACTGAATTGCATTCTTCCATTTCCATTGCTCACATAATTCCTGCTGTCTTCAGTTCCTTCTGCTGCTCAACGCTGCATGACTTTCCAGCATTATTGTTACAGTACTTTAGTTTCAGACCTTACCACAGAGGGAGACAACACATCTCCAGAACCAAGTATGTCACCAGCTCTCTGGTATCACTTGGTACCGTGGCCTTGCAAGCCAAAGCACTTTCCTGGCATGAATGAAAGGACTTTGCACAGAGCTGTGCAGAGTTGGAGTGCTGGTAGAATCCAGGACGGGTGAAAGCTGGCGCATCTGAGCAGCTGCCTGATGTGCAGAGAGCTGGAGAAGTGGCAACATCCTTGTGCAGCACTTGATCATGACGTGGGAGACAGAACACTTTCTCCTTATGCCCTTTTCCAAGAACTTGACCCTGTCCTGGATTTTTTGTGTTGTATATTTGCCCAGAGGTTTAAATGAGAGCGGCAGACTTATCCCCAAAATAAGTGGTTGTTTTTGTTTCTGCTTTTTGCCACTGGCACTGCTTGTGGTTTCTCCCGAGTGCTTAAATTGCTTGTTAGAATTGCTTGGAAACAGATGCCAGCAGGTGCCTTGGGTGTCCATAATCCTCGCTTAATTTGTAACTCCTTTCTCTTTCAGTTCAGTGACCTCACATCCATGTCCCCAACACTGCTGGACAAAGGTACCTCCTCTCCCTTGAGGGAAGTCCTGTGGGGCCGGGGTTGAGTCACTGTGGGAGGGGGAACCTTGTGCTGGCTCTTCCACCCCACTCCATTGGGAAAAAGGACCTCTTGTCCCTAGGGACCCCTCTGAGTCTGAGCCCTGTCCTTTGCAGATGACATCAGTGATCTGGGCAGCGAGGTGGACATGGATTCCCGGAGCATGGGGGAGCCACTTGTGAAGCGAGAACGCAGCGATGCTGGCCACTCGCTACAGGAGATCTAACATGGGGACTTGGCTTTTCTCTGGCTGGACGAGGTTTGATCTGCAAGCCTGAGTCTCCCCGGGTCTGCGCTACTAGTGCCTCTTAGTTTCTCTATATGTTTACTGCTGTTTGAGGAAGGGCTGTGGGTGGTGAGCCGGGGTGGGCGGTGGGAGGGGGCTGTGCTTCGTCCATGTGCGAAGAGTGTGTGGGATGGACGCCTGCCTGCCCCCTGCTCTCTGCCAGCAGCAGCAGTAGCATGGCTGCTGAGTGGAGAGTGAAGGTAAAAGTCTGCTAAAGAAGAGTGCAAAGTCTCCATGGTTCATGACGAATTGGATGTGCCTGGTGAGGAGAGGCTGTGCCCAGCCAAACGGGGGGATGATGGAGGGGCACATGAGGCTTTCTCTTTCAGGGAAGGTGGTTTGGGTTCCTTCCCCACTTCTCAGACTTCACTGTGATACAAAATTGAACCGATCAGTGCCCAAGACGAAGGAGAAATGCCTAACCCTTCTCCTACAGACTTTTAAGACATGCTGTCCTGGCTCTGACTTTGCCAAATCGTTTGTGCTGGGCACACACATACTGTGCATCTCATGAACCCACCCGTGGGACTCCAGGCTGTGCCGTGACCTGGTCCCAGCTGAGCAGTGCACGACATGCTCTGGGACTATGGGACGAGCACTCCCCTCTGCACCTGTGTCTTGCCAGCTGTGTGTTCCATCTGTGAATGATCCTGGGACACTGTCAGGCCAACTCAAGATACCAAAGGACTCTGAGGACGCAGCAGCTGGCCACAAAGCTGGCTCTGATGCCCATGACCGTGAGATGGGGGTATCCCCATCCTCACCAGGGTACCCATGCAGAACGGATGATCCCACGCCCTGAGCTCCCAGCAGGTTCTGTACAATTCTTGCTTGAAGTCTTGCAAAAATAGTGACATGGCCCCACACGTGGGCCTGTGTCCAGGGCGTGGGCGAGGGGTGTGCGACCGCAGTGCCTTAGGGCAGGCAGTGTGCCTGCTTCCCGCAGTGCTCAGCCCTGGCCCTGCAGCAGCAAGGGGCTCTCTGTGGGCCCTGGCAAGCACCATGCTCAGCACCGCAGTGGCGTTTCCCTTGCTGCTTTGCTTCTCCTGCTCCCACGCTGTTGCACTGGCTCCTGCAGGGCTGAGGCAGGGCTCTGATTCCATGAGGTCCATGTGGTCGCTAACGGTGGGGCTGGTGGGGGGGCTGTCATCAAGCCAAACTGCAAAAACAAAGCCCCAGGGCAAACCTGTCTGTGAATAAAGGCTGTGTCATAAATAGCTTTTATTATAATTATTTCTAATGATGTTTTATACAGCATTTGATGTGAGCTTTTCCAGGGGCCTCGTGTACATTTGCATATCAGAGTATATTCTATCCAAATATAATATTTACTCATTCAAAGTGGTACTAAGGTACTTGTGACACTTTAAAAAAAAATGCTAATGGAAAGTAAAAAGAAAGTGTGTACAGTGGCGCATCTTTCCCTCTTACTGTCCTGTGCTGTTGTCTGTCAGGGTGATGTCTGTCTGTAAATGTCTCATATCAAAGTAGCAGGAGACAAATGAGAAAGCTGGATATATTTGTAAATAATGACAATGAATACTCCCTGGGTCAGTGTCTGCACTTCAGATCTTGCTGATGAGATCAAATGGTCAAAAAAAACGACTGAGCAACCAAGCCTTATACTCCCCTGCTCCCACAGAGTGTGAAAACTCCAGCTGGTGCATTGGCTCTTCATTGCAGCCCCTACCGACTGAAGCCAGCCACCTCCTGCTCACCACGGACATGCAAGCAAGATGCTCTGGAACAGTGCAGCACCGTGCAAGGAGTCTGGATAACCACCTAAACTCCACGTGCACAAAATTCCCAACTAAACCTGAATAGCAATAAACATATATGAAATGCTCAGGCCTGTACAATAGTTGTGGTGGTCCCATTTCTTCTTTAATCACTGAAAGGAGGCGGGGAACAGGGATGTGATTAAGGACAGGATCATTCCTGCTCTAACACCTCAGGAAGGGGAAGGCTCCCTGCATCCTTCTCGCTCCCTTCCCTCTCCCTCTGGACAGATGGGCTAAGGTGCAGCTGGATCAGGCCCCATCAAGAGGTGGGCAGCCCCTATCAAAGGCTTAAGCCACAGGGATGAGTTTCATCCCAGCCTCCCCCACCTCTTACTGAAGCCGTGGGCCATCCTGCCCCAAGGTGTCACTCCTCCTGGGGATTGCATGGCCCAGGCTTCAACCCTTTTTAAGGGATTTTCTGCTTCCTCTCATAGGCATGGGGAAAAAGGCAGAAGACCTTTGTTTGTCACCCTGGCAGCACTAGGAGCTTGAGCACTGCACAGGGCTGAACCCTCCTTGTGCGTGTTTGTTACTGTCCCTGCACAAGACAGGGAAACTGAGTCTGGAGCTGAGATGCCTCTTGCAGTGGGGTCCTGCCTGCCCCTCTTCTGCCTCCCCAACCCAGCGCCTGCAGAGCTCATGGGGCTCAGCTGGAGCTGCTTAACCCTCAGATACACTTCAGCTGGCACTTGGTGGGGCCCAGCCAGTCATGGTCCTGGCTGCTGGGCCCCTTCTGGGCAGTTGCTTTTATAAACCAGCAGCCTGAGAACCCCCAGGGGTTTTTCTTTCTCTTTTTCTTTTCTTCTCCCTCCTTCTCTGTCTTTTAGGAGCCTTAGCTTGGAGGTGGGAGGGCTGGGGGTCTGCTGCCTGCAGCTCTCTAGGATGTGGTGCTAGGACTTCCCACTCTTCCCCTCTACCGTGTCAAGCAGGTAAGGGCACGGCACAGGGCTGCCCCTCTCCCCCATCCCTTGGCTGGGGCTGCCGCCCAGGGGCTGTGCTCTGCCCTGGGGCTGCCTGTGGCCAGAAACCACCCCAGCACCACCCTTCTCCTGTGTGGTGTCCCAGATGAAGGACCATGTCATCGCGTAGTTCTGTGGTGGCCCTGGGGCTCGGTTCCCAGCCTGGCTGCAGCACCACTCTGCCAGCGCGAAGAAATTCCTTCCCTGGGCTGCATCTCCTTCCGCCTCGGAGCCGCTCACTCGCCCTGCTCGGCCAGGATGACTTCAAGAGCTTCAGTGGGTGTGTGGCCATGGGGATGTGTGTGTGGGGGGTGAGCCCTAGTCTTGCTTTGTGCTTATCCCAAGACCCTTATCTGGAATGGGTTTAGGTTTGTGGCTCCCAGGCCGATGGGCCTAGGCCTTCCTGGCACCTCTGCCACCTGTGCTGTTGCTGCTGGGACAGGGCAGTGCTGTGCATCCTGAAGGCCACCAATTCACACCCGTGTCCTTGTTGCTCCCCCAGGAGCTTCTGTGATGTGAGCGATGCTTTGGGTGCTGGCCTGTTCGACTGCAGCTACTCTGTCCCCGACCCACAGCTGGTCCGGAGGATTGTGTCCCAGGTAGAGTTCTACCTCTCTGACGAGAACCTGGCCAAGGATGCCTTCCTCCTGAAGCACGTCCAGAAGAACAAGATGGGCTTTGTCAGCATCAAGTTGCTCACGTCCTTCAAGAAGGTAGGCTGGTTATGGCAGGAGGCAGCCTCCACATGGAGGCTTTAGTTGGATGAGAGAACTGTGAGGAAGCACTGGTGGCATGGAGTACAGGGGAGCTGTGGCTTATTGCTGGGGTCCTTGGGAATCTTCTCTAATCCCCAGCAGTAGTTGGGTGAAGGGTGACATTGCCCTGCTGTGACTTTGGGGTGAGGGGGCTGCAGCCTGCCTGGACTGCCAGGGAATGCAGCGGCCTCCTTTTCACCGCAGGTGAAGTACCTGACACGCGACTGGCGGCTCACGCTTTACGCCCTACAGTTCTCAGAGCTGCTGGAAGTGAATGAGGAGGGCACCAAAGTGAGGCGGCGGGTCCCCCTCCCAGAGTCCCTGCTGAGCATCCCCCCCAGCAAATTGCTCCTGGCTTGGGACCCACTGCCTCAGGAGCTGGGTATGCTGCTGCCACTCCAGAAGAACTTCATCGAGACCATCACGAGGATGTTCAGCCCCTTTGGCGCAATCGCCTCCATCCGCATCCTGCGGCCGGGCAGGAAGCTGCCCTCAGATGTACGGAAATACACGGTGCGCTTCCCCGAGCTGCTGAGTCGCTGCTGTGCACTGGTGGAGTATGAGAGCTTGGAGAGTGCCCGCAGGGCCTTTGAGGACCTGAGCCGCCCTGGCTCCGCAAGCATACGGGTGGTACGGCTCTCAGGGAAGGGCTCAAAGAAAAGTGTGACTGAGAGGGAGGCAGCGGCAGTGGAGGAGACGCTGGGATGGAAGGCACAGGCAGCGGCAGCTGAGATGTTCCCTTACAGCCTTGAGGACTCCTTGCTGTGCAGCTCCCTGGAGTCAGACACGGCCCAAGCCTCATTGCCCCTCCTCCTCTCAACACCCTCCAGGCCTGATGGCCACAGTGGCTTCAAGCCTGGCTCCTTTGGCAGCACCTTTACCAGATCGCTCCTTGCCAGCAAGGTCTTTCCTCCACTAACCACAGAGCTGAGCACTGGTGGCTGCTTTGGCCTTGGCTCCAGCCCTGAGAGCTCCCAGGGCCTTGATTTTGGCTGGGGGAGCGGGGTAGGTGCGTGGACACCCTGGGGTGGCAGCACAACCCCTGACCCCCCTCTGGATGCCAAATCACCTCCCGGCAATCCCCTGGCTGTGAAGCAGGTATCAGAGTCCCTCGGCCTCTGTGCTGGTGTGCTTCGCCTGCCACATGGGCCTGATGGCACCAAGGGCTTCTACAACAGCATTGGGAGAGGAAAACTTGTCCTCAAGCACTAAGGCTCCTTTGTGTTTTGGTTTGGGGATTATTTTTGGTTTTGTTTTTCCTTATTGTGTCAAGAAGAATAACTTGGTGGCCCAGAGAGCCGCGGGCGGTGGCAGTGCAGCTGTTTTGGGGGTGAGGATGCTCGGGGCAGAGCAGGGTGTGAGCTGAGACACTGAGCACCAGAAGAACCCAGCGCCATGCTCAGGCCAGCAGCCACCACTCCTGCCAGGGCCCAGGCCAGCCCTGGGTGATGCTGCTGGGATTCTGTCATGTTGGGTCCCCCCACGTCCCTGGGGCCAGTGACAATGGGGACACTGAGAGCTCCTGCATGAGCATGGCAGGACAGCGCTGCCTCCTGAAGGTGCTGTTGCATGCATTGGTGTAAAGTTGTGGAGCTCGGATGTGAAATGTTCAATAAAGTGAGATGAAGTTTCCAGGCAATTTCTGGTTATGGCAGTGATTTATTTATGATGTTTTTTCCTTGATGTCTTTTTCCTTACTTTCCTGGTGTTGTGGCTGTCCAAGGTGCAGCGAGACAAGGGGAGAAGGGAGTTGCCTGCCAGCAACTCCATCCCTTGCCATTCTTTGGGTCATTTGGGGTTATTTTCCTGCAGCAGTGAGGATGAGCCAGGCTCTGGAGCTGAGTCTGGTGAGACCCAAGAATGGGAATTACCTTGAGGTCTATAAGGGCTTTGTATTGACCCTTGCCCCTACAAGAGAGGATGCTGGCTGTGCTCAATGTGAAGGCAGTACAGCATTTATTTATTTATTTTTGTCCCCTGTTCTCATTCCAGGGGCTCAGTGCAGCGCTGGGGATGCTACTTCCAACGTGGGGCTGTGTTTGTGAGTCCTGCATAGACCTGTCTGTCCTGGCCTGTCCCACCAAAGAGCTCCCCCCTCCCAAAGGGACTGGGAGGTCCACCTTCTACATTTGTCTGCCTTGCTGGTGATGGCTTCATCCTGGGGATGGTTTGGTGGCTCTCATTTGGGGCTCAGTGTTGATTTTGTACCTCTGCCATTTCCTGCTGTCTCTGCATTTCCTCCACCCCCACAGGCATGGAGTCCTATGCAGTTCTGAATAATTAACTTTTTTTTTTTTGGGGGGGGGAGAGAGATGAAAGCTAACCTACTACATCCTTATCCCCTTCCTCCTTATCCCCGTCCCTCCCACCCCTACAATGGCTTTAGTGCTGCCCTCCCACCCCAGCGCTGGCTGTGGAGGCTTTGGGCTTGCTGCCTTTTTTTGGCAATGATCTGTTCCGCCGCTTTTTCCCTCGCTTCTCCAGCTTGGTGTTGGGATGAAATGCGTTGTCCTGTGGTGACAGCAGTACTGGCAGGTCCCACTGCGGCTCTTCCAGGTTCAGCCTGATCTCCTCAAGGTGCTCCATGCTTAGGATGGCATTGGAGGCCTCAGGGATGCTGTAGTCAGAGGAGAGCATCTCCTCGGGCAGCCAGAGCGAGCTGATGTCATAGCAAGGGTTGGAGCTGTTGGTGTCACTGGGGTCCTCAGGTATGGGGACACTGCTGGGACTGTCCTGGCTGCACTCCCCTGCCCCCAGGGAACAGTCAAAGAGCCTCATGGCCTCCTCCAGCAGCACCTCCTCAGGCAGCAACATGGGGCTCTCTGGGGCATGTCCCATTGTTTGGGTATGAGGGATGATGGAATTGCCCAGGGCTGCATCACCATCAGTAGGGTTGTCACTGTTCAGGGAGATGCTGCTGTCCTCAGGGTCATTGCTACCCAGGGGGGTGCCCCCACCCATGGATGCCTCCATGGGCACAGCTGTGCTGGAGAGTTTCATCTGCTGGAGCTGACCCTCCAGGTGCTGGAAGCTGGGGAAGGATGGTGGCAGCACTGGGGGGGCAGGGACTGCCACCTTCCCCTGAGGGTCATAGGGCATTAAGAGCTGCAGGGGGGGAACCCAGGCTGGGGATGCCTCGCAGCTCTGGGGACCCCGTGGGGCAGTGCTGGGCAGTGAAGCGGAGCCAACGAGCGTGAAGGTTGCTGGCGAGGGGAGGTTGGTGGTGGTCCACTCTATGTGGAAGACGCGGGGGTCGAAGAAGCAGCCGCATGGAGCCATCTGGAGACCTGCGGGGTCAGGTGGGAGCTGTAGGAGCTTGGGGGGGGAATGCTCCTTGGACATCCCCCTCTCCTCCCTCCCCAGGCTGCCCTGGGCTTGCTGAGCCCATACACTGTCGGAGACATGGGGACACCAAACCTGGAGGGGGGGCCCGGGGCATGCCGGATGCCACCATAGCTGGGGGTGCCTGGAAGGGGTGCTCCAGCCTGGGGTTAGGCAAGCCTGGAAGAGAGAGAGACAAGGAACCACCATCAGTCACCTCCAGAACCAGGGTGGGGGCAAGAGGAGGAGGGCAGGATGCGATGAAGGAAGGGATGCAGAGTTTGCCATCGAGCATCTGTGGGCCGCAGGGCCGGACCCTACCTGCAGGGTAGAAGTTTTGGGTGAGGACGAATGGCTGAAGGGGCCAGGGTGCCTGGGGGCGCTGGTGGCCGCGGGGCGGGTGCCATGGGGCTGGCAGCTCCATGGCTGGTTACAACTCCAGGTCTGGCTGCTTCTGTTTGTGGGTCTCCTAGGAAGGACTGTGAGGGCTTGCCGTGTTCCAACCCCACCCCCCAACTTCCCCAAGGAGAGAAAGGGTTAATCGGGGCTGCGGTGCCCCCACACCTGCAGGCAGTTGTAGGGTGCTGATAGGGCAGAGCCTGGGGCTTGTTGCCCTCATGAAATACAGCCCGGAGCAGCCTGGGAGCCTCTTTTGGGGTCTGCAGCGGGATGCGTGGGGACAGCGTGGGGCTGCTGGGGACAGGAACAGCCTGGTAAGGTCCGGGGCGTGGGGACGGAGCGGGGGAGAGGGCACCCATGGCCCGGCAGAGCTCAACCTGGGGACACCCCCAGCGGGTGCAGGCGCGGCGCGGCCGGGAGATGGAGCGCTCGCACTGCCTGCAGCTGCTGAAATGCTGCTGAAGTCCTCAGCAGCAGCGCCCTGCAGCCGTTGTGTCCTCTCCCTGCATTTGCCATTTGCTGCTGATTTTTGTGCAGCGGGGGCCCGGCTGCGGTGCCGAGAGCTTTGGTCCTCCCCTGCCTGGGTGTGCTGGAGGGGGTTGTTGCCCTGTGCAAACCCACAGGTGCTCAAGGTTGTTGGTAAACAGGCTGTGAAATGGAAACCACTCTCTTTCTTTTGGAAGATATTTCTGAAGATGCTGTTTATTCCCTCTTCGTGTGCTGCCTTTTTTTTTTTTTCCTCACTTTTTTTTTTTTTCAATGTGCTTGTGAACCCGTGTGCCTCAGATGAAGCCCTTACTGAGTAGCAAAAGTGTTGCTGCAGAACAAAGACAAATGAAGGCGTTGTCACAGCCTTTGTGCCAGGGGCTGTGGGCTGCTGAGGGTGAGCCAGGCAGCGCTGGGGACGTCCGAGAGGTGAGACGTCCCACCGCCGGGCTGTGCGTGTCTGGGGCTGTGTATGGAGCCCCATCTAGGGTCCCAGGATGTTGTGGAGCTGGTGGGGATGTTCGCTGCCTGGCACAGAGGGACGTTGGGTTAAGAAGTCTGTTGTTGCCACTTTGCCCAGCCTCCACCCTCCAGTGTGCTGAGAGCCTCCACCAGGCACATGGGTGCACAGGTTTCCCATATAGGCTGGGACAGGGATGTCATTAATTTAATGACTTTTGGTGTGAGCCTTGGCATCACAGTGTGTGAGCATCAGCTGAGCAAGAGCTGCCTTGGAAAGCTGCCCAGGAGCATTGGGCTCTGCCACAGGCCACCTGTCCTTCCACCCTGTCTCTGCCCTTGAACCCACTGCCCCTAAATGTGTCTGCTCCCCATGTGCTCCCAGTTCAAGGCACCTTGTGAGGATTGCCTGGCTTAAATTTTGCAGCTGTGGCTTTTCAAAATTTTTTTGGAGGCCCCATTCTGTTTCCTTCTGTCCAGTGAGGCTGTACCCACCCATGGGGAAGCTAATGGGGTCTGTATGCTCCTTCCCACCTGCTCCGCTGCTCTGTGAGCCCTGAACCTCAGCCCTGCCAGAGCTCCTTGGTGGCAGAGTGATGCCAGGCAGCATGTGAACATTGCTCATCACCACCAGGAAATCCACTCAGCACTGCTTGCTCAGGAAGCTCATTCAAACAGCTATGTTCTTTGAGCATGAAAGAAATACCCACTGTTGTGGTGCATGGCTCTACCTCGCGTGAGCTGCAGGCTTTTTAGGAGGAAAAGGAACAAGCTGCTTCAGCTGAGCTGTCATGGACATGAGCTGTCTGGCTTGTGGCTGCCCCTCATTGACATGCTGCATCCATGGAGTGAGTCCTCATGCCACAGAGTGAGCGCATTTGTGGTTGTTTTCTGTACTTGGCAGCCTTCACATGCTGCGTTTGTTCAAGTGATCCAAACCTAGAGAAAGACCTTGAGGGAGCTAGGGAAGGTCATGTATGTGGTGTCACTCACCCTGCTTTCATTAATCCTCTGCACAAAAAGGATGAAATGTTTTTGATGAAAAACCAGCAGCTCTGCATCCCCCTCCCCCAGCAAAGCCCTTGGAGGCGCCATGCTTCCCCATGGCACTTGACATCCAAGAAATGGCAAGTGCCTGTGCCTGCTCCCAGGAAGGGACAGAACTCTGCACAATATCAGATGCTGGGACACTGGGTCTGTTTGTTATCTACAGGACCCCTAGGGATTGTGTCAGTACAACCCTTCCCCGTACATGAAGGATTTGGCACTACCAAGGATATCCTGGTAGGAACAGAGGCCTCTTGCTCCCACAATGTGAAGAGCATGTGGAGTGGGGTGATTGGGACAACTCCCACTGTGAACTGAAAGCTGAAGATCTCTTCTGGCCTGTATCCTCTTAATTAAACAGATTGCTCTGTCAGTGAGGCACCTCTGGCTGCAAGACTACACAAGTGCAAGGCCATCTGCTGTGCAACTTGTGGCAGGCAATGATGCTCAGGGCAAGAAAGCCACCACACTTCTAAAAACATAAAACTTTATTTCATTTCTTTGCGTAGCTGAGCAACCTGCTCTGCAAACACCCACCATATTAATGCTTTCCCTTGACTTGATGCCATAGGAAACAGCCTCATCAGTCCTATCTGTAGGAATTTGCCTTGTGTTTAGGCAGGAAGGTAAAGTTGG
This sequence comes from Anas acuta, assembly GCF_963932015.1. NCBI lineage: Eukaryota > Metazoa > Chordata > Aves > Anseriformes > Anatidae > Anas > Anas acuta. Next base: position 560,471 of record NC_089004.1, on the reverse strand, counting down.
TAGGAACAGGTCCCAGAAGCAGCTCACTGAAGAAAAAAAAAGTAAGGTTAGTACAGCAGAGCTGCTGCTACCCACCTGCATGGCCCTCTGGCTCTACAGCAATGGTTACTACAGCCACATGTATCCAAATCAAGCTTTTACCCTCCTGAATATGTGAACTGTTGCTGCATGCAACTGCCCCTAGCACTGAGCTTTAACCCTGAACCACAGCACAGGAGGGATGCAAGCTCCACGTATTGGCAATGCCCTTGCTGCTGGGGAGTCACTGAGAGTCAATGCCAAAATGGGTTTCTAAGTTTGGTGATCCAAATACCAGCCTCACTGCTGGAAACCACATGCCTAGAATCAACACAAGCCTCTGAAAGCTCCTCCCCACCTCTTGCTGTGCTCGTGCAGAGCCAAAACTCTGTTAGTGCCAAAAAGCATTAAGGTTGGATCCTAAAATGATGTAAGCCAGTGCTATTGTGAGTTATCCTAGCTTAAGACTTCAACTATTTCACACTTTGGAACCCACATTATGTTTTCAGCGCAGAGTAATTTTCTGTATAGTCAAGGAGGCTTAACGTATTTCCTGGATGCTCATTCAACATAGCCATCATTAAAACTTTCCGTAAGACATGTCTGCAGAGAGTATCCCAGCAGGGCATATAATTGCATAATGAGAGAAGCTATGAATCTACAGCTCAAAAGAGGGTATGCTTGGAGGACTCCTGATTTGGGTTAGAATCTCCTTAGCAGCTCCTAAGCAATCTTTAACAAATAAACCTAATCTGATCCAAAATTGTGAGTTCCTATGGCTGTGTCTATTACATGGCCCTGCAAAGAGCACAAGTTTTGCACAGTCTAGTGTGGGCAGGTTCTGCTTGAAAAATGGCATTTTAAAATTCTGATTAAAACTCAATGTAATTTGCATTTAGGCAGCTGTTCCCAATACTAACAAAATGAATGAGGATTAGCAAAAAATAGAGAAGCTTGTAGCCATGCTCTATTTTTGTTAATCTGTTTCCATGACATGGGAAATAGCAGCTGGCTGTGCTGCCTGAGCTCTCATTTTAGCTGGCTGTGAGCTTATTAAGTTACTTCCCAGCCAGTACCTGAGGTCTCATAGATGTGGGGAAAAGCAGTTGCCTGCATTCTGTTGCACAAACTCAGAAATTAGATGCTGAAAAATGGGGGATATGCTCAGTTCTTCTGAATTGGGATTTGGGGCTGCTTTCCTGTTTGGCATCTGTGCAGCCTGGCCGAGCGGGACTGTCTGCACAAAGTACAGAGAGACAGAGCTGAAAGCCTGAGCTGTCCCATCACTGCACATTCCTTTGTTGGTTCCTACGATTGTCCCAGGATGAACAGTGTGTCATGAGAGAGGTCAGCTGTTCTAGATTTGCAGCGGGTACTGAATGCTGCTGAGGCAGATGCAGGGAGTGAAAGCTCTTTATGGCAACTCCAAGCTTGCTTAAAACCTCCAATTAAAGCACCGGTTAACCCTTGCTGGTTTCTTACAGCCTCTTGAGCTTGTGGGAAGGAGTCATCACTGCTCTTTGGCAGATGCATGCAGACACAGGGACTTTGCGGAGCTCTGCTATGTCACAACCTAGCAATTTAAGTGAAATGCAATGCTTTGTTACCTGATCTTAATCCAATCATCCACATTTTGGCTTGCCATCAGCGTCTCCAGATAGTCTCTCCCAATGTAGTAAGGTGGCCGCTCATTGATTTTCTGAGGTAGGTGTTCTAATAATCCAACTGGAATATACCTACAATGAAATATAAATGCTAATGACACTGTGTGCTACTGTTCAAAGGGTGTGGCCTTGCTGTGGAAGAGATTCTCTCAGCTGGGCACAATTACCTGCACAGAAATGAGAGCCATTCCAGCAGGAACTTCCTGGTCTTTTCAACTCCCTGAGTATCTGATCCCCAGTGCTCAAGGCCATAGTTGGTGAAGTCTTTGAGGATATCAAATCTCTCACTGGAGGAAATATCCCAGTGTCTCTGTTCCTTAATTTCAGTAAAAAGCCATGGTTTGATGAGCGCTCCTCTGTAGCAAAATTAAATGTGCATCGTTATTCCTGTGACTGATGCTTCTGAAGACGCCAACCAACTTAAAAGATTTTCCAGCTCTTATTTGCCAGCCAGCGCTACTTTAAAGCTTTCAATTTCAACAGGAAGCTGCTATGAGTTCCCACAGATACACTGACTGTACCAAGTTTCAAAGAGTAATTACACAAAGAGGAAACTTTTCTCATGTTTTGTGTTAGTTTAGATATTTTTTAATTGATTTCTTACTCCTGCATCAACAGGGCCCAGAAGCAAAGGGGAAGAAGTGCAGCCACTTGCCTTGCAATCATAATTCCTGAAACACCCATCTGCATGGCTTGATTAGCATCTTCAAAAGACAAAATATCACCGTTTCCTGTGCAGAAGGGAGAGAGAAGCCAGAGGTCAAAGCGATGCACCAGGGCAAGTCAAAATGAGATAATCCAGACATGGGATAAAATTCAGAACGGACACTGTGTCCAGGAGCCATGCTGTCCAAAGAGGCTCCAGGACTCATGTTTAGAGACTTGCAGGAATGTTTCTGATTAATGTTCCCATTACAAGGAGGAACAGAGCCTTCTCCTTTCTTCTTCTTCATTCCCGACTCCTACCCTCCAGGACTCTCTGTGCCACGGTGCCCACAGGAGAAAGCACCTGCTAAAAAAGTTGTTTTGTGTCCTGCCTGTCCCTTCCACTCCTGCTTTGCTCAGTCCTCACCACTTCTGGCCCCAAGCACATCCGCAAAGCTGAAATGCACAAGACTCACACACTTTGTTCCCTCTGTGGAGTCATGGGCAGTGGTAGGGACACTCCAACCTTTCCCCCTGGCTGAACGTCCTTGGGGGCCTGTGTTTTGTTGTGCGTGTTTTTAAAATAATATGTTTCAAACCAGATATTGCAGCACATCTCAGACCCAATAAACCAGCAACACTTACCAAAAAGAGGCATAGGGCTTGCTATTTTAGCACATTCTGCTATGTAGTCCCAGTCAGCAACCCTTGTGTACCGCTGTTCCCTGGACCGGCCATGAAGCTGGGGAAAGAAGTTATAGAGACCTCACCAAAAGTCACAAAGGAAGTATAGTAGGACGCAAACACTGGAGGAATATGCTTCAACAAAAGCAACACCAAGAGGATGGGGTAAAGGATTCTTCTAGGTGTACAGTCCAGCCAGCTGCTAACAGACTGGGCTGCAGAAGTGGTTAGCAGGGCTGAGAAAGCACTGGAAGCTTTCTGAGTAGCGACTGGGCTATTTGCAAGCCAGAGCAAGAAGTGACAATTTGCAGTGAAAGGGAATATTCACTGTGGGTAGGAACTACTCATACCCATGCAAAAGAGTCCCCAGCCCTGCCACAATGAAGCTTAGTTGAATGAAGTTCCTGTTTCAAAGCACTGCAGCAGCCATCTCCTTTTGTAATAGATACAAGGTTCAAGACAATCAAGGATAATGTCCTAGATATATGAGCATCTGAATTTGTCTTACTAGAAGAAATCACTAAAAGGTAGTACACAGATGATCAAAGGTATTTGGAAGAGCTAGTCAGCTGTGGGGAAGGGGTAAGGTCACCCCCACATTGTGCTCTAGGCTGATATGCAAGCAGAGCTCCCCAGACACCAGCCAACAATCTTTGTCACAGCAAGTAACCCCATACCGTCACCATGGATGCTCCCCACTCCCGGAGCTTGGGGATTATTTTATGAGCCACATTAATCTTTTCTTGTACCCCTGTCCGTATCTTCACGGTCAGTGGGACATCCAGCACCTGCAGAGAGGGCAGAGTGAGGCCAGGCTGGGGCAGGAGGTTGCTTTACCAGCTTTTCTCCTGCTGATAGCAGGTGCTCTGACTCACCAAGTTCATCCCTCGGACAATCTGTTCAAACTTGTTGGTCCGAGTCATCAGAGCACAGCCTCCTCCCTGGAGAAAGAAAGGTGGCACCATGAAGACTTTGCACCAGAGTCTCCTTGCACAAAGAAGCAGCCTTCCGCTTAGGAAACGTAACTAAAACTTGTAACCTCTCCAGATTCAGATGAAGGGGATGCTTCAACAAAGACACCTTTTTCCCTCCTGGCTTCTGCCTGCTGCCAGACAGAAGAGACAGCCAATCCTCCTCTGCTCTTTGAACAGCTTATGGGCCTCCTTACTGGAGTCCATAAGTGAATTGGAAGGTCTGGATCAAACTGGCAGGAGCAGATCAGGTAGCAGGGGATGAGGCAAAAGACAAGTATCTATTGACAGAAACAGGACATGCTGCAGAACATCTTACCTTCTTGTAGACCAGGTCGATGGGACACCCAACATTGATGTCCACAAAGTCCACATCAATTGTCTGGTTGAGGAGCTCTGCACATTTGGTCATTGTGTCTGGAAACGCTCCCTCCAGCTACCAAAGGGGGACAGTTTGTATGAGTTCAAGCAGCAACTTTTCTCCTCAGAACTGAAATATCATCTGTCAGGCTATCAAGATGACAGCAGTTACCTGCACCCCAAAAACATCTTCAGTGTGGTGCCGTTTGAGGAGAGCCCACTCAGAGGACTGGCCCTGAAGCAGGTTTGTGCACACAGCCATCTCTCCACAGGTGATGTCTGCCCCAAAGCGTTTGCATATCCTTCGGAAAGGGAGGTTACCACACTGAAAGAGACAGGTTAATCAGGAGATTTGCTCTGTTCCAAATGTGGTGAAGTCAAATTTTGACTTAGTTACCTACCGTGGTCAATGGAGCCAAGTAGAGCTTGCCTTGGATTTCCAACTGGAAAATAACCAGGGATGGAGGAGCACGTTAACAGAGCTGAACCAGCAGTGGTTAAACCAGAGGAGATTCCAATCAGTGATTTTATCACCTGCCTTGAAAAAACTCAGTGGAAACCCAGAAAATCACTGTTTTTGTTCAGAACCTCAACTGTTCCCTGACAGTTCAGTAAAAGAAACAGAAACTTTAACTGCTCAATTGTTTTCACTGCTCAGCTTGGAGAAAACTCAAAGCAGTTCGAGATATAGCAGGATGCTAGACTGGCTAACGGACACCATGACAGAGGTGAGGGGAAGGAGGCGATACTGGGCCGGAGAGCACCATGAAGTACATGCAGATCTACCAGCCCCAGCTTTCCCTGCAGATCATTTCCACCCTCACTGAGCTCAGCTCCTACTCTCCTTCACGTTCAAGGGGCTGAATCTCCTCTCAGTTCTCATCCTTCCAATAACATTGCCATGGTCCCAACAGCTCACCTGCCCACACCCTTCCCCTCTCATGACAGTAACGTGGGGACAGCAGCTCTGTCCTCTGCCTGCCTCTCACCCAGCTGTCTCTTCTGTCTTCCTAAGGACAATTTCAACCAGTGGACAGGGATATGAGAGAGCTGCCCTTGCTGTCACTGCTCACCTTCTTCTTCTCAGATGGCCGCAGCTTTACAATATCTTCATCTGTCACCAAGCCAGCTGTTTTGATGGGACATTCCCCCTCACCCTCTATGGGGACGGGACTCTGCAAGGCAGCTTGTTTGGGATCTCCTCCCTCCTCTGGTATCACCAGACATTCTGGGGTGTCTCCCAGGCCTTCCTGGGGCATTGTGTAGTTGGACACCTCCAGATCCTCTGCAGAGCACCCCAAGGCTTTGCCTCCCTTCCCACTGTTTTTGTGGGGCTTGGCCAGACTGCGGAGGTACTCATCAGCCTTCTTGAAGCTAAATTTCTTCTTGCGCAGCTGGTGCTGGAGGTCCTTGGAGAGGTTGTTTCTCACCAGTGATTTCCCCTCCCACTGCTTGGTCAGGTCTGTGTTGATGATGTTTTGGTAGCCATCCCCAAGGTGGGCCTTGGCAAAGCGGCAGGTGATGCCATAAATGCACTTGCCAAAGGTTTCAAAGAGCACGCAGCTGTGCCCTAGGTCAGGCGGCTTTGTGGCCATGTATTCACTGATGTCATGAAGGAAGCGACACCGTGGACCGAAGTAGCACTTATCTGCACAACCCTGAAAATAATAAAAGGGGAGATTAAAACCTCTGCCCTCCACCTGCACACATGCTTGCCTGTACCTTCTACCACCACTGATGTGAGCCTGGGTCCACCCCGGGCTGGAGAGGGGACAAAACTGCAGTGAGCATCTGTCAGGCCGTGGATGATGTTGGGGATGCCATGAACTGCTCTCCGGAACGTGCTGGGGCATACTGAGTACTTGAGGAGATGTTTTAGCTTTATGGCCTTGGAAAAGCTGCCTTGTCCTGTTCAGCCTCACCCTGTTACACGTTCTCCCAACAAGTCAACTGAAGCAGTTCTGCCTCAGCGCCTTCCTGCTGGGAGTTTGCTTCAACCTCTGCCTTCAATCCTCCAGAATGCATTCTCCAAGACCCAAAAATAAACGACCCCCCCTGGGCAAAGCTGAGCAGGACCCCACTTCGTACCTGCGTTACTGATGGGCACAGCCTGCTCTTCTCGTAGTGGTTCGGCTTCATGCACGGCCTGCTCTTGTTCTGCCCCCGGGCTCGCTTCCTCTCCGCAGGCACCTTCTCCCCTTCCCCAACACCCTCTTGGCTCTCTGCACCCAGGCCATGCTCGCTCAGCCTCCCTCGTTTCGCAGGGGGTTCACTCTGCTCACTGCCAGCCTCTTCCTCCTCCTCCTCAGCCTCTCCGTCGTCTCTGTGCTGGCCGCTGGCCCTCAGGTAGGCGTGGAACCGCTCCCTGGAGGCAACGAACCTGCAGCCCCGGACAGCCCGTCAGGAGCCCGAACCGTCCCCGGTCCCGCTCCCACACTCCATAAAACAGCACCGGAGGTGGGAAGCCCTGATGACCCCTCGGGCCGCAGCCCGCTCCCAACCCGCCCCACCGAGAGGGCCCCAGGGCCCGGGCCGGGCCCTCACAGGGTCCCGGGGCCGCCGCCCCCAGCCCTGCACCCACCGCGCCTGGACCGGAGCCACCCCTGCCGCCGCCGCCATCTTGTTGCCGCACGCGGCGATGACGTCCGTCACGTGACCGGGAGTCGGTATAAAAGGCCGGGCTGGGGCCGGGCGCCTTCATTGTGGTGGGCTGGGCGGGCTGCTGAGGGGTGGCTCGCTGTGGCTCTGTGCGAGGGGCTAGGTTTGGGCTGGTGGGAGGCTCTGGGCTTGCTGGGGCTTCTGTGCCTGCCTTGTAGGTTGGCGCCGTGCTGGCCCCTTGGGTGTTGAGAGGGTCTCTGCGCTCGCTCTGTCTCTCCCAGCTCTGCTGTGGATTTCTCTGTTCTGTATCCCAGCCCCCGGGTAAGACCTTGCTGCTGTGGCCTGAGGGATGGGGCTGGTGATGGCAACGGAGGAGGAGGTGTCCCTGGTCTCGTCGTGTCTTGGGGCTGGCACAGGGGAGGTGCTGGGTGTGCTGCCTGTGGGTGGCTGTCAGAGGGAAGAGGTGAAAAATACTGCACCAGTTGGGCTGTGCAAATGACAGTGGAATGTGAGACAAGGCCACTTTGTCCCTGGGGATTTGGGTTGTCTTCCAACATGGGCTGGAGCCACCGTAAAACAACACAGGCCTGTGGTGCTGCTCTGTGCTCCTGGTACTTGTGCTGAGGAGGCTGTCCCTAACTCTGTGCGTGGCTGGTGCTCCAGAGACTGTCTGGAGTATGGATTCTGCCCTTGTGTTTGGTCTGGGGGTGGAAGTTGGGGCTTTAAAAATAAACCATTGTGTAAAGCCTCTCTTCAGTGAGGGACTTATACGCATATGATGTCTCCCTCCTGTGTTGCTGTTGTATCTTTCCATGTGTTTGCAGCACTTGTTACAGCCTTTCTTGGTCTGTGTTCCTTGCATGCAAGAAGCATCTGCAATCCTCCAGATGTGTACATGGTACCCCTGGGTTTTGAATAAGAAATACCTTGTAGCGTGGGGCTTGATGCTTCATGGGAGCTCTCCTGCAGGAGGCTTTGCTTCCTTTCCTTTCCAGCTCAGGTTCCCATCCCTTTCTTGCAGCTGTAATGTGTTATCCATGCAGCCTTCTCAATTGATTTGTGCTTAGACCTGGCTGCCAAAAGGGAGAGAAATATCTGTGAAATCTAGATGAAGACAGGAACATCTCCATTTTCTTTTCTTTCCCCTGCACTGGCCCGAGGGCCTTGCTGGACCCTTTTGTCAGAATAAGAAATTGCCTTTTCCTTGCTGTGAGCCCAGGAGAGCTGGCAGGAGCATAGTTTGTTTTCTGCTGGAGCACAGGTACCAACCAGAGGAGGGAGAAGGTACCTTGTGGTTCTGCCTTCAGGGGCTGCTAGAAGCTGGTGACAAACAGCTGTTCTTGTGGTGTTGGGGGATTACTGCAGTGTGTTTATGGGCATGCAAGGGTTGTGTATGCACATAGGACAGGGGTAGAATTGCACATGGGGCTTTAATTTGGGTGTTTTCCTGCTTTCTGTTGCCTTAATGCAGTTGTCTCTAGATGTTCCATCAGAAACGTCTTTTGGGGGGGGATCTGGGAGCCTGGTAGGGTGCTTCTGCTGAGGCTGTTGCTGAGGGTGGGCAGGTTGCAGGACTGAGACAAGCTGCTGTGAGAAGGACTTTTGGCTGATTGGATATTAATTAGTTCTGGAGAGAAATATGAGGAATGTAGAATACTATTTTAAGCTTCAACTTGGCTGAGGGAAGGAAGGAAGGAAATGAGGCCCTGGGGATTAATGAAGTGATTTCACTGATGTTTTCTTGGGGCAGCAAGCCTGAAGTCAGAGTGCTTCTGACTTGCAGTACTCAGCTGAGGTCAGGCTTTCATATCTCATCTCCTCTCAGGGTACTGGTGCAGTGGCTTTATGAGACTAAGCCTCAGGCAAGCTTTCTGTCAGACCCTGGTGGAGGCTGTGAGAGGAGCACAAAGCCCCTGGCATGGCCAGCACTGCCGCAGACTGTGGGGCATCCAGTTGGAGCCAGCCGCACGTGCATTGTGCTGTGTGCCGTGCTGCAACACAATTACTTGTGTGTGGTGCCATGAGGGCTTGGCTGCATGTAGCTGAGCATCTTGAGGTGGAAGAAGTCAGGATCTCTGCTAAATACAGGGATGTGCTTTGCTTGTTGGCTGCTTCAGCTCTTTCACCCCTTGCTGTGTTCTGGTGGTGATGAGGCTGTCAGCAGGCAGGGAAACAAATAACCACTTCTGTGGGCAAGCAAGTGCTTTGGTTGCCAGAGCTGGGCTTAACATCCATCAGCAGCACTAGAGCAGCTTTGGAGCAAACCAATACCCAATAGCATAAAGGAAAAGGCCAAGTCAGGAAAAAAGGAAAGGTTGATTACAGGGAAGTGTGATATGTATACAAGAGTAGCCAAGTCAGAAAAAGTTCAGCTACTTCAACATCCAAGTCAAACAAGATGCCTGTATTAACAAAAATACACCTTCCATGGGCTCCCACACAAAAATCGGATGTGTCAAGCCCTTGGTTCTGGCTACTACACCCAGGCATTAGCTGAAAAACGAGGTTCTGCAGCAGCCCTGAGATGTTACCTCTACAGCTGCAGTGGGTGAGAGTGGGGATAGAAATTTGGCCTGGTGACATTTGTTTGGATGCCTTTCATAGTATTGCAGTAATGTTCTGACAACCTGTTCTGGTTAATTGTGTACATGGGCAAATGTCACGGAAGACAGGTGTGAGATTTTTTTGGGTTATGTATGAGCAGAGCAGCCAGAGCTGGAAGCAATCCACTGGGTCCTATCCATCTTTTGGTCAAAGCAAAATCCATTCCTCATGTCTATTGCTTCCTCTCTTATTCAGTCTTGTTTTTAAAGCCCCATGCAACAGAGCTTCTAGCCTTTTGCAAAGGGGACTATTCCTGATGCTCATAAATCTACTATCAGGAAGCTGTTTCCAAGATTAAAGCTTAAATGTTTCCCGGCTCTGGTTTCATCCCCAGCTCCCAGTTTGCTCTTTGCTGTAATCACCAGATCTTGGTCTCCTCCCAGTACCTGGCAGTTTCTGAGGATGCACCTGGGGGGGTCTCTGTACCCCATGGCACAGTGCCTCAAGAAGACCTGTGTGGGATGCTATGGAATAGGGTGTGCTCCTCAAAGGGTTGTAAATGGTGTGGCCAAGCTTCAGGCAGGCAGTTGTGTGATGGTGTTGAGAAAAATATCTCTTCCTGTAGTTCTCTTGGCTTTTTTACGAGCTGCTTGGAGCGCTGACTTAGCGTTTGGCCCATGGATAGGATAGTTAAAGGTCATTATCTGGGCAAGGCCTGTGTGGTTTTGGGACAGGCTGTCAATCCCCTGGAAGGGGATTGGAGTTCAAGGTCCATTGGGGATGTATTGTCTGTGATAAGGGCAAGAGGAGTGGTAGTTCCTGGGAGGAACTACGATAATGTGCCATGGTGGGCAGTCTTGGGTTGGCACCATCAAGCCTGGTGCATGGGCAGGGACTTCCAAGGGAAATGTGCAAGTGACTGGGGCTGACTTGGGTGTGGTGGGAGCCCGAGTCCCCTGGAGATGGCAATCAGCCCTTCATTAGTAAAGTTTGGAGAAGGCCCCAGATCTTTTCATCAGGCCCTTAAAGTAGCAAGGGGCTGAGGCAGCAGCCACAGGAGAGGCTGAGCACTTGGCAGAGGCTGCTCTGCATGATGGAGGAGATGGGGTATGGTGGGCATGGCAGCGGGGAAGGACCCAGCACTCTCTCCTTCTGGGAGCCTGGGGATTTGAGCAGCCTTCAGTCACCTTTCTGGTGGCCCTTTAGACCCCCAGCCTCACCATGCTCAACCCTACTCTTCCGAGGGCCATTTTGGGGCAGCTCCATAGGCTGGTGAGGTTGAGGCTCCTGTCCTCTGACCTGTCCCCTGTGGTTGCCTTGGCTAACCCCAAAGGGCTCAGTGCTCTCTTGTGGTTTCAAGGTGGGGTGAGGGTCTGGGCAGGCAAGGTGTGTGCCTTTATCTGGCCTCTGCAAATGCCCTCTGCCACCAGATTAAATCTTTTTGTACTTTGCTTTTTCATGTAAAAATAAAAATTAACACTGATATTTCCTTCTGACATTTAACTCAGTCAATAAGTGACAAATCGAATAAACATTCCTGTTTCACTGGGACAAAAGCTCCAAGATCCTGCTGCGACTAAAATGTTTCATCGTTTCCGAAGTCAAATGTTTCAGTTAGAGAGGAAAAAAAAAAGAACTAAAAATGATGCATTTCAATGTTTTTCTAATTATTTCCCCCATTTTGGCTGAAGCTATTAGACAAATTTGGCCCCACTTTGCAAATAGTTTTGGAAGCTTCCAAAACTTCTATTTTGGTGACTTTTCCCATCATTGATGAATAATAGCTTGATCTCTGCCCTGCTCACCAGCTGAGATCTCATTCACTCCCCTGTTCTCATCCTTCCAGGTTTGCTACTTGGTCCTGCCCAGGTGGCTGGGGCCATGTCTATGCTGCATGGCCTTGCTGCTACTCACACCAGGACACCGCAAGGGGTGTCCCTGCCTTTTCCCATGCTGGGTGTAAGCTGAAAGGCATACGCATGTGTATTGGGTGTTCCTGCATGCACAGGCTGTGAGACTTGTGTTCTTCTGTGTCCTTCTCAGGTTTGGATGAAGCCTTGGTGCTACACAGTGGTGGTGCAGGATCATCTCTAGAAGGCCCAGCAGTCCCACCGATGGCAAACCCAAGTTAATGCTCCCTTCTGGTCCCTCGTGGTCCCCAGCATGCGGTGTTTGCTGGATCCCAGGTGAGTGATGAAGCAGCTGGGTTTGGAGGAGGAAAATGAGCATCTTGCCCCCACAAAATGAGCTGGAGAATCTGCAGATGGGCTGGGGTCTTCTTTGTTGACTTTGTTCCCATGCCTGTTCTCTCTGCATGAGTCAGGCGAACATTATGTGTTGATTTTTTAGGGTCACAGATGGTTTTGTTTAGTTTATTAATCACACTTAGCGTGGCCTGTGACTGCAGCAGGGTTGCTCCCAGTGGTGGGTACTGAGGAGAGAGAACTGCTGGCTTAAGCATGCCCTTCTGCTTGTCAGTGTGGACATTCCTGAGCTTTGACCGTGGTTTTCTTCTTGCAGTGGCCCTGGGAACTGCCCTGCCTGGGGACAGATGTTACCCTGGGGACAGTAGTGAGGCAGCAGAACCCCATCCCTCTGCTTGTGCATTGCCAGCTCAGGAAGGGCTGAGAATCTCAGTGCTGGTTTTATCCAAAGCCCTTCTAGCCTCTGGCTCTTTGAGTCTGTACTTTTTCCTCCTCTTCCGAAATACATGATAAGACTCATCTGTTTTAGGGGATCTGTTTCATTTTTGTGCCCCTCCAGACTGCCCAGTAGTGCCTCAGAGTGATCTGTGCCCATGTGGTGACTGTAGCCTTCCTGCACCTTCAGCTTGGCCACAGAGCACTTGCTTGGCTGGCATTGGTGTGACTTACAGGCTAGCTTGGCCCTTCTGCAAAAAAAGAGGAGTCATTCTCTCAAGTGAGCGGGGAAAGGCACATGAGATGGAAGTATTATCTGCAGAAAGTTTGTTTTTTTTTTTGAGATGGAAGGATGTTGCTCTTCCCTCCCATAGCAAAAGGCTTTGGTTTAGCAGTTGTAATGAATATCGTGAGCTTTAGGATGCTTACACAGGACAAACCACCCCTCTTGGCTCTCTGTTGTGCTTGAGCAGCTGCTGGCAGATCTGCTCGTGCAGTTGGAGGGTGAAGGACTTAGTGGTGCTGAGAGCAGCTGCTAGCTTCTTCCACATTGACCTTAGCAAGCAAATGGACTTTGGCTGGGGTCTTGGAGCCTGAACATGAGCTGAGCTCCCAGAACTCGCTGTACTGCTAGGGAGTGAGGAGGCTGCAGTGTGTGCTATGAGAGCCCTGATGCTCTCCTTCCTGGACTAGAAGGCTCTGCAGCCTTCCAATATCCAATGGCTTCCCTGCCACCCCCTGTCCTCCCCAGCAGGGACAAGCTCTGCAGGCTGGCTCAGCTCTGCCCTGCCTGCACTACTGGCTCAGAGCATGCGCTCCCCAAATTGAAAAAGTCAAAGCCCTTGGCTGATTACAGCAGCTTTTGGCCAAGGGCAGATATGTACCGAGTACCAAATTCCTCTGAGTCCCTGGAGGTGGGTGGCTTGGTTTAGGACCCACATTTTCCCCCCTCTCCGGGAGGTCTCCTGCCCTTCAGTGAGCTCAGTGCGAGCACTGTGGCAGTATGCTGCAGTGTTTATGGGGATGGGGGCAGGTGTGGGGTGATGTGGGGCCCTGCAGGGAGGAGCAGGGGTATGGAAGGTGTGTACACACTTAAGGGGCTATTACAGGTCAGTGCACAAGGGCTTCTCCCATTCCCAGCACAGCTTCTGCTCAGCAGAGCAACAGAGGGACAGGTTCAATGTCAAAAGGAGCAAGCAGCTTATGAAAGCACTAAGAATATAATCTTGCTTTAAGTAAATCCTTGAAAGCTACCCCAAAGTGAGTCAGGAGCAGGCAGACAGAGCCTGTTCATGCAGTTTTTGACCTACGAGGCAGATTGCTAACACAGGCACTCGAACAATGCACGCCTGTCCAGCTGTAAAACAGCTATGCCACAGAGTCATTCAGTTTTAAGAATAGGTGAAGGTTTTCCCAAAGCTTTAATTCAAGGAATAGCATTCCCTTTCCTGGGTGAAGGTAGGGTCGTGGTCCCTGAAGTGCTGTTGCAGAGCTCACTCCCCTGTGGTTGCCCCTGCCCCAGGAGGCTCTGGCTGTCTGCCTGCAGCTGCTGCATCCTACAAAATACTGATACCCCTCTGCTTCAGTGGCAGAACCTCTGAAGTGCCCTTGGAATCCAGAGGCACTGGATTCTGGTGCTGGAAACACCTTTCCTGTGTGGGGTTGGGGTGCAGTGGGCTGTGTGCTTGCCATGAAAAGGGGTTATGAGCATGCTAGAGGAGTGGGTGCTGCAGGGCAGGGTGCAGCAATGCTGGGCTGCGAGGGGCAATCCTGCTCTGGTACCAGCTAGCCCCACTGTGTGCCCCAGTTTTGGGGATGGGCTGCTGAAGGCACGTTTATCTCACCCTGCAGGCTTTGCTGCAGCTCCATTGCTGTGAAGGATAGGATGACAGCAGATTAAGATGCCACATGGCCAGATAAGCATTCCATTGCTAAGTGGAATGGTGTTTAGCAGGAGTAGTGGCACCTGCCACAAGTCAAGCAGTGAGACAGACACTTGGCAAAGTCTCTGTCCTCAGGGGCTTGCTCCCAGATGACCTGATGTGGGAGAGCTAAAGCAAAAGGCGATTTTCCTGACTGCAGTCTGGGGGAGGAGTGCTTTGCATGCCTTCCCTTCTCCTCCAGTCTGGTTAACCATCACGTCCCTTAAATGCATTTTCCCATGAGCTGCCTCCGTGGCCTCATGTTGCTTTTCTCTCCTTTGCATTGGTGCAGCTGTTGGTGTGATTGTAGAGAACTGGTCTGAGGCACTGTTCTGGCTGCTCCTATTTGTGTTTCTCCTTTCCTGGGGCAGGAGCATTTACTTAGCAGGTGTTTCTGGAGCAGGCTGTGTTCTGTGGTCTGAGCTAAGCTGCCTGCAGCCTACAGAACTGAAACAGAGTACAAGTGCTAAATAACCCTGGCTCATTCTGTTGCATCTCCTTCCTCTGCTGTATTATAAAAGCCCTAATTCCTCCTGCTAGGTAATCTCCAAACTGTTGAGGTTGATACATGTGTAGAAGAGCTTAGACAGTTGTTTGCAGCTCAAATACTATGTGGGAGTTGAGAGGCTTGGGTTTTATTCAGAGCTCTGTTGCTTTCTTCCACAGTTTTGCAGCCTTAACCACATGCAAAGAATAAAATGCCTGAGCAGGAGCCTGGACTGTTGATATCCTCCTGGGTGGTATATTCTTTCCCAGTCTCAAAGAAGGTGGGACAACTTTGAAAATGACATGAACCGGGAAACCCCCTGCTTTCCCTGAGGGGGAATACTTCACTTCCATGGACTTAAAATTTTAGACTCGGTTCTTGTGATTTCCTTTGACCTATGCCAGCTCTGTGCCATTGTGAGTCCAAGGATTTTTCAGCCAGCAAACTGCCTCAAATTCATTGCTGCTGTAGAGCTTAGGTTGCTTCTGACAATGTTTTACTCTATGGCCCTGCAGCTCCTGCCACAGCAAGGCCCCACTCTTGTTTTGAGTGTCAGGACACTGATGCGATGTAACCAGAAGCCCCCAGATTTGCCCTCCCCACCCTGCAGCCTCTTGCTGCGGAGCAGTGGAGGCTTGGGCTGGTTGCACGCTGTGCAGCCGCAGTGGTTACAGCTGAATTCTTCTGCGTGGTGTGCTGTACGGTGTCTGCTGCACAGTGATGAGTAATAGTTGCCAGTCCCTATCCATCAAGCATAATTAGTTCTATTTTCTAACGAGCCTTCAGACTGCTCAAGTGGGAGCTGAGAGGAAGACTGAGCACCTTGTCAATGGGCACTTCTTCCAGGAAGGAGGAGAACCATGAGCCTTTTCCACAATGCCTGCTTGCAGAACTGGGACTGTCTCCAGGGCGGGTGGCAGCATCCCAGGGCCTGGAGCAGCAAGCATCAGGAGCCCAAACGCCTGCTCAAAAAGGAGAAAAGCCCCAGGTGGGTGGTGAAAACTGTAGGGGCCAGGATGAAATTAGGTAATCGCTGATGCTTTGTGCTCTTCTGTGCCAGTGTGTTTGGTGCTGTGGTCCTGCCCAGTGACCTAGGTTCCTGCCTATGCCTCTCATAAACAGTGGCATCATGGGCAGATCTTATCGTGTTTTTCCTTGAAGTGGCTGTGGTTTATTTTTCCTGAGAAAGGATTTGTTTTTTAGAAGATATCAATTAAAATCTGAAGCTGTTCCAGAGAGGGTGTTGGTTGGATGAGTGTATTTTAATAGTTTTTGTTGGTTTTGACATTGTTGACACATCCATTAGGCAATGTACCAAGGAAAATGGGGAGGGGTTAGACTAAAGCAACTTTGTCTTTTGAAATGTCCATTAATCTCCATTTATATAAGGACACTTTTTTCCAGAGGTTGCAATTAAGGCATGTTCCCGTTGACCTGGTAAGTTGCCCCTCTCCCCCTGCCCCCCCCCCCCCCCCCCCCCCGGTCTCTGATTTAGTGCTTTGACAAAATGTTCTGAATTTGGCTTTTCCTGTGATTTGGAGTTTGGTGAGCTGTGTGTGCTTTATTTTATTTTATTTTATTTTTTTTAGGAGAGCTGCATCTTGCAGGGTGAGAATTGTCCCTTCACTGCTGGACACATAGTGGCTCAGTTCTGTAAGGGGCCCTGCACATACTCAATGTGTGCTGCTGATCCTTTGTCTTTTGGCTCTTGTTCCTCACCTTCTTGGCCAGGGCTTGTACCCTGTTGCACATACTGTGGTAGCATGGAGCAGCTCCATGTAGGCTCTGCAGAATTTACTCTTCTTCCCATAAAGTTCCTGCTGCCAAAGAAAAACTGGCAGAAAAAACTCACTTCAGCTTCTATCTTGCCTGGGAATCAGCACTGTTGCTGCTCAGGTTGGAGCACCCATCTTTGACCTGTGTGCCCAAACTCAATAAATCAGTGCCCTCACATGGAGTAAAAACCAATGAGTCCTGATCCTCCAGGTGTTGCTTTTTCTCAGGACAAGTTTTGAGTGAGGGTGACTTTACTGTCTTACTTTGCTGTCTTGAGGCTCTGGCTGGCAAGCATAATTAACATGGACTGGGGTTTGTAATTTCTGGCACAGAAACAGCATTAATGGATTTGTTCAGTTCCCTTTTATCAGCCTTCCCAGCCTGCCTTTTATCTCAACACTATGGGGGAGGGCTGAGATGGGATTAAAAGAATGTGAAGGCCTGATAAATGAAGATCAAAACCTAAGAGCTGGAGCAGATCAATGCAATTCTTTACGATGGACCTGCAGAGAGCTTGTAGGGCTGACTGAGTGGACTGCAGCCCTGGGGAATGAGGCTGCTGTGGGATGGTGCAGGAGCTCAGGGACCCCAGAGGAATACATCGTGAAACCTGTTGGGTTGGGTGAAAGTGGAGACCATGTCAAGGCCTCTGGCCTTTTGCTTCCTGCAAATCAATCTTATGCTTCTGTTTTCCTGACTCAACAGATTGCAGTAGCGCTGATTAGCATCTTGTCTGGATGAAACTTTCCCAGGCTTTGCAGCACTTTAAGAGTTGCTGGTGCATCCTGAATCTAAAGAAGCCACTTATGTTATCTGTGTTCTTCTGCTCCCAGAGGTGGACCCTGGTATGTGGAATATCAACCTCTGCCCCTGGAGGAGCTGTGGATGGAGCTGGGATCTGGAGGAAGGAGAAGGCAATGGACCACATGGCTATTTGGTGTGGGGAGAAGGATGCAGCAGAGCTTGGAAACTCCTCCAAACCACCTATCACACCTGAGAATGTCAAGGGAGTAGAAAACAGGTCTTATGGGAGGAGGTTTCTCTGCACTTGGAGCAACATCATGAGGGTGACCATCATCCTGCATGCTGGGCAAGCTGGTGTCTCTGTATGGACCCTTATCCTCATGGACTTAAGGGTAATGTGTGCTCACAATGGGATTTGCAGGCAGCTTTGTTGCCTTCCTGCCTCAGAGGCAATGACCAAAGCTCCAAGATCAGCGTGGGGACACTCATCAGTACGTGTTGTGGCTTCGTGAATTTTGCTTCTGTGGCCTGGTTCCAGCAAGGCCACTGACACTGGAGCTGGCTTGTCCAAAAACCCAGCCAGGAGCCAAGACCCTACTTCTCAAACTGGCTCCTGCATCAGAGGTTATGTTTCTGTCTTCCTGCACACCAGCTCTTTCACCTCTGCTTGGAAGCTCTGAAAAGCTTCCCGGGAGGTTCTTGGGGCCCCTCTTTTGTTGCCAGCCCTGCCCTCACTTGTTCCTTTTTCTGCACCCTTTTTCAGGCTTCTGTTTCCCATGCACCTCTGCAAAAACCAGAGAAGAGCTTTCTCTTCACCTGACACTGGCTGCTCATCTTTGCTCGGACTCTTTCCCCCACTGTTGCCTTTTCCTTCCCCAAATTCCCTCCTTTAATTTGCTTTTGCTTATTTTGAATACAAAGCTCTTCCATCACAGTGTTTATAGTTGGCAAAGCCTTGGACCTATTGCTTAATTCTCCTTCCTACATCCCTACTTAACTGCCAGGGCTCCCTGTGCTCTTTCCCTGCTTCCAGAGCACCCAGGATGGATCCCAATGCCTGTCCCCAGCTGTCTGCTGTGTGGTTCCCATATCCTGGCAGCCCAGTTCCCAAGCACTGCCCTGTCACGCTCACCAACTCCTCCTCTTTCTCATCTCTGGAAACCTGCTTTTTTTTTTTTTTTTTTTTTCCTGGAGCTGGCAGCAGATGTCTTTGCCTATCTTTTTATTAGCTGTCCTTTCTTCTCTTTTAGCCTCAGAGCAGCCTTGAGCATCTGTCTTCCCCAGTGCCCAGCAAGGGGTGGTGAAGGGTGCAGGTATCCCCTGCTCAGTGCACTGCCACACTCTGGCACTGCTGCTCTCTGGCACCAGCCTCATCATCCTGACACCAAGTAAATGTCAACAGCTTGCCTCGTGTCTGCTTCTCCATATCAGATTTGCTCATGGCTTCCCCTTGTCTCTCCCCAGAATAGGCTGTGCTGCTCTAAAGCATGGCTGCCCAGTTCCCATCTTTGCAAAGACGTGGTGAGGAATGAGTGCTGGCTGCATCCCAGCTCTCTTTCCCTCTGATTGCTCCTGGTCCAGGGGAGGCATTTGGTGAACTGAGTCACGGAGCCACAGCCTGTGTCCAGGAAAGTGGAGCGATGCTGCTGTGTCAGGGATTTGCGTGACAGTGGGGACTGAGGCCAGCGAAGTGTGAGCATGCACTGAGCAGTTGACAAGTGGGATGTGGGCAGCAGATCCCTGAGACATGAGGTCGGGCTTGTCCCAGGCCCATCAGAACAGGAACCGGCCAGGCCAGCCCAAAATAGACTCCTTGTCAGAGTTTCCACCAGGCCTCAGGGGCTCCTTATCTCCTCACTGCTGCTCCTGCGCAGGATGAGCTGTGGACAAGAGGCCTCAAAGAGCAATGTTGCCCTCTTCACCAGAGCTTCCTGTTGCGTAACAGGCCATAAAGTAACGGCCTCTCATTAGCAGGACTAATTAGGTGGGAGCAAAACCTGCCTAGGATTATGGGATGGGGGGTGTGTGGGGGGTGAAGGAGGCTGGGTTTCACCGCTGCTTTCAACAGTGCCTAATTGACAGGGGCAGCCCAAGCACCCCTGAGGTCTGTGGTCCTCCTTCTCTGTAAAAGTGTGTAAGGCTGTCAACACAGTCTGCCACAACATCCTTTTCTCTGAATTAGAGAGGGACGGCTTTGAAGGGTGGACTTCTTCAGTAGGTAAGGAATTGGCCCTGGCAGTGCCCAAGGCCAGGCTGGATGGGGCTGGGGACAGCCTGGGCTGCTGGAGGGGTCGTGCCCATAGCAGGGGTGGAGGAGGCAATCTTTAATGTCACTTCCAACCCTAGCCATGCTGTGATTCTTGCTGGGAAGCAACCCCAGCCACTATTGCACCTGGGGGGGAGGGCGGCCATCTCACCACACTCCCCCTGAGCCCCACAGAGCCTGGCCCTACCCCGGCATCACCGCGCTGTAGCCTGGGGATCTCTGGCAGTGTGACCTCCTGGTGTTTCCACCAGTGCTCTCTTGGCCCTGCAGGATTTCCTGATGGCCTTAACAAGCCCCCCGGGGGCAATTAGTTCTCTGCTTTATTACATGCCTGGTTTTTCTCAACAAAGGTGTCGTGTTGGGGCGGTGCTGGCTGTGCAGCCACCTCCCAGGAGAAGGGAGGTGGTGGGGCAGGAGGGACTGTGTGAGCTCTGCACCCACCCTGCTTCCTCCTGCCATGGTCTTGCATGAGCTGTGATGTGCAGTGGTAGGGATCGGCCCTGCAGCACCCATCCTGGTGCTCCCCCTGCGAGTCCTGAGCTTGAGGTTGAGCCTGCTTCCCACCCCCAGTATCCTAAAGTCCTGGAGTAAGAGATTACAGAGAGGATCAGATATAAACCTTTTCTGCTGCAGTAAATTGTGGTTTTCAGTGCTGCCAACTCTACCAAAAGGAGAGACAGCATAGACAGGCATTTCCCGAGAACTGTAGCAACATTGCTGACCCCAATTATTTCAACGTGATAAATCACTGCCTCTCCCCAATCCGTCATAAACTGCCTGGTTGTATTAAAAACCAAGCAGGTTAGAGAGGAAATAATGAGCATCCTTTTTTGTTGACATTAGTTCTAAGGCTTTTGGGGTGATAATTCTGCGGTTCTCTCTATGACCCCAAGTATTCATAAATGTCACCTAGAGGTGTGGGATCACTCTGGAAACTGAAGCTTTCAGATTGACTCTAAAAACCCCAACACCTTTGCACATTTGTGAGGGCTTTGGTCAACAGCATGAATTGCTTGAAGTGGGCTCAAAATGAGTTGTGATTTTTATTTTACAGAAGGGGAAATTGAGATGCAGAAGGGTTGTTTTTTACTGCAGGAAGCAAGGATCCCTGGGGCTCTGTGGGTGCCTGGCCCATTTGGGCTCCTTGCTTGCTGCCTGTGCTGGAGTGGATGCCACAGGTTCCCGATGCAGGCGCTGGATCTGCAGCAAAGGTAATCCATCCTCTGTGCCAGAGAGAACCAAAAGGAGAAGCTGATGCTGCACAGCTACTTAACTGAGATTTTTGAATAAATAAAGCTTGTTGTTTTGTACAGGTTCTGATATCTTTTGCTTTAATAGACCAGTCCATGTGCAGTCTTGCAGAAAACACTCTAAGTGTTACAGAAATCTACATGGAGGAAAAGATT
This sequence comes from Anas acuta, assembly GCF_963932015.1. Classification (NCBI taxonomy): domain Eukaryota; kingdom Metazoa; phylum Chordata; class Aves; order Anseriformes; family Anatidae; genus Anas; species Anas acuta. The sequence goes on along the minus strand of NC_089004.1, from coordinate 539,747 downwards.
ATTGAGCAGCTCCACTCGGAATGACAGGGCTTTTTTTTGTCTTTTCTTTTCCCCTTGTAGTTCATACAATCTGCTAATGGTTTTTGCTGACAGATATTTATCAACCTGAACATGCTTTCCCTGGGCTTGGAAAAATAGAAGTCCTTACTTCTGACCCCAATAAAAAAAAATCAGCCCAATATCCCTGAACGAGCTAGTATGAATATCAATCCTTCTCTTGGCATCTTAGCTCTGGGAGTCGTTAAGAGTAAAATGGCAAAAGCAGAAAGCAAAGCCACCCAAGGTTAGAAACAGGCCTGACTTTTATTATTATTTTCATTTAGAAATTTCATACATTTAATGAGCTGAGGGCATAGTGTGCTAATGGTGTCCCAAGGGCTGGGTGCAGAGCACTGGTGTGTGTGTGGGGGGGATTTGGGGACAGGTACCAGATGCCATTCTGTGGCAGCATCACTGCCTGGTCCCTGTGAGTCACGCTTAGGACCCAGCTCAGCATTCTCTGCTCTGTTGCCCATCCAAAGGAATTTCACTGAAGGAAAGGAGACTCAGCAGCCTGTTGGTGGCTGCTCCACATGCATCCCTCCCTGCCTGGCAGCCAGTCCTTCCTTCACACCCTGCTTGCAACCCTCTGGGTTTGATTTGTTCCTCTTCTGTACCAGCTTAGGGTGTTGAAAGCTGTGAGATGCTGCTCTCCATCAGGAGTGCAGTTGGACATTCTTTCTAGTGCTAATGAGAATGAAGATTGATGAACTCTCCTGTCCTCCCCAGCAATGCCAGCAGACACAGGGCTCGCCCCATTCCAGTTCTGTGAGCACTTTATGGTTCTGAGAATTACTGCATTGAAATTTTACAATGAGGGCCTGCTGGTTTGAGAGTTTTGTACGTCTAGGGAGTCCAAACAGGTTTGTAAAAGCTCTCCCTCACTCTCTGTATATATGAATACACATATACATATTTATATATTACATATATATGCATGTGTGTGTATATGGACTAAAAGGAAATCAGCCCCTATTCTGTTGCTCAAGGCTGGGATCTGCTCATTCTCTTTTGCGCATTTCATGCCAGATATTAGGTGTGAATTATATTTGGAACAAAAATTCTCATTAAATTAGTGTTCATGAGCTACTGGGGATCTTTGGCCACTGTCTTGCTCAGGAAATAAAATTATCTCATGAGAATTGCCGGGTGAAGGAAGCCAGCTCTCACCCCTGTTGGGTAGCGAGAAATATGTGGAAGAATGTGGGGTTGCTGATGAAGAGGGAGGTTTGGCTGGTTTAGCCAGGATAGGTAGCTTCAAAGCTTCCTTGGGCTGTTTTTAAGTGGGAATTGAAGGCACAAGGCTCCAAGACACCTCCAGCCTGCTGAGGGATCTGGACCTTGCTCTGGTGGCTCAGCTGATGGGCTGGGGATGCCTCCTGCACAACCCCAGCACAGCTGCAGGACCCTTTCCATGGCTAAGAAAATCCAAATGGTAATGAATCCAATGGAGGGTGAGAGCTGTGTTTTTGGCCAATTCAGAGGCATTGGCCTGGGTGCTGGGCTGAGTCTGGCCACTGTAGCGTCTTGTAAACTGTGCTCTGCCTGCCAGCCCTCTGCTTCCCTGCATGCTCTCTCATTGCCGTTCTCATTTCTCAACGTCACACACTTCATTTGTTTCTGTCCAGGCGCAAGCTTTCAGGATGCAAGAGCGATTTATCCCCGCAAACTGGTTTTCCAGTCCCGGGTCTCCCTGCTGTTACAGGAACGGTGGGGTAAATCAGAAAATCAGTCCCTAGATGAGCTCCAGCAGCAGACACATGCTGCAGAGCTCTGCAGGCAGCCTGGGGAGGGGAGGAAAGAGGTACAGCCGCTTCTAACCCTGCTCTGCAAACACAACTGGGCTCAGCAGCACCTCTGCTCACCCGTGCGTCTCTCTACATGCTTTGCGCAGGCTCAGGAGTGACAAGGACTGGGGAATCTTTAGCGATGTATTATTTGAAACACACTGGCTTTCACTGCGAAGTTTCAATTGTGGTTTTGTAGGGCTGGGCTGAGCTTATTGAATTTAAATTCAAGGCAGATTTCATCCGCTCATGTGGAATGAAGGCTAGATCATTGCCTCCCTGCTCGGAAATGAGCCCTGGCTGTGCAGAGCTGCACCAAGGGCCTGGCCCCAGCTCACTGGGCTGCTCTGGTAACAGATCTGCCTCTTGGCTGGGTGCCAGATGGCTGGGATGTCAGTGTGTTTTGTGTTTGCAGTAGCTTCTGGATGTGGGAAAGAACAAAAGGCTGGTGAGGGAACCTGGAGCCGAGCAGGGCTTTGTCCTCTGCGCCTCAGATTTTGGCCGGGTGGTAAAGGTCCAACCCTTGACCACCACGAAGTCTGCTCTGTGTTCCTGAGGGCAGCCGTGACTCACTTGAGGCCCTCATGGGTAAATGCTGGGACTCAAAGCCCACCACACGGCCATATCCTGACCTTGCTTTATTGTGAAACTGCTGCAGCCATGGTATGCAGTTGAGCCTGAGCAAACCTCAGGTCTTGTTTCAACTGAATTGGGAACCTCTGCAGATGGTCCCAGCTGGGTTGAAATCCAAGTGGATAAGGAAGAGCAGTGTAAAATGTGTTCTGTAGATGTGGCCTCAGAGTCTCCTAATGGGAGCAAGGGAACCTCAGTGCTGGAATTGCTTGACATCAGAGTGGACAAGCTTCTGGGGAGCTTGTGGAGCAAAGCCTTGCTGCCTGGGCTTTGGTTTGACAGCAGCGGGTGAGGCTTTCCCTGATGCTTGGCAGTTGTCAGGGCAGCAGGTTTTTGCTCTGGACTTCAACAGACCAGCAAGGCTGCTCTGTCTTGATCCTTGTCTTTTCTTCCAAGAGAAGAGGAACCCACCTAGCACTGGAGGTGCGCAGTGTGCATGCTGTTGTGCCAGCAAAGGAAAGCAAGCACGGGAGAGTCCTGGGGCAGGATTTCTTGCTGCTGCAGATAAAGGAGAAGCAGGAAATCTGCCCAGAAGGGAGGGATGGGGGCTGCTGTCTGGGGATTGCAGAAGTCACTGTTCTGTGCCTGCAGGACAGGGCCGTGCTGGGCTTGGCATGAAGCCCCATGACCCAGGGCTGCAGGGCAGGGCCAGCAGGTTGGAGGTGTCAGCACTGACACCTGCTCCCCGTGCATCCTGCCCTTTCTTCTCCAGTGGGTCTGGAAGCCTTGGTTGGTGTCATCCAGGACAGTGGTTAGTACAGCTCTGAGCTGCAAGCATTGGATGGGCCCCTTGCCTGCAAGCCTCAGTGGTGGTTTCTGCTCCGGTTTCTATTAAACCTCTGTGGTTACGTGTTCATGCTATGCAGCGAGGGGTGGAGACTTCAAAGCCAAGATAAATAGTCTTGGGGTCTGGCCGGGGCTCTAGGAAAACAGAGCGTGCAATGAGAAATTTGCTTAATGAGTTATCCGTTATCCGGCAGAGCTGCCTGTGAGCGGGGCTCAGCCACGGTGTGAGGGCCGGCTGGGCACCAGCAGGGCCACCTTCCCTGTCCCCATCCTGCAGCCTCAGATGCTGGCATGGGGTTTGGGGTCTGGGACCACGGGTTTCCCTGGATCGCCTTCACCCCATTTGCTCCTGACTGACGGCAGTGGGTCTGGATGAGGCTCGTTCAGTGACCTGGGCTCTGCTTCTTGCTGGGTGTTGTTCCCCCACTGTGCCGTCGATGCTATTCCTTCCCCACCTGGTCCTTGTCTGTGCCGCAGTGAATTTCCACTGTGCCACCGGTGCAGGTGTGGGTGTGAGCAGCGAGGAACCCCCGGCCTTTGCTTGGACAAAAGCCAGGTGGCGCCTGTGCCCCAGCGTCGCAGTGCATGAATGTGCACTAGAGGCTGATCTCTGCGTCCTTGTGCCCAGGCAAGTTTGTGTCTTTTAGCACAGGTATGAGGGCAGCAGCTATGTCAGTCCTTGCAGCTAGAGCTGGTGATGAGCAAAAAAGCCGGATAATCTGCCATCACCTTGAGAAACAGCTCTGAGGTGCTCGGCTCCCTTGATCCTCTCCTTTTGGCCAAGGAGAGGGAATAATCCCAGAAACAGCCAGCACCTCTGAGAATACAAACTACAGTCCATCTGTTGGCGCACCCCTTTGTTATTTATTCATTCTTCTTCCATTAGCAAATGTCTTCAGTAGCACAAGAACTGGAGGGAAGCCTCCGTGGCAGAAGAGCCTCCTGCCTTCAGCCTCATTCCTCCATGCAGGCAGCCAGTGCCTGTGGGCACTGGCCCCTTTGACTCCAACTGAGTCAAGAGTGGCCCCTTTGACTCCAATTCCATAAGAACTGGCCAGCCCATGCGAGGAAGCAGCTGCAGCTCATGGCCAGTGCAGCTTGCCCTCCAGGCATCAGGAGGGATCAACTCTGATCCTTCTGGCCTTCGGCATCATCACTTCCATGGCCATAAGCAGCTCCAAAATTTCTATCCTGACCTGCATGGTTACCTTTAGCAAGGCTTAAGGTCCACCAGGGATGCCTTTCGCTCATGGACCACATGTGGGGGCTTGCTGTTTGTCAGGGGCTAGGGGGGCACGGCACAGTACGGCACCCGGCTTCCAGTCACGCTGCGGGAAGTCTCCAACTGGGAAAATACAAACTCGCTGCTGAATGTTTTAGGTCCAGTTCCCTGGCTAGCATGAGCAAACAAGCATCTGCTCATTTTAATCCCCGTCTGTATGGAGCAAGGATGTTGCTGTTCATTGTCCAAACAGAGTTTTTGCAAAGGAAGGAAAGTAAAAATCAAGATAAACGTGTTACTAATGGTGAATCCTTTGAGAAAGCCAAACTCCATTAAAGGAGCTGCAGTGGCAGGAACCTGGTGGTGTCTGCATGGCCCAGAAGCACCCTCAGCTCCAACTTCAGCACATCCTGAGCTGGTCAAATGCTGCAGAGCACTTGTAGTCCCCCTGCCCTGTCACCTCCCAGCCACTGCACTCCCCAGTGGCTACCGAGAGGGACAGAGAGCAGAAGCAGGAAGGTAGGCTGGCCGTGGGTTGCTGTAAGCAAGCTCTCTGTGGGGATGAACCCAGCTGCTGCTCTGGGGATCAGCTGGAGAGCTGTGCTGAAGATAAGGGCAGTGCTGCCTACTCCTAATGGGGAGCTTTCCGCACCAGCTCTTCTCTGTTGGCCTCTCTGAGGAGCAGGCAGACCTATTCTTCTGCTGCTGTTCCACACATGGGGGGATTAAACATTTTGGGAGCCTCCTGAATTGATTTAGGAGCCTAAAGGAAATCTGTGCAGGGTGTTAGGAGCAGCATGGTACCACAGGAGGCTCTTGTGCCGTTCACCCCATCCCCTGGCCTCAGGTGGGCAGGGCGGTTTACACCAGGAGAAGCCAGGCATGGCTCCCTTGCACCTCCTCTCCTCTCCAGAATAACCTGCTGCATTTACCCTTGGCCTGGAGAGCTCAGCCCAGGGCTGTGGGGACTCTTCCAGCTGTGGGGTGCAGCAAAGCCCCAGCTAAACGGAGCTGCCTCTAGCTGCCTGCAGCTCCTGGTCCGCGGTCACTCTGCGGCCACACAGTAGCTGCAGAGGAGCAATCTGCGGATTAAGTTTCCTGGAACTGGCGGGGCCCAGCTCAGTGCTGAGCCACCAATTCACCCGATTAAAAATAAACACACAATTACGGGCGGGCTGCGCTCAGTCACAGCTGATTTTTATCGACCCCGCTGGGTGCTGGGGTGGAAAGAGAGCTGGGCTGGAGTTGCTCTCTTTCCATTCCCAACCCGTGCTGCCTCAGGAGGATTTGGGAAGCAGAAAGTTCGAGTCGGAGCCTCTGTGAAATTCTGGCTGCTTCCAGATTTTCCCACCCGTTCATCAGACATACAGCTCATTCAAGTTTATTTCCAGAGGTTATGAGGGCTGAAAGGCTCATTGTATCTATGTGGCACAATGCGAAGTTTCTGTCAGAGCTTCAACCTGTAGTGCACAAAGTGGGCAAGCACAGGCACCGTGTCACTGCAGGGTCTACAGGTGGGCACAGGGCTCTGCCACGTTCCCATTTTCAGTCCCAAGGTAGAAGCTGGAGGAGTCAGCAAAAAGCCCTGGATGCGCCACAGAGGAGGGAGAATGCCTGCCCTGTGGTGTGCCTGGGAGCTACTGCCCCAACAGATACCTTTTGGTTGAGTTGTCCAGTTCCTATCCCTGTCATAGAGCAACTTTTAGGTGAGAATGGCTCGATTCATGCACTTTGCCCTGCTCTGCCTCTTGGAAGCAGCATGAGCACTGGGTATGAGAGCCCATTGGAGCTGTGTGACGCTGCCCCAGATAGTGCCAGCAGCTCTTGGGGGCCAGGGCCACAACTTGGTCCTCACCACAGTGAGCAGAGCAGCTGGAAACTGTGTGGGTTATCGAAATGGGGTGGCTCCTCTCTAAGATGGAAATTTCTGCTCTGGCCAGAGGCAGTGATCTTGGCGTGCATCCCTGCTCCCCGTCGCTGAGCCTCGCCACCTTCCAGGGTTCACTTTGTTCACAAAGAGCCTCAGATAAGCTTCTTGGCAGGGGTGTGCTGTTCTGCCATGGCATTAGCTCAGCTCAAGACAGTCTTTTTAAATATTAACCTTTTGTATCCCTTAGCAGATACATCTCAGACACAGACCCCAGGGCTGAGACAGCATCAGTGGGAAGCATCAGTGTCACTGCCAGGGCCAGTGTTCTCTGACTGCCACTGTGGACCGAAGGGATGTCGACTTCCCCGGACAAGCGACGTGGAGGCGGGGGCTGCACTCCCACTTGGGCTGAGCCATGTAGAAACCCAGCCTCAGCCCTGTGCTGTGAGCACCCAGCGAAACCCAGTGAACAAGAGACAGCTCCTGCTTGCTGAGCCCAGGTATTGAATCCAAAAGGGTGCTGGGTCATCTAAGGTATCTCATAAAGCACCTCCCAGGATGCTGTTGTCCTGTTGTCCCCAGGCAAACGTGTGGCCCCGGAGCCCTTAAGTGTGCCCTGAATCATGGAGGGCTGGCTGGCAGCCGCCGTGCTGTCCTCCCCTGCCACTCAGCCTTGTTTATCTTCATTTCTTGGGCTGTTTACGCAAGCAGGAGTTGGCCAGCGGCACCCGGCACTGCTGCATGCCAAGGGAGGAAGCAGGCACCAGCACAAGCTCTTGTGGCTGGCACCCAGTTGCCCACACGCTCCCTTGTTGAGAACAAAAGGCCAGGATGCAGCCTCTATGGCCCAGGGCTTGGGACAGGCCTGACCCCGGTGTGGCTGGTGATGGAGGTCCTGGTGAGGGGTGCAAGGGGCACCTTGGGGATCCTTCTCCCCGCTCTGTGCTGGCGTACCATGGGCACCCTGTAGGCAGAGGTGCTTGGGCTCCTTCACCTGGAGTTGCTGTAAGCAGAGCTCCAAAATCCCTTTGCTCCCAAGGCTTAGAGTCTACTCCTTAGGTTCATTCCTTGCTTCATCCCTTATGCTGCAGGAGCTGGGGCAGAGCTCGTGGTTGAATGCAGATGGCTTATCGTGGTGCCTGCACCACAGCATCCCCTTGCCACTGAGCTGGCCATGGCCTCAGGAGCCTTCCTGCTTTGCTTCTCATGTTCCAGCAGCTCTGAGAAGCCACAGCTCTCCCCACAACCCTGCTGCAGCATCCCTGGGGCTGGGGGTCTGGGGCTCCCCCAGGAAGCTGAGCCAGGGAAGAGCAGGGGTGAGCTCCTGAGGCTGGGTTTCTGAGCCCAGGCTTTGAGTGCAGATGGGTGCCAAGCTGCTGACAGCAGCTGCTGCTGAAGAGAGACTACACATGGTTTTCCAGAGCTTTTGACAGCGTTTCAGCATAAGAAAAATGCATTTTTCCTGCTCCAGCAAACATCACTTGATGTAAAATTGCCTGCGGAAAAAAAACACTTGTTGCCTTCCTGAAGAAAGGAATGAGGAGGATGGTTCAGGGACAAGTGTCATCTCCAAAGCTCCCCTAACCCAGCAGTGGGAAGAGAAGCCCAGAGCTGGCAGAGGCCCTCTGACTGCTCCCCTGAGGCCATGGAGCCCCTCCTGCAGCTCCCCAGTGGTGGCTGTGCCAGCATGGCCGTGCCAGTGCATCTGGTGCCAGGCAGATGCTTGGGACTGAGCCTGCTTTGTGCTGTGCTGCCTGGGCATGCCTGGCTCTGACCCATGCCTCGGTGGCTGCTCTGGCTCCATAGTCACATCCTGGTCTACTGAAGGGATCCCCAAAATGACAGATGGCCAGCAGGAGTGCAGATTGCTCATGTGGCACTGGGCTCTGCTGTGCATGTGAGTGGCTCTGTGCCCCAAGAGGGTGACACAGCACAGGCATGGCCTGGTTCCTTTGGTCCCCGGAGGTCCTTCAGCTGTTTTATTTCACTCCATCTGCCTGTGCTTGGACAGTGCTCCTGTCCTGTTCCATGGCATGTTGGTGCCACAAGGTGCTTTGCTCCTGGCTCCCTGCAAATGTTGCGAGAGCACCCACAGAGTCACTCGGGGACAAGGACCTTTCTCACACCTACTTTCCAGGTGACAGGAAACAAAAGAACCCAAGATATTTAAAAGCAGGAAGCCAGATTCTGTAAACTGTCTAAAAATGTATCCTCCGGAGACGAGGTTTCAGTCTGGCTCTAAGCCCGCAGGAGCAATCAGCGCTAACGAATGCAAGCGGACGGCAGGGCAGGCGCAGCTGTCCTGCCGCAGCATCCTCACGGCACCCCAGGCTGGGACGGGCATGGGGGGTCCTCGAGGTGAAATGTGTCTGGAGATGAAGCTGCTGTGGGGTCGGGATGAAATCTCTTTAACTTGTTAACCCTATGCAGTTTTGGCTTGCAGCCCAAGGAGCTGTGGAAAAGCAGCAAAGTCCCAGAGGAGAAGCAGCTCCCCTGCTGCTGTAATGTTGTTGGTGGCACCTGGAGCAGATTCCTGCTCAGGATCTCCCATATCAAAGCGTTGTTGGAGAGGAAGGAGAAGGTGCTTGAGCTGAGTGTGATTTGGTAGCATCTCTTAAAACACAAATGAGGTTTGCCCAGCAAACCATCCCCAGCTTCCATGGCTGGCTCAAGGCGAACTCCCTGTAGCAAGATCCATCTGCACGAGGAAAAGTGAGGAGAGGCTTATCGTCATCGGACAGGAAACAAATCTCAGGGAGCAGGGGCTGAGCGCCGGGAAGCCCAGACAAGTGCTCTCCAGGGGCAGACAGGCAGGGACATCCTCTCCCTTGTGACCAGACTCTTCCTGCCTTCCTGATCCTATTTAAATCTAAAAAAGCCATGGGAAAAAATAAGTAAGTAAGTAAATAAATAAATAAAGTCCCCCCCATCTGCCCAGTCAGTCCCCATGCCCAGCTGGCCATGGTGCAGTGGGGCAAGCAAGGGGGGCTTGGCAGGAGGGGATGGGAACAAGCCCCGAATTATTTTATTTTATCCAGCATAACCCTGCCACGCATGGGGCTGTATCTCATGTGAGCTGTCCAGAAAGGCAGCCAAGGCAGAAGCTGAGGCTGCTAGAGCCCCTGCTCTGCCAGCACACTGCTGCTCCACCCGTGGCACCAGTGGGTGGTTGCTGGACACCGGTGCCCCCCAACCCCTGCTCCCTCATCTTGCCCTGGAACCAGGGAGCTGCTCCCTTTAGGCTTCTTGCACCAACAAGTCCCTGCTTCCATAGATCTGCCAAAAAAGCTTGGATTAGTGTTTTAGCTGGAGAGGTGAGGGCAAGAATTTACAGGGATGATGTGTGTCAGCAGTGAAAATCCTCCTGTTTAGAGTTGCTTTTCAACAGCAGCTCCCCAAGTGCTTACTGCACCTGATTCAAAAAACAGCATTTTTAGCTACCAGCTTCATCCTCACCTATTGAATTTTGGAAGAGGTCAATCAACCTCTGTGTTTTTGTTTTGTTTTTTTTTTTTTCCTCTTAAAAAAAAAGCAAACTGTTTTCCTAAATGAAAATGCTTCTTTTTTATTTCAAGCAAGCCATGAAAGCACAGGAAGAAAATTTAAGTATTTTCATCTGCAGGTTTTGTGGATGAGAAGGCTTTTTGAAGCTGTTTTTAGCAGCCCTGCAACAAGCTCACACAAAACCCTGGGCTTTATTTAAAAGCTGAGGCAGGGACAGTCCTGTAAAACAGCCTCATGCTCACAGACTTTTCTTTGGTTTCTCAGGAGCCAAGTCAGCCTGCTGCACGGAACGAAGAGAACTCGGGACAAGCTTCTGTCTCTGGACACCTTTTAACCTGTCAGTAGCTGATGGCCTCAAGATCTGCACACACTCAAAAAGGTGAGTTTTGACCCCTGCCCAATGCTTGGTCCAGAAAATCCATGCTTGTTTTTGCAGGCGACGAGGAGCAAGCATGCCAGCAATGTTCCCACTGGTCTGTACAAACACGGGAATTGATGGGCTGGAGCTGGCTGGCTGTTAATTCATGAGCAGGAGGTGCAACGCAGCCGTGCAGCTCCCCAGGACAGCGGCTGTAAACACGGCCGTGCTCCCAGCTTTCCCAAGCAGCGTTTCCCAGGGGAATGTTGGCCAAGTAGAGTGGCTGAGTGGGAGTGGGGCTTTTGCCCTCACCCCCCACCCACCCAATGCTCTATTCCCTTGTGCCCTGTGTCACGTTTCTTTTTTTTTTTTTTGTGCAGAAACAAAGTGAACTGGCACTGTTGGGCTCATAAGGTTTGTCTTGGCACGTGGCTGGGAGAGCAGGGGGGCCGAGAAAAGTGATTCTTCATGGAAATGTGCGCTGATTATAATTACGCTGCTATAATTACTGCTAAGCAAATAAACACTGAAGGGCAGCAGCATCCCAAGGGCACGTGGAGCTCATGCAACCTCTGCAAAACCCCAGGAGCGGTTGTGTGCCTCGCCCCAGGACTGTCAGTGGGAGTAAACACTTAATTCCATGCCACTGTAGTGTGCACACAATGGTTCCCTCCCCTGAGACACCCACAAGGATTTTGAGGCCCCCAGCGTGGTGGGGATGGGGAGGTGGAATCAGGCAGAGCTACAGGGAGTCGAACGGGCTGGTGACAGGGAGAGCACCTTGAGCCATCCATGGATGCAGCTGCCTGGGATGTTGTGGGGCATGCCAGGGGTGCTGCTGCTGCTCCACCTTCCCCAACCTGTATCTCAATGGCTGGGTCCCAGCTCCACCACACTAGCCTCTGCCAGCCCGCCTGCTCCCTTGGCACATGTGAGCACAGCGCCAGCCCGGCACGTGCCAGTGGCGTGGGGGCCATCCAGCTGTCCCGTGCCACCTCCTGGTGCTCTGAGTCACTGCTCTGCCTCCATTCACTGCCTGCCACTGTTGCTTCCAGCCTTGGAAGCAACACTCCAACACAGCTGTCTGTCTGGTGGAAAATATTTTTCCCGCTGGACTCCTGTGAATGTGCCACATCATAATTAAAAGCTGGTGAATTGAAGGTACTAGAATTAGCGCTGGTGTTTGCAGCCTGGAGAGCTGCTTGCTGGCTGCGTGCGGAGCGCTGCATGGTCTCTGCTTTGTTTCACACAGGTTTCTGTAATAAAACCAGACTATCAGTGTTAGTGAGCAATCTGCTGCTTCCCAAATGACTGTTGGGGCATAAACACCCTGTTTTGCACTCTGCAAAGCCCTTGCTGTTGTCTTGGGCAGTTTAGCCGTGGAGGGTTTGATGCCTTCAGCTCTGAAGCTAGATGATTTCGCTTTTGCAAGAGGTCACTGGAGCCATTTGGGCAAATGTTCCCTCTCTTGCTGCAGCCCTCTGTGTCACCACCAAATGGAGATGTTTTGCATTAAATGAAATTTAACTTCTCTTTGTTTTGCCTTTGATGAGCTATAAGCTGAGCCTGATGAAGGATGGGGAAGGGACACTGCAGAATGGGCTGCCCTTGCTGAACACAGTCATGCCAGGGTGGGGACCCAGTTCTGCCCTCCTGCACTCCAGCCCTGGCTCAGCACCCAAAGGGAGAGGTGCAGGTGGCAGGATTGGGCCCCAGGAGGGAAGGCACTGCAGGGAGGAAATGTTCCCACCCTTTCTCAGCAGCCTCATTGCTGCTGCTCCTCCCCGGGGTCCCCGTGTGGTGCTGCTGAGGAGCTGCCTCCCAGTGCCAGCGGTGAGTGGATTAATTAATCAGCCTGCCAGCCCTTGGCAGCAAGAGGCTCTGCTATGCCAGCTCTTATTAAACCGAACAAAACCTGCCTTTATCTCCGAACGTTGCTGCGGGCTGGGATAAGGCAGGAGGCTGCCAGGAGGTGCAGTGGGGCAGCTCCATTGCCTCCATGCACCCAGCTCCAGCCCCTCGCCAGGTGCGGTGCTGGGGCACTGTGCACCATGGTGGCCATACCAGGAGGGGACAAGGCACGTGTGGCACACATCACAGGGGACTGGTGGTGCAGGGTGAGATTATTACCGTGCAATGCTTGCAGTGGTTGAAAAACAGCATCCGCTCCCTGCAGCACAGCCACGGGATTGCCTTGAATTTCTGTTTGTCCTGGTGAGGGATGGCTGATTTTAGTGGGCTGGGGAGGGCTGATAAGAGCATTAGCTGGAGGTAGGGCCAGGATGAAGCTGTGGTTTGCCAGGCAGCAGCCTTCTCCTGCTTCCCTAATGGAAGGGAAAGGCAAGGTTAAGCCAGGGTGGATGTTACCACAGGCAGTGATGTACAAATCCATGTACATGGGGGCCTTCGGGTGGCGTTGTACCTGAGTGAACATCATTCACAACATGAGCCAGTGGTCCTGTCCTTCTAGTGTTTTGTTTTATTTTATTTTTTTTTTTCCAGCTACACAGGTCAGGAATCTTTCTTTAATTGATCTATGATTAAGTGACTTTTAATTTTCCTCTTGTCAAGTGTAATCCAATTTACTCCTTCTTCCTTTCCTTCTTTTCATTTCTTTCTTTTCCTTTCCCCCTCCTGGAAATTAAATTAACATTCCATCTAATTACCCAGCCACTTTTCTAATTGCCAAAGGGACTGTGGTTGTTTTGCTCATTTAATTAATTGAGACCTGCAGTGTTTAATGAGGAGAAGGATTTATTGGCTGTGGAGTGGGCAGTGGAGAAAGGGGGGTGTAAGTGCTACATATCTTGATAACATCCCAGAGGGCTGAGAAAGGCTGGCTCTGAAATCAATTTTTTGTATTTTTATTTTTTTGCTATGCATTATGAAGATGAAACAGAGTGCTTTCCTACTGGTGCAGTCACCTTTCCATGTGCATCCTTTGTCAGCAGAGAAATGTGTTTTCAAACATGTCACGTCCAGAGGCCTTCCTACAGTCAGCAGCGGTATGTCCTCTGCCGGTGGCGCTGTGGACGTTTGTCTGTTCTGGTGATACCACTGGTCCCTGGCTGCTGACCATGTTCCTGCAGCGGTAGTGATGGCTCCAGCATCGGGGGGGGAGTTGGGCCCTGGGGGACACAGAGCCTGTACGTGTGTCCTGGGGCAGAGCGCTTGGCTGTGAGGAGTGGGCATCTCTGGTGGTTTTAGCAAATCCACCCTGCTCTATGCTGCTGCCGAGCAAGTGTGCAGCCGGCTCCATTGCTTGGCTTGGGAAGGTGGTGTGGCTCAGCAACATGTTAATGCCTCAGGTTTTTGGAAACTTCTCCTGCTCCATCTGGGTGTACAAAGTCCTTCTTCCCCTGGCTGCTTTGCATCTCTTTGGGCAAAGTCTGTCTACATACAGTGCAGGGCCCTGCTGTGAGCTAGTGTTTAATTTTAGAGAATCATAGAACCATTCAGTTTGGAAAAGACCTCTAAGATCATGTAGTCCAACCTTTAACCTAGTACTGCCAAGTCCACCACTAAACCATGCTACTAAGTTCTACATCTCCATGTTTCTTGAAGACCTCCCGGGATGGTGGCTCAACCACTTCCCTGGGCGGCCTGTTCCAGTGCTGTACAACCCTTCCGGTAATGACATTTCCCCTTATATCCAAGCTAAGCCCCCCCTGATGCAACTTGAGGCCATTTCCCCTCATCTTACCACTCAGTGCTTGGGAGAAGAGCCCAGTCCCCACCTCTCTACAACCTCCTTTGAGGTAGTTGTAAAGTGCAATAAGGTCTTCCCTGAGCCTTGTCTTCTCCGAGCTAAACAACCCCAGCTCATCAGCTGCTTCTCACAAGACTTATTCTCCAGACCCTTCACCCTTTGTTGCTCTTCTTTGGACACACTCCAGCACCTTGACGTCCTTCTTGTAGTGAGGAGCCCTAATATCAAGACAAAAATCAAATAAACACTGACAAAAGCAGCCAACTGATCTGAGTGGTATATTTGCACACCTGCCAGGCACCTGAAAATTCATGGCCACCCCATTTCTGTGGCAGGGGATCCTACAGGAGGTGGCTTTGAAGTTATCCCAAGTAATCCCTTTGAAGTTATCTCCTTCAGGGCCAAAATCGAAACTCTTCCCCCAGCGACACTGCAGCAGAGCATGGCTGTGGCTTTGTGGGCAGGACTGAGCCTTGAGGACCCACAGCGACCGTGCAGGCAGCTTCTGGGCCTTTTCATGCAGGCAGCCGCCAGCCTGAGCTCCTCAAATTCCCTGTGGGGCTTCTTCTTCTTCTGCCACCACTGGCACCAATCCTCTTGCAGAGCCAATTCTGGTTGGTGTTTTTTTACTGGCAGCCCCCAAGCCCGTGGCTACAAAGTGGCTGAGATCAGCTCTGGAAGCTCATCAGGGCCATCCTGCAGGATGCAGAGCTTCCTGGTGACCTGAGGGGAGCAGGGAGCCTGCCTGTACCCAAGGGATTTCTTGCAGCATTGCAGGGGCTTGGGCTCCCCAGGGTGTAGCAATTTGACAATTGAGCTGCCGGTGTCCTTGCTCTGCCAGGTGGAGGATGAAGTGTGTTGCTGTGGTGCCCAGCCTGCCTGTGCTCATCCAGAGCTGGGCACCTCCGGCTGCCCACAACTATTTTGGAAGAGACCTCGGGAAGGTGAGCACTGCTGTGTGTCCCAGGGACCAGAGACTGCTCATAGCATCGCTGCTTCAGCGTCAGCATTCATCCCCTTCCCTGCAAGGGAGCATTCCCAGGCACCTGAAGAATGAATTTCCCTTCCCTGTGAGCAACCGAAGGTGGATTTGACTGCAGGGCTTAAATCCAGTTTAAAATGCACTAGGACCTGACTGCTGACAGAGACCATCTGGTCTGTGACCTTTGTGCATGAGGAGGTGTGAAACAGCCCTTCAGAGATAGCCGCAGCAGACAGGATCCTTCTCGGTGGCTCATTACCTTGCGGCAGCACAGCCCTGGGCACAGCCCAGCAGACCTCCAGCCCCTGGGGATGGCTGGGGCCAGAGGAAAGCAGTGGATGTGGGAGAAAGCCCTGTGCTGTGGCTGCACTCCTGCCAGCCTGGTGCTGCCTGCCTGCCCAAGGGGCTGTGGGGACAGGATTTACGGCAGCGTGCAGCGTGATCTGGCAATAGTCTGACCTGTCACTCCATGAAGGACATGGATAAGGAAAAAGGCAAGATAGCCACTCTTCTGCTGCACAGCATGTGCTCAAAGCTTAGCCCATGTGGGAGGAAAAGGGGCTCATAAAAATATGATTAGTTTTACTCTGCCTCATTTCAACCCAGAGCGCGCTCATAATTCACCGTTACAGACAGGGGTTCACAGGCAGAGACCCCACTGATAGACATTTTGGTAACTACTTTCAATTAGAAATTTCTTGGCAGGTTCCCAACTTTGTGTCAACCCCTTCTGGGCTGCGTTTTGGCCGGGTTGGCTTCATATGTGTAATTGAGTCCCTGCTGAGTGACCCAGCAGGAGGAGCTGCCTTGCTCATGGCGAAGGTGCAGAGCTATCTGTGACAGCCTGCAAAGGAGGAGCGTTTCACACGCATCTGAGAAAACTGCCTTCTAGCTGAATTTTGCCATTAATTTTCATTTATTTATTTATTTATTTATTTATGACACCACTAGGTTTGTTTAAAGGAAAACCGTTTTTCAAGATGTATGCCAAACAAAAGCCAGGATTAATCTGAGGTGTCCCTCTCCCATCCTTAGGTTGGGCAGGGACTGGCACTACCTCCTTCCCTGCCAGCTGGCCCATCCCATGCCTGGCTGGGAGGTGGTGGAGCCAGAGCAAGCCCTTGTCTCAGCTCTGCTTCAGCCACTGCTGAAAAAATTTAAAGCCTGTTTTATAGTGGGCAGGTCTGGCCTGAGGCCTTTCTGCCTCCCCGGAGTCTTCATGAGAAAGTCATTATTTTGCTGATTTTGTTGACACTTTGTGTAAGAGTTGCCATGGCTCTCGCCCGGCACACCTCTCCTGGCCAGGGAGGGCGCCGGCACTGCTGCTGCCAGCGATGGCCAGGGTGGGGATGCAACTGCTGTGGGGACCTGCTGGGGTGGAGGCAACCCCGCTGCCCTGGCTCTGCACTGTGGGCGAGACCATGCCCAGGCTCCTGCCTGATCCTTCTCTTGCTCCAAAAATGCATTTTGCCGTTTCTGGAATGGTTCCACATTTTGCCACAAGCCTCGTTTTTTTTTTTTTTTTTTTTTTCCTGTGACTTTTCCCAGACAGGAATGCGGGTATCCCGAACATCCCAAAGTTTCAGGGCCCATTAGGACATGGGAGCAATGTCCTCATCTTTGCAGCATGGTGTGAACCAGGAGCGGCACAGAGCTGTGCTGCAGCCTCCTGTGAGGCTGGGGTCACTTGGGACATGGTTGCGAGTGCAGGCAGGGGAGGACAAGGGGGGCACCATGCTGGGCTTGCTGCCAAGGGAAGATGCTTGCTGTGCTTGGAGGGATGGTCTCCTTTGTATGTGCCTGTGCTGCCATGGAGTGCAGAGGCAGCCCCTAAACTCCCCTCCGCCCCTGGCACTGCTCAGCACCCTCCTTAAGTAATTTTGCAGACTAAACAGCCATTTCTGATGAAAAACATCCCACAGAAAGCCCATGAACAGTCACGGAGTAAAACTGTGGCCTCTCTTAATGGTATTTTCTTTGTGGTTTTGGTTTGGAATATCTTCCTCTTAATTGAACAATGAAACCCTCTTGGGTTGAAGCAATTTGCCGTTATCCCTTCATTTTTCTTGCAGCCCTCAGTGCTTGGCACCAGGATCCAGAGCTCCAGGAGGTTTCAGTGGGCAGCAGCAGGGCCAGATGCTGACCTCCTCACCTGCCGCAGGACCTGCTTCCTTCCCTCCTCCACCTGCACTACGTGTGCTTGGCGCTGCCATCCCCACCACATCCTCAGCTCAACCCTCCCCAGGATGCGTGCAGCCAGGGAGCGATGCCAGCAGCTGCTGGGGCTCTCCACCATGGGGCCTCGTCCCCTTGCCGCAGCTGGGACACAGGCATGTTCTCCAGGGAAGGTGTTTTCTCCAGCAAGATACGTAACAGACGACCTAAGGCATGCTCCCTCCGAGGACTGTTCCAGCTCCTTCCAGTGTGGTTGTATTTTATCTGTGGAGCTCTGTAAGGATTTTGTTCCGTCATCCAGGAATTTTTATGACTCCTTTGTGTGTATATAATGTGATTGCCCTGGAACAGGGAGAAATTAATCATTGTTCCTTTGTTAGTTTTCAGGAATTTTTAATGTCTATGTTTTTGTTCATCTGTCATGTCCAAATGTGGGGTCCATGAGCTATTTGACATTGAAAATGACTTAATTGCTTAGATTTTCCCCCTCAGTGTTTATGGACACTTGTTCATGGTAGATTTTGAGTGTGACATTATGTACCATGTACTTCCCGGCTGTTCCCAATTTTTCACTCCATTCCAGTGGTTCACAGCATCTCCTCTCCCTCCAGCCATCAAGCCTGAACTTGGTAGTCTCCTGGAGGGCTGGTGGGAAAGTGAGGCTGTAAGAGGGAACCCAGGGGAACAGTAACCTGAGGTGGGAACCCAGAGATTCTTGTGGTTCTGCAGAGATATCTGCACAGGGAAGATGTCTTAGACATCATTGCGCATGGTGCCTTGCACCAGGGCTCTGGCCAGGGCTACAGCTGACACCATTGGGTTGCACACTGAGTTCACCAGGCTCCATCACGTTGAGCAGGGAGGAAGCAAGAGCCCAGCATGCTCCATTTCTTCTCCAGCTCCTGGTACTGGACAGTCTCAGTCTGCCTGGGCTGGGGAGCATCAAATGGAGGAGGTGAGCACACAAGTGAAGCCTGGATGTGCCTCCCCAGAGACAGCACGAGGCAAGGGCGCATCCCAATTGCTCATATCTGGAGTGGCAGCAGCTCATACAAGCCTCCAGCCTTGGCAGGGTGCTGCTCCTGGCCTCCCCACCTCTGGCATGAGCAACCACATGGTCACACTGCCAGGAGCATCCTGGGGCTGCATAGGGAAGGTGCACAGCATGGGGCAGGTGCAGCCCTCGGTGTGCCAGGCTGCCCGTATTTGCCTGGGTGGCTGCAGATGGGCTGCTTTCCCTGCCAGCCCCACATCTCTGCAGGGCCAGTGTGCCTGTTGGGCTCCACCACACAGCCTTTCCAGGCTCCTTGTGCAAACGACAACCAGGAAGCACTCCAGGAGCAGAGGGAACTCTCTGGGCTCTGCTCCCAGACTGCTGTTATCCTGCAAGGCATCAGCTTGGGGCTGGTTTAAACCCAAGTGGATCAAGGATAGTTTGGCTGGTCAAGAGGAGGCAGCCAAGCCAAATAGTAGCAGCTCCCAAACCTCCTCCTAAAGCCAGAGCCCACTAGGTTACTCTCTGGACTTCTGGCTCTTTAGATAGAAGGGGCTGGTACCAGCCCTGCCAGACACAGCCTGCAAAGGACAAGGTGTGGGGACGGGCACTCACTGGCTGCAGAACTGACATTTGGGCTCTTTGCAGACTCCCCAGGGTAGATGGAAACTACGTATCACTAAACATACTACACACGTCATTAGGAAAACTTTAGTTAAAATAAAAGATGCAAATTGTCCCAGGCTGTGTTTCCTGATCACTCAGCAAAGCCTTTGCAACATCATGTGCTTTTGCTGTGGCTCTGTAATGTCTTCGACGCTTTCTCGGGCACGTTTACTCCTCCTCCATTGAAGCTGTTTTGCATTAAGTTGTTTGTTTAGCAGCTACTGGGATTTTGGCAGGACAGCTGTTGCCTTCTGCTGGTTGCAGACCATGAGAGTGTCATGTGATGCTGCTTGCAGAGCATCTGGCCATGTCAAGGTGGCCACAAGGCTCCCAGGGGTCTGCATGGCATGGCAACTGTGGCAGGGCTGAGGGTGCCAGCTGGGCAGCATCACTGGCCCCACAGCACCCATCACCACCATTCGTCACAGAGCCCTGGGGATCCATGGTGACCGTGGGCCAGTCTCCGTAGACCACTCTGGGGAGGTCACCCAGATCCCAGACCCCCAGTGAAACCCTCTGGACCCCACATGCACTAAAGAAAACAGTCCCAGCGTATTAATACTTGCAAAAACAAATAGGAGGAAGACAGGAGAAAGAATGAGCTAGCCATTAGGGGAGTGTTAAGTTTCTCCCCTCTAGACATCCAATCCCTAAATTTCCTATGGACATTTCCTCCCTGAGCACCTCATGCCAAGAGCACTTCTGACAAGTATTTTCGTCTGTGCCTGGGCGGGTCTGCCCCAGCTTTTGAAGGGCATATATGCCCCTCCCAAAGCCAGATTTGGCTCTTTATTTTATTTATTTATTTATTTATTTTCTCTTCTGCATCTCTGGCTTGCATATCACAATGCAACATCCTGATTTCCAGCAGGGCAAAGCTCTGCTTGGATGGGAGAGCACAGAGAGGAGCCACAGCCATGGGAGATGCTGCTGGAACCAGCTCCACATGCTTCCTGGGGGCTTTCAAGGATTCTCCATGCTGCTCCTCAACATGTCTTTTTTTTTTTTTTTTTTTTTTTTTGTGTGTGTGGGTGTAATTCTAGGAAAGGCCAGCAGCTGATTTCAGGAGGACCCTGAGCCAAACAAGTGAAGTGAGACTAAACCAGCAGCGGGAAGCAGTCAGCCTTGGTGAGCATGCTGGCAAGGCAGACAAGACGTGTGTCGGCACGGTGTTCCTCCCTGCTGGGAAGAGGACTCAATGTATGCACGCTGCGCCCACCCTGCCCGTCCCTGGGAGCACTCATGGTACCGGGCAGTGTGAGACACCGAGCATCCCTCATCCCAAGCCCATGGTAATGCTCTGCTAGGGTTTCCACCTGGGCTGGGTAAGTATTTGGGGGATCGCAGGGTGGTGACAGTCAGAAAAGGACACCTGGGGGTGTCCTTTACATTTAGCTTGGCTGTAATCTGTCCCCCAAAGCAAGCAGGTCTCTCTTGGCCTTGTGGCTGCCAAGTTACCACCCCACATGCAAGTTAATTAGCTCTGCTCTTTGTTTTCTTCCCAGTGTTTTTCCACAAATATCTGTGTAAACAGGATATTTCTTTATGACTTTTGAAAATGGAAGTGGTCTGTGCTGTGTCCTTGTTTGTTTGTTTGTTCCGTGTGATGTGCAATGGTTTCCAGGAAAGCTGGAACCCTCCCAGCCCGCAGCCAGGTGCCAGGGGTGCTCCAGCTGGGGGTGCGGGCGCACGTGCCTGCCCCCAGCACCCGCGGCACTCACGGCTTGCCCCAGCCTGCGCCCTCCATGTTGCACAACGGCCAACGGAAAACACGGATCGTGTTTCTTCCCAAACCTGCCAGAAAACAAACACAAAGACACTTTTGGGGGGCTGGAGAAAGGGAGTATTTAAGCAAAACATTTCTGTACGATGGAAAAAGTCATTAAGCTGAGCAGTCTTGTGGCAATGCCTATTTGTACACACTGCTGGTTTCCCACATTGGAAAGCTTTCCCCAGCTCTAAATTCAGTGCTGCGGCGTGCACTGGATTTTGCAGAGAGGATCCAGCAAAAGCACAGAGAGGTCAGTCTGCTGGTACCCACGAACTAGCTGTTAACTCTGGAGAGTAATGTTGTCAGGGCAAACAGCAGCAAGCACTCTCTTTTTATAAACAAGCCCATGAGAAGGAGAAGCAATGGTGCTTTCTGCGTGTTTTTTTTTTTTTTTTTTTTTTCCCCAAAAACTGTCTTTGTGGGGTCATCACACAGGAGATTGCCATTACCTGTGTAGCAATGGGGGAGGAACAAGGATAATTAAATCAATCCTGCAGGCCAGGGCGGGTGAGAGGATGTGGTGATGAATGCAGCTGGGGAAGTGTTTGTCCCAGTAGGAGACAGCTGAGAAATGACAGAGATGTGAATGGAGTGTCCCTGGCTCTTCTGAAACATCCCCAGCAAGGCCACCCCAACCCTGAGGCATGCAGGCTTCAGCTGTGGGTGCTGCCAGGGCTTGGTTCCCCCCAAATAGGGCTACAATGGGACAGCTGCAGCCCCTCTGCTCTTGGCCAGGCTGAGGGGCTGCAGCACATCAAGCAGCCGGGAGTCCCGGATTTGCCTTAAATTAAAAGTTGTTTCTTGTAGGACTTAAATTCCTTGACATTGCTCTTTGTATTACTGACCTGGATTTATTTATTATTAGGAATGACTTTTCCCAAATTGCCATAGAGCATCACTGCAGCTGGGGCCAGGATCTTGCAGCTTAGGTATTTGTTACCCTGCTCCTTCACTGTCCCCAAGTGCTGTGTATGGTAGAGGCTGGGGGAGGTGGGGGGGGGGGGCTTGTCTGCAGGCTGCTCTGAACTCTTTCTCTTCTGCAAAACTACAAAGGAAAAGGAACCTTTGGGATTAGATAAAATGGTGCAACATGAAAACCAAACGCGTTGCACGTGAAGGGTGTTAGTTTGTGACTTACAAGCAGCAGTTCAATAAACGTTTTTGGGGGAAAAGCGGTGCAAAGGGGGAGGGTTTAGCTTCGGGCAGCACGCTGAAATCTCTCCACCAGCACCTCCAGCAGGCGAAGGGTCCCGAGGGCTGGCGGGGGAGGGGGGGGGCGAGGGCTCAGCCGGCTCCGGGACTCATCGTGAACTGCTCTGTGCCGGGGCTGCGGGTACCGGCGGGGGGGATGCTCGGAGCCCCGCGGTCCGGGGCGGCCCCGAAGATGCGGGGGGAGCAACGGGGGGGAGGCCGGTGCGGGGGGTGGAGGTGGTGGTGGTGGTGATGCTGGAGGTGGTGGTGGGGGCGTGAGGCTGCGGGCGGCCCCGCCACCGGGAGCGGCCCCGCAGCGCAGCCCGGGACTGGGCGGAGGCGGGCCCGGGCGGGGCGCAGGAGCCGGCCCGTTCCAAACCCGCCCCCCGCCGCGGGGAGGAGGCGGTGGCCGAGCTCCCCCGTCTCGGCCTCCCCGTGCCGTGCCGAGCCGCGCCGTGCCGTGCCAGAGCTGAACCGAGCCAGAGCGAGCCGTGCCGGTCTGAACCCAAGCGTGCCGTGCCGAGCCGAGCCTTCTCATGGCGGCCCCCGGTCCCACGCGTGTCCCGGTCCCGGCACGGAGCCGCCGCTGAGCGCTGTGCTCCGGCTCGGCGTCCAGGTAAGCCCCGCGGCGGGGACAGAGCACCTGTTCCGAGCCTGGCACGGATCCTACCCACGGTCGAAGGGGCTCCTCCGGGACCTCAGGCGAGCCCCAGGACCCTGCGCCACGGAGGTGCTGAGCCCCGGTCCCGGGAGTCCCCACCGGAGCCTGGTGGGACCGGGCCGGGCGGCATAGCCCCTCGCCCCGGGGGGAGCAGCCCGAAAAACGGGCTCCCACCTCTTGCTTGGTGCTGGGGCGGCCTTTGGGGCTGCTGAGGGAGTTTGCTTCATACTTGGAGACTGTCCCGCTGCGCAGAAACGCAAACACGGCGAGGACGGCTCAGGGTGCAGTTTGTTCGCATGGGGGGGTGGGGGTGGGGGCGAGAAATGTGTCCTGTCTAAATATTAGTTTAAGAAACGGAAGGCTCTGTGGCTGGTCTGTCTGCATCTGCAGCCCTGTCACTTTCTCCCAGCTCTAGCTGCCAGCATTCAGCTGCCTCCGAGCTGCTGTTTCTGCATCCAGAGCTTGGCAGGGGCTGGGAGGTGAATTTCACCCCGGCATCGAGGGAGGGAATTTCCCGCTCTTGCTGTGGTCTGTACGAAGGCTTTAAAAAAACAACCTAGACCTCAGATGTCTTTATTGCACATATATGGTAGCTTGTAGCCAGCACTGATTTAAATCTTAGCATTGCTTGCAGAGCCAATCCACAATTTGGCGCTGGGTTGAGGGCATGCTTTATTGCAGTGGGAGGAATGGCTGATGGCTGTCAAAAGTGGCATGTGGGTCCTGGCCACGCACTGAAGTCCTCGTTCTAAAGCCAGGATCACCTGTGGATCCCAAATTCAGACTCCCACATTCGTGTGTGCTCCCAGGTTTAAGAGCAGAAGATGCTGCAAGATGCAGAGCAACCAGGTGGGGAAGGCGTGTGTGTGTGGGGGAGGCTCTGCACAAGGAGCAGAAGAGGCTTGAGCACTCACCTTTTTTAAGCTGCCTCTTGTGACTGGGCCTCAGGTTCTACCCTAGAGCCTCCTGCTGCAGCACTGTCCCCAGTTGCGAAGCAGAGCTGGCAATGCTGTGTGGAAGCCTTGCTCTGGGATGCTGTGGTTCCTGGTGCGAGCATCCTTAGGGGCATCACTGGACACTTACCCACTAGCTGGGGTGCACTGCAGGCCATCCTGTGCCTCCATCGGCAGGTCCAGTGTTGGGCTGGGGAGAAAAGAGACTTTTTGTTTGTTTCTAAATCTCATTTTTTTTTAATAGCACTGGATCTTGGAGTGCTGGTTCAGCTCCTGCCTTGCCTGCAGCGAGGAGCAAAGGAGGTGCAGTGCACCCCTGGAGGACACTGCACTATATCCCCCTAGCTGTGCAGTAAGCCACAGCTGCAACTGCTCGGAGCAGGATTCATCATGCAGAGGAGGCACTCACTGTGCCAGGGTTGTGGGGCTGCAGAATTTGGTAGGGTGAGGAGAGAACCCAGCACCCTTGTGGCATACAGCCCCTGAGCTGTAAGCCAAAGGACCTGGCCCAGCTTTGCTGCGACACAGCCGGGGACAGGCAGACTGGAGCTGCTCCAGCATCCCGACTGTAGTGTCTGGGATGTAGGCACCCCTGGGTGCTCGGCAGTGCTGGGTGTGGAGCAGGGCTGGCAGCAGCTGCACTGGGTGCCCTCCCACGGTGCAGATGTGAATCACAGCTCAATGCTCTCCCTGCTTGCCTGGTAAAACCCTGCTCCCAGGGCTGTGCCGTGCTGCTATAGCTCTGTCAGGCTTGATTCTCTGGAGCAAGCTTTTAAGGTTGACTTCCAGCCCTGGGGAGGCTGTGAGGGAGGATCTAAGATTTGCAACATCCACTTTCTGAGTCCAATGTATCTAGTATGTAGCCTGAAGTGAAGCCCAGCTGGTAGCGTGGCAAGAGAAGGCACCACCTTGGCTGTCCCCAGCACTGTGTGCCATGCACATACCTGGCATGGTGGCATTAAGCACATGAGGCAGGCAGCTTCCTATCCCGGAGTTCCCCATCCTGTGATTTGCCCATGCAGGGATGGGTTTGGGGTCACGAAGACTTGGCAGCTGCCTGGTGATGCCATCCTCCCCCTCCAGAGCAGCCTGTGGTACCCAGTGAGGCCAAACGTCGACTGAGTGGGAGATGCTGGAGGTGGGGGGCAGGCTGGGCCAGGCACGCAGTGCCCGTTGCAGGAGGTGCAGTCAGGCAGCTCAGGACTGGTGTGTTTTACCACTGTGTTTTTTCCCCTGGTGCCACAGGCACTTTCATTGCTGGTCTAAACTAAAGCACATGTGCGCAGTCCTGCTGGCAGGAACCGAGCCTTTGCAAAGCCCAACAGGGGCAGTAGCACATAGTCCTGCTCTGGCAGCTCTCAAGGGTGAGCTTGCTTGGGCTGGTGGCAAGGATCTCTCCCTGCACCCACCACCCCCACCCCCCTAGCCATGCCCGGGGTCCCTCAGCACCCCCAAAAGTTGCTGTAGCAATGCAGGCCTGGGTCTGGGTGAGGGGTCTACTCCAGCCCCACTGTTCGCTGGTCAGACCGGAGGAATCCCTCCCACCTCAGCTTTTTCCGTGACCTGGCTAGTTTGGAATGGTCTTTTCCCACTGAGCCTGGAGGAGGCGAAGAGAAAACCCAAACTTGTTCCTGCTGGTTGTGCCAGGACGCTCTTGTAGGAAGGAGCATCCCCAGCACGGGGAATGAGCCAGCCCCTCCACCACTGCCCAGGGAAGGGAAATGCCACAAGCAGTTTCACTCCCATTGCTTCTTTGTCACGAAACCCAAAACAGGCTCACTTTGTAACATAGCATCCAAAGAACTAAATTGAAACAATCATTTGCCACTGCGTTGTTCTCAAATGATGACAAAAAGCATTTCCTTCTGCAGCTGTTCAAAGGCCACGTTGCCAGCGTGTCCGTCCCCTAATAAGAAATGTCAGTCGCATCACTGCTGGTTTTTGTGAAGTGTTTTGATTTGGATAGAACCACATTTTTCCAGCAGGAAAGGTTTCCTTTGAACATTATCCAGGCCGAGCATGCAGGCACCAGGCTGTGGGGAGGTGGCAGCGCAGCCCTGCCTGGCCTCACTGGGGATACAGTGCTGCCAGGGGCCGTATCCTGGCACAGCCTCAGCGCAGCAGCAGCAGTTTAGAGCAGTAGCTGTGTTTCGCTCTGTTTCAGCATCTCTTTGTGGCACTGGGACCTGGCTGCACAGTGCTCAGTTAGCGACGATGAGCTCTCCTGGGCGATGCCTGGTGCTGAACAAGGACATTGCCCGCAAGTAGAGTTTGCTATAACAGGGCTCCAGGCTCCAGAGAGCCCTCAAGTTCACCCTATTGGGGTTTTCAGGCAGTGTTGGAGGGCTAAGGAGGTCTGCAAGCCCATCCCATGTCCTTCTCTAGGAAGAAAATGTGTCCTGGAAGGAACTGAGCGAAGCCAATTCTCAAAGCCTATTTAAAGCAAGCAAACAGTCCATGGGATTGTGGGGATGGGCTGATCAAGCAGCCAGCCCCAGAGCTTCCATGGCTGGGGAGGGCTGACAGCCCAGCGCCCCTGCTCACTCCAGGCCCTGGCAGCTCTGTTCAGGCACCAGTAAATGCATGTTGGTCATGTCCTGGGGCCAAGAGCCACTCCTGCCCAAGTCTGGGGCTTGCTCGCAGCAGCAGAGCTGTCTGCAAAAGCACCGAGTGCTCAAATCAGTGACCAGGCAACAGCTTCTGCATGTTTTTTGGTGGCTTCTTTGCTTTTAATGATGTTGTTGTTGGCTGTGGCCAGACGGGGCTGGCGGGGAGCATGTGGTGTATTTATTGCTGGCAGTTGTTGCTCCCTGAACTTCCCCTGTAAAGCACCCGGGCTGTGGGACTTAGTGAAGGTGGGTGATGATCGAGTGGCTGCGCTGTTCCTGGCACCCCTGGGTGGGGCAGAGCCCCAGTCCTGCCCTTCAGCCCTCCTGGCCCCAGCAGGAGCATCTGTCTGAGCCCTCACAAACCCACTGCCCCATCCGAGTGGCACCATGGTCCCCGAGTGTTGGCAGCATTGTGAGGAGAGGCCAGGGGATGCTCCCAGCAAGGCACCACAGGGGCGTTTTG
The DNA here is from genome assembly GCF_963932015.1 of Anas acuta. Classification (NCBI taxonomy): domain Eukaryota; kingdom Metazoa; phylum Chordata; class Aves; order Anseriformes; family Anatidae; genus Anas; species Anas acuta. The sequence goes on along the minus strand of NC_089004.1, from coordinate 513,374 downwards.
TGTTTCTCTGGGGCTTTCCCTCTCTTCTGCCCTCTCCATGGTGAACAAAGAGGCAAATGGCATGCCCCCATGCAATGCAGGGGACCAATACTTGTGCCACAGAGACAAACCTCAGCACCCTTAGTCCCCTGATCAGGCACTCCCGCCTGGGGCCACCAGCCCCTGTCCCTGAGGAAAGGCTCTCTTCCGATTTAACAGGGCAGCTGCTGTCTTCGTTAAGTGGTGCTGGCTTATTAAGAGTGCATTTTTGAGGCTTAGCAGCTCCACAGAGCCATCTGGGAGGGACGGTGCCAGTGGTGGAGCTGCCGCATGTGGCTGAAGGAGGCGAGAGTCCGCTGCCGGCTCTGCTGAGCCACACTGGATGCAAGTGCCACAGTCCCAAGCCCCAGCAGGGGATGATGCTCCTGTTCAGTGCCCACCCACATCTGGGGAGGCAGCCTGGGGGGGCTGCAAGGAGCCAGTCAGGATCTGAGTGGAATGAGCCCACCAAGCAAGGAGCCAGTGTTATGGGGCAGTGGCGGCCAGGACCCCATGGGATGCTGGCAGTGCCGTGCCCCTGGAAGAGCATTGCTCGGGGTGTGAGCTCCCCAGCCTGGGGCTTGCAGGGGATGGAGTCTGGCTTCCATCCTTCTCCAGGAACAGATCAGGGACGGATGATCTTGTCCATGGGGCTGGCGGCTTGGCTGTGCCTGCCAGCTCCACTCCCACAGGAGATGTGCAACAATCCCTCTTTCTGCTGGGGCTCTTCCTCCAACCACTACACCATTATCTTTCAGTAGTGCTTTCTTTAATTTCCTGTTGCCGCAGGCAGTGCCGGCAGCCCTGCCACATCATCTGCCCCTTTGCAACATCCCGCACAGTGAGGGCAGGAGCAGGGCTGCCCAGGCTGCAGACAGGTACAGGGAGGGTGAGGGGGGTCTGGGGGTTGGCATGGGCTGCAGCCAGGGAAATTGGGGTTGTGCTCGGTGATGCAAGGCAGGATGGAGGACGAAGCGGGGGGTGACAAGCTGTTGGGGAAGGACTGATGGCCATTGCCCTCCTTGTCCTGCTCAGGACATGGTCCATGCTCCTGCCTCTGCTGGTACTGATCCTGAGCAGCAGGAGATGCAGCCAGGCAGGACAGACTGGAGTGTCGCCATCCTGGGACTGCTGGGGCTTGGTGGAAGGGCTCAGAGAGCGAAGCGCTGTGCTTCTGGAATCTGTGTGGCTCCTCCTAGCCCACGCAGGAAGCCCTGAGCCAGGAGGATGTTGGGCAGGTTGTGGGGATGCAGCTGACTGCTGCAGGCAGCACTGCTGCGGAGTCATGCAGCCGCATTGGTGTCTGAGCATACAAAGGTCCAGGCAGCCGTGACCTGCTGTGCCGTGCAGCCCCACCGCTCTTTACCCCACTCCTGTCATCTGCAGCTCTCTTCATCCCAGCATCTCCCAGCTTTGAACCTCCTCCAAAGCAACCTTTCGGGATTGCTGAAATTTCTGTTCCCAGTGTGCCGCTGTTGCTGTCTGGGGAGGAATTCCTCATTTGTTAGCTCTGGAGCAGTGCTAAGTGCTTCAGCATGTCGGCAGCGGCTGCTGGAGTCGGACAGTAAATGCTAATGTGATATTAGGCCATGCACCATCCAAAACCCACTGGAAGAGTTTAGTGCAAATTGGATTTCCAAACCTCTATCGGGTCTCCGTGCCCTCAGCAAAGCACTGTAATCCCTGGTGGGTGCCTTGACAAGTAGGATCCTTCTGTGCAAAAACAACAGATATCAGGAAAAGGGCAGCAGAGACGGAGGGATTCCCCAGTGCCAGGCTTGAAGTGGCATCACGAGCGCCTGCGGTCTTGCTTTCACCACCCTGTTCATCAAGGTGGTGGGAACTAATATGTGGTGTCCCTCAAGGACCATCATGCTCCAAGGGCATTTTTGCAGTGGGGAAACTGAGGTGCGGTGCAGTGAGGCCACCCGCTATGTGCCATGATGCTAGCTGGGGCTGCAAAGAAGAAAAACTCTGCCAAGTGGAGAAGACAAGAGTGGCCACAGGTGGTGTTCCCCTGGCATCCCGCTGCCCCTGTGCTGCTGCGCCCTCCTGGTCCCACTGTGCCTTTCCCTGGCTGGGGCAGGAGGAGGCTCTGCCCTGTCTAGGGCCAGGTGCCATGGCAGGGTGTAGATACAAGCAGTGTCGAAATTGGCCCAGAGGAGAGCACATCTGGGGCCCGGGCTCAGTCCTTCTGCCAACATGTAAGCTTTTAACCCTATTTCCTGAGGCACTGGGATTGTCCAAACAAGCCACAGTAATTAGTTTCCTTCAACAAACCACCCCTTTCTGGCATCACATGGTTATTTAGTGTCAGAGGGTGGCTTGTCACTCCTCAAAAAACTGTCATTTGGATCAGGTTTTGGCAGTAGTGGGGCATTTGGGGCTGCAGAAGTGCTGCTGGACAATGCAGGAGGCTGTAGTGGGTGCTGGGGCCAGGCTCGTGGCAGCGTTGTTTGGCAGCAGCAGCGCTGTGTGGCAGCAGCAGGCACCCATGGGTGCCTGCACACTCTTGCTGGTGTTTTTTTTGGCTTGAGCTATCACTGATTTCCTGCAGGCCTACAGGAACCGTCATAGGTTTGCTGTAGGGAAAGATTCTGGGGAGAGTTCTCCTGAGATTGACAGGAGGGATTTCACACAGCATTTTTTATTTACTCTGCCCACTAGCAAACAGTCATTTCTGTGTTGTTGTTGATTTTGTTTGTTTGTTATCTCAGCATTTTGCTTTGCAGTCTCTGTTTATTCCCACCTTGCTCCATGCCAGAGGAGTGATTTCATGTTGTCACAAGCCATGCTCCCTGCTCTGGCTGACACAGCGATACAATCAGGAAACATTTTCCTGTAATTTTATCTCTAATTACCCATCTCTTATCACAAAGTGCGGCTTCTGCTGCTGCTTGGAACCGACTGACTCAGCTTATAAATGTTATAAAAGGCTTTAAAGGAGTCATCCCCTTGGCAGAGGTGCCAAGTGGTGGGGACATCGCCAGGTGACTGGGATGAGGGCAGCTGAGGTTTGCTCCGTCCCCATCAGTGCCGCAGGCTCCTGGGCTGAGGCCAAGAGGATGGGGCTGTGGCGGGGCCGTGGGGTGTCCTGTGGCTGCCACCTCCAAGGATGGGTGACAAGGCACCCTGGGTGGGGAGGTGGCAACAAGATGGCTGCCTTTAAGCTACTTTCACTCCCTGAAGTCCAAAGCAAGGGAAGCAGTGGCAGTATGGATGGGGGCCAGAGTGTGGCCGCTCTGTCTGATGGCAGCAACCTGGGGGCAGCTCAGTGGGTCCAGGAAGCTGCACCCCAGTCTGGCTGCTTGCTCTGAGACCCCACACCCACAGTCAAGCCTTGGCATCTCTCCACTGCAGTGGCTTGGTGCACAGTGTGGCTGCTGCTGCTCCATCCCACTGCCCTTGGCTGTATCACATGGGCTTGGCAAGGCCTTTTATTAATTTAATTTTAACCATGGTGGCTTTGTGGGGTTTGTTCTGTTTCATTTGGTTTTGGGATTTATTTATTTATTTATTTTTGTCCGCTGTTTAAAGAGCCGTAAACCAATCCTGTCCTGATTCAGGCTGAATATAGATGTCATGTCAGTGTGGGAGCAACGCAGCTTGCTGCGGCTTTGCATGCTTGGCCGCTGGCCTCTGCACCACCAGCAGTGCCTGGCCCCTCCTGGCCTCCTCCTAGCCCCTATGGCTTCTGCGGAGGCTGCGGCAGGGCAGGGCTTCTGCGCGCGCCCAGAGCAGCAAGGAGGACAAGGGACTGGCTTCCCTGCGGTTGGCCCTTTGGGAGGTGAAGGAGGGAAAGTGGGGCTGCAGGGAGAGCTTTGGAGCTCCTCGTGCCAGGCTGGTTTTCACTTAGGCAAAAGCAGAACCATATGGAGTGCAGGCTCTGGTTTTAGTTAGAGCCTGTGGGGAGAGCTGGGGAGGGAGTGAGTGGCTGGAGACTAGCGGCTGCTTTGTGGTTGGAGACGCTCCCTGGGCACCGCTGATTTTTGCCTTTGAAGTGCTGAGCAGCTCCAGAGCCCTTGCCCTGCCTGGGTGCCTGAAATCTGCGTGTGGTTCTTGTAGGGTGCTCCATGTCCCTGGCGAGGGATCACCAGCATGGGGACGGTGGCACTCATCCTGTGTTCCCAGAGCAATCCTCAGAACAGAGCTGGAGATGGGGATATCTTCTGTCTTCCTCTCCTTACTGCCTATGATTACTGTCAAAAGAGCAGGAAAATTCAACAGTTAAGCTCAGATCAGGGCTTGGGGCATTTTTCCTTTTGATGCTCCCAATTTTTCCACCAGTTTTGCCATTTTGGGGCTGTTCTGACCCTGCGGTATTGGTGGTCTCACTGCAGCCTTTCTCAGCACAACATCCGCCCTGCTGCTTTCAGATGCACCAATGCCATTTGGGGGCTGCATTTCCAAAGAGCAGGTCAGAAACTTAGGAAACATTTGCGAAAAAGTCTGTCTGGACACCATGGTGTCCTCATCCCCACCATCATCATTTTGGCCTCTGGGAGCTGCTCACTCTCAAGGCTTCTCCAGTGCCGTCCTTGGTGTGGGGCCATGCTGGGAGCTCAGGGCCTGGAGGATCCGTGAGTGCTGCAGCCCTGGAGCTACTCTGCTGCAGCATGGAGTCGGGGTGGAAATTGTTTAATTCCTGCAGGGTGAGTCATGAGGAGCTGGGATTTCAAAGCAGCTTGGCTCCCATGTAAGGCACTAAAATAAACAGTGTGGCAGGTGGAAACTCTCTCTGATGTCCCATCAAGGCCTCGTTCTTTCCAAGTGTTTCATTTGCCAAAAACCTCGGCCACTATGGTCTCATCCATTCTCATGGCGCGGCTGAGTCTGAGCGCTTGAAAATAATGAATCAATGCCCAGAAGCATGAATTGACTGAAAATGTATGTCATACTTAAAATATAATGTCTTTTGGGTGCTCTGGCTTCTGGGCTTTGAAGCTTAAGGACCAAACATTTGCACATCTCCTCTTCCCCCTTCTTCCGCCCAGGAAGGAGGATTTAGGGTAAAAGAATGAACCCTGGCTTCTCGCCCTCACCTTGCACCATTGGGAGTTGAGGATCTGAGGAGCTGGCAGATAGCTGAAGCACATTGTGAGAGTCTGCTTGAAAAGTGGATGTGCTTAGGAAAGGAAGAGCTCTGAGAAAACCTGAGAGCATGAGCAGCAGGCAAAGTCCAAGCAGGCCAAAATACATTTGGGTTCTGTGCCGTCTGTGGAACGGGAGAGCTGCTTTCCTTTTTCTCTGGGAAAGGCAGCAGAAACTCCAGTGCTTGGAAGCTGAAGTGAAGAAAACTCCGACTGAAAATCAGGCTCTGCTGATCCTGTGTTTTGCTGAGCAGTGGGGGCAATGAAGCACCGCAGAGGGCTCTGTAGGGCCGAGGGATAGCCTTGCTCCTTCAGGTGGAAGTCTGAAGTCTTGCTAGGAGCAAGGCAGAAGTGCAGGGAGCTTGCCCCATGGCTCAGCTGCAGCAGAGGGGGAGCCAAGATCATCAGCTGCTTCTCGGCAAGTGATGAGCCTTGGCTGTGCTGCTGTCTTTTGTTTTTCATGAAATTTCCAGTTTGTCAGGACACAGATCCTCATCTCTTCCACCTATGGAGCATCTGTGGAGGAGGCTGGTGGAGCATGGGCTTGGTTTTGGTACTTGGCTCCTGCAAAATGGGGCTGATGCTTCCATTCCTGAAGGTTTTCTCCTTCAGGATTGAGTTCCTGCTTGGCAGCAGGCACAGCGTGGCTGGACTTGTACGGTCAAATTGATGGATGATCAGGAGGATGCAGGAGAATACAGCACTTTTGGGCTGTTATCCAGAATATGGGAGAGAAAAGGTCTTAGGCCTTTAATCAAGCCCAGGAGCATAATGGGGTTGTAACGTAGCTGCAAGTGCCCAAATCCTGCCAGGACTCTGCCCCAAAACCTCTTTGCAGCAAGCCCACGGCACGAGTCCCCCTGCATTGCTGCAGCATGGCCGTATGGCAGGGCTGATGTAAATGCACAGGAACAGCCTGCGGTGGCAACAGCCCATGAAACCGTTGCTGCCTGAGGGGGTTTGGATCCCAGAGAGCCACAGCAAGAGTGGAGTGGGGTGCCTGGGGCATGCTCAGTTTGCCTGGGGACAGGAGGGCATTTGGTGCGGCTGCACGAGCACCAGGAACCCTCTGTCAAGGCTGTGTCCCTGAGCCATCTTAGCCTCACACCCTCATTTCTACAAAATGGCTTTGAGCCAGTGGGACAAGCTGAGCATGGAGCCCAGTGGCAGTTCTCTATGTCTAGGGAATGGCGTGTGGTAGAGCCTGGCCCCGGGGACTTGTGACGTTTACCCTGCCCTGCTGAGCACGTCAACCTGGGTCTGGTGGTGCTAGGCAGTGCCTGCACCTTTGCATTGCAGAGAAATAGCAAAGAGACTGGAGCAGCAGCAGCAGTGAGGACCTGCTTGGACCGCTAAGTCTGGGCTGGGAAGACCCTGATGTTTCCTTGCTGGCTGTGCCAGTGGGACCAAACTTTGGGTACCACAAATGCTCACCCCAGCAGATCCAGTCCTTGGGGTGCTCCAACTTCTTCTGCAGGAGGGAGTAAGAGGGCTTTGGGGATGGGGATGGGGACAAGGAAGGGGCTGTGCCTACTGGGCTTTCCATGATGTCTGAGCAGAGCCCAGCAGAGCAGTGCCACCTGTGGAAGCAGCTGTGGGCTGGTGCCTGTTGGTGTGGGGCTGTCCAGTCGCAGCTTTGTGTCAGAAGCCCTGAGCCCTCACAGTTATTTATTGTTGCTGGGACTGGGTTTAGAATAGGTGGAAACCAAAAAGACAGGAGGGCAAAGTTCAAGCATCAGCCTGGGTGAGTCACGGGCTGCGATGTGTGTGTGTGCTTTTCCTTTTCTCCCCCTCGAATTTCAGCTTTCGCCATGGGTTGCCACATGTGGGCTGTGGCATTTTAGAGCAAGAAAAACTGGAGGCAAAGTCTGGAATATATATATAGAGAGGGAGAGAGGGAGTGAGTATTATTATTGTTTGCACACTGGAGCCAGGGTTCTGGTCTTTTGAAAGGTCACCAGCAAGCGGGTGGGGGACACAATTTCTGGCTGCTGAAATAAGAGGCTGTTTTATGGGATGTGCAGCAAGGCTGAAACCACCCTGCTAAACTGTTAGGGGCTCAAAATGAGCCAGAGACCCTTCCCTGCAGCTGGCTGGCCATGTGGTCCTGCCCCTGCCCACAGCATCTCCTGCCTAGCTCGGACCCTGTACTACCGCTGTCAGAGTGGCACCACGAGCCATGTCCCTTCCCCACATCCAAAGCTGCTGCTGCATGTTTCCCTTGAGGCAGCTGTTTCTTCCTAAGGCTTTTATTCCCCTTCATTTTGCATGCTGTCTGAGAGTGAACTGCAATTTTCTCAGCCCTGTGTGCTTTAGCAGCCATGCCCTGATGCCTCTCTGGGATCTGTGTGACATCCTTGAGTGTTTTTGGTGCCTGTTCTCTGCTCCTGCCAGTTGATTGAGCTCTTGACTCACAGGTGAAATCTCAACTTGAAGGCACTTAATCATTGCGATTAATGGTGGGGCAAACACCCAACGGCCATAATCGTCCTTCCTGTGGTGGCTTTGCTGGGGCTCGAGGGGCCAGCACCGTCCACTCTGGGTGCGCCCTCCCCATGAGCCAGCTGTGAGCACTTGCCCCGACTCGTGCAGCCACGGTACGGGTTTTGCAGCGGGTGCTTATCGGCTCAGTGTCTTGGCCAGCACTGCCTCCTGGTACCACGGCAGGATTTCATGCTCTTACCTCCTTATATGGCTAAACTATTCTTTTTCTATCTTGGCATTGTTTATAGCCCAGTTGAAAATATTTAGACTCTGGCTGGGTTATACAATTATCTTGTAACCTACAGGGCATGTAATTACTATTAGTTAACATGTAATTATCTGCATCCTGTAAAATAAAGTGTTGTTGGCAATGGGACAGCATTCTCGTTGTTTTCCACAATAATGGTAAAAGTGAATCTGTCAAATTCCATTTTAAAATAAACATTTTCCCCCAGTAAATTCTATTTGGCAAATATTGCTAAACTGGGCTGTGGGTATTTTTTTTCCCCTCTCATTCTCTTCTTCCTTCTCCCCTCTCCCCCCGCCCCCCCCGTGGAAAATTTATTTAAAAAGGAGAAATGTTTGGAGTTTGTAAGGAACTGAAATGAGAAAAAGGGGCTGGGAGGCGACTGCGAGTCAGTGCCGCTTTCCGAGGGCTGGCATTGATGGGGATTTAATGGCTGACAGCTCGCCAGCAGGCGTTCAGACCCGACCTCCCACGGCCTGGCAGGGTTGCGCTGGCGCCTCTCAAATCCTACTACGTCCAACCTGCTTTGGATGGACAAAATCCAGCAGCGTCAGGTAAGGGCATCCGCAGCCTTGTCCCAGCCACTTGCAAGATTTGTCTCCCGTGCTGCAGCCCCGAATTTTGGCCTGCCTGTGGTCCCTGTGTGCTAGCGCTGCTCCTGCCCACTGTGTTGCTGGATGCTGGGATGCACCAGGGCTGTTCTTGAGATTTTTGTGATTTTTCACTAGTTTTGACAGAGTGGGGGCATCCATGTTGGTCCACTGGTGGGGCAGGGATTTGTGCAGAGGTCAGGCAGCGTAACCCTGAACCCCAGTAGGGTCTGGGCCCTGGGTAAGCTGGTGGCCAGCAGGGGCGGAGCAAGCTGTACTGGGGCTCAGTGCAGGGTGAGGACGATGGAGCGGGGGTGGGACATGGCTTTGTCCATCCTTTACTTGCATCCACCTGTTGGGGTATTGGCCCCAGTGCGACATGGAGATCCAGCCACCAGAAAGGAGGCTTAAATGTGTCTGGTGAGGCTGCCTGCTGTAAGGGATGCATGGGATGAGGACATCTCCTTGTCCCCACTGTCACCAAGTAGGACATATCAGCCAAGAGCGACCTTTGCCTTTTCTCTGTGCAGCACAGCCTGGGGCTGCAGTACATCTCTGTGCCTTGGTTTCCCCACCACAAAGCTGGACCAGTCTTGGGGGTGGAGGGGATGGGCTGGAGACATGGGGCTGGGGGTGAGAGAGGGCACCACGGGCAAAGGCCATATAATAAGGATATTTGTTTTGCCTGTTTTGCAGAGTTTCAATGTTCTGACTTGCTCTAAGATGAAGGTATGGAAGTTTGCAGCCATTGCATCGATGCTCCTCAGTTCCATGTTATCCATTTTAGTTTGTAGAGACATGTTCAACGGAAGCCGGACATACAGCCCCTTGCCTTCCTCGCTGTCCTCACGGGCATCCTCCTCTTCACTGCCGGCAGCTCTGCGGAGACCCCCCCGGGCCCTGCCACGCCACAGCTCGCTGCTCACCCAGTGTAAGCTGCCGCGCCCGCGCCCCGGCTGCTCAACACCAGCAGAGGCTGTTTTCGGCTCTCCTGAGGCTGAGCCCATAGATGCCACTGTGTCCTCAGGTGTTCACCCAGGCATGCTCACTCTGCTGCCTCCCTTCCCTCTCTTGCTCCTGCATCAGTGGGTTGCAAGCATTTAGCAAGGAGCGGAGTCGGGAGGCACTGGTCCCTAGAAAACCATGCATGGAAAACGCAGCCTCTGGGCAACAAATCTTCATGCAAGCACATCAGCTCTTCATGCAGGGAAACCAAATGCAAACAGCTCATCTTAATGCAAAGAAGCTGCTTTTTTTTTTTTTTTTTTTTTTCCCCCTCACCAAATGGCTTTCTTTCTTTTTCTTGTTTCTTTTAATTTCCATGCTGTTTTTAAAAATGTGAAATGTCAAATGGGAGCTCAAAGCAAAGGGGAACAGCTCCATCCTGCTGTGAGGCAGCGACTTCCCCCAAAGCTGTGCTCATCCCTTTGTGCTTGCTGGAAATCCCAGGCATGTTTGCTTTTATTCCAAATGAGAAGAACTTCTTTTTGGTTTGAAATTTTGAAATTGATGACAAGCTGTCAAATTATGCTTTTCTCCTCATTTTGATGCTTCTCCTGGCACTGAGTTGGACCAAGCCTAGCCTCGGGGTTAGGACAAAGGGACACAGATGTTGCCACCAGTGTCTGCTTGTCGGCCATGGCCATGGCTGTGTGCATAGGGATTTTGTTGGGCAGCCCTTTCACTGAGACAACAGGAAATCATCACAAATATTCAGTTTGTTGGTGTTTCTCACCACCCCATCATGGCTTTTCTGCAGCATCATCTCGTGGTGGGGACCACGTTTTTGCACATCTGCAAGTTGGAGTGATGCCACCGAGGACTGTTGCTGGCACTGTTAATTCTCCTGTGCAGCTTAGTGCAGGCGTGGTGTCCTCCCGTGTCCACCTGTAGGTGCCATTGCTGCTCAAGCCCCAGTGTCATGCTCCAGCTGGAGCAGCCCTGCTGCCTGATCCCTGGCCACAGCAGTGCTGCCACTGGTCATCTGGAAAGCATGAGCACAACAGTACTGCTTTCTGTCCCCCAAATTTCACTTTTAAGCATGCGCTTGATGTTGTGCAGGGAAAGAGGCTGTTTGGGACAGCTCCGGGCAGGGGAGAAAGCAGACAGTAGAAGGAAAGGGGAGGGAGGTGTGTGTGTGTTTTTTATTGTGGGCAGTGGCGGTGGCAGCAGCACAACAAGGTACCTCCATGGGGTCTCAGCCCCGTGCATGCAGGGTGCGACCTGGCTGGGGCACTGAGTGGCCCCGCAGTGGCTACTGGCCCAGTGTCTTCCCTGTCCTCCCAGCCAAGGGCTGGTTCAGGCAGTCACTGTGGTTCAGCAACATGTTGTCGAGATCAATTTTGCAATTTTCTGCAAAACCTTGCATGGAGGGAGCAGGGAGCCAGCACTGGGGTACATCCACAGCTCCAGGGGACGCCCACCAGGGGGGACACCTGCTAACGGCCACCCCTTCTCTTGCAGACGGCAGCTTGTTCGAGAGCTACACAGAGGGGGAGATCCGGCAGCTCATCTCAGCACTGGTGGAGCGCTACAGCCAGGCCATGAACTCAGGCGGCCACGAGCTGCCGCTCTTCCCCAAGGCAGGCAACCGCATGAAGCGCGCACGAGCTCGCCACAAACCCTGTGCCCTGAAGGAGCTGGAGGTAAGCGTCAGCGAGCTGGGCCTGGGTTATGAGTCAGACGAGACGGTGCTGTTCCGCTACTGCAGCGGCACCTGTGACGCAGCTGTCAGGAACTATGACCTCTCACTGAAGAGTGTACGCAGCAAGAGGAGGATCAGGAAGGAGAAGGTCCGGGCTCGGCCCTGCTGCCGGCCGCTTTCCTATGATGACGATGTCTCCTTCTTGGATGCCTACAACCGCTACTACACTGTCAACGAGCTCTCGGCCAAGGAGTGTGGCTGCGTGTGAAGGGCCGGGGTGGCCAGGCGGAGGCGATGCCCCAGAACCGCTGGCAGCAAGGCCAAGGGGCCACGGTCTGCTGTGAGGATGGGGACGGGCCCTGCACCACTGCCTGCCCCAGTGACCCTCCCCATTTGGGGCAGTGGGGGCTGTGGGAGGAGAAGAGACTGCGATGCTCGTTTATCCCCAAGCGCTGCTTCCTGGCTCACATACACATGTGACGTGACTGTACAGGACTGTAGAGGAAGCTGTAAGTGCCATCGGAGGCTGCAGTCGTTGAGGGGTGGTCTGGGGGTGCCAGTGGGTGTGCAACACATGAGCAGGGTGTGCTGTGGGCGCAGGGCACTTTGCACGCTTGGGGTGCATGCATATGGGGTGTGTTGAACGCAGCGTGTCACACACATGGGACACATCACAAGCTGAAGGGGGGATGCAAGGCAGGTGTGAACTGCACAGAGGTGATGAGTCCAGGTGCGTGGGGTGGTAGGAGCAAGAGGCTGCACTGCAGGGCTGTGCAGGTGGTGCCATGGTGCTGGACACGATGTGCTAGATGCATAGTGCGTGTTATGGGCATGGGGAGTGTTAAACAGCTGCGGGTGCCCTCAGGGGGGTGCTGAGCCCCATGGGCTGAAGCTGCCCTGTGTGTGGGGTTTCCTGGTTTCACTGCAGCCGTGCTGGGGTCCCTATGCTGCACAGGGGTGGTCCCATGCCCCCAGATTCCCTGGTGTAGAGCAGAGCTGCACGGACGCTGGTTTGTGCTCTGGGGAAAGGGTCTGGCTCCACTCCCGGTGCCTGCTTTGTGATCACCTCACGCTCCGCAGCCTGGGCTTGGCTTTCTAAAACTTGGGATAATCTGAAGTAACTGGATTAACCTCTCAACCCCTCTGCAGGCAGTGGGGCTTGAGATGTGCCACCACCAGGGAGGGGACAAAGCACCACGAGGCCACTGGCAAAGCTGGGTTGGCAGCGTGGCTGGAAGCACCGACGGTTTGGGATCCCCCGAAAGCCAGACTGGCCCTGCCAGCTGCAGCACGTGTGTAATTCCCATTGCCTTGCAGGGCGGTGGGGCTCAAATTGTGTGCGGGAGAGGGCTCAGGCCTGGGCTTTGGCTACGGTTCGCATTTACAGCAGTGTCACTCTTGTTTACTCTGCGGAGAAATAAATGAGACCGCAGACTTTTGCATTCTCTGGGCAGGCTAAATTTGTTGCCTGGGATTGATGGGTTTTCTCCCCTTGGCCTTCTTCCCAGAAAAAGCAAATCATAAACAGAAGGAGAATATTGGTGTCATGTCCTGGGCATTAACCACTGCGAGTGAAAACACTCTGCTCGCAGCCCCTATGGCAGTGGTGGCCTCATTCCCAGCCCAGCTCTGTGATGGAGCAGGGAGCAGTTGTGCTGCTACAGGGGCTGTGTGGGATTTTGGGGTGCAGCCCCGCGGGGGACACAGCAGCCCCTGTCTCCCCCTGACAGGGCAGGCAGTGGGGGGATGGGGGGGCAGCAGCTGCCTGACCCCTGCGCAGGGCCGGGCTGGCTTTGTGCTTTCCATCCAGCAGCCACTCTTGGCTGAGCGGAGCCAGGATGTAGCGATGCAATGTAAACACCATCCTTCAGCAGGGCTGGCCGTGCACCCAGCGTCCCCGTGAAAGCAGTCTGCATTCTGTAACGCTGAGTTTTCCCCCTCACAACTGGGAAAAGGAGACGCTGCCACTGGCATGGGGTGCAAAGCCTGTCTGCGGGGCACTGGCACGGGCAGATGCACACTGGGACACAAATGCTGCTGAGATGGTGAAAGCTGTGTGACACTGCAGGTGCGCAGAGCTGGCTGCTCACAAAATGCTTTTGCAAAGTGCCGCAGTACTGTGAGGGTTGCATGGAAGGGGAATGAGAAAGATGTCCCCCAAAATAAGCATCCAGAGGCTGTGCAGTAGGAGTAGAATGGAGGCAGCAGATGAGCACTATCAGTGTGGTTGCTCACGGCAGATAACCGACTCACTCCTGACTAAAAAAAAAAATAATACACCCAAATCTAATAATAATAACGGCACTCTCAAGGGCTTGGGTGCTTTCCAGTTCTTACTACTATAAAACTAAAATTAGTTTTGTTGCAGAAGCCTCCAGTTAAAAAAAAAAAAAAAAGGCAGGAACTTGAGCACTAAAGGAAGGGAAGGTGCTACAGCACAGCAGCAGTGCAGCACCGGGCCCCGTGTAAGGAGGGTTTGTAGATGGGCTCCCTGCAGCTGCCCCTGCCTGCATTGTCCTGAGCCCAGGGAGGTGCTTGTGGGATTTCATAACTGCTGCATTGCCCAAGTGTCTGTTTACAGCCTGTTTGTAGAAAGTTCTGAGAAATATCAGGGGGGTTTAGGGTGCTGTGATGTGCAAGAGCTCAGCAGTGCCTGCTGAGAGCAGACCTGGCATGAGGGATGAGGCCAATGGTCCCATCCTCCTGCCTGCCCTTGGCTGTGAGCAGTGGGGAGGTGAAGGGGCTCGGGCACCCCAGCCCCAAAAGTCCGGGCCCATGAGGGAAAACTTGATGCAATGCGTGCACACTGCAAATCAATGCAAATAGCTGTGCTGAACCTTTATTCCCTCCCTTCACCCCCCCTCTTTTTCACCCCATCAGCATCCCGCCTGCACAGAGGAGCAGGGGAAGTGGCTGACATTCACTGCTGATGGCGCAGCGGCTAAGTGTGCTGAGCGTGGGGTTTTTGGAGTGCAGCTGGTCTGCAGCTGGGCTTCACGACCACAGGCTCCTGGAGCAGTTCTGGGGCTGAGCACACCCATTGCGGCTGTTGCCTGAGGGTGGTTTTGGCTTGCCTGTCACTGTCGTGCATGTTGCTTGGGGCTGTCCTCTTGGTGACACTGAGTCCACCCTGTGCCGCTGCAGGAGCATTGCCCAGCCCACATTGTCCTGTGCCGTGCTGCTGCTGCCTGGGCAGAGAAATGTGGTTCCAATAGAAATACTGATATTTCCCTAATGCTTTCCGTTTCTCCGGCCCTCTCTGCTGTAATAGGAGCTGGAGCTGTCTGTAAGAATGTCTACAATGCAGAAAAGGCAAAAGGATGGAAAATTCCCTCCTCAAAGCTACAGCAAAAACTCATCTGTCTCCCTTCCTTGTCATCCCATGCATTACTTATTGTTAATAACAATGGTGTGCCACATCTGTCAGGGGGTGGTTTTAGGATTCTTGTGTCTTCTTGCAGCTTGCCTATCCGCTGCTGCAGCCTTGCTTCAGCATCACCCGCAAGGGCAGGAGGCAAGGGTGTTTCACAGAGTTTGAAAACTCAAGAGGTTTGGAAACACAAGATGTTTAAAACTATTCCGGTGGTGACAGCTCAAAATATGAGTGTTATGTTATCCCGGCTCTCCTACAATGAGTTATGGGACGTTTCATTGTGTTTTACTATACACATCTCTATATGAACGTGCCTGTGTTTGTGTAATGCTGGCCGGAGCCGGAGGCGTGCGAGGCGCAGCAGCGCTGGCTCTGGCTCTGGCTCGGCTCCGCCTGTCACTTGCATCAGTCGGGATCCCATTTGCTGACAACGGGCTCACTCCCGATTTGGTATCTGTGAGGGGGAAATGGGCCTAACATCATTGTTTCCACTTGATGAAAGCACTGGCAAACATCGTGTTCCTTATTTAAACAGGTCCAGAAACTTGCTGGGAAGAAATCATTTTTCCCAGTTTATCAAGACAAATTATTTTTCATCGGTATTCAAAACCTCAGCCTTCTTCTCTCAATAAATAGGGCTACCACATGTTTTTGTTCTTGGTTAAACAAGGCGTAGCCTCAAACTTGAGGCCCAAGAAGAGGGAAAAAAAAAAAAAAAAAGGATAAAAAGGGAAAAAAAAAAACCACAGAGGTAAACACAGAGGTTTAGCAACTGCAGGTGGGAGCAGGGTGGGCACAAGCGGAGGCAGCCCTGCCTCCATGGCTCTGCTCGGCACTGTCTGCGTAGATCCATTTCCCTTCTGGTATAGTTGGGTCTGACCGACCATCTGCAGAAGTTGATGCAATGCATCTATATTTTAGATACGCTCTATTTATTCAAAGTAACTTATGTTATTTATTTAGATACCATAGTGTGCCATCTACGTAATGCGTTCTTTCTCTCTTTTTTTAAAAATATTTTATTTATTGATCCAAATGGTGCCAAATGCAGTTTACATTTATTACAATTTTACCATTTATTCTAAACAATGGGAAAAATACAGTATGATTTTTTTTAAACAAACATAAACTTGGGTGTGATGCTGTTACATACTCACGGTAAAGTAAAAATAAAAGGAGAATTACACTGATTTCTCTGTGGTTCATCTTTTACTGATGCCTATGTATAAATGATAGCAGCACGGCATTATGTCTGCAGGATGGGCAGGGAAATGGGAAATTTAGTTTTTCTTTCGGGAAGGCAGGGAGGAGTGGCAGAAGCTCCAGTTTCCTGCCAACAGCCCCCATTTCTTTTATTCCATCATCGTAAAACAATATTTATGTAAAATCACCAGTTAAAAATGTTACCAGGACCGGGGCATTGCCTGCATGGGTTTGTATTGGTATGGCCACATGAATCATTGTCCTTGCCCCCTGCTTGTAAAGGCTTGGGTTGGCGCAAAGGCTTGTTCCAGCTGAAGTGACCCATAGGGATACACCGATTGTGACAAAATCATGTGAAAAGAAAAAAGAGAAGAGAAGAGAAAAAAGAAAAGAGAAGAGAGAAAAAAGAGAAAAGAGAAGAGAGAAAAAAGAGAAAATAAAAGAGAAGAGAGAAAAAAGAAAAAGAGAAAAGAAGAGAGAAAAAAGAAGAGAGAAAAGAAAAGGAGAATAAAGAAGAGAGAAAAGAAAAGGAGAGAAAAAAGAAGAGAGGAAAAAGAAGAGAAAATAAGGGAGAAAAGAAAAGAAAAGAAAAGAAAAGAAAAGAAAAGAAAAGAAAAGAAAAGAAAAGAAAAGAAAAGAAAAGAAAAGAAAAGAAAAGAAAAGAAAAGAAAAGAAAAGAAAAGGTTTTGATAAGGTCAGCCAGAAAAATATTTCATTTGCTTATCCAGAAGCAGCACTGAGGTTAGAAGCATGTTTTATTTTATAGAAAAAACATCTCACAGTCAGCAGCAAGCATTGGCTGAGGCTTTGTTGCTCTTCATATTAGGATGATTATGGTGGTTAATATTTCATTTTGGGGGAAATGCTGCAATTTGGAATCCCAGCCAAGCTCAGCATGCGGACACGTTTCCATGCTGTGGGCATGGGCAGCGCTGTGCCCACCCCAGATCTGCAGAGCATTCGAACCCTGCTTTGAAACTCCTCACCCCACTGAACAGGTGTCAGCCTCTCCTCGTGGGCACTGCCCCCACTGAACGAGTGCTGCCCCCAGTTATTACATTGAGCATCTCCCGCATTTAATGCATTGCTCATCTTAACACATGATTAAGCCGTAAGGTGTTTATGCTGCCACCACATTCACGGAGTGCTGGGAAGAGGCTGCAGCAGCGTCCTGTAAAAGTATAACACCCCCTGAGTGTTATGAGAACATGAGTGTTAAGAGAAAAACACCTTTTTTTTTTTTTTTCACTAAAATAGGCTGCAGCTATGGCATGCTTGTGGGTACAAGTTCCTACGTTTGTAAACAAAACCGCTCCATCTCGAACACAGCCAGTGAGCTGCCCCACTGCCCTTGGCACTGGGTAGACGGGGGGAAGAACCAAAAAAAACCATGCTAAAACACTCGAAACACAAAGGTTTATAAAGTTTTTTAGGGGGAAATGGAAAAAAAGATCTGTTTATATCCCCCCCATCATGCCACCCAGAGGCCTGACAGCCATGGACGGCTCGTGGCTGAGTCAAATGCTCACACCTGAAGCTCCGCTCTGTAAATATTTTATGAAGCATCGTTTGAGACTCATAAATCCTTGTACATGTGCGTGCGTGCGTGTGTGTGCATGTGCGCTGAAGAGGCTGAGCAAGGCTGTAATCCCACTGCCAGCCTGTCCAGGGGAAGGGCGAAGGGGAAGGGGAAGTGGGAAAGGGAGGGGGAGGGGGAGGGGGAGGGAGGGAGGGAGGAAGGAAGGAAGGAAGGAATAGAAGAGACAAAGAGAGAAAGAAAAAGAAAGAGGAAGTGTGAAAGAGAGAAGGAAAGAGAAAGGGAGAGAGAGAGACAGAGAGAGAGAGAGAGAAAGAAAGAAAAGGAAGAAAGGAAGAAAGAAAGAAAGAAAGAAAAAGAAAAAGGAAGGAAGGAAGGACGGACAGACGGACGGACAAACTGAAGTTATAATGACCAAATTGGAGAGGGCTGCTTGGAAAATCTGACTTGTTCAAGAGAACAAAAAATAGAAAGAAAACAACATTTGCAGGCAACAGCATGCAGGCGAATGTGCTGCTGGTCTGGGGCTGCACAGATTTTGAGTGCAATTTCTTGGGGATGGGGTATGTGTTGCCTGATTGCATAGTGTATGTGGGAGAGTTTCACTGGCTGATGCTTGCTTTAAAGCACCAGCTTGAAATCCCAAGCTCCCAAAAGATGTACTATACTCATTTATTCATTTTTAAATGGAAGAAGAAACAGCTGGGAAACGGGATGCTGAGGGTGCTCAACCCTACTGAATAGTTTGCACGTCTCACAATTACCTCCTGGTAAGAAATACTGTGGGAAAATAAACCCAGCCACACTTCAAACTGGAAAGCCCACAATAAAAGTGAAGACCAGAGTGTGCAGTTTGCATGTCTCCAGAAAAAAAAAGGAAAGGAAAGAGAAAAGAAAAAAAAAGAAAAAAGAAAAGAAAAGAAAAGAAAAGAAAAGAAAAGAAAAGAAAAGAAAAGAAAAGAAAAGAAAAGAAAAGAAAAGAAAAGAAAAGAAAAGAAAAGAAAAAATCAAGTGTATCTATAGTCATATTTCCCCATATCTCTTTCGTAGAGATACCAACAACGTAGGCACTACCAACAACGAGAAGCCCAGGAACACTAATAATTGTTGCTTCAGCTGCTGCTGGGGATTTGTGGCAAGGGAAGGAGGGAGCTCAGTGGTGCTAGACAGCTGTGGAGAAAACAATCTTCATAGTTTCATGTTCCCTCTCCCAGTATCATCAGACAAAAAGAGAAGCAGGTTTCTAAAGCACGGTAAGGATCTGCCTGTAGGCTCAGAAAGCTGGAAAGAATTGATTTTACAGGGCTGGTTCAGGCACCTTCACGCACTGAAGACAAACCTGGCTGTGATGAAGCTCTTCAGCACAGAAGGCTGCAGCTGCTGCATTTGCAGGGTTTTGGTGTATCTGAGACATTTTTGTTACCCTCCCAAATTGCAAACTGCACTGGGCTGGGTGAGGATTTGTTTCTCCCAAGCTCTGCCTTGCCTCTCCTCTCCACTCTCCTCTCCTCTCCACTCTCCTATGGCCCTGGGGGCTCTGCTGGGCAGGCGTCCCATGGATGCAAAGCCCATGGGTGCTGCAGACAGCAGTTTCACCCTCTGCCAGGACAGCAGCTCCCTGTCCCCTGTACTGGGCTACTTCTTAAGCTCTGGAAATGGTTGGGGTCATTGGCCACTGCCCTTTCCCATCCCCAGCAGAGAGAGAGAACCCTGCACTGCTCTCCATGCCCTGCCGGCACTGCTGAAGTCTGACCACCCCCAGCCTTAGACTGCAACGGTATGCTTACACCCTGCCCCCAAAACTCAATTTTTTATATTATCATCTCCCCAGTTACCCATAAGGATCAGCCTTTTGCTCTCCTTTGGGGGAAATACCCTTCTAAACCTCTCCCCTCCCCTGCTTTTTGAATCATCTCTGCCCAAAAGTATCAGCAGGAAATGTTTCAGTCTGACTCCTATCACCTTTGGGTAAAAACAGGGGAGATTTGGAGGAACGGAGATATTTTCATATAATCTTTGTGAAGGACTGAAGCAGCCCTTGCACCGGCATACGGCATTTTCCCAAGGGGGTGCAGATGGGAAAAACCTTTGGGGCAAGGAGGCTGCAAACCCCAGCACCAGCGTTCCAGGACTGCAGCTTTTTGGTGCGGTCTCCCAGCCCCAGGCCCTGGCGCAGCCTTCCAGATGTTTCCTTTGATTAAGTTGCCTCTTCCAGAGTTTCCCAATTGCGGTTTCAGCTTTCCCATCCCATAACAAATTCAGCCTGTGCATGGCTCTGTGTTGCCCAGAGGCATCCCTGCAAGATGGTTTGTGCTATATTTTGTCCTGACGTCCCCACGTCCCTACCAGCCCCTCCTCAAGGCCCATAGTTTAAGCCTGGCTGGGAGCAAGCTCCAACAAAGTCCCATGGTATCCTCAGGCCTAAATGCTTCAAGGACACTCAGATTCATACTTTTTTGTCATGCTCTCAAAGGCTGTGGTACAATTTGGGGGCTGAGGATGAGGTCAGCATTGATAAAACTGCTCTCTGCATATGTATTTAGCCTTTGCTCCTGCAGCCTCAGAGGCTGGCCGGCCTCAGGATCAGCAGGAGCCTTGTGGCTCCCCAGGTCACCCCCTGGACCATGGAGCCCCCGGGGCTCATGGAGGGATGAGGCTGACCCAGTCAGGAGGTCTGCTGTGGTATTAACACCAATGCAACTGGATACAACACCATGGCAGCTCCACTGAGAGCAAGGAGCCAAACATCTCTGCACTAGATAATCAGTCATAAACCAAAAGCAATCACCAGCAGCAACCACACTCATAAAAGCCAACCTGCTCCCACTGGCCTCGAGCTCCCAGAAAAACCCCAGGCTCAAGCACAAAAGGTGAGAGCTGATCCCATTTCCTACCCAGGGTTCTCCCATTCCCTATCCAGAGTCCCAAAGCCTGTGGGATGCATCTCTTTATAACAGGTATCAAATGACTGCAGGAATCTATCCGCGAAGGCAGTTAGGCTTATGAGGTTGACAAGGCAATAATGGGATTTCTTGCAGCTGTTTTGCAGAGCAGGCTCTCTCAAGCACACCCTGGCAATGGCTGGAGGGGCTGCAGCAGCAGTAGGCGTTAGGAGGGATGGATAAATTATGTTTGGCTTTACATGTGGTTGGAAAAAGGTTTATCCACAGGAGGAAATAGCCCATACTGGAGAGAATTGGCCCTCTCTGCAGGCAGGACATCTACTGAATGCACGTGTCAAGACCTGTCCCCATGCTGCCCGTGACAAAGAGTCCAAAGCTCTTTCAGGTGCTCTCCTGCAATTCAACACCTCCCTCCATCAACACTCATTTTAGCACTTCAAAGCTGGCCACTGCTCCGAGGTGAGGTGGTGTCACCTGTCATCAGCCACAGAGATCATTCTGACTTGCAGGAATGCTCCTCCTGCTGCAGAGCATGCCCCCCCCTAGCCTGGGGCTTCCCTTCACCACTGAGGAGTTTTTCAAATTTGGAAAGGCATTTCCTTCCACTTGAAAACTACTCTAGGTTGTGAAAGGTTCTTCCTCACAACTCAGTGATATGATTTACATGCTTTGGATTTACAAACAGAAAATTTCCAGATTTTCTTTTTCCTCGCCTCCCCTCCCCTCCCCTCCCCTCCCCTCCCCTCCCCTCCCCTCCCCTCCCCTCCCCTCCCCTCCCCTCCCCTCCCCTCCCCTCCCCTCCCCTCCCCTCCCCTCCCCTCTTCTCCCTTCCCTTCCCTTCCCTTCCCTTCCCTTCCCTTCCCTTCCCTTCCCTTCCCTTCCCTTCCCTTCCCTTCCCTTCCCTTCCCTTCCCTTCCCTTCCCTTCCCTTCCCTTCCCTTCCCTTCCCTTCCCTTCCCTTCCCTTCCCTTCCCTTCCCTTCCCTTCCCTTCCCTTCCCTTCCCTTCCCTTCCCTTCCCTTTTTTTCCTTTTCTCTCTCTTGATATACCCCCAGCAGTTGTTTTAAATCCGGTCCCTCCCTTGCCCCTCTTCCCTGCAGACCACCAGGGTAGTCAGCTCCCCTTCCAGCCCCACACCAGGAGGGCTTTCCCCATCCAGGCTCTGCAAAAATGGTTGTGTTTCCTCACTCCCACGGTGTGTTGCCACCACAGTGTGGCATGCCAGAAGCTGCATTGCCAGAAGCTGCCACCAGTGCCCTCTCTGACATGGTCTGTACGTGTAGGAAGGCATCTCAGCCCAAGGCTGCAGGGCAGGCTTCAGCCATGCGTTGTGCCTTCCAAGAACAGGCTCTAGAAAGGCATTTTTAACTTTTTTTTTTTTTCAACTTGGGGATGTACTAAACCAGATGGGGATGTACTAAACCGGGGGGGGGGGGGGCGGGGAAGGATATTTTTCCATTAAGTGGTTCTTGTTTTTTTTTTTTTTTTTTTTTGGGGGGGGGGGGGTTGTCCCACTGTTCTTTGAATTGATGCAATCCTGTAATTTCAGCAGCTCACGGTGCAACATTGCCTCCTAGCCCTGAGCTCCTCTGTAAACCAAAACCTGAGTGAGGACCTAAATCAACCTGCTCCATAGCACTGTGCTGGGTGGTCTCCCAAAGCTCCTGTTATGCCTGCGTTTCATGATGGATAAAAATGTTCCTTGATCTCTTGACAACACCAAGCAGTATAGTTTATTTCTGAGGCGACCACTGAGGCATCTTGATGGAAGCTTAACTGTTTTAATGACATTGCTGCATTGTAATTTCCACTCAGCCTGCTTTGCTGACATGCTGTTGGTAATATTCACTTGTTGCTAGTGGGTCTGTTAAGGAGAATTTCAGGCAGTCCAGGGCATGGTTCATTCCAGAGGGCCACAGGCAGCCTTAAGCCCAGCTCATGGCAAGGAGTGGCAACCAGCACCCCCAGCCAGGCTGTGAGGGGCTGTGCAAACAGGTCTTGGGGGTGTGCAGTGAAGCCCCTATTCACAAGTATTGGCTTTCCCACTGGGAGGGAGGTTGCTCAAAGGAAAGAGATCCAAGCTGGAACAGAATTGGTGTTTGTTAAGACATCTATTGAATGTGCAGAGTGATCTCAGTAAAGACCAACACCGAGCCTCCAGCAGGACCAAAACTGTGTGTCCAGCCCTGATACACCCTACATTGCCACTTGCTAGGAACTCCTCTTCCTCCCCACAGCACATCCCTTCAAAATAGGCTAGCAAAAAATACTACAGGTGATCTGAAGGTGTTCATGGGGCTTTACACTGTGGTGTCCTCCTGGGAAGGCTTTTTATATGATGTTGGTTAAAGCCACGAGCAAGCTCCTCTTGTCTGTGTTCACACATGCAGCACACGTCAGCTCTAACAGCTCCTGTAAATTTACGTTTGCTTTTTTTTTAATGGGAACATACTTTTCAAGCAGCTGGACTTTGTGCCTGCATGTGCAGGGCCATGTTCCTGCTTGGTTTAATCAACTGCTCCATTTTGTAATCAGTTTTGCTGGCAGTGCCAGAGAAAAACAATGCTGGAAGCCAATGCCCAAAGTTGAAGCTTTCCCTATGGCAGTCTTAAGGCAGAAGGATTTTACTGTGGGACAGGTGTCATCTCCCAGATCTAGCAAGAGTAGTGAAATGAGCAACCATCCATTCCAACTCCCCAGTGCCATCCATCAACAGGAAGAGACTGCTCACTGAGCTCACCTGCAGAATATTATTTATCTTTATTTCAAATCCATACCAGCTCAGTTAATAGTGTTAATATCTTAAATTTCTCCAGTTGCTCTGAACTGAACAGGCTTTAAAGGTGGGAAGAACACCAGGGTTGGTTGATGCATCTAAGAGCTACGGGCTAAAGGAAGAGGGAGGTGTGTGTCTGCAGGTAGCCAAGGCAGGGACAGAAACAATTATTTGGCAGTAAAAATTAATCAATCTTTATTGATGTGACAAATATATTACTGTTCTTTTAAGCAGTTGGCAAGTCCATGGCTAAAGAAGATATGGTACATTTCGCTACTTGAATTTTCGAAGGGGTTCACTAAATTCCAGCAAAGGTTCTTCAAGACACTAACAGTGGGAAGGGATAAAAGTTCAGATTTCAGAGTGAAGGATTTACTCTTAGGTTTATGATGACCAATATATTCAACCAATCTGCAAATAGAAAAAAAAAAAAAAAGGGGGTGGTGGTGGTGGAAAAAGCCACTAATGAAAATAAGGGACTCTCAATCCTAAAGGTAAGGTCTTGTGGATGGACCATCTGCTACAGAATGACTGCACGAAGAAATGTAGAGGGAATTCATTGGAAATCTTTACTAAATGCTGCTGATTGAGAAAACAATTGTATGTAGATGGACTTTGAGCTGACTTTCCTCATGGAAATATCTTGGGGCTAGGACAGACCTTTGAAAACCTCATCTCTGGGCTCAGCAGCAGCCAAGAAAACAAACTGAATGCCTGGAGGCTGGGAAGGCAAAACTGGGTCCCCCATCTCCAAAAAATGGGGCTCCCCAACTTGGAAAGCAAAGTTTACAGTGGTATGACCTGAACAGCAGCAGGAAGCTTGATAGAGGTCAAACACAGAAACACATGGCCTAGAGGCATCAGCTGCTGTGAGACGTTGCTATGTCCAGGCACACAGGAGGAGGCAGCACATCACATGGCCCTGCTGAGCATCTCCTTGCCACAGGATGCTATGGGTGCTCAAACCTCACGGTGCTTTCAGGGGCATCCTCAGCACCTCACCTACACCACTCTGCTTCTGTCAGACCCTTCCTCAAAACCACGCTGACTTACTAAGCTGTCCAAAAAAACCCCAGACTTGTAAAATGAAATCAGTAGTTTCTAGCCTGTTGAGCATCCTGATGCAGCACCTGGCAGTCAGGGAGGGTCACACAAAGCAGGGTCAGGACCTGGGCATCCTGCAGCAGTCATACAATGCCACACAATGTGGCTGCCACTTTCAGTGGCACTTTTGCACAGTACAAAGTCCTCAAAACAGGTTTATAATCTATATATTGCTATTTCACCCATAGAATTGCAACCCCAGTAAGGACAAAATGATCACAACAGAGCAGAGAGCTGAGCAAACAGCAGTTACACGAACCACTTAGACAGATCGGGCACAACCCGGTATCTGGTCTCTGTTGTCTGCAGGAAGTGACAGGCTCTGCAGACCTGCTGGGCCCAGCCAGGCACCGCCACAGGCTTCAGCCACTTGCGCCACTGAAAGTAGCGCTGGTATCGCTCAGTGTCCCTGCTCAGCTCCAACAGGTACCGTGCCAGGTCACTGGCGCTGGGAAAGTCATCGACGTGGATGAAGGAGTCAGGGGGCAAGAAGTGCTCGTAGTTTTTTCGGGGCGGCCCTAGTACAACAGGAACAGTGCCAGAGGACAAAGCGTTCCGCCAGAGCTTCTCAGTGATGTAGTCTTCATGCTGTGAGTTCTCAAAGGCCAAGTAGAAATTGTACTGGGACACAGTGGGAAGAAGCTTGTTGCCGGGCAGGGGCAAGTGATGCTGCCCATAGACATCCACAGTGATGTATTTCTTCAGCTCCTGGTAGTACTTTACCCGGTGGGAGCCTTCTTGCCAATTGCTCACTACCCAAGCTACCATCTTGGTCTTGGATGGGATGTTGAAGGGCTGGGGCTGTCTGAGGAGCTGCAGGTCCCCATAGGGGCTGAAGATGTCTGAATCTCTTCGGTATGACATAGTCAGGTTGAAGAGGTTGTCCATAGCACCTAAGTTTGGAGAGTTACTTGGAGACTCCAAGTTGAACCAGATCCAGCGCTGGGATGGGAGTCTGGGGATCTGGGCCAGTCTTCTTGTGTCCCAACACACATCCCTGTGATGCATAATCACAGCATCTGCCTTTTGGGACCAGCTGCGGTTGACAGTGAAGTAACAGTCTGGTGTGACATATAACTCTGAGCAGTTTATGAAATTAAAGTGTTGCCCAAAGGGCCAACTCCACAGCAGGATGGTCAGTCTGTGCTCACTCTTCGGTGGGGTGCTGGTATTTTCAGCAAGAGGCATTTGAGTAGAGAGATGGGAACTGTGATCTTCTGGCTTGGGAGTCCTGAACTGACGAAGAGAAACAAAGAGGCAGGAGCTGAATATGAAGATGAAGAGGAAAAAGGTGAGGAGTTTCTTCCATGAGATCTTCTTCCCTTCCATGAGCTCCATGAATGGATCTGCAAACACCACAGACAGGGCACTGAGTGATGGGTGCACATTGACCACAGCATGGCCATGGCTCTGGGTGCACTGTGTAGCTGGGAGGGGTGGAGGGGGAGGTAGTGGAAGGGGGGTATGCAGAGGGGCTTGGGCAATAGCAAGAAGACCTGAGATACATTTACCTCAGGGAAACCAGCTGATGTCATCTTTTTGGATTTCAGTAAAGCTTTTGACAGTTTCCCAGAGGATCCTACTGGACAAAATGTACAGCATACAGCTAAACAAAAACATCATACGATGGGTGAGCAATTGGCTGACAGGCCCCTGCTTGTCAAAGGGTTGTGGTAAATGGGGCCATATCAGTCTGGCAGACAGTCACTACTGGGGTCCCTCAAGGATCCATTTTAGGGCCAGCCATCTTCAATGTTTTTATAAATGATTTGGATGGAGGACTAGAAGGTATTTTGAGCAAATTTGTTGATGACACTAAACTTGGAGGAGCTGTTGACTCTGTTGAGGGTGGAAAGGCCTTGCAGAGAGATCTGGACAGATTGGAAAGCTGGGCGATCACCAACCACATGAAATCTAACAAGATCAAGTGCTGGGTCCTGCACCTGGGAAGGGGCAACCCTGGCTACATGTACAGACTGGGCGACAAGATGCTGGAGAGGAGTCCCATAGAAAGGATCTGGGGGTTGTGGCTGACAGCAAGCAGAATATGAGCCAGCAGTGTGCCCTGGCAGCCAGGAGGGCCAACCGTACCCTGGGGTGCATCAAGCATGGCATTGCTAGTCAGTCGACAGAAGTGATTGTCCCACTCTACTCTGCCCTGGTGCGGCCTCACCTCGAATACTATGTGCAGTTCTGGGCATCACAGTACAAAAAGGATGTGAAACTGTTGGAGAGTGTCCAGAGGAGGGCTATGGGGTTGTTGAAGGGCCTAGAGGGGAAGAGGAGTGGCTGAGGTCACTTGGGCTGTTCAGCCTGGAAAAAAGGAGGCTGAGGGGAGACCTCATCATGGCCTACAGCTTCCTCACAAGGGGGAGTAGAGGTGCAAGTGCCGATCTATTCTCTTTAGTGACCAGTGACAGGACCCAGGGCAGTGGCGTCAAGCTGCGGCAGGGGAGGTTTAGGCTAGACATTAGGAAGAGGTTCTTCACCGAGAGGGTTGTTGTGCACTGGAAAAGACTCCCCAGGGAAGTAGCCACTGCACCTAGCCTGTTGGAGTTTAAGAAGCATTTGGACTGTGGTCTCAGTCATATGGTCTCATGTTTTGTGTAGACCTGTGTGGTGCCAGGAGTTGGACTTGATGATCCTGATGGGTCCCTTCCAACTCAGGATATTCTATGATTCTACCTCCAGCATTCTCTTTACAGACAGGTCACCACTAGAACACCACACACAGGGTGCCAGCACACCCACACTCCCATGGGGCACAGATGTCTTGCCACCAACCCCAGCCTTCCCTTCACCACCACCCACCATCTTTTCTCATCAGCCCCTTTCTGCCACCACTCGTTTCCCATGAGGAAAGTTCCTCAGGCCCACATGACATGGTGTGCCCTGCACAGACACCGAGGTGCCCCACAGCAGCACCTGGGGCCAGGGCAGGCATGGCACGGCCCCGCTGTCCAGCTCTACTGCAAGCCTCAGCAGCCATTTACTCCAGAAACCCCGCGCCCTTTCTCACGTCCTCTGCTGTCATTGGCTGGCAGGAACAGGACATGCCTTGAAGGCCTTTCTCCACACAGGTACATGCGGGGAAGGGGGTGGGGCAGAGGCGCCATTTTGATTTTGCTGCCATTTTAGAAAAAGGTATCACCCTTTTAGGACAAGGTGCCACCATTGTTTTGGCTGCCATTTTGTTAAACATCATTCCTCCCTGTGACTGGCTGCTGTCTATTGCTTGGCGCTGGGAATGCAAAATGAATTTAGCTTGGGATGCAAAATGAATTTAGCTTTCTTAATTAGCAGTCTTTAACATGTTGTTTTGTTTTTGGCTTCACTGTAACCAAGGACTCAGAATCAACAGACCCACCATCCCTTTTATTACCACCATCCTGCTATCCCACTGTGCTCAAAAATAATCACGGTCCTTGAGTACTAAAACCATTTGCTTACTGTTGCATTTTCCCCCAAAATGGTTTATCTGTACTAATTAATGGTTTTGTTTGTAACTGTTTTTCTTCAGTGTCCTGTGAACAGTAAGGCACAGCCAGCTCTTATGTGACTACCTCCCCTGATGTCTGACAGCCTCTGTCATAGCACAAACATTTGGCAGCACAAACCTTTGCCCTTTAATCACCAGCTTCCTGCTAGCTGCCCTTCTTTACCGATAATAGTTCTGGTTTTTCAGCTTTGCAACACCCACATTGTTCTCACTGATGTACTTGCTCTTTCTGCAGTTGCTGTGGTCTCTAAGAGCATGGGGCTGCAGTCTGTGTCCCAAAGTCTGGGTCTTGTTGCTTTTACAGTTCTCAGGGAAGTTTACCAGGACAGACTTGAATGCATGCTTGTTTTTTTACCTCTTATTCACAGCACTGACCTAAGGACAAAGAAACACATACAGCACCATCTTGCACCCCACAATGGTTTTACAGGTAGCAGTAAAATTTCCAACAACAAAAGTATTTCTGGAAGAAGCTGGCGGGACTGGCACCTTTCACTTCTTATCTTGTATATCAGTTGCACCTATACTACTGCTAGGCATGACATGAAAGTACAGAAGGAAAAAACACCTCCCTGCAAACAGAGGTGAAAGGAGATGTTTTCAGATCCCCCCTCCTGGATGTGCCCAGTGCCCCTCTCTCTTCCAATATCTATCAAAAAAGAAAAGAATATTGCAACTCACCTCTAGGCTTGGTCCCGGTGTGAAAGTGAATTGTGTAGGGGAGTACTGAAGTGGATGACACAACCAGGAAAAGAACGAAATAAAGCAAGGACGTGGGGAGGGATCAGTGGTGTGTTCCAGGTGTTCTGCTGCACCTTGAACTGAGTGTGCTATCAGAACTGAGCACCTTGAACTGAGCAGCTACGAGAAATATGTCACCCAATAATGAAGACCATTATGGTCCTGAAGCCAGGACAGATTCCTCTGACAAACTAAAGAAACAAAACAAAACAAAACAAAACAAACAAACAAACAAAAACCAGCCCTGACATTGCTTGTAATTAAAGCATACCTCATGATTGAAAGCACCTCTACACATGCACTAGTTTGCTTCCTTTGCAGTCTCTAGGCCCAGGATTTACATGTGATATGCTATCTTCTGTGCCTTGTGTCACAGAAGAACATCTCTGTTTGGGAAGGATGGGGAAGGCTAGCTAGTAGAGGTGTAGGCACCAGGTCTATGAGCCCCCCTGCCAACCAACAGACTTCATGACACAGCTGCCTCCATCCCCATGCCAGGTCTTATCTTCTAGCCACCTTTCCAGGAACTTGAGCTGAAGCTCATCATGAGACTGATAACTTCAGGGATCACTTTGAGCTTCAGAGAAGAGCACCTGATCCAGACTGGCTAGGGGATCCCTCCTGTGTTCAGCAGCACAGGCCTTGCTTTGGAGTGTCTCCAGCCCAGGTGAATATGCATTGTACATCACGGTCTGTGGACATGGAAAGGCTGTTTGTTCACTATGGCCAGAGTGAATTGATCTAGCATCGAGCTTCACTGCACTTGGCTGGAACAAAAAAAAGCCATTATGTGTTATTATCAGGTTTAAGTATAGTCAACAGTAAACATGGATAGTTGGTTGAGGATGAAATTCACAGAAAGAGTTTTAATGAAAGTTTGGGGTGTTTTGGGTGGTCAAGGGGATTGCAAATGGGCAGTTGGGCAGTAGGGGATTGTGGAAGATTTTACAGTTCTATTAGTAGGTGTGTGTTTCCTGGGACAGAGCTGGAAGTCCCCTGAAGTGTGTCCAGGTTCCTCCTGCAGGCCTGGGTGCACTCCAGCACAGATAAGAGCAAAAAATATACCATGGCATGAGGATGGGGGACATAACTCATGGTTTGCTCACCCTGAGGTTTTACAGCTCCTCATCTAGGCCCAAGAAGGCACTAGCCATTCAACTTCTCTGCCTAGAACTCCACACATGAGGGACTGTGACTTCTTGCCCTTTGCCTATGACAAAGGCTACACCTATACTAGTAAATCATACAGCATGAGGGCACAGGCTCTGGATTAAATTCATCCAGAGGCTAAAATTTGGAACGGTCCATGGTTCAAGTATGGCCTGATCTAGCTAGCACTATGCCAGACATGACTCAGGTGCTGTTTGGGAATTACAATAGCAAGCAAGCATTCCCTACAGGTAGTTTGCATATGGATACTCCTTGATGGCAAAAGGATTTTTTTAGTATTAGCCAAGCCCAGCCATACTGGTTAGCCTCAGGATACCAGGCTTGTCCTACAAGGGCAGGTGTAGTCATGATGTTCAGGCACTAGTCAGATTTCTTGCTGAGAGTATATGAGTTCTGCACCCTGCAGCACAAATGCAGACTCCTGCATACACAGATGTCCCCAGATGCAGTTTTATTCAGGGCTGTGGAGGAGAAAGATTTGAATTTTCATGCACTGTAGAATGCTCTGCGTCGAAGGATCCTGTAGCATCAGACGAGAAGCTTCAGACAGATAGAAAATTCAAGACCTTTGTACCCCTGAAAAACAGGGCCACAAGGAACTTGAATTAGCAGGAGCAGTCAATGTAAATTAAACAGATGAGCACATGTGGGGAAGCTATGGAAAACAAGTCATGAAGCTGTGAATGGAGAATTGTTCTGAGTGGCACACATGTAGTGCTGTGACAGATCACTTAACTCCAGAAGGTGATGTGAGGCTGTAACACAGACAGAACAAAGGTCGTTTAGGTAATAGAATTGGCATGACCAAACATGACTTTATTGCTACATGATTCACACTCCCAGCAATCCCTACATCTGAAGACAAATAAGGCCGTGTTTTAGAGAAGTTTCCTGGTTAGTGTCCTATCTTGACCTAGCAAGCAACTGCAGAGCATTGAATACTGAGCACTCACCCAGGTGAGTACAGGAAAATGTGAGGGTTGAACTCTTTGTGGGGCAAATTGTGTTACTTACCCAGAGATGTGAGAAGGTGAACAGTTAAGATCATTTGCCTTCAAAGAGGTCACCTAGTACAGTTAGTCCACAGCAGATAATACACAGCAACGGATTTGAAAATACACTGGATTAATCTACATTACTGAACAAATGGGACAGAGAGTATTTTTTGTCCCCGAGGCCAAGTGACCCAGCTTGGCTTCCATCCCCACTGCTTTCTCCCAGACCACTGCAGCCACATTCAGGCTGTTTGCTGGGAATGGTCCTGGCCCTGGACTATCCTTGGACCATGTCTGTATGGTGTTTGAAGAGCACTTTTTGGAATTTTGTCAAGGTTTGTGCAGTACAGACAATAACAAGACAATGTGTAGATCTACGCCCTGTCTCCATTTAGTTTCCCATTGCATATGTAGCATCGGAAGACAAGAGATGAGTTCTTGGAGGCATTTCTCCAACCAGACACCTTGTCCCAAGATAGAGACTCCAAGAGGACATGACCTGTGTCTCACAGTCACATCAGCAATATACCTCTGCTAGAACCACGGCATTTAAGACAAGGCATTAAATGGTCACAGTAAAAACAATTGGAAAAAGGTCTTCATGTACCTCCAATTCCTTTGAAAAGCTCCTGCAGAGTCTACCATGTAACAACACTATATCTCTTTGCTCCAGTCACTTTCAGCTGACTGCAAAGTGTACAATCAGGGCAAAGCAGCAGGAGGAATGCAGAATTCCTTCAGAAAATCTCACTGGGAAACTCTGCCTAGGGCACTCACAACTGCAGTTCTTAGCTGCTCCCTGTACATCTCCTGCAGAACATTTTCTCAAGGCTTTACAGGAACAAAAATGTTTTGGGATATGATCATCAACAGGCAAATACCAGCGTGGCTCCAGTGGTAGTCCCAAACATGCAGCTGGGCCTCAGCAGGTAGGATGGGTAGGTCCTGTCCAAACACAATGACTGTTGGTGCTGTCCTCCATCACCCTCAGATTTTTGCCTGCACAGACATAAAAGAAGTACCAGTAGGCACTCTCACTGTGACAAATTTCTCATGTGGGTTTCCAGTGTAAGGGTGGAGGATCAGGGAGATGGGAGGCTTCCAGTCCTAAATGTACAACAGGTCCTCAGATGCTGAGCATGTTTTTTGTGCCTCACCATAATAACCCCATGCCCTGGTTGGCATACAACAAAGGGTTTCTGATCATCTAGGCCAAACCCATCTCATGGCACAGATTGGTACCAGCGGAGTGAAAAGATATAGCCACTGAGAATGAATTTAACTATACCTGATCCAGAGCCCTTTGGTGTCAGCAGAGAAAATGGGGTGGAAGCATGAGGTTGGCAGCCAGCCCTTAACATCAACAGTCCCCAAAACCCTGCACCCCCTTAGTCACCTGCCTCCTTGGATGGCCAAGTGTGTTACCACTGTCTGTCAGACGGCTCCATGTTTTGCCCTACCTATATTGTATCACCACTTTTGCACACTCACTGGGACCACAGCTCCTTCTGGAGAGCAGCACCTTTGGCATGGGTCTAACTCCTTGGGGGAGCCTGGGCCCACAGCCTTACCCACAGGATCCAGCCTACAGGAGAGTGGCAGGGAGTGGTGTAGGAAGGTTATGAACTGTTTGCATTCCCAAGAATGTACTATTTCATTTTAGAAGAACAAAATGACAACTGTGTGTGCTGCACTCAGAGTTGAACCATGCCAGATGCCAGTTCCAGTGTCCCCACTTGCCTGGGCCATGTTCACATGTGGTGCTGAAAGGCTCCAGCATCCTTCTTGGGAGGAAATGAGGGGTGTTTACCACCAACTTTGGGAACCTGACATGCTGTGTGTCTCCAACATCTTTCTGGGTGCACAAAGAAGCAGATTTGGCCCACATGAAGATTATTTCCCCATGCAGCTACTCCACACCAGGCCCTTCCCCAGTTACATGAGCAGAGCCCTGGTTTATCACATCAATGAACTCATGTTTGATCTGGACCATCCAGCAAATGGGCATCTGTAACTTAGGCAAAACCTTGTGTTCTCTCTGACAATTTATGCTTCCTTCCCTGGTTCAGCAGCAGGCCAACATGTGGTGTACCACCTCCCCCCGATCTGTCCCCGGCCTGCCTGTTCCTTGAAGTCATCAAGTGTCTTTCCTAGGTTAAGAGCCAAGATCTTACATTTCTCAGCATTTAATAATCAGCATGTGATGGTGTCAGGGTAGAATTTCAGCAACTACAAATAGTAACACCTCAGAAATCAATCTTGGTACAAACAATCCAAATAGACAGATCCGGATACTAAACTAGAACAAAAGCTACAAAGGAACATAGAAACATCCCTCATGGGTGCAGGACAGCCTGATTTTTAAAAGCATATATGTAATCAAAACGCTGCCAAGAGGGAACTTTCTGGTTTACAAAATGTATTTTTTTCTGTTCCATGTGAACCCATCCCATGCTGGGCTTTCAGAAAAGAGTGGAAAGGAGAAGCAACCATTCCGTTGACTCTGGGAATTAACTTTTCTCAGACTGGTGAACTACGTGGTGATGTCTGTTTTCCCTCACTCTTGCTGTGTTTTCCCCAGACATTTTCTGCTGGAGAAAACATTTGACCACCTCTGCATTCAAAGCTATGCTCAATATCTGGGGAAGGCTCAGGAGAGCTTACAAGACTATATCTATTTCATAGGTTAATATGTTCTAAGACCAGGAAAGATCACTCCATCCTCTAGCTAGGCCTGCTTCATTGTACAACAGCACATCATCTACACAGGGACCAGCTGGCTAAAACACATTGTCCAAGATGGACAAAACACATTTGTCCATTGTCAAATCTATCTATCAGGATAGATTTGGGAACATTTGTTTGGCTTTAAAATTCAGCACTTAGGGATCTGAGCTCTCTCTTTTTTTTTTTTTTTTTTTTTCCCTCTCTGAAATCCTCCTGTACCCATCACTCTCTTCCTGCAACAATAAGAACATGCTATAACCCAGCTGAGCATGGATGGCAAAACAGAGCATGTCAGGGCATTCAGAGGCAGCTCCAATGCTATCACTCTCAGCCTCCACTTCAAAACAGAAGGTAGATAAGATATTGCCTGCTAATGGCTTCCCATATAAATATTAGGACCTTCCCTCTCAACCAGTTTATTCTGTGCACTGACCCCTTTGCCAAGGTCATGGGGAATGGGAAACTGTGGGAGGTCCCCAAGTTTTATAAATGAGAGAGTCTCCCTGCATAGGCACGTACCATGAGGCAGGCAGGAGCCAGAGTCACTGATTAATGGTACCAAGAAAGTCTGTTGTAGGGGAGCAGCACAGGAGATGTGCTGAAGAAGGGATTACCAAGAGATTTAGCAGTTCAGGTGGATTAAGGGTGATTTGTCACTTGTCTGCTATGGTTCTGTGGAAATAAAAAAAAAAAAAAAAGAAAAGAAAAAAGAAAGGAAGAAAACCCAACAGATGAAAATCATTTAGCATGCAAGGAAGGGAAAATACACAGTTGTTCCTTTTATAGTTGAGGTTTGGATGTGGGTCCAGGTACCACGTATGGGCTGATGGGCAGACACACTGTCAGTCTGGAGTGGGAGAGGTTAATAGAGGTTACCTCCAGCGCTAACTCACCATCTCTTCCACTGCAGCACGTGCAGCTCACATTAGCTCCCCAAGCTCCTTCACACCCAGTGGCTCTACCTTAGCCACTGTGCAGTCAGGATCCCAAGTGTTTTGGGGGTGGGGTGGGGTTGCAAAGACAAGTCACAGCTACCCACACGTAAGATAACAGCCTAAAATGGAGAAGACGAAGATTGGGTTTTACCAGATGCTGGACACACCCTTGCAAAGCATCCTTTGAAAAGGCTGGACTGTACCCTGGAGACAGCCTGCTTGCAGTTGAATCCAGGTCTCCAGCTGCACACTTGGGCTGCCAGAAGAAATAAGATTCGGCAATGACCCCCCATATGCACAATATCTGTTTTTTCCAAGAAAAGGCAAAAAGAGGAACTAGAATGAGAAAATGTAATAGGCAACTCGCTGAAAATGTAACTAATCAAATTATAATGGGGATCATGCTAGCGACACATCTCTGGTTTCAGAGGGAATCTAGATAAGTAAAGGTGTAGCTGAAGTACCGCAGGTCTCAGATTGCAAAAAGTAATCCAGGACACAGTGCTCTATAATTTGACTCCTGCAGAGAGGATCATTTAGGAGTTCCCAGAGTGTGGTCGACTCGAGTAATTTCCTTGAGGTTTTCCTAAGGATGGAAGAAGGAATGAGGCAGTGAACCACCTGCCTGCAGCTAATGAAAACCAGCACCCTAGCTAGGGCTTGTCAGGAAAGCACAGAATAAACTCTGATGAGGCAGGATTAATTAGGGGAGCTGGGTCTGGGCAGGCACGCTCCCATGCCAGGAGAGACCAGCTCCCAGCTGCCATCTCTCATATTCAGACTTAGTTAAAACACACAGAATCACAGAATCACAGAATTTCTAGGTTGGAAGAGACCTCAAGATCATCGAGTCCAACCTCTAACCTAACACTAACAGTCCCCACTAAACCATATCCCTAAGCTCTACATCTAAACACCATTTCTCTAAAGGGTTGACAAGTCCAAGTGAGTACCATGGGTGTTCCCACTCCCCCCAAAATATCGTGCCCCGAAACAGTGGCAGAATTCCCTGGGAGATGCCCTGAAAAAGCTCTGGTGGAGCCTGGGATCAGCTAAGGTGTTTATTCCGGTTCTCTTGGGCCAATCAGGAGGCTCTGTTTCATTTATTTGGCAATGTTTCATTTTGGGCTGCAGTGACTTGGGCTACTTTGCTGTTTATTTTCACATTGTACTATACTGTCCTCAAGTTTCTAAACAGAAGTGACTTCCAATCCCCAAGTGGAACATGTTTCTCTTGCAAAGGGAAAAATGCAAATATTTCCATTGTGGTCGTATTTCCACCCCCTTCCCCCCCCCCCCCCCCACACACACTAAAATCTTCCTGTGTGGAGATATCCAACTGCAATGACCCTTGACTGCAAAAAGGGTTCAAATCAGCCTTTCTAATAACTTCCCAAAACCAAAGCTTAAGGTTTCAGCTCCCAAATTGACCACATCATTGCAGGGTCTGAGAGAAACACCCTGGTCATGTTGCCCATGACAGGTTTGCATTAGGGATAAGACAAAAGTCGGGGCACACACAAAAAGATCTCCCAGACAGGATGTTTATGAACAATTGGCCACTGCTGGTTGAGAGGGAGGAATGGGACAGAGCAAATCTGAGGCTGTTCTGGCCTCAGATTTTATTTGTCTATTACAAATAGACTGCAGCCACCTTGGCAGTGCATTGCATTCGCTTTTCTGCTTACAGGTTGACTGAACCACCCAGCTTTTCAATGCTTCAGCTACCACCATCAATCTGAACCAAGGTCCCTGGCCCAAGTGGGGCCCTGTTCACACATTCCCTCATGTGGACCATACTTGGACCTGGCGGCAGCGTGAAGGGAGACTCAGCTGGTTCCCATCTGCCTCTTCCCAGCAGCTGTGCACAATGAGCTCCAGATGCAGGACTGGGTGTGCAAGGGCATGAGGCACTGCGCTAGAGGGAGAAGGCAGAGGCAGACGAGACTGCTGCTTTTATCTCCTTTGCTTTGTTTATGAAAAGAGAATTAGTGCGTGGTTGCCAACAATTTACTCTGGAAAGGGCACTCCTCCAGAAATACTTTAACGGCCATTGCAGTGAGTGGATAGGGCTTGCCTTCTGTCAGCTTTCCCACTGCTGTCCAGGGATGCTGAGACATGAGACCCAACAGTGGCCACTTGCTTGGGATTCTGACAGTGTAGCTTAGTTGAGCCTCTCACAGCAAGTCCACATGGTCAGGCGGCCAAATAGCCTGAAGTAGACCAAAGCCTGCTGGTCTGCTGTAAGGAGACCAAAGCCTGCTCTGTTCATCCACCTCCCGAGAGGTTTCTCCTCAGGCACAGTGGGGTGGACAGGCAGACAGTCCAGCTTGCTCTGCCTTTGGGGTACCCCAAAGGCTGTGGCACCCCAAAAGTCACGTCCTGGCCATGACGCAAAGCCCTGCAATACTCTGGACAGGGAAAGAGGCTGTAAAATAAGCATGCTGGACTGTAGGAGGCTCTTCCCCAAGAGCCTGCACCACAGAACTCCAAAAGAAAACATTGCAGCAGCTTTGGGCCAAAGAAATTCAAGACCTTATACTTTATAGCTAAATGTCACCATCCAAGTGCTTTGAACCATGCATGAGACAGGTCACAACCAGTGCCCTCAGGTTGTCGAGCATGCCTTTGGATAGGGAGCTCACCCATGCTTCTGACCTGCCTGCAGACATCATGTTTCTGGAGAGCTCTGCTGAATTTGGGGCACAGTTGGAATCCAAAAGCCAGAAGAAGCTGAAGCCCCATTTTCCAACAAGATGGGGTTGGTGTGTCTTTCCTCCCAGCACTGCACAGGCCTGCTGATAGATAATTAGATTAAGAGCAAGCTAGCATCTGTTCAAGGTTATTTATTGCTTTTAAGAGTCAAGCTTTATTTGAAATTATTTTTGTCTTCTCCTATTTTTGGTGCCTGCATTGGGTCTGAGTTCTGGAACATCCTGGACATACAAGCATCCCCTCTGCATGATGTCAAACACTTGCCAGGCAAAGACATCCCTCCTGGAAGTACAAGAGATGGCCAGAAAATGTCTGCACATGGTTGTTTTCCCTTGGGAAAGGTTGGGGGACTGTAAAACTCCAGCAGCTAGGAGGGCCATTTTGGAGGAAATCAGTAGGGTCAGGGCAGCAGGGCATGGTGCCATGTCTACAGCTGACACAGGTATCCTCCTGATATTTCAGTACTGCTGGAAGTAAGCAGAGACTTACTTCCCTAGCAGAGACTCACTTCCTTCCATGTTTTCTCTCCTGCTGCCAGCACTTAGCCCTCACTGCCAGAAAGGCCTTCCAGTCTTATTTCCTCCAAACTTTTCCCTCCAGGACCCTCCAGAGGCAAAGGCTTGACAGGACTGCAATTGGACTATGGATTCCCAGCCCCGTTAACAGACATAGACATGTCTGTGAGACTGTGCAAAGGGGAAGGTGGAAAAATGCAACTGGGACCAGACAAGGATGAGCAGGGTTCTTGTGCCTGGAGGGGTTGCTGAGTGTGTACAGGCAAGTGTGCATTCACTCTTGTGTTCAAGGAGTGTGTATATACAAGGTTGGAGACAGGGTACCCACTCTGGTACAAATGCATGCATGCACATGAATCTGCTGGTTGTTGCACATGTGTACACTTCTCCCCAGACCTGACATCTGCAATCCTATCCATGACACCTGTGGTTCACCAGCCCTCCTTCTCCCAGCCCTGCCCTGGCAGCCACCCAAACCAGTACTGACATGTTGAGGAGTTCTCCTCCATCAGCTCCAACAGGCCATGCTGCCTTGTGGGGATCCTGTTCTGCAGCAGAGCCATTTGCATGCTGGTTGCTCTACCACAGCTCATGGTCAGCCTTCAACAACTCTGCTTCAATGAGGTAACCCAAAGCTCTGATTTTGTTGTACATTTGTTTTATTGAGGGAAATTCATGAGGTTCTTGACCTGTGAAAGAAAGGAAGACAGGAAGGGAGGGAGGAAAGGAAAAAAAATAAATTATTTAAAGTGTCACCTTATTGACAGACTCTTTAAAGTTTCAACTGTATCTGCAGCTGTGGATCCAAATTGCTACAGACTGATGTTCTCCACAAGGATAACATAGTACCTGGGTGGCTGTTTCAAATAGTCACCCATCTAGGAACTGAGTCAAGCCAGGTTTGGCCTTGCTTTCACATGGCCAAGGCAACATCAAAGCTTTAACCCCAAGCTGGAGAGATGTCTCTGATGTCCCCCATGGAGCTGTGACCCCTCCTAATGCTCCACTATGGTCCTTGCAGCTGAGGACTTAGCCCTGGCTGAGCCTCCAGCAGTCCCAACACAGTGGGTCCCTGCTTATGCAGGCAGCATCGGTTGCATAGGTGTTTATCTCTCCCAGCCTCCCTGCGACTTCTGGGCAAACAAGCTGTCCTGACTGCCAGGGGACACTGGCCCTATAAGAGAACCCAGGCTGGATCTTGGCACTAGACACCTCAACCAGCAGTGGAAACACGTGCAATTGCCCAGTGCACAGAAATACTATGTGGGGCTGTCCTCTTCAGAAAAACACCTCTTACTTCATCAGTCTAAATATTGAGGACACTTTTTCTTCTTCCCTCCTTCAGTAGAGCTGCATGCCCTTTGCCACGGCACTGCTGCAGCACTGTTAGGAGAAAGCCGGGCCAAGATCCCCCTTCCTCTATAGGCTGGGCCAATTTTTTACTCACTTTTATTCAATGAGACTCTGCCAAGAAGGTGTTCAGCATTTTAAAGCCCCACAAGAGTCCATTTGCCTGAAAATATAATTCAGGACAGCTTCTTGCATGGGCTGGCATAACACCAAACTTTTCTGATTTAGGCATATCTGTTTGGAAAGGGATTAAGCAGAAATAAGCAGCTGTTTTGCAGAATAACAAAGAGAATGCAGGATCTGCACCCTGCTTGGCTCAGCAAGAGCTTCACAGGGAGATGAGCCCTAAATCACAGCAAGGGGAACCCATCCCACCTGAAAATTCTCCCCACCATCAGAGAGGCTGAGGCAGTCACAGGAGGAGGGGCATTGTAATGGGTTTGGTTGGCTTGACTTTTTAGCGTGTCTTCCACCAAACACACACAAGTAGGTTTCAGTGGGAGTATTTCACAACCCTTAAAAACAACAGCAACAACAAAAAATACTGCAGTGGCCACAAAAATATGTTTTTCATCCTGGGAAGGAAGATCCTCTCTCCCTAGCAGTTCGGGTGGAAGTGGTGGGAGAGAGAAGCCAGTGTGGATTCTCTGGGATGCCACAGGAAGGGCCTCCTGCTCCTAGCTGGACTCTCCCATAAGAAAGGACCTATGTGATGGTACCTGGAGCACAGAGAAGAGGGAGATTTGGCACCATCATCCAGATTTAAAGTTTTGATGTAGTTGTGCCACCTTGCTTTGCTGGGATCAAAGCTAAAGCAAAAAAAGAGCTGATTGGGCTCAGAGATCCAAGAACATAATCAGAGCAAGTTGGGCTCCTCAGTGGCAGTTGAGCAAGGGTAACCACTGTGGCTTTCCTAAGATCAGAGCTGGGTTATGCTAAAACACATCACCCAAACTGGCCAAGGACATGCACATTCAGCAATCTGAAGTTAAACTTTAGGACGTGCCTATATATCTGCATCTGAAGAGCATCTCCAAAGGGCAATCCTGCAGGTCCTGGAATTGAATTTATGTTGCTTGCTTGGAGCTGGCGTGGTTTTTCATTAGGCTACTCCTAAATAATCCAACAGTGAAGCAACACAAAACTAAAAAGAAAAGAAATGTTTAATGCAAAAGCTGGAAAATGCCACTTACCTCCCACAGAGTGGGAGTGGGAACATGCGCAAAGAGCAGAGCAATAGAAAAGCAGCATCCTTCTTTAAATAGCTTACTATAATTGATAGTGCCTCGGTCTGCTCTGTATCGCTACTGGGAAAAGCTCATACAAATATCAAACCATTGCCCATAAGTACATCTGTGGTATTGGAAGGCTGCAGCAAGGCAGAGCTGAAAGAATAAAAACTCTTTGGAGGGCAAGATATATTTTCAGCTTGTCAGCTGCACTCACTTAAAATCAATTATAACCTCACTCCACATGTGGTGGTGGTTTAATGAATTCCCTCTTTCTCCTGGGATCATGCTGTAACCTAATTCACACCAGCAAGGGTGTTTCTAACTCAGCTCCAGCTCCCCGGGCGTTCCTGCCTGACGTCAGTGGGAGC
Source organism: Anas acuta (assembly GCF_963932015.1). NCBI lineage: Eukaryota > Metazoa > Chordata > Aves > Anseriformes > Anatidae > Anas > Anas acuta. The sequence continues at coordinate 473,160 of NC_089004.1, read as the reverse complement.
AGAGTGAGGTCCCAGCACCAGCCCAAGCCTGATTCTGCACAGCCTGTGCTGCTGTTTGCACTCCCAAAACATGACCGAGGTGCTTCTCCTGCTGGCATCCACTGCTGCTGGGTATGGGCTATGCAGGTTCAGGTCCTGAACCTCACTCAGAAAGAGTGAGGTTTTACTGTTGGATAAAAATTTGGGTAACTTGGAGAACAAGACAGTGCAGGATTTATTTTATTTTATTTTATTTTATTTTATTGAAACTGTCAAAGAATGAAGAGTTATAAATAGCATTGTCTTCACGATGTGCTGCTTACAGGGCTGTCGTTTGGGACTGGTTTGGGGTTTTTCTGTTCCTGTCCAGAGGATATGGCTATTTTGCAAAATGCATCACCAGTCAGACAAGGATGCTATTTAACCTCTATAAAATGCCTTCTGTCTGAGTGGCCATATATCCATTAGCACAAAACAGCATCATGAGCTCTGCAGGCTGTGGAAACCTCCATGAGTTACATCTGCAACCAAAGGAACACAAACCCTCCTTCAAAAACAAGGGGCCTTCTTCTGTATTCTTCCGACCTGAATTCATCAGCTGGCTCTTCCAGTAACACACTCACTTGCATGTCATCAGGAAGGAATTTGTGGTATTTCTGATAATCAGAGATAAATTGGTACAGCAGCAAGATCCTCAGATTGCAAAACATTTTAGCAGGTCTTTTAAGCCTCCTGCTCTTCTGTATAGGCTGCCCAAGGGCTTGCTCATTCCTGGGCATCCCCAGCACCACTCATAAATCAGAACATTCTAGTCCTGGTTTCTTCTGTGCATCCAGGAACACTCACAGAGGTTTATTCTTTAACAAACTTAATCTGGGCAATTGTTCAAAAATTTTAAACTAACCTGCTCTTTTTATGTTATAATGACAGCCCATGGAAGCATAATTTAGCCCAGATCTGAAGATCTCTGTTTTAAGGTTAAAAAGTCTTCCAAGCTAAACCTTATCCAACAGCAGCAATAAAGAATCAACTTGCCTTATGTTTATTTTTGTTCTTCTTATTAGTGAATCCATGCAGGATTCACAGCAGGTCCAGCCTTGCTTTATGTAAAAATTCTAAATTAGAATCATATCATGGTTTGGGTTGAAAGGAACTTAAAGCTCATCTGGTTCCACCCCCTGCCATGGGCATGATCCCTCCTGCCAGCCCAGGCTGCCCCCAGCCCCATCCAGCCTGGGCTTGGGCACTGGCAGGGATGGGGCACCCACAGCTCCTCTGGGCAGCCAGGGCCAGGGTCTCGCCACCCTTATAGTGAATAATTTCTTCCTTATCTCTAATCGAGATCTACCCTCTTTCAGTTTAAAACAATTACCCCTTGTCCTGTCACTATATGCCCGTTTAAAAACTCTCTCTCCATCTTTCTTATAGGCCCCCTTTAATGATCGAAACACTGCAATAATGTCTCCCTGGAGCCTTCACTTCTCACATCCCTAACTCTCCCAGCCCTTCTTTGTATGAGAGTTGTAGGAGAGGTGCTCCAGCCTTTCAGTCATCTTTGTGGCTATCCTCTGGACCTGCTTGAACAGGTCCATTTCTTTCTTGTTTAGGGTAGCCCAGAGTTGAACACAGCATTGCAGGTGGGGTCTCATGAGGGAAGAGTAGAGGGGGAGAATTATCTCCTTTGCCCTGCTGCCCATGCTGCTTTTGATGCAGCCCAGGGTACCACTGGCTTTCTGGGCTGCAAGTGTGTGCTGCAAGCTCATGTCCAATTTTCCAGGCTGTTCTCGAGGTCACAGTCCAGTTAAGGGATTGGACAACAGGTTAATTCCCCCAAAACCCATCAGTTTCAGGCTACACATCACAAGGTCCTTTAAAATGTTAAGTGAAAAGGCTTCTGGGAGGCCATTGATCTGGAAGATCAATGGATAAACACATCAGCTAAGTGAACGCACAGCAGTGCTATTGAAAGAGACTGTTTCTGGCGATACCCAGCTACCTCAGAGATGTGTCTGGAAACCCCATCTCGACACAGATCCCACTTCCCTGAAATGCAAACACTGCCTCACCCCTCAAAGCACTCAAAATTCACAGTCAGGGCTGGGATTCTTGGCAGGGACTCCCCTGGGGCCTTGAGATCTCCTGGCAGGAACAGGTCTGAGTGAGGCAGGAACCAGCCCCACATGCTAGGGCACACCAAGCACTCTGGGGCTTAGGGTCTGAAGAGGGCCTTTGGCTTGTTACACCTGCATTTCTCTGCTCAGGTGTCTCTTTGCAGCCCCCAGGGAGTGATATCCTCAATCCGTGCACATTGAACATCTAATGTCTGACGTTTCATGGCTCTTTCCCACCATAGTTCCCACAGGGAACATGTCTGAACCAGGACTCAGCTCTGAAACAAATGCAGGGGGAGTAACATTTTCCTACAAGAATAAAAAGAAAAGACCTGTTAATCCAGCCTGGAGGGGACAGAGAAAGGTATTCATGTGTCTCAGTGCAGCTGATGGGTTTTACATTAGCATTCTCCTTTTCTCAGGCTGGCCCCAGCTGATCCTAGCACTTTGCTTGCTTGGAGACCCAGGGACAAATGGACCAAAGGGACGTGATGACAACTACAGGGAGCAAACTATATTCTCCCAGCCACCCCATAACATCCCCTCCCAAAATTTCATCCAGGCAGCACAACCTTCTCTTGGCTCTAGGTGCCAGTGACCAGCAAAGGAGGCTTCCAAGGGTGCAGAGAGGCACAAGCCCCTCTGGTGCCCAGTGTCCTGTGTGGCAGTAGCAGAAAGGAACATTCGCCATCTGAGCAGAGACCTACATGTACAGACAACCCCTGGATCCTCCAGGATGTGGGATCCCGTTTGCTGCCGGCAGACTGCCCTGTGCAGAATACCTCAGATCTACATCCAGCATAGCAGGAAGGCACTCCAGGAAGCTATTTCACACTGTCCTACTGCTTTGGATTAGACTCCAGCTGTCTCCTGAGCTATTTAAATTTATGGGCTTGAGAAGTGAACTTTACACCCATGCAGGTGTGGAACAGCCACTGCAAGGGCTGCAGAAACCACCCTAGATGGTGGCTGAACAGAGAACTGCAGCTTCAGAGCCTCCCTAAAACCACTCAAAGGCATACTACAGATCTGATTCCAGCCAGGGTCAATAAGAAAAGTGCCCTTTAATTATCTGCTGTCCTTTGGTTTGCTGTGCTTTGCATCCTGAATGTACAAAACAGTTCAGAAATGCACATTGCCTGTGAAAAATGCCTTGCTGTGATAAACAACCCTGAACCAACATTTATGCAGTAGCTTCCTGCTTCCTCTAAAACAGGAAACAAAGCAGGGCACCCTTTGCAATTAGCTATTGAAGACTTTCATTTAAGATTTAGGGAAGGTCTCCTTTAGAGAAGGTTTCCTTTAGGGAAGGTCTCCTCACAGACAATGACATAGGCAAAGCAGAGACGCTTAACGCCTTCTTTGCCTCTGTCTTCAATGCTGATGATGGGCTTCGGGACCCAGGGTGCCCTGAGCTTGAGGACCAGGACGGTGGGGATGACAAACTCCCAACCGACCCTGAACGTGTGTGGGATTTGCTACTCCACCTGGATCCCTACAAGTCCATGGGTCCGGATGGGATTCATCCCCGGGTGCTGAAAGAGCTGGCAGATGTCATCGCGGAACCTCTCTCAATTATTTTTCAACGATCCTGGGAATTTGGAGAGGTCCCGGTAGACTGGAAGCTGGCAAATGTTGTGCTGATTTTCAAGAAGGGTCAGAAAGAAGACCCTAGCAATTACAGGCCTGTCAGTCTCACGTCAGTGCCTGGTAAAATCATGGAGAAGATGGTTCTTGAACTTATTGAGGCGCACCTGGGGGACAAAGCAGTCATTGGTCCCAGCCAGCATGGGTTTGTGAAGGGTAGGTCCTGCCTAACTAACCTGATTTCCTTTTATGATAAGATCACCCGTATGGTGGACCAAGGGAAACCAGCTGATGTGATTTTTTTGGACTTCAGCAAGGCTTTTGACACAGTTTCCCATAGGATCCTACTGGACAAAATGTCCACCATACAGCTAAATAAAAACATCATACGATGGGTGAGCAATTGGCTAACAGGCAGGGCCCAAAGGGTTGTGGTAAATGGGGCTGCGTCAGGCTGGCGGGCGGTCACCAGTGGGGTCCCTCAAGGCTCCATTTTAGGGCCGGTACTTTTCAATATTTTTATAAACGATCTGGATGTAGGAATAGAAGGTCTTTTGAGCAAGTTTGCTGATGACACCAAACTTGGAGGAGTTGTGGACTCGAATGAGGGTGGAAAGGCCTTGCAGAGGGATCTGGATAGGTTGGAGAGGACATGAAACTGTTGGAGGGTGTCCAGAGGAGGGCTACGAAGATGGTGAAAGGCCTGGAGGGGAAGACGTACGAGGAGTGGCTGAGGGCACTGGGCCTGTTCAGCCTGGAGAAGAGGAGGCTGAGGGGAGACCTCATCACAGTCTACAACTTCCTCGTAAGGGGGTGTCGAGAGGCAGGAGACCTTTTCTCCATTAACACCAGCGACAGGACCCGCAGGAACGGGGTTAAGCTGAGGCAGGGGAAATTTAGGCTTGACATTAGGAGGGGGTTCTTCACAGTGAGGGTGGTTGCACACTGGAACAGGCTCCCCAGGGAAGTGGTCACTGCACCGAGCCTGAATGAATTTAAGAAGAGATTGGACTGTGCACTTAGGCACATGGTCTGAACTTTTGGGTAGACCTGTGCGCTGTCAAGAGTTGGACTTGATGATCCTTAAGGGTCCCTTCCAACTCAGGATATTCTATGATTCTATGATTCTATGATTTTTCTGCCTCCCAGCAGGGCAGTCCATCAGGCACCACTGTTACAGAAAGAAACCGCACAGGCTTAATGGGAAGTTGCAGATCCTGCACACAAAACTGCCATAGTTTGGAGGTTTTTCAGCACTTAGACTAGTAAAATGCTAATTAACAAGGATCTCTTCTTTCAGTCTCTTAATTTCTTTAAAGTTAGGGTTGCTTTCTGTCCTGTTACAGATGCAGGAGATGTCAGACTTGCTGCTGTTGGCATGCCTTTGCACTAATGTGTCCGTGAGTCTGGCACCCTCTGGCTCTCAGCAGGGAGACAAGGAGATTCAGGGACAGGGACATCCTCAGGTCTTGACACTTTTCCAACATCAGAGAAAACCAGCCCATGAAGGGGGGTAACAGCTTTTCCATCAAAACTACATCCACCTCTTTAATCAGTTTCTCTATTTCTCTCTATTTCCTCAATATTATAAGTCAGAGATGTAATCTCTACCTGCAAATCCATCATTGTGCCAGTATCTTCAGAAAAACAGGCATTCATCATCACTCGCCTCAGCCCACAGGGGCTTGGCCAGCAGCTGAGGGAAGGCACATTCACATACAGCCTGTGCTGTCAGCACCAGGACACAGAATGCTGCAGCATCTGCCCTGCACCAGTGTCATAACAGGCTTCCATTGCAAAGTCTCCTACCCAGCCATCCAAGAAACCTCTCTACAGGTTTTTTGATTGGAACATGGATTTCTAGCACAGCCCAGTCATCTGGAATCATAGAATCATGAAATGGCTTGGGTTGGAAGGGACCTTAAAGATCATCTAGTTTCAGCCCCCCTGCCGTAGGCATGGATGTCACCCACTAGATCACATTTGCCAGGGTCCCATCCAACCTGGCCTTGAACACCTCCAGGGAGGGGGGCACCCACAACCTCTCTGGGCAACCTGTTTCAGTGCCTCACCACTCTCTGAGTGAAAGGAAGGGAAAGTTTGCATAGAAAGGACAAGGTAGAGAGGCCAAGCATGTAGCTAGCTCCAAAACAGGATTAGACATTTCTGTGGATGTCAGGTACAGCTAGAGGTAGTACAATAAATGATAACCATCTTGGCAGAGATAGAAATCAAGTATTGCAGGATTTCTGGTAATATCCTTCTGCTGCAGATCAAGACAAGCGTCTCCGCACTCTCTCAGCACAAGATGTCTCTCTTCCATCTTGCCTTGAGGGAAGGTCCTGGTAGGACCCTGGCTCTGCCCCAGTGAGAGACCGAGAAGCTGTTGTGGGAACCAGGGAGCAGAGAGGAGAATGGTCTGGCTGGGCAGGGGGAGCCAGGATGGGTCAAGGACATTGTGGTCCTTTCCTTTTGAACTCACAGCTTGCACAACTCATGAGTTCAAAGCAAGGAGACAAGTTGCCTTACCCAGGTAATTTATTCTAGCAGATTCAGTTGAAATCCCATGATTTCTAGCACAGTCTCACAACTATTCAGTCATTAATTGCTCCTCACCTGTGATGCTTTAACAGGGAGAGGACAGCACACCAGTACCCCACAGCTGCTATGCAGTCACCAACTTTGCCAGCTCTGGCCCTAGGCTGGCACTGCTTTGCAGGCATCTCCCCAAATCACTCCCATGTGGGTGCCATGTCTCTAGCAGATGCCCAGAGTCCTAAGTGCTTCCAGGTTGAAGAAGGCTGCTGGTTGGCGTCACTCACACCAGGGAATGGGAGCCAGCGTCTCCCTACTGCCTGCACAAGCCCATGGCAGATGTCCCCAGAAGGAAGGTTACAGCCTTCAGTTACCCAGTTAAAAATGTGTTTGAGGGGGTTTGATTACTCAGTTTGATAGAGGGAAAAAAACCCTCCAGGTCCTGGCAGCAGTGAGGATGTACGAGCTGGGGCTTTGCTTCAGGTCACAAATCTAATCAAAGCCTAATCCTGGTAATTAGCACAGGAGCAAAAAAAAAAAAACAACACAAAAGCCAAAACCAAAATGAACCAAACCAAACCAAACAACCAAAAAAAAAAAAAAAGAAGGAGCGATGGTGTCTGCATTCTTGCTGCTTGAATCATATATGTTTCCTGGCAGCTCCAGCTCCCTCCCTACCCCTCACAAGCTCCAGGGACTCAGGAAAGGACAGGATGGAGGAGGTTGTCTCTGCTCTCATGTGCTAAGAACTGTCACTGGCATCCCAGAGAGCCATGTCCTAAAACAGGTCCACTCTCCCACCTCTTCTGTAGGAAGGAGGTGATTGGAGGTCTTCCCCATCACTTGCGATCATCTCTCAAGGGATGTGGCAAATGCTTTAGCCCCAGTTTGCTCAAGGGCAGAATCTGCCTTCTTTCCATTTCAGGATAAACACAAGCCTGGCATTAATCCTGATGTATGGCAGGAATGCTTACTCCTTGCATGCTGCCTCCCTGCCCCCTTCCCTGCAGCTCTCTCCCCTTCATCTCCCTGTAAAACCATCGCCATCAAGTTGGGAAATGAGGGAAGACAAATCTCACAGCTGTCTGTCTCATTGCAGCGTATGAACGGCTTCCAGAACTGCCTCCAGACAAGGTGATTACTAGCAAGGGGTTTGGGACCACATATATTTATTGCCATAGCAGTGAATGGGAGACATGTGGCCACCAAACCCCAGTGTAGCTCAGAGGAAGCTAGCCTCCCAGGGCTGACCATCTCCCTTAGGGCCCCAGGAGCAGCCTCCTGTTCACCTTCATGCTCCTCACCTGCTTCAGGTCATCACTGAAGACAAGAGGCCGAGTTAACTGTGCTCTTTTTAACCTTCTTCTTTGCTTGCCCTTGTACATAGCACCAAAATGCCTGGTGTTTCTCTTTAAGGCAACATTAAAATGAAAGGAAAAAAGTTAAAAGTTATTTCAAAGGTCTTTGCTTCAAAAACATTCAAACCAAATTTATGTACTAACGCCATAAATGTTCCATTTATTGCACACACAAAATAACCCTCTGCAATATGATTCCTCTAAATTTATGGTTCTTTCAGAGTTATTAATTCAGCCCAGGTCTTTTCTTCTTCCTTTTTTTTTTTTTTTTATATATATATTTTTTTATTTTCCTTTTCTTTTTCCACCTTAAGTAGAATAATTCATAAATGCTTCATGCTGGAGTGTACTTTATGAGCATTATTATGATCACTTGAATGTGGAAATGCCCATGAAGTTATTATAATAACTTTAATACATCACAGACTCCTCAGCAGTATGGATAGCAAGATACAAAGCAATTCCATCAAACGCTGGATGAAAGAGCTCTCTTGAGAAGCCATTTACTTGGCCAAATAATAAAGATTCTGTAGCCCATATATGTCTCTGAATTCAGTCAATGACAATGTCGGAGGTGAGTTTTAATTTACACTCCAGTTCAGGAGGGTTACATGTATTGCTGGCCAGAGCAAGACATTGATTCAGCCCAAATGGCTTAAGCCCACAAGTCACAATGCGATTTCCTTTATGTTATAGAATTGTCATAGAATTGCCATAGAGTGGTTCCTTTGTGTCATAGAAACACATGGTTGGAAAGGACTTACAAGATCATCTAGTCCAACCATCCTCCTATCACCAATACTACCCACTAAGCTACTAAATCATATCTCATAGCACCTTGTCCAGGTGCTTCTTGAACACCACGAGGCATGGTGACTCCACCACCTCCCTGGCAGGCCATTCCAGTGCCTGGCCACTCTTTGAGAGAAAGTTTTTCCTCATATCTGTTCTAAATCTCCCCAGGTGCAACTTGTGGCCATTTCCTTGAGTCCTATCATTAGTTATCTGAGAGAAAAGGCTGACCCCTTCCTCATCACAGTGTCCCTTTAGGAAGTTGTAGAATGCAATGAGGTCTCCCCTGAGGCTCCTCTTCTCCAGACCAAACAATCCCAGCTCCCTCAGCCTCTTCTTATAAGACTTGTGCTCCAGACCCCTCACCAGTTTTGTTGCCCTTCTCTGGACACACTCCAGGGCCTCAATGTCTTTCTTGTAGTGAGGGGCCCAAAACTGAACACAGTACTTGAGGTGCAGCCTCACCAAACCAAAACCCAGAAAAAAAGAGATGTCAAAAATGGTCAGAGGTGCAACAGCAGGGCCATCATAAACATATTTAGAAGAGCATATAATTTGAGGTCCCCAGATATCCAGTGAGATGCAGATAAGCAGAATTGCCCTCATCAGAAGGCAGACACTATTTTTTTCTTTTACCCTTGAACACGTTACAGAATAGCATGCTGTTGAAAGCCAGAAATTAAGAGTTGCAGGATTGGATCCCCACAAAGCACTGATTTCTTCAATGGAAAGAATCAGAATACTACAACTATTGAACTACTCCTAGATGGGAACAGGAAATCACCAAAATTAAATGTATTTTCCAGTATCTTTAAGCCATACAGGGTCTTTCCTTGAAGTGTCTCAAGGCTTTGCACATGCTTGTGGATTCCATGTCTGCATTTCTCCTCCTCATTCTCCCATGTAAAATAGATCACGGGGGGGAACCATGGCCCAGAAAATGTAAAGCCAAAAATCAGTGGGAGGTGGAAGCATGTTTCAATTCCCTTAGAGGTGCTGTAGAATGACAATCCCTCCAGCACCCAAACCCAACTGCCCCGTGACCTTCCCCAAGACCACCCAGAAAGAACTGCAAATAGAGCCCACAAGTCTTGTCTGCCTCTGAACCACCACTGCTCCCCAGCAAATCAGTCTTTTTGTCTTGTAAAGAACTCCTACAGTAATTGCCTTCATATCTCAAGGGTGTCTTGCAGCCACAGAGGTGCAAATATTTATCCATACTTGGAATTGCAGAGTGAAACCTAAAGAAGTGTTCCCTGACACTTTGGCAATTGTTGTTTTAAGACCTGAACCATAGACACCTGGCTGGAATTAATCAGCAGATGTGAATGTGGAGGCAAAGCAAAGCCCTTATTAACCCTTCACATGTGAATGTCAAGGTCACAGGGTGTTTCACTGGGGCAGCCTGTACCTAGATGTCAGCTGTCAACAGCTTGGGAATCCAAAAGCAAAAAATGCTCTCCACTGAACAGGGCATGAACCGGTAGCAAAATTTATTATGCTCCTGTCACCACTTGAGGACTTGCTGTACTAATGCACCCATTTGTGAATAACAGCAATAATAAATGTTTATTATTAGATAATAAAATACAAGAGTTAACTGCTTTCTCTATGGGCTCCAAATTCAATAGGAGTTTAAGCATCTCCAAGGGAAATCACTTTGTACCAGGTGTTTTCAAGTAGTTCACATCAACAGCTTCCCAACAAGAACAAAAATCCAAGTCCTTCAGAAGCAATCTCCCATACTAGCTCTTCTCCAACACAGTGGCTGATTCTTTTCCCATGGTAAACAATCAAGCCCCACTGTTCTAGACTCAAGCCTTCACAAAATACATAGTACCAATGACTACTCCGCAGCTGTTGTCCTGGAAGCATCAGGATAAGGCCATGCCCCCTTGATTTCATCCAGGGTGTATTCCCTGGTTCCCCCTATCCAAATGTCTTCATTCCCATCAGTTCCTTGCTAGGAAGGGACAAAAGCTGACAAAGCTAAGGCCAAACATTGGCACAAGAACATATCCCTGCATGGTGAAATGAATTTGTTCACAGTAAAATACAACCTGAAAATAGAAGGCAGCTCCCTCAATGGCTATGGCAAGGGAACAGCCTCTCCCAGGTTCCAGGACAGGCCCTACTAAGCCTGGCTATTACAGGACTGCGGCAGAACTAGCACTTGGACATGCAAACAGAAGGCATTGCCTTCCTGGGTGGAAGAGGTTATGCTTTTATTTCCAGCTAAACCTCCCAATGAGACACCCAAGATGAGCTGCTGTGCATTTTACCTTAATGCTAATCCACACAAAATCCAAGTATGGATGTAGCTGGCACTGATGAACTACATCAAGATCAAATGAAAGACAACCTCTGCCCCATTCTGCCATTCCTTTTCACTGTGAGATGTCTGGTGAAAGAGAGTTCACCTGCTTTGAAGTGGGGATGGATCCAAGAACCAGGCAGGTGCAAAGCCTTCCTCAGCAGACAATATGCCATGAAGCTCACCCTGAAAGTCCATCACTTGCAGCTTCTTTTGGATGGGCAAGGCTGGGGGGATAATTCTAAACAGATTAAAAACCTCTGCATGAATCACACCAATCCATCCATTTGAATCAACTTACATCCTGAAAAAGAAACGATCAGTTTTCTCTGCCACTGACCCATGACATTCCTCTGCTGCTAAGCAGTTCTGATTGTGAGATTTACTGCAGAACACACTCACGCACACACAAATAAATAAATAAATAAACCAATCTTCTATTTTAAAGCAGAGGAGAAAAGCCTCCATGGAGCTGTCACTACAGATATTAGCCCATCACCAGATTTAAAATGCTGCGTTCTTGAGTGATATTGGTCTTCATGGCCCATTTACTTGTTTGCTTCATTTTCCCCTCCTCAACAACTCCAGTTACTGTCAAACTCTACTTTTTTGTATCTTTGCTGGCAGGCTGGGATCTTTTTCACACATTGAATCAAAGGATAAGAATGGGGCAGAATGAAGCTGGAAAGAGGATGCAGGATAATAAAGGAAGGAGAGAAGCAGAATAGTGAGGGCACTATACAGGGAAAGGGAGGGACAGAGTTTGAAGGAGCGTAAGAGAAGCCTTGAAGATAAATGAATCAGAGCAGGAGGAAGGGTCACCTCAGCCATCCATCTCCCTTTATCCCTCCTGTACCTGAGCAGGATCAAGTCATACTTCTCTTCTCATGCTGTGCTGAGATGGAAACAACTTAGGCTCCCAGTTCATCTAGAGCAGCTCTAAGAAATGGTTTCACTGGTTCACAGCTTGGCCAGGAGCAGAGTCCAACATCAGTTCCCTGGAGAGGTAGTTCAAAGCATTGCCAAAACAGCCAAAAATGACCCTGTAAACAAGAGTCAAGAGACAAGGTCCTCACACAAACAGCCCCACCAGGTCAGGCCAAGGGCTCAGTTTGCTTCTCTCTAGCAGTAAGATGCCCAGAGAAATATGAGAATAAGACAAGCACATATGATATTACTGCAAGTCCCCTCTCAGTCTCCAGCTGTTCCCAAATCAGAGGAACTCTTGAGCCAGATATACTTAGTACTCAGCAATTTCAATTGCATGCAATTGCCCAGTGTCCTCTTAAATCTATGTAAAATTTTAGCATCCACAGACTCCTTTGACAACAAGGTTGTGGGGTTGAGATCCAGCAATGTCTTTTAACATTGTTCTTTCCGGCTCTGGAGGACTTCCTTGCCTGTCAGCAAGATCAGACATCATTGCTGCCTCTGTTCTCCTGACCATGCAACCTTTGAGCAGCTGCCTGGGCCATCAGATGCTGTTTCCCTCTCTTGCAAGGCACTGGGAAATGAACATAATCTAGAAGGGACAGATTCATCCCAGAGAAACTAAAACCAGCAAGGAACTTCCAAACACTACAGCCTGATGCACTCAGTTGAAGAAGATCCCACCCAGCCAAACAGGTGTGAATGCAGTTAAGGCCCAGGATGCTTTGAATCACAGCTACTTCAACACTAAACAGTCCAATCCCCAAGGCAGGGCCAGCCACAGTTCAGCTAAATAAAACAAAAAATAAAATAAAATAAAATAAAATAAAATAAAATAAAATAAAATAAAATAAAATAAAATAAAATAAAATAAAATAAAATAAAATAAAATAAAATAAAATAAAATAAAATAAAATAAAATAAAATAAAATAAAATAAAATAAAGCATGTCACTGGACAGCACTGTTTACACCTTTCTGCATGATGTTTTCGTACTCAAGGAGACAAGCAGGCAAACAGAGGAGGAAGGATTTGCAGCTAATAATCAGGGCAGAGGATGCGAGTAAAATTTTGCATTTTATGAGACCTACACAAGTCCAGCAAGGTCCATCCACACAATGCCCTCTTACCACCAACCATTTTGTTGAGCTTAACAGCAGCACCCACACCAGGGCCATAATCTCTCCCAGATACTTTTGTCCTTTGTGATGGACCTGAACTAAGGGTTCAGACCTTAGGTGGGAGAATGGGGGATGAAATAACCTCATCCACTTTCATCCTTCTACAGCATCTAATTTCTACCCCCAAATATCTTCCCCTGGTGCTGGAGTTTGCAGAATGGCACTGCAGTGGAAGACAATGAGTTTTTACCCTGGTGCAGAGCCTAGGAAGAGGATTGGCCTGGGGCTGCTGCCCCAGAGAGCTTTTTGGGAGGTAGCCAGAAGCCCTCAGATTGTCAGGGAGCATAACCAACCTGCCAGTCAAGGTCTCTGTTTCCCCACACTCCATCCCCATCACAAATGAGCTTGTCCCACAAAGCCCATTCCAACGTGACAAGTATTTATATAAGACTAATGAATGTCCTGTCACACACAACATCTTGACATGCTCAGGCACTGGAGCCCAGGCACACATGCTGCTTCCTCTGCCATGAGCAGGTTTGCAAAAAGCTGCAGCCCTAGTTTGGCCCGGCTGGAGTTGCTCCACTGCTTTGGGCTGTGATTCATCACACTACTGCCAGGCTGAAAGCCTTTTCCATGCAGGGAAACTACATGTGGCAAGAACCATAGGTGCTTCTCCAGGAAGGATGACAGTCCAGTGGTGATGCTCTCATCACCTGCACAAGTACCAAGTGTCAACTGGCAGGAATGAGGCAGCCTGGCTCTCTGCAGAAGGTTGCAAGTCCCCACCATGTCAGTGAGCGAGCACAGGATGCTTGCTTTCATGGTTTACTCATGAAAACCACCGTGTGATAAACACCATTTTCTCATTTAAATGCCTTAAAAATACCAACATGATTTGAGTAGGAAAATGCCAGCCTTCTGTCAGGGCTCTCTTCATTCTATGCCACAAATATCTGGTGCAACTCTCTCCATCTTTCCACTTTCCCAAGCAGCACTAGCTCTGCTGGATTTGCCCCCTAAAGCCTCTCCAGAGAGGTTCAATAGCCACATGAAGTGATGGGGCCTGTCAGCAAAACCCAGTGATGCTGGGTTTGGGCCATGCTTTCCTTACAGCTGCCTCTGCCTATACTAGAGCTCCTTCCAGCTGAGTCCTTGGGGCCCTGTAACCTAGCAGCCTCCTTGGAGCAAACGTGTGTAACCTCTGACTGACACAGCCCAGGCTGCACTCCACCACAGGGCACTGCCTTCAAAAAGAAAACCTGCAGCTGGGGAAGAACCAGCCTCCCCTCTCTCTTTTTCCATGTTGCCTCTTCCTTCATAGGAGGCTGGTGGGACCCATGGGTGCCAATTCCCACTGCAACCCTATGATGGCCCAGTAATGTTGCTCAATACATTGAATGTCGCTTCATAGGAGAGGATGAAAGGTACTGCCAGTAGTCTCAACTGGGAATGCTTTTTTTTTTTTCTTCTTCTTTTTTTTTTTTTTTTTTCCAGAGACATGTGGGCACTTTCTTTTTCCTTTGAGACTGGAAAATGTGTGACCTTATTGATGCAGATGGTGCCCACCTGAATGGATTGTTCCTTCACACTGCATTCTCCATGCCCTTTACAGCTCCTAGGATTCATGCTTGCTCATACATCTGGACCCACAGATCCGACTTCTGTGAGAGTGCACAGCAGCACCATTGTTCTGAAGAATGCAGAGTGCAGAAGGAAGCAGTTAGGAGGAGAGGCAGAGGCTTCTGCTGCTCTAAAACCTGCAGTCAACATGCTCTGGTCCAGCGCAGTCCAAAACACTAATGGTACCTGGCCCTTCCAAACATGAAAAGCCCTGAAGCAAAGGGCCTGATGCAATGGGAACAGGCATAGATCCTCAGGGCGGTGGGATGTGCATCACAGCCCCACTCACTTATTTCACACCACTGCCCCAACAGGCTTTTGCTGCCAACAGCTTTGGGCGCTGTTGTCTCCAGACTGGAAACTGCAGCAACTGTCCTATAAAAACCTAAAATGGAGAAGACAAACCTCCCAAGAAAAACTGGAAGACACTGCAAGGTGAGGGTGTAGGGGTTTCCACATATTTATTCTATCAGCTATCCCAAGACTGAGCTGATCTCAGCAGCAGCAAGTGCAGAGTACAGCCATGCCTGGCAGCACTGCTCACGTTGAGATTGAGCTGTCCTACACGCATCCAAGCCCACCCCAGTCCCAGCCAGTCCTGTTTTGCCTTTAACAGAAATTACCTTGATGGGCCCTAGACAAGGGCAGAACCTGATAGTTCTGCTTTGTTATCATACCAGCATCCTGGGTGCTTCCAGTTCACCCCTCTGGCCTCCCAGTAAGGAATCGCTGCACATCTTTTAGCTGTTGCAGCAAGCAAGATTTATGAAACCCATCGACGGTAAGGGAGGCCTCTAGCTGTCTAAGGATCCAGCTGCACACATGCCATCCTCTGCTCACCTTCTCTTTCACTCCTGATCCCTCCTCCTACTGAGCAGTCCTCCAAGACCTTCCTGCTGAGACCCATCATGGAAGCACCTCCATCCCAAAACAATCGATCACACCCTGCACCACAATAAACCAGCTTGATCCTCACACAATGCTCCCACACACAGTTGAAACACCCCACAAAAGGCATAGTTAAAAAAAAATAAGCAAATTTACAAAGGAGATTTCAGATCTGTGACAACTGTTGTTCAACAGAACTAAGTCCTATCCAACCTCCCATTTCAGAAACCTGCCAGATCCCAATGGAAGCCTCCTTCCCCTGCTCCTCATTAGATTCCTAGAGGTGAAGCTTAGACATGCAAATAGCCGGTCTATCCTTTAAAAATCAAAACAAATTAGAAAGAGGAAAACATTTTCTCTTTAGGTCAACCCAAAATGAAACCTTTCTATTAGTTGCAGCAAAACTATATATTTTTTTTTTCTTTAAGTGAAGACAATGAAAACATTTTGTTCTCCCCAAAATAAGGCATTTCTCTGTTTTCAAATGCATGTTTGAAGGCACTTGTGGTCCCCTCCTTTTTAATTAAAGGCAGGCAAATTTCAAATGTCACAGTGCAATAAAAATTTAAAGAGTTTAATTTCAAGCATATCTTAAACAAAGCCTGCAGTTTTTCATCCCGAAAATACTCTTTATTTTTTCATTTCAAACTTGAACCAAAGTTGTAAATAATGTCAAAGGAACCAAAATAACTTTTTATTTTTCCTACAAACAAATGTTTCATCTTAATTTCAGCCAGGCTAGCTTAAAGTGATTGGAGCCAGACTTTTCTCAGTGGTGCCCAGTAAATGGACAAGAGGCAATGTCCATGAATTGAAATACAATTCCTTTTAAATAGAAGAGAAAAATTATTATTTTTACTGTAGGGTAGCCAAACCCTGGAACAGGTTGTGCAGAGAAGCTGTGGAGTCTCTTGGAGATAATCAAAACCCAACTAGACATAGCCCTGAGCAACCCCCTAACTGATTCTGCTTTGAGAAGAGGGTTGTATTAGGTGATGTCTGGAGGTGCCTTCCAGGCTTAATCCTTCTCATTTTATCACAAACTGGAAAGGGAAGTATCCAGGTCCTGCAGTCACCTCTCTGAAGATTCACAGACATACACCAGGCCCATTGAACCACTGCAAGTTGTGGCATCACCAGCCCTGCCGAGTTTGAGAGTCACACAGAGCTTCATGATATTTTTAAGTTCCAGTTCCTGAGATATTATAATTGACTGTTTAAAATAAAATATGCATTTCTTACCCTTGTAAATGAAGAGAAAACCTGTAACCTCTGCCTGAACTGCAAGGGAGAAAAATAGAAGGCAGATTTGTAAAAGAGAAACCCACAGGCATTTAGAATCAGCCATTCCTCAAGCAGTTTGAGCAAGCTGGATTTCTCTGGACCTTACACATCCTGCTTGGGTTCTCTGGTGCCTCGTAAGGTGTGGGTAGTTAGGGTCTGGCGGCCGGAAGATGTCGCGATGTACGGAAAGGTGGAGCCCCTCCCTTGATGGACAGTAGCGTGTGGCCTGTGATGTAAGCAAGCGGAAGTGACGCTATGGGCCTCGGGTATATAAGCCCATGTGACTCGACAATAAACGCCATTTGCCATCCACCACATTGGTGTCTGTGAGCCGATGGACCGAGCGGCCTGGGGTTGGTCGCCGTGCCGTTCCTGAACCAGGTCGCCACTGCCCCCTGAAGGCAACAAGTGGTGCCGAAACCCGGGAAAACTCCTGATTCGGGTGAACGGCGGCCGGAGCGGCGGGACCAGCCCGGCGGGGAGGAAGCTCCCGGACCAACAAGGAAGATGGAAACCCTTGTGAAGGTCGTATCAAAGTTGTGGAAGCTGTGGGGTGGCTCGGCTGAGGAAGCCAGGGATGCCGGTGGGGACCCAGAGCCTGGGGAAATCTGGGAGAGACCACGGCCATGTGCGCCCCAGTACGGTGCTGAACTAGAAGACGAAGAATTGGGTGAAGAAGCCTCCGGCGGGAACGGGGATGAAGTGTTAGGTTTTACTAACAAGTGGAAATGCGAAAAAGAGAACGGTTGCGGGGACGACCGGGGAGGAGGTAGAAGCGTGAGAGAGGGGCAGAGAGCCGATCGGAACGGCCATCCGAAAAAACGCTCCTGTGGGGCAAACGCCTCGCTGAGATGGCGGCGGGGCGAGCCACGAGGCAGGGAGCGGCCCGACCGCAGGGGTGGGGGGCGGGGCCGGAACTCGATGGGAGGGGACCGGAACTCGGAGGTGAGCAGTCAGCCGAGCTCCGACTCCGGATCAGATACCGATTCAAATTCGGAGGAGGAAATGGGGACAGATAACAAAAATATCCCCATCCGAAATAAAGCTGCGCCGCGAAGCGGAGAAATTCCTCTCACAGATTGGAGGAAAAATAAGATTGCGTGCACCATCTTGGCTCTATCGGCCATGCTAGCGTTCCTGGTCTGGGTGACAGACGGGGGGCAGAGGGTTCACTCACCAACAAACCCTAAGGATGTACAAGCGATTGTTAAAGCCATTGTGGATAAAGGGCTTCATTCTGCAATGGTCTCCACCCTCATAGATGGTGTTTTCAGGGGAGACGACATGCTCCCGTTTGATATAAAACAAAATTGTAGACTGATCTTTGACGGGGGTGGGATGATCATTTTTAAACGAGAATGGGGGGACAACTGTATGAGACAACAGGCCCAAGTAACTGGGACGGATCACACACTGTATGGCTCTAGCCTGCAGCGGCTAATGGGTACGGACCCAACAGTGATCACCCCCCAGGCGCAAGTCCAGGGCCTGAGGGCCCACGAAGGTATGGCAACTCGTGCGGCCAGAGAAGCTCCAAACAGCCGACACCCCAACTTCAGAACAAAACTAATGAAAACTGAGTTTCTGTTCACAGGAATGGATCATCGGGCACCCCCGTAATCTGTATACCCCGGTGACGAGAGAAGACAATAAGTCAGCAAGCGTCCTGTCTAAGCCTGAGAGTTCCACACTGGCAGAATCCAGACAACAGCGAAGCAACCTCCGTGGGTGGGGGGCTGCAATGCCTTTGTGTGATCTTATCTTTGGACCTTGTATACTAAATATGCTTGTGTTGTTTGTTAAAAGTTGGTTAGAGAAAGTTAACATTATGTTGGTAGAACACCAACAACTACTTTAAGAGTGTATTTACTCAGGGTTACCAGTTACCTCTTAGTTTTCTCCTGGTTATTGTGCCTTATGTTTTTTAGTTAAGTTATGATGTCTACATCTTAAGATTGTTATATTTTAGCTAATTTGGTTGTGCATAGGGAGGGGGGAAATGTGGGTAGTTAGGGTCTGGCGGCTGGAAGATGTCGTGATGTACGGAAAGGTGGAGCCCCTCCCTTGATGGACAGTAGCGTGTGGCCTGTGATGTAAGCAAGCGGAAGTGACGCTATGGGCCTCGGGTATATAAGCCCATGTGACTCGACAATAAACGCCATTTGCCATCCACCACATTGGTGTCTGTGAGCCGATGGACCGAGCGGCCTGGGGTTGGCCGCCGTGCCGTTCCTGAACCAGGTCGCCACTGCCCCCTGAAGGCAACAGTAAGGTGTAAACTCTGGAAAGCTTCTCCCATAGCTGCGTATTCAAATGTTCCTGCATAGATTCACTGGATCTTAATGTGAAGAAGAAGAGCTCACGCTGGACTATATAATTCATTAGGGGCTCACATTATTTTCCTGGCCACCTCACATAAGAGTCTGATATCCCCATGAGTTTGAGCCCCCTGACAGCTTGAACTGAAAGTGGTCACTCAGTACTAAAGCTGGTAGGGAAAACAGACAGGCAGACACAGTGTCACAAACAGCCTTGCTCATCACAGCAGCAGTCACAGCTC
This sequence comes from Anas acuta, assembly GCF_963932015.1. Lineage (NCBI taxonomy): Eukaryota > Metazoa > Chordata > Aves > Anseriformes > Anatidae > Anas > Anas acuta. The sequence goes on along the minus strand of NC_089004.1, from coordinate 454,078 downwards.
AGATGGGCTCCTACCAGCTTTGCATCAGGGAATTTGCTCAGTGCTAAGCTGGGCACCATCACCTCAGTCATTGCCACACTGCAGGATTAATAAAAAGCCAGTGACTTCTTGAAAATTTGGGAAGTGTCCAAGTTTGTTAAAAAGAGATGGAAAGAAGAGTAAACATCCTATGGATGTTTCACATCTGGGCTTTTGGACTGTCAGAGTCTCTGGTCAACTCCACCTGTTGGGGTCAGGAGATGGGAATGTGACTGGAGAAAGAGATCTATGAGTACGGAAATCTCGGACCCCTTTCATCACCAAAGCCTGAACCGCACTCCATCTCTGGTGTTGTTCAGCTGGACTCAAATATTTTAATATCCCGGCCAATAAGAAAAACATTTAAAGTGCCCTTAATTTTTATAAGATTCCTAGAATGTGCACACACACACAAATGCATACACACGTGAGCAATCCACAACCCTGTGGTGCACACACAGCACTGAGTTCTCAGCTCCAGCAGCTTGTCCAAAGCAGTCCCTTGCATTTGGGGCAGTTTTGAGTTTGGCTGTCATTAGAAGAACAGAGTGAGCATCTCTCGTCTGTTTTCTTCCAGCAGAACCTCACCTCGGGGCAGTGGCAGGATCTTTTCAATAGTGGCTTTTGGAAAAGCATCTCAGCCCATTTTTAGTGAGCCATCGAACTTACCTAGGGGTCAAACTTACCGACTGTTTTCCTCTTGGGGAAAGCCAGCGGGACACTCACGCCTCAGACCCAACCATCTCTTGGTGCAAAGTGACCTCTACAGTCTGCTTTGTGTATGTCGTATTTCAGCCAGAAGAGACAGATTTCTTTGCAGGTTGGGCTGGATCCACTGCCCTCCTGTGGCCGACTCCAAAACTTCGCAGAAAGTCTGAGGTTTCTCAGTGTTCGATTTCCATCAGTATAGAGAAACAGCTGGATTTGATGTAATAGCGATAATATCAGCAGTTTCGAAAATGCCAATAATTTATATTATAGGCTCACACATTTAAGAAAGTCAGCTAGAGCCTCTGGACTGCTGGTGACCGGCAGGACTACAAAGTCCCCATCAGCTGATGGAAGTGAAAAAAGCTACCAAGTAACTTAAAAACCTGCTATTCTAGGTGCTCTGGAGAAAAATACAAACAGTATAGGGAAGGTCCTGATCCCACACAATGCATTTCCTTGCCTCCTCCAAGTCAGTGGAACTCTGCAGGAGTTGTGCTCGGCAGTTGGAGGCACAGGAGAATTCTTGGAGGAATTGCAGTGCTGGAAAATTAGTTCAGTGAAGTGTTCACTTTTTATGTATCAGTATACCAAAACAAAACGTACTCCGAAAAAAACATTTGGGCTGGCAAGTGGAGATGGACTAACTCAACCTTTCATGCTGTAAATCAGCTCAGCAACATACAAGCAGTGCCTGGTAGGGTTTATGCAAGAAAAATCTCAAATAATTTTCTTCAGACAGGATGTTCTGTGAAGCTATTCTATTTGCGATTGCAATGGTGGGTGTCCTGTCAATCAGGAGAGCATTTTAGTAAACAAATCCTAAACTTTTATTCCCTATTACCTGATGCTTGATCACCTCCCCTGTTTCCTCATTGGCTGAGTACTACAGGTTCACAATGCTTCTCTATACCATATATGTACACTTTTTTTTTTCCTTCCACCCCCCCCCCAACCCTTTAATTTCTCCTTTCTCATGTTTTGAGAACTTGTGATCTTTGTTTTACTTTTCTCACACTACTCATCCTGTTTTTCTCAAGCTTCTACCTTATTTTGGAACAGTGAGGCCTTCTACTGTCCACTTATCTACTTAGCATTTCTCCTTATTATGACTACACAACTACCTTGGAATACAGAAAAGTAATTCTCTACTACAAAAACACAATTTTGTTTCTCACATTTAGAAGCAGTACACTTGCTCCAAGTCCAAGGACCACAACCAGTAGATGGCATTCATACAGGGTTATATTATGTATATGTATGCTATTAGGTTTAAACTGTCTTGGAAAACATGGAGGATAGCATTTCTCATATAAAAGTGAAGGTAAAATGCAAATATTAAACTTAGCCTGCTGACTTTGATAAGCAACTTTGCAGCTGTCAGGTGTTACAGACTTTCTGGCATCTCTTTCACTCACCATTGATCTTCTGGCTGCTTCTTAAGCCTTAAAGAAATATAATGCCTCTCTAAAGCATCACTAAGAATCTTGTGTATCCTGGACCACAGAGATGCCCAGCGAGATGTTAATTAGGGATACCGCACCATTCCTCTGAGGTATGATCCAGGATCCACCAGACACATGGCTGGTAGATGCACATGGCTACAAGCTGCTAGTGCTTAGCTACCACTGAGGAAATATTGCCCTCAGCATCTCGTCCTGTAGGAGCTGCTGATTCTAAGAAAGCAATGTCAGCATGGAGCTATGCCACTTGTGTAAGGCCTGCCTCCCTGCTGATGAACCCAAGGTCCCAGTTCCCAACAGGTGAGAATGGGAGCACCTAGCAGGTACATGTGGTTACAGAAGAATGAAATGGCTGAGGTGATGGAAGAGGCATTTCCTAGGTGGAAGAGTAGGACTAAGAGCCCTCCAGAGCAGGGCCTCATGATGTTGTAACTTAGCCAGCAACATAGCACATCAGCCCTTCTCCTCAGCCTGCTGACCTTGCCAGTGTTGACCAAAAGTGCTGGTAGAGCCCCCCAGCATCATACTGCTACTTCATGGGAGCCAAGACGACCACAAGACTCCTATTCTTATTGCAACAGAAAAAAAGAGGTGCAATAAGTAGAATCCTGCTTCCACCATATCCCATTCCTTCATCTCCCCACCCTGGCCTGCTCTCTAGATCATTGCAGTCCCTCTGTCCATGGAACAGCCCTCCAAAAAATCAAATGCATCTTTAAGAGGTGGTAATAAGAAAATCCTAGTGCAGCAGGCAAATGTGGAGTTCACAGCCCTGCTCTATCTATTGATATAGTAGAAGAAATAGCCTCTCTCAGACCATTTCTGCTAAGACTCAGAAGAAAAACCATTTTTGTTTCCTTCACTGGGGGATCTAAAGACAAAGATGACCTACCTTCATCTTAGTACAGCACCAAGCAAGTTGTCTGCTCTGTGCAAGCCTGAAGGGGATTTTTGACAGTAGACATCATCAAGCTAACACCAGGGCCTCTAACAGAAGCTGGGTTGAGTATTTGGCCTGAACTGGAGGTAATGCTGTTTGCTGGAGCCCAAGAATCAGAAGGCAGAAATCAGAACCTCTGAAAAATACTGCTACTTCATTCACTTTAAAAATTTATACTTGCAAAGAAACTTGCAAAGGCCTCAGGCTAATGCTGTTACTGACATCCTGGAAGCAAGTAACAGGAGCTGAAGCCCTGGAATAGGAACAACTCAGATCTATTTGTACAGTACTTGGCACCAGAAGTGAGACCTGTGCCTGAGTTTTAAGTACAGATCAGCTCTGTATGTGCCAGGCAAGATGGACCTTTAACACTGATACAGACAAGCTCCCTTGCATTCTAACACATGCTCAAACCACGTTTTTCTTTCTCAGTGAATGATGCACTGCATTAAAAAGCCCTCCTCTTCCTACCCATCCCTTGCCGGCTCCATGGCTTCTCAGGGAACAGATCCTGTTGGATGAGGGGCATCTCTCACTTCCACTGAAAACAGCAAGGAGGTGGTGTGCTTAGTCCCTGGCAGCATCATTCATCCCAAGCAAGAGTGATGGGAGATATTTGGTACCTCTCAGCCAATTGGAGGAGAGGTGGCACCGAGAGGGGGTGCTTTCAGCTCTTCTCTCCACCCATCCTCCCATAAACCACCCCCTCCATCCCCCCCCCCCGCCCGCCCCCATCACTACCACCATCCTCCTCACACACAAAAGCAGTGCAATTAGCTGACTTAAGAGAGCTGATGCTTAGCCAGCTGCAAGAGGAAAATAGTGAAATAGGAAGGGAGAGAGGCAGCTGAGAAAGCGATCACCACGCAAGAATACAAATAACAGCTCCCAATTCCCTCCCAGTGAAATCCACATCACAAAGCACTGTCTCCTGCGAGAAAGGCAGACCTAGATGCAACCACACAGTCATTCACTGAGAAAGCACCACACGTCTGCATCCAGATCCAGGCACTGAATCTCCTGAGCAGCCCGACTGCACTGGGAAGAATGCGCAGCTGGGATACAGGCAGGATCTTCTTTGTTCTTCGTTAGCCACAAGCATCGGTGAGTACTGCGTCATCTGGGCTTCCATACTGCCAGGCAATGTCTGATATTAAGAAACATCAGGCTCCACCCTGGGACTCGTTTCAATTTCTTCTCCTTCTCTTTCTCCCTCCATGATGCTTTCAAGGGCTAGCAGAAAGCAGATGACAGCTATGGGGAGCAGGGAGGGAAGGTGGAGTCTCTCTGAGCCCCAAGGTATCTCCCTTGCCTGCAAGTTGGAATATAAAAACGGGGACACGTATGACATGTCATGGGCATTGCATGCATCCAGGCGCGGTGGTTAAGGCCAGAATACAAAATGTGCACCCTGTGAGGAAAGGCTCAGAGATGCTGGTCAGCGAGAAAGCCCTGCAACCCTCACAGATAGCTCTTTGCTCTGATTCCTATCTCTGTCAGTGCCTGTAATAAAGATGGATGCCTGATTTACTCAGGCCTCTACACAACTTAATTCCTTCAAAGTAGATACACACAGGCAGATTTACTTTTCCCCAGTTCATTACCAGTGACACCTTCTTTAAATACAAGCCTCCAAGGAAGCAGAAAAAGCACTGGCTCTCTAGAAGAGCCTTATAGCAATGGGTTGAGCACAAGGGCTGAGCTCAGGAAGAACATTCAAAATTGTGCTGCAGCAGACAGGTTAATGCTGCGCCCACCATTTGCGCTGATTTCACCTGAGCATGTTCTGTATAACATAAGGCCTGCCCTTGTCCCCTTTGGGCTCAGGTACTACTGAGCACATCTGCAGCAGTAGCCAGCTGAGAGAACCATTTCTGCTCTTGCCAACTGGAGCTGGTTCTGCAAGGACCGGTCCCATTCCCTCAGCTGGACTTTGTAAGGGGTTGCACTTACACACCAAACACAGATGTAGTCCCTGGGAAATAGGTAGAAAAGTCTGATTTTTGCTGGCTGGCAGTGTAGGAATCTTCTCATGAAGGTAACAATATTTGTAGTCTAAAGGGCCCCTGGCGCTACCAGGGTGTTAGTATATGTGAGAACAAGGCCCCTGGATCTGAATCTCTCCTGCTCTTACCAGTGCAGATGAAACCCCGGCCTGGGAACAGCACATCTGCCTTGCCTCCATCTGAGGTGCTCCATTTTTTTTTTTTTTTTAATTATTTTTTTTTTTATTTACCTAAGAGCAAGGTAGAGAGCGAACTCTTCAGGGGTGTGAAAGGACATTCAACAACCCTGTGAAGGTCTCATCACCCTCTCCCATTTCTCTCTTGGTACAGGGACAAGCATGGGGATGGAGCATAGATCAGGCAGAAGCATTTGGGAATTTCTTTGCAAAACCTAAGCCATTAGCTTCTGTTCAAGCCAGTAAAATGGAAAATGGTGCTACTGCATCACCAACCTGAAAACAGCCTGGGAGGAGCTCTTCTCTTCCCTTTAAGCCACACTTAATTTCCCTCAGCAGAGGTGTAGGTTAATGTTGAGATTACTATGGCAAGAAAGGTAGTAAAGGAAAATAGGAGGGTGTCAGCCCAGAAGGTATTTATTTACAGGGAGAAGAGCTAAGACCACAACTGTTCAGAGATATACCTGTTGCTTTGACTCAAGGCCAGCCTCACCTCCTCTTTTCTTGTCCAAAATGTGTCAAGAGGCCACAAACCTCCATGTTCTTGTCTTATCCCTTTTGCGCAACAAGCAGCTATCTCACTGATTCTCTGTCGAGATTGGTATTAGCATACCTGCTCTGAACCTGCTTGGATTAGATGCTCCCCTGTAGTGATGCTCAGTGCCAGCCCCTCTGCCTTACATTTTCCAGCCTGAGCCCTTCCTCGAGGAAAACACTGTGCATCCAGACCATCTCTGAGCACAATGGGAACCACAGAAGCCACTCTGCGGATGGAGAACATGGATGTGAAGGAGGAATGGCAAGATGAGGACTTCCCCAGGTTCGTTCCCTGAAAAAAAAAATATTAAAAAAAATCAAGACAATACAGGGAAAGCTTTATTTCTTCCTGTAAGAAACCAGCAAAGCATGGCGCATTCTGGTCCCTCCTACCAGCCCCAAAGGCAACAGAAACCTTGACTCCAGCAGAATGACTCTGGCCAGAAAGCAGGGCTTCTGTAGCAAGGCTACTTTCAATGATTAGAAAAGTTTAGGTGGTTTCTGGCAGCACTCTGTAAGCATGCCAAGGAGGGTAAGGAACAGGGTGCAGAGGACAGAGAGAGATTAACAAGGATAAATACATACCTATAGGGATGGATGGATGGAAGGAAAGGCTATTGGATCTCAGTCTCTGCATAAAGCGGTGTCTCCCCAAAAAAAGCAACAATGCTTTGCCACAGGACCCAAAGTCACTGGGATACAATGACCACTGGCACTGACATGCTGAATGGCAGTATCTTGCCCTACCATGGGCCAGCTGCTTGGATGAATGAATAAATGAGCATAACACTGCTCTTTTCCTTCTCCCTTCTCCCTGGACAGCTTCTCAGTCCCGAAAATAATTACCTGTTCCAGGACAGGGTAGATATAGACTGTTCCACCCACATGGGCAACCTGGTTTTTGCTTTTCTCATGCCTGAGACAATAGAGCACTGGTCGCAACTGTGGTTGCAAACCTTGCAGGAAATGATGTGTGGGCAAGAAAAGGTGCCAAGGTGACAGCTTTCAACTTCACAGACACCTTATTAACTGCACAGAGAACTGACAAAAATCTTTGTAAGCTCAGTGAGCACTTAACTTCCTGCAGCCACTCAAGCATTGCCCCAGACATCCAGGACTAAAGCCCATCACCCAGCAGCAGCTTGCTGAGGCACACAGTGCAGACAACACCAAGCCTTGCTGCAGCCTGCACAGCCAGCCCCAGGCGCACAGGGGCCTGGGAAGTTGAGGGGCTTTTCAGGGCTGTTTCACCCCATCCCAGCTGCAGCTGAATCCCCCACAGCAACCCACAGGGTCCCCGTGTTTGCAGGACAGTGGCTCAGTGTGCTCTGTGGGTAGGCACACACAAACCCTTGCCATACTAGAAAGGGTCTCCTGTGTCCCTTGGCACCGGTGGATGAGCTTAGCTCTGTTTACCCCAGGCCCAGCTGCAGTGCTAATCTAAGCACCTCTGTCTGCCAGCCCAGCACCCGGCTCCTAGGACATCACTTGTCCTTCCACTGGCCCCAGAAGAGCGCTCAGCCAAGCCTTGGGCTTCTAGTGCAGATTTTTCTTTCCTCTGAAAGCAGGGCTAGCCAAAGCTTTGGGCTGACAGACCTCTGCCGACATAAAGCTCCTTTAGAGTGTTGCGTTGACAAGCTTTCAGTTGAGTGGAATGGAAAGTAAGGTATAGAAATAAATTATACACCCAATGCTCCCTAGAAAATCTGGGGATAAAGCTGGCCTAGCACCTGGACACCCGTGCAGTATGCTGGAGCAGGAGTCAGGCTGTTTTGCACTTGCTGTACAACCAGCAAACGTACCCTAGCAACAGTCAAACCTTCAAGGGGGCTCTGCAGAGCCCCTGTGCCCACGTAACATGGGCATCATCACTCCTGACTGGCAAACACAGCCCAGGGAGAGGCAAAGTAATGTGACCATGGCTGGGCAGCAAGTCAGTGGCAGGGACAAGGCCAAAGCCCAGAGAACTAGCTCCACAGCCTGCTACTAGACTGCTGCAGAAGGATTAAATCAGGAATGATGCAAGTGAAATACAACCCAAATATCCACTAATACCAGCTGTGTTTCACTTGCATTAAAAAAATAAAAAAAAATATAAAAAAATCAATTAATTCCCCCCTAGAAGCATTAAAATAACAGGACAGAGGCTACTGCATGAGGGACAGTAGCTCTCTACCAGATGATTTGCTGCATAGCTATTTTTGCTTATCTGTGATTAACCAATCTTGCTACAAAAAATATATACCCCAGACAAAGATCTTGGCTGAGGAACTGATCTCCTTATTAAGAAAACAAGGGGACATTCCCATCCCTCCCCAAGAAGCTCCTTTGCAGAACAAACTTCTGCCTTTTTCTGCTGCAAGGGTGTAAAGCCAACACACTGAGACATCTCCTAGAGAGATCAAGCAGCGAGGAAGCAGAGAGGAAAGCCCCCCCCCCCCCCCCCTTCCTGCTGCTCCCTGAAGGCTGAGTCTCTTGCTGACAGTCTGTCTCAGCTGTTTGTGCAAGTGTCCTCCTGCAATGATGCTGTAGCGTTGCAGCAGGGGGGGTGCAGGAGCATGCTCACTCCGTCACACTTCCATCAGATTACAGTCAGAGAAGGCTTGGGCTGGTTGGGGCCTGAGATACAGGGAAGCTGGGCATCACACTATCAGCAGAGAGAAAAATTGTGGCACCTAACCCTTAGAAAAGCGGCTTCATTCAGAAAATTTGGCATCTAGGTCTAGCTGCGTGTGGGAAGGAAGATTTACACGGGAGACTGGGAGGTAGTGATTCAAGTTTCCTTTGGGAAGGTAAGAAAGACCTTTTCTTTGCCTCAGACTTTTGAATTGCTTCTCTTTAATAAATCCTAAAATCAAAGAGCAGAGTGCCTCACTGCAGCACAAACTTGGGTACAGCTGGGCCTTCCCCCCCTCCTTTTGATGCTGTGTCACGAAGTTGTGCCAGGCTCACAGCCAGATAAAGAACCAGACAGGCTCTATTCAAGGTGAAAGCAAAAGGGAGGAGGAGAGGCTGGAAGGGGGCAGAAGGCCCTTGGGTCTGACTGCTCAGGAATATAGAGGGCTGCCCAAATGAGCAAGGACCAAGCACCTTTGATCAGGTCTCTAGCTCTCATAAATATACAACAACCAGCTCGGAGAGGATTATCCCTTAATCTAAATATATATGTGGTTTCATTTGGCTGGTAGCTCTGGTGTTAGGGCTGCACAAAGAGAAGCCTTTGTAGGGCAGAGCCAAACAGCATCCTTCTGCCAACTCAGAGATACCAGTCCCTATCAGCTCTCTCCCTGTCATGGTCAGACTAACACCAGCAGCTGCTAGAAAGCAACCCTGTGGTCCCATCCCAATTCTTACTTTACTGCCTTAAAACTGGTGGGTTTTCCTCCATGTTTCACCCCAGGGCCATCCCAGAACCCAGGATTTTATACCTGAATGCCTGGCCAGTTTCCCTGTTGTGGGGAAGCTTTCAGCAATGGGCAGGTAAAACAAGGATAGTTTAGAAGGTTGCTTTTTTTGGTTGTTTTTTAAACTGTTTGTTGACATCATGAATATGCCATGGGGTTGGTGGGATTTGGTCATGGTGTGTGGAAAGTTTCAAACTGCCTCCCCTAGCTAATGCCAGGGAAAGGCACAAATTATAGCTCAAATTAATGAGAAAAGTGTCCAGCTCAGGGTGGGCAGTGTGCTGTTCAGTACTGCCAGCTAGGGTTACTCACAACAGAACTGGGGGCAGATTCTTACTTCACTTACCCCTATGAGCTGGGAGCAACTTTACCAGTTTGCAAAGGGCAACAGCCACATAGTGAGATCTGGCATTAACATCTGTAAAGGAAAGCCAAACTTTTAATTCAGTTGACATTTCTAAGCCTCCAGCTACTGTCATGGTTATTTATACCAAGGGGATGAAGATGAAAATCCTGGCCTCTGACATGGAGCCCAAGGAAGAGAGCGGTGGGTTAGCCTTTGGATCCAAGATACTGGTTTGAGTGCTCAAACCTGGATCTTAGCTCAGAATGAACCTGCTTCCAGACCTCAGTAGGGTTTGGGTATCACTGTCATCTATTGCCAAGTGGGGACTGAGGTGAGGATGGGGGAATGATTCTGTGATCACACCTAAGGTTTAGAATTCTTGCCTTGAACACCAAGAAAACAACTAAAAGAGCAAAGTCATGACAGACTAAGGAGGCAATGGCCTTTCACAAGAGGTGGTTGTGGAGGGTGCTTTGAAAAAAACGTTTCTCCACTTCAGCCATGGCCAGTGCCTAAAGGCAGGATGCACTGTTTAGAAAACATTGGTGGACAGTGGCAAATGCTCCTGTTCTAAGCATCTCTGCTAGCTCACCTGCTACTGGGATCAGAGCATTCCGTTCTGAGCTTGTAAACAGCCAAATGCAGATTTTACAGCCCACTGCATTGCCTACACTATGCAGGGTTCAGTATCAAAGTACCAGCTGCAGATGTTCACTGGTATTCTTGATGAGGAGCCCTAGAGTTTGGCACTGCCTCTCAACTTTTTGATGGAGATCAAAATGGGGATAATATGGAGAAAAGGAGGGTGTTTCATTTTTTTTTTTTTTTTTTTCCCCAAGGACAGTATTTGTTCCAGTGTCACTGGCTAGATTTTCCAGACTTTTGGTTGAATGGCAGGATAAGAGACATACTGGGGGGATAGTTTGGAAATTTATTGGGATTGCACTGTTCTCCAGTGAGAAAGCACAGCTATTGGGTTGCTCCTGGGTAAATCTCCTGACGTTATAACCAGGCTGATGCTCACAGACAAAAGGAAAAGGGAAGCGCACACATAGAGTTGTATGTTTTTCCCTGACATCCTCACTTCTCTCATGTCTGTCATGTGTGACTTTCTTCTAAATATCACTTGTTTCCCATCTTTTACATCCACATCTTGGCTTGCCTGCAGACCTCTCCCAGAAGAGACAGGAATGGAGTCACTGGGCAGCCCTACAGAAGATGAGAATACATCCTGTAAGTACCAGCCTGCCTTATCAGGAGTTCAAAGGAAAACAAGCCTAAGAGAGTGACAGCATGCAGTTAGGGCAAAACTCAGTTCCCTTGGAGTCTCCACAAAAACTCTAATATGGAAGAAGAAGCCACAGAGATCTGAATTTGCTAATCTTTTGCAAGAGGCTGGGGGAGGAAATGGGGATCTTGGAAGTGTAGGCACTTTTATCCAGCCATACCTGCATGTGTTAGATACTGCCCACCACCCTTAGCTTCCAAGACCATATCCTGAAATAAAAATAAGGAAACCACCATCTCTTGCACTAAGGATACAGTACAAGGACAATCTGTCAGTTATTTTCCTTTTAACTCCAGCTCCCCCAAATACTTTAAACTTTAATGGGTCGCATCGTAAACGGAAGACACTTGTTGCACCTGAAATCAACATTTCCCTGGACCAGAGTGAAGGCTCCATTCTCTCTGATGACTTCTTGGACACACCAGATGACTTGGATATTAATGTGGATGACATTGAAACTCCTGATGAAACAGATTCCCTTGAATTCCTGGGAAATGGGAATGAACTGGAATGGGAAGGTAAAAGGATAACTTTGGGTGGACTTCTACAGGGGCTAGGGCTTTTTTTTTTTTTTTTTTTTTTTAACACTGATTTTAACCACTTCTGATAACACTTATCAGCAGCAGCTGTGGACTGACAGCAGCAAAGCACAGCACATACAACCACAGCCCATCTTCCGTACAATATCTGCCCCACCAAGACACCAGCAACAGTCCAGGAGTGCTCTCTCAACATTTCCACCAGTGGACAGTGTGGGCAGAAGTAGTTCAATCAAACACCAGTCTAACCACAATTCAGGATAAAGCGTAAGGCTCTGTACATACATTCCCTTCCAGCAGTACCTGGGCCACAACCCCAGGCTGGAAGGTGTTACCTACTCAGCTCTGCAGGCTGAGCTGTCATGTGAATGCTCAAACCAAACCAGATTGGTTTAAACAACTTGAATAACTTGGTCTTTGCTAACCTGGATGATTTTGACTGAATTGTGCTAAGAAGGACTCACTCAAGCAGCTCTGGTAGCAGATCAGAAGAGATCCCCTGATATAGGTAGTGCTCTCTTCAGTCAGTATAAATGGATCTGAAGGAAGATCCAGCAAAAAGTCCTGTGAACTACCTGTGACTGCAGGCGTGAGATGTTAAACTTATTTCTATTACAATTTGACAATTGAAAAAAAATAAGATCCATAAACATACACAAATCAAAACAGCACATGAAAGAGATCATCCTGTCTGTGGATGTTACTGAACACCAAAGCTATCGCAGAGCCTCTTCATACACGTTATTAGTGGCAGAAATATTGTCCTTTTTCCTAGATGACACTCCTGTAGCTACAGCCAAGAACATGCCTGGGGACAGTGCAGATCTCTTCGGGGATGGTGGGACAGAAGATGGGAGTGCTACCAATGGACGGCTCTGGAGGACAGTCATCATCGGAGAGCAGGAGCATCGTATTGACCTCCAGATGATCAAACCTTACATGAGAGTGGTGACACATGGAGGTGAGGCCTAATCCTAGCCAGGCAGATTTCTTGCAGTATCTTTGTCAAGCTGGAAGGGATGACCTGACAGTTTTGGCTGTCTTTAGGGAAAATTTGCTATTCCTTTCATACTTTTATGTGGCAGACAAGCACAAAAAGCACCCTGCTTATGCTAAAGAAGAGATAGCCACAATAGAAAGGTTTCAATAAACAAACTCAATAATAAGACTGGCTCTGAGTGAGCACAAATACATCTTGAGCCTCTTCTTCAGCTGCAGGCTAATGCTGCAGCTACATTGCCAATGCTGAAGTGACTGCAGCTGCTTAATCCCTCCATAAATTAGCATCTGAGCTGTCTCTGGATGCATATCTAAAGGCTAAGATGCCCACAGTTGGTGACCATTTCTGAAATTTGACCATAGACAAACAAAGACCCAGGGCAAAACTCTTAGCTCTGTGCTTTGACACACATGTATTCCTTCTCTGAACCCCACGTACATGTTACTGGGAAAACCAGGAAAAGAAGCAAATCCAGTTGTGAAAAAGATACGTAAAAAGGGACAAATACTTACCTAGAGCAGAAGAGAGGCACAAAAAGCAGTACAGGCCCACACTTAGCAATGCATCTTTGCATTTTTGCATGAACTCTTGTGTCTCCCTCTGGAAAGAGTCACTGATGCTGCCTGTCTTACTTTCCCAGGATATTATGGAGAAGGTCTCAATGCCATCATTGTCTTTGCTGCCTGCTATCTCCCAGACAGTAACCTGGATGATTACCACTACATAATGGAGAACCTCTTCTTGTAAGTGTCTGGCCAAGGTCTATGAGGGAGAGGAGGGCAAGGAAGGTAACTTGGGTCCTGGGGAACTAGTTTCCATGTACCCATTGCATCAGAAACCTCAGCTGGAAAGAGTTTGAATCCAGGCCAAATATCTCTAGTGTGCAGCTGCAAGCTGCAAACTGGAGTGAACATCACTGTCCACCGCATTCACAAACAAGTCTAATAAGCCAAAGCATTCAAATATTTGGTGTTAATTATGCCAGCAGTGGACTCACAATCAGGCTAGACCGTATGTATACAATGCTGAACAGCCTGCAGATACTACTACTAGGCAGAAAAATGGTGCAGGAATTGGTCCATCAATGTACACTCTATGCTAACAAGTGCAGGCAAACCCTGAGAAACACCCTCTGCATTCTGCAGAGATGCCAAGAGAGCTTGAAACATATTATAAGGTGTACAAAGAAAAGACCTGGAGTACTTTGAGGTTCATACAAAGATACCTTAAGAAACGTCAAGGTACTTTTTCCGAGTCTTATGTCCCCATTGCTTCTGATCACCCAACAGATATGTGATCAGTAGTCTGGAGCTGCTGGTGGCTGAGGACTACATGATTGTGTACCTAAATGGAGCAACACCCCGGAGGAGGATGCCAGGCCTTGGCTGGCTAAAGAAATGCTATCAAATGATAGACAGAAGGTGAGAATCCTATTGGTATTGCCTCTTTTTTTTTTTTTTTTTTTCTTCTCTATCCTCTTTCCACATTTCTTCCACTGCTTTCTCTAAGCCTTTCCCACCAGTTCCAGATTCTATAATTTCTTCCTCTGTCACAGCTCTCTGACTTCATCTCCTCTTCTCCCTGACATGCTCCCTTCACAGACATCTGACTAATACAGCACTCAAGCAAGAAAAGCAGTACTCCTGCAACTGCCCAGCCCTGAGCTTAAATAGGTCAGGGCTTTCGGCTGGAGACCCCGAGGTGTGGCTGCTGAGCATTATTAAAGTCTAAGTTTGCCCTCAGAGCCCAGACAGATTACAGGTGAGTTTAAGAAAAGATAATTCAAGTTTGACTTTCTGTCCCATGACTTTTCCACAGGCTGCGTAAAAACCTCAAAGCCTTGATAATTGTGCATCCTTCATGGTTCATCCGGACAGTGCTGGCTATATCAAGGCCCTTCATCAGGTAAATATAATGTATTCCCATACTCAGCTGGTTTTGGAAGGGAAATTTGACCTCTTTAATCAGATCTTTTAAATAGTAGGGACCACGGTGAAACTTCATCACTTGTCCTGTGTCTAATACTTCCAAGGACAACTCTAAAGATGGTTTTAGGAGACAGTATGGTGATCTGGATACAGAGCAGACTTTGTCCCAGTGGGTAGTGTATAAAGAACACTGAAAGAGACCAAATTTACTGGGAAGTGCAGGAATGGTGGTCCTGGGCCCCTCCTGTAAAACACATTGCAGATATTGAGAGGTACAGTGATGTAGTATCTCACCATAGTTCTTAGTCATCAGCACATTAGCACTGGCAGGATATAAGTGCACTAAGACTGCAGAGGATACAGAGATGCAAAACTCCCTGTTCCCATCAGGAAAAGTCTGACTTCCTACGGAGAGGAAATCAAAACAAGGCCTCAAGCGCATACTCTTTCCCTTTCTTTGCCAGTGTGAAGTTTATCAGTAAGATCCAGTATGTTCACAGCTTGGAGGAATTGGAGCAGCTTATCCCAATGGAGCATGTACAAATTCCAGACTGTGTCTTACAGTAAGTATTACAGGGACCCTGGAACACATATAGATCTCAGCAGGCCCAGGACAAAAATCCTGTGTAGCAGAATATTATATTGAATCAAAATCCATGCACAGAAAACACAGATCCTGGGGCAAACCATATCTGAGTCACACACTTGTGCCAAGAAAAAGCCTGCAAACTGCTAACTTGCAGTTTCTGTCATCTTTAGAGCAAACACTGCATTTTATTGAATGAGAACAGTTTTGGCTGGGTAACATTTAAATAATGTTTCCTGTTCATTGCAGATATGAAGAAGAGAGGATCAAGGCCAGAAAGGAAAGGTAAAATTAATTTATTGGGTGGAAGGAGGGTTGGTTTGTTTTGTCAGAATATTGTTGCCTTTTTGCTGTCTCACATGGTTATTTATGCATTATAACCAGTCAATCCTGTGTTCCTCCTAGCCTATTCCACACAGTCTACATTTATTTTCTATTTATTTTCTCAAAATAAGAAAAAGCTATAGGAGGAAGAAAAAGCTTGATTAAAAGGTTATTTATCCATAGAATTGTTCCTCTTAACTCCATGAGTCCACATCACGGGCTCAGAGAATCATCAAATAGTTTGGGTTGGAAGGGACCTCAAAGCCCACCCAGTCCCACCCCTGCCATAGGCACAACCCCTCCATCAGCCCAGGCTGCCCCCAGCCCCATCCAGCCAGGCCTTGGGCACTGCCAGGAATGGGACACCCACAGCACCTCTGGGCAGCTTGTGCCAGGGCCTCACTGCCCTTAGACGGAGGAATTTTTTCTTCATATCTAATTTAAACCTACCGTCTTTTAGTTTAAAACCACTACCCCTTGTCCTGTCACTACATGCTCTCCAGATATTCATCCCCCAGTCTGTGCTGATGTTTGCAATTGCCCTGTCCCAGGTGCAGCACCTTGAACACAGCCTTGTTGATGTGCATGAGGTTCACCTGGGCCCCATTTCACAAGCCCATCCAGGTCTCTCTGGATGGTATCCATTCATTCTCTTGTGTCAGTTCCTCCACTCAGTTCAGTGTCATCCATAAACTTGCTGAGGGTGACTTGATTCTGCTCTTTATGTCATATTAAACAGCACCAGTTCTGATACAGACCCCTGATGTATACCACTTGTCTCTGATCTCCACCTACACGTTGAGTCATTGACCACAACTCTTTGGATGCTGCCATCCTGCCAATTCCTAATCCACCAAGTTGTCCACCTTTCAATTCCATCTTTCTCCACTTTAGAGACAAGAATGTTTCATGAAAGCATGTCAAAAGCCTTACAGAAGTCTGGGTAGATGACATCAGTTCTTCCCTTGTCCACTGATGTAGTCACACCAACATAAAAGGCTACTAGCTTGGTCTGGCACAATTTCCCCTTGGTGAAGCTATGTTGGCTGTCTTGAGTCATCTTCACGTGCCTTAGCACAGTTTCAAGGAGGATTCATTCCATGATCTTTCTCAGGCATGGAGGTGAGGATCACCAGCCTGTAGTTCCCAGGGTCTTCCTTTCTACCCTTTTTAAAATAGCTGTTTCCCTTTTTCCAGTTACTGGGAACTTCACTCTTGACTGCCATGACTTTTCAATTATGACAAAAAGTGGTTTGGTAACTGCATCATCCAGATAGAGTCCCCCAAACTGGCATCTCACATTCAATTCACCATCCTTAAGCTGGTGAATTGAATGTGAGATGCCAGTTTGGGGGATTCCATTCAGTTCAGCATTAGCTGCTGAAAAACAAGTCACCCAGCCAAAATCATTCAGCTACCACCTTATGGGACCAACAGGAGTATACCAAGAGCGTTATAATTATTAAGGCTGCATATTACAGGGACAAGGCAGTTCTGAAGGGCAGAGGAGTCCAAGAAGGCTCCGATCTGGGGGTTGTGGTTGAGAGCAACTTGAATATGAGCCAGCAGTATGTCATGGCAGCCAGGAGAGCCAACCGTATCTTGGCATGCATCAAGCATGACATTGTCCTGCTCTACTCTGCACTGGTGCGGCCACACCTCGAGTACTGTGTGCAGTTCTGGGCACCCCAGTACAAAAAGGACGTTAAATTGTTGGAGAGTGTCCAGAGGAGGGCGACAAAGATGGTGAAGGGCCTAGAGGGGAAAACATGAAGAGCAGCTGAGGTCACTAGGCCTGTTCAGGTGAAGGGCCTAGAGGGGAAAACATGAGGAGCAGCTGAGGTCACTGGGCCTGTTCAGCCTGGAGAAGAGGAGGCTGAGTGGACACCTCATTGTGGTCTACAACTTCCTCATGAGGGGAGGTGGAGAGGCAGGTGACCTATTCTTCGTAACCACCAGTGATAGGACCGGTGGGAACCGTGTTAAGCTGAGGCAGGGGAAGTTAAGGCTGGACATCAGGAAAAGGTTCTTCACTGAGAAGGTGGTCGCACACTGGAACAGGCTCCCCAGTAAAGTAGTCACCACACCAAGCCTGTCTGAATTTAAGAAGCGATTGGACTGTGCACTTAGTCACGTGGTCTAAAATTTTAGGTAGACCTGTGTGGTGCCAGGAGTTGGACATGATGATCCTTATGGATCCCTTCCAACTCGGGATATTCTATGATTCTATGGTAGGGCTGGGTACTCTTCAAGAAGGAAATCTTAATGGCTTAGGAGTGGTCTGTCCCCACGTGCCCAAAGACAAGTCAGCGCAGAAGACCGGCCTGGCTGAACAGAGAGTTGTGGCTAGAGCATAGAAAAAAAAGAGGGTTTATGATTTTTGGAAAAGAGGGCGGGCCACTCAGGAGGACTATAAGAATGTTGTAAGGATGTGCAGGAACAAAATTAGAAAGGCCAAAGCTCATCTGGAGCTCAATCTGTCTACTGCTGTTAAAGATAACAGAAAATGTTTTTATAAATACATTAACATGAAAAGGAGGACTAATGAGAATCTCCATCCTTTACTGGATGTGGGGGGAAACCTAGTGACAGGAGATGAGGAAAATGCTGAGGTGCTTAATGCCTTCTGTGCCTCAGTCTTTAGCAGCAAGACCAGTTGTTCTCTGGATACTCAGTACCCTGAGCTGGTGGAGGGGGATGGGGAACAGAATGTGGCCCTCATAATCTATGACGAAATGGTTGGCAACCTGCTACAGCACTTGGATATACGCAAGTTGACAGGGCTGGATGGGATCCACCCAAGGGTACTGAGAGAACTGGTGGAGGAGCTGGCCAAGCTGCTTTCCATCATTTATCGGCAGTCCTGGCTATCAGGGGAGGTCCCAGTCAACTGGCAGTTAGCAAACATGACGCCCATCTACAAGAAGGGCCAGAGGGCAGACCCGGGAAACTAGAGGCCTGTCAGTTTGACCTCAGTGCCAGGGAAGCTCATGGAGTAGATTCTCTTGAGAGTCATCACGCAGCACTTGCAGGGCCAGCAGGTGATCAAGCCCAGTCAGCATGGGTTTATGAAAGGCAGGTCCTGCTTGACAAATCTGATCTCCTTCTATGACAAACTGATGTGCTCAGTGGATGAGGGAAAGGCTGTGGATGTGGTCTACCTTGTCTTCAGTAAGGCTTTTGACACCGTCTCCCACAGCATTCTCCTCAAGAAACTGGCTGCTCTTGGCTTGGACTGGTGCACGCTTTGTTGGGTTAGAAACTGGCTGGATAGCTGGGCCCAAAGAGTCGTGGTGAATGGAGTCAAGTCCAGTTGGAGGCCAGTCACTAGTGGAGTCCCCCAGGGCTCAGTACTGGGGCCGGTCCTCTTTAATATCTTCATCAATGATCTGGATGAGGGCATTGAGTGCACCCTTAGTATGTTTGCAGATGACACCAAGTTAGGTGCGTGTGTCCCTTCTCTGGACCCGCGCAAGCACCTCGATGTCCTTCTTGTAGCGAGGGGCCCAAAACTGAACATAGTACTCGAGGTGCGGCCTCACCAGAGCCGAGTACAGGGGGACGATCACCTCCCTAGCCCTGCTGGTCACACTGTTTCTTATGCAAGCCAGGATGCCGTTGGCCTTCTTGGCCACCTGAGCACACTGCTGGCTCATATTCAGCCGACTATCAACCATCGCTCCCAGGTCCTTCTCTGCCAGGCAGCTCTCCAACCACTCATCTCCCAGCCTGTAGCTCTGCTTGGGGTTATTGCACCCCAGGTGGAGGACCCGGCACTTGGCCTTGTTAAACTTCATGCAGTTGACCTCAGCCCATCGGTGCAGCCTATCCAGATCCTCCTGCCTAGCCTTCCTACCCTCAAGCAGATCTACACACGCACCTAACTTGGTGTCATCTGCAAACATACTAAGGGTGCACTCAATGCCCTCATCCAGATCATTGATGAAGATATTAAAGAGGACCGGCCCGAGTACTGAGCCCTGGGGGACTCCACTAGTGACTTGCCTCCAACTGGACTTGACTCCATTCACCACGACTCTTTGGGCCCGGCTATCCAGCCAGTTTCTAACCCAACGAAGCGTGCGCCAGTCCAAGCCAAGAGCAGCCAGTTTCTTGAGGAGAATGCTGTGGGAGACGGTGTCAAAAGCCTTACTGAAGACAAGGTAGACCACATCCACAGCCTTTCCCTCATCCACTGAGCACATCAGTTTGTCATAGAAGGAGATCAGATTTGTCAAGCAGGACCTGCCTTTCATAAACCCATGCTGACTGGGCTTGATCACCTGCTGGCCCTGCAAGTGCTGCGTGATGACTCTCAAGAGAATCTACTCCATGAGCTTCCCTGGCACTGAGGTCAAACTGACAGGCCTCTAGTTTCCCGGGTCTGCCCTCTGGCCCTTCTTGTAGATGGGCGTCATGTTTGCTAACTGCCAGTTGACTGGGACCTCCCCTGATAGCCAGGACTGCCGATAAATGATGGAAAGCAGCTTGGCCAGCTCCTCCACCAGTTCTCTCAGTACCCTTGGGTGGATCCCATCCAGCCCCATCGACTTGTGCACATCTAAGTGCCGTACCAGGTCACCAACCAGTTCTTCGTGGATAGTGAGGGCCACATCCTACTCCCCATCCCCTTCCACCAGCTCAGGGTACTGAGTATCCAGAGAACAACCGGTATTGCCGCTAAAGACTGAGGTGAAGAAGGCATTAAGCACCTCCGCCTTTTCCTCATCTCTTGTAAATAAGTTTCTCCTCACATCCAGTAAAGGATGGAGATTCTCCTTAGTCCTCCTTTTTGTGCTGATGTATTTATAAAAACATTTTCTGTTATCTTTAACAGCAGTAGCCAGATTGAGCTCCAGATGAGCTTTGGCCTTTCTAATTTTGTCCCTGCACAGCCTCGCAACATCCTTATAGTCCTCCTGAGTGGCCCACCCACTTTTCCAAAGATTATAAACCCTCTTTTTTCTCCTAAGATCACGCCACAATTCTCTGTTCAGCCTGGCTGGTCTTCTTCCCCGCCAGCTCATCTTTGGGCACGTGGGGACAGACGGTTCCTGCGCCATTAAGATTTCCTTCTTGAAGAGCGCCCAGCCTTCCTGGACTCCTCTGCCCTTCAGAACCGCCTCCCAAGGGACTCTACCAACCAGTGTCCTCAGCAGCACAAAGTCAGCCCTCCAGAAGTCCAATACAGCAGTTTTACTGGTCCCCTTCCTGGCCTCGCCAAGAATAGAGAACTCCATCATTTCGTGGTCACTCTGCCCAAGACAGCTCCCGACAATCACATCCTCCACCAGTCCTTCTCTGTTTGTGGAGAGGAGGTCTAGCAGGGCGCCACTCCTGGTAGGCTCACTAACCAGCTGCGTCAGGAAGCTATCTTCCACATTCTCTAGAAACCTCCTAGACTGCTTTCTCTGGGCTGTGTTGTGCTTCCAGGATATGTCAGGGAAGTTGAAGTCCCCCACAAGAACAAGCGCTGAAGATTTCGCAACTTCTGTCAGCTGCCTGTAGAACTCCTCATCCGTCTCCTCATCCTGGTTTGGCGGACTATAACAGACCCCGACCAGGACGCTAGCCTTGTTGTCCCTGCCGATCCTAACCCAAAGGGACTCGACCTTGTCATTCCCAGCCTCGAGTTCTACAACATCTAAAGACTCTCTAATATAGAGAGCCACACCACCACCCCTTCTGTGCTGCCTGTCCCTTCTGAAGAGCTTATAGCTAGTCATTGCAGCACTCCAGTCATGAGACTGGTCCCACCATGTCTCCATGATGGCAACCAAGTCGTAGCCTGCCTGCCGCATGATGGCTTCCAACTCCTGCTGTTTGTTACCCATGCTGCGTGCATTGGTGTAGATGCACTTCAGCTGGGCCATTGCCTTGTCCCCCAACCTTGCTATTGTTCCCCCTGGCACAGCTCCAACAATCCTTGCTTCAGCCCCATCCCCCTTCTTATCTCGTTTAAAGCCCTCTCAATGAGCCCTGCCAGCTCCTGGCCCAGGATCCTTTTTCCCCTAAAAGATAGGGACCCGTCTGCGGCCATCAGGCCGGGTGCCGAGTAAAGTGCCCCATGGTCGAAAAACCCAAGATTTCTGCGTTGGTACCAGCCCCTGAGCCACGTGTTTAACAGGTGGGCTTTCCGTGTCATCTCTGTACCCCTCCCTGCCACTGTAGGGATGGATGAAAACACCACCTGCACTCCTGCTCCATCCACTAACCGTCCCAGCCCCCTAAAGTCTTGTTTGATAGTCTTCAGGCTTCTCTCTTCGATGTCGTCACTACCTGCCTGGACTATCAAAACAGGATAATAGTCAGAGGGGCGAACCAGGTTGGGAAGCTTCCTGACAACATCCCTGACCCTGGCCCCAGGGAGGCAGCAGACTTCCCTACGGGTAAGGTCAGGCCGACAAATAGGGCCCTCTGTTCCCCTAAGAAGAGAGTCTCCCACAACAATAACCCTTCTTTCTGTCTTGGTGGAGGCAGTCCTGAGGCGTGGAGTTGACCTCCTCACCCTCGGCATCCTCCTGGGAACACTTGCTACCTCATCCTCACCCACTGGTCTCTCGAGCTCCTCAAACCTGTTGCGTAAGGGCACCTGGGAAGGTGGGGCTGGAAGGGGAGGGAATCGCCTGCAATGTCGAGCAGGGACCTGTTTCCATTCCTCCTCAACTCTCCATCCCCTCCCTCTGCCCAACGGCGACAGGGCAGGGGGTCCACCCCCATTTGGGGTGTCTCACCTCGATACCTCTCCTTGAGGCCCTGCAGGGTGTTACTCCACAAGTCTATCTCCCTCTCACACTCCCTGATATCCCTCAACCTCTCCACCTCCTCCTTGAGCTCCGCCACCATGCGGACCAGGTCATCCACCTGCTCGCACCTCATGCACGCAGTTTCTCTGCCTCCCGCCGATGGCAGCAACAGGCTCAGACACTCCCCGCACCCGGTGACCTGAACTGCTGCATTTTTTAACGGGTAGTCGGTCTGAGTGTTTACCGACTTCCTGGAGAGCGCACCGTGCCTGGTGGAGACCATTATCACCTAGCTGATGGCTGTTGTTAAGGAGGTGTTCGTATGGGAGGGGGAAACGCTCTGGCCTTCCTGCTCGCCCTGCCTGCGCTAACTGCCGCGCCACGCCCTGTTTGTCCGTCCTGGTTGCCGTGCTCCCTAGGGGCAGTTTTTGAATGGCTGGGGAGGGAGCGCTGCTGGCTCCGCCTACGCCTCGTCAGCCTCCCTCACGAGGGCTGCCGGGTCCTGGCGGCTCCCGCAAGTAGGCTCGATGCTGGAAAAAATAGCCCTGCCTGGCCCAAATCCCCGCTCCGCTGCAGAACGCATCTGCCCTGGAGCCGATCGCCTCGGCAAAAAGTTTAGTGGAGGACTGGTTAGTGTTAGGTCAGAGGTTGGACTAGGTGATCTTGGAGGTCTCTTCCAACCTAGATGATTCTGTGGAGAAGCTAATGCAGACATTTCTAAACAGATGTGAAACTCTGAGTACCAGCTATCTCCCTACAAAGGCCTTAGATACTCCACTCTTTCACACTGCTAAACCCTAGATGATAGGCTTTAAATGTAATTTGTTTTTGCAGGGCAGAAGACAAACAAGACATGGCTGAAAAGGAAAGGTAACTATTCTTTTTTATTTTATATGAAACATATTAGGATATATTTCATATCCTAAGGATATATTTCATATCCTTCACTTACAAAATACCTGGAACAATCTTTTGTCACAAGAATGGTCTTACTGCTTGGCATCACCTTCTGGAGAGCCAGGCTCTCCACTCTCAGGAGATGTTTGGACCCAACAGGGTATTTCTGAAGTACTTGGGAATTGATAAACCCTCTCTTTTCCCTAAGATCTCACTGTGCCATCACTTCTGTGATCACAGAGAGCCCTACTTTTGTTTTGTTACTTAGTTATTGACCTTTATTTATGTGAATGGATTCCTGACTCTGCTTTTAACCTCCATAAAGCTGGCAAATCCACTGGGTCATGGAACAGAGCCAGCGGCACTGTAGAACATTTTCCTGACACTCAGTTTTTGCATTTGCACATTGGAGCAATGCAGAGGGCCAAATACCGCTGTCAAGCACATCTTGGGTGTACATAAAGGCTAGATACAAGACTGTAACATTAGATGGGAAGGAAAATACTAGGAAGGTTTTGAAAACACTGTCAAAATGCCATGCCAGGATAATTTGGCTTGATTTCGGCTCTGCTGCTGACATAGCCTGTCTTCGTTATTCTGTCTAACTAGCTCCTGAGGGGGAACAGTGGATATTTCTGCTGTTCTCTTCGCAGAGAAGCAGGAGCTTTGATCAAATTTGCCAAGGTCCATTTGAGCAATCTGAATTGTTCCAAAGAACCACATGGGACCTCAGGACCAAAAGACAGGATGATAAATTTGTGGTGGAGATTCACTTACTGCTTTGATGGTTTTCTTCCAAGCAGGACTGTGCCCTCTGCAGAGGATCCAGAAACCAGGTTTGACTAGTACCTCACTCTTTTGTTTGTCTTTTCTCTGCTATGGGATGGATTCCGTTGCATTTGTAATGCTTTAACAGGAAAGGCAAGACTGAGCTAAACACAAGACCTCTTTAGCCCAGTGCCATTCACCAAACACAACAGAGGCATCATCCATTTTGCAGCAGACGTGTACAAATCAGGAAGCTGTTAACACCTTCACCCCCACTGCAATGTGGTTGCAGTTGCAACCACAACCACAGACTGCAGCTTGCCCCAAAGCACTGACTTGTCAGAACTGCAACGACTACGCAGTCACTTGGGGAAAGCTGCCTCTCAATAAAAGGAGTAAATTACCTGGCATTTGCCACATGATAAACATGTGTGCACGGGAAGTTACTGCAGAGCTGCCTTCCATTACCCTACAGTAACTTCTTCATGGACCTATATACTCAGAGAAGATGATTGCCCATTAAAACTATGAATGGCTTTATCTTTGGCCCTGATAGTATTTGGTAGAGGATTACATCCAAACATACTCATATTTTTAGATATTACGGGGATAAGAAATTTTTTACTGCAATTTGCTTTCTAAGAATAACTCTCTATTTCTGTTCCTTCACAGTATGTCATGAATCAAAGGACAGTTGAACAAATGGAGCAGAAGAATGATGTGGTCTGGCAGTCACCCATGTAAATGACCTTTTGGTATAAGACCTTGTCATCATCTTATTCTGAGTTCTGAAAGATCATGGAGCGTGCCTCCCCCATCTCCAAGATGCCAAGTTCTTCAAAATTTTGGAAACATTTTGCTTTAAACAACAAGAAGAAAGAACAGATAAACAAAGCAGAGAATAGCACTTTTCAGGTCAGGTTCCAGTGTGTTCAACAATGGTCTGTGGAGAGCTCTAAGTAGTGCAAATAGGTAACATATTTCCTGTAAGTAAGTTAAGGGCATCCTGTAGCCCATTAGCTATCAGCATGGAAAAGAAACGTTTTTTGTTTAAATTATAAACCCTTCCCCTAACTTGCTGCTGGCCAGCACTGAGACATTTTTCTTTAAACTGTACACCCAGTTTCCTCTACACAGGTGTTACAACAGCCATTGCCCCAGGAAATACCTAAAGCAGGAAATGAAAAAAGTACATTTTCTTCCTTCCTCTATTCACTGTATGTTTCTTCCCATAAATCCCAAGTGCTCTGGTCTATACATTTCTTCCAGCCTTGACCTCCTCAGTTAATCTATTGACAGTTTCTCTGATTAACTCATAGTGAACCTTTCCTATGAGTAAATGCCATGATTTTTCTTATTTGTTCTGTCTCGGTTTGCAAGGCACTGGTAATTTTAAAAAGGGTCCCATATGACAGAACCTTTTTATGAGCATCTGCTAAAGTCAATGCACACATGCACACATGTTTTAAGAAGGAGCCTTATGGACAGGGAAGTCTTTCATGCCTTGTCTTTATATTGATTTCATGACATCGGACAATCATTCAGTATTAATACCTCCTATTGCAGAGTCAAGCTGCTAAACGTTTGAAATTTCCTACTTTCTGTCCCTGGGTAATGAGGGTCTCATCTATTAATATACATGCCTGGGAAAAACCTGGGTGGAGAATGCTGCAGGACATTGTATCTGGGTTAGCTTCTCAGTTATCCAAGAGATGCAGATGTGATATTGAGACTCTGAAAATTGTTGTTCGGACCCATGAGGATTCTTTAACCAAAGAGAGAAGAAAATTTAGGAAACAACCAACTGGCAAAATCATCTGGAAACTCCTGATTTCATCAAAGCCAGCATACATAATCTGTTGTATCTACCCCTTGCAGACAAATGAAGATGAAGAATTATCTGCAGGTTTCACCACTTAAAGAATATTTCAGGCTGGCAACCTCAATCCACGGCTATTTAAAATTAACTTCACTCTGCTGTGAAATCCCCCAGAGGACAATTCTGGCAAAGCAAGGTTTTCTTCAACATAGTGATGGCTTCTCTGTATTCCTAAAAATTGTCTTTTTTCTTCTCAGTGCATAATACTGTTGCAGATGAGATCTTTATTTTCCTGAATGCTACAAAGAAGCACCAAATATGTTTGCTAACTTTACTTCTCATTTAATGTACATATATGTTTTTTTTTTTTTTTCCCATATTCTTCGGTCATAGATGTATTTACCAAACAGGCCTTTACATGAAAAAGAGAGAACTGCACCCTTAACATTAACCCTTGATGCTGAAGATGAAAACTTGATATTCTGTTTCACTGGCATGTTTATAATAAGCACCAAACAAGCATCAACTGACAAGGCTTTCTAGAAATTTTATTATGAGCCCATTATTGGCAATGTGAATTCCATGCTACAAGGAAAAAACAGCACTTTTGGAGTTTATGTTTTATGCCCATCAAAAAACATTCTGTAGTAAGCCTTCCAGACAGCAGACATACATTTCAAGACAGAAGTAGGAGTCAGAAATTTTGAAATCTTCATATGTTAAATTGATCTGCAAAGCCGGGCAGCCTTTTTCATAGAGTCTGTCAGATGGACTCAACAAACTCAAACAAAAAATGAAGAAAGGCCTATTCTGATCAAACAAATTTTAGCTCAGACTATAAATAATCACAGATCTCTTTGTAGCACAGAGTATGTGAATTCACTATCTCCCATTGGTAATACTTAAAGCTAGATTTTCCTTTTGAGACTGTTTTTATGCATTTAGACAAAATGCAATTGCTATGCTTTCCAAAAAAGAATGCCATGCAATTAGACACTGAAAAGGGAATCTACAATTATATAGTGAACAAAATTAGTAGGACATTTAATAGTGTTTCAAAGTACAGCTCAAAATCTTTTTTGCATCTTTAGTTTCTGAACACTTCAGTGAAAAATGTTCATAACATAATAGAAAATACTGCTGTTATGGAACATGTGGACATGGAGAATAAGAAATCCAGATTAGATTTAGCATTGGGACCTGAAGAAACAGACTACTTCTTGATCCTGAGCAGTAGCCATACCAGAAGATTTTTTTTTTTCCTTTCCAAAGAAAAGACACTGTGTCTACATTTAACAAACAAACAAACAAACAAACTACAGAATAATAAGACCTGGAGACGTAACTTCCTATTTGCTCAAGTAATTCCTTCAGGCCAAAGTTAATAGTTCACTTGTGAAAATGTACCTATCACCGATTTCATTATAATTTTATAACTGTGTAATTCCTATGAAGGTAGGAGTTTGAATACAAAAGTCAATTTGTAACTTCTTTGAAATAATTTTTCAAAAAGTGCACTTTCTGATAGAGCACTCTAAATAGTATGCACTATGTTTTAATTTGTAAAAAATCTTTATGAGTGTGTAATTATTTTTATTCCTGGATGGCTATAAGTTTTTTCAACATAGAAAAGAACTTTGAACCCATGATTGATAAAATATAGCTAAAAGTAAAAAGTGTGTTTTTATAGCAACAAAGAAAAGCATCATTAACTTATTTCGGACAGTGATTTTGGATGCTACTTGAAACCAAAGTAGCTGCAAATTCTTTGAAAGAAACACAGTGATCATGTTGGCAGTGTCCC
Organism: Anas acuta; assembly: GCF_963932015.1. Classification (NCBI taxonomy): domain Eukaryota; kingdom Metazoa; phylum Chordata; class Aves; order Anseriformes; family Anatidae; genus Anas; species Anas acuta. The sequence goes on along the minus strand of NC_089004.1, from coordinate 426,781 downwards.
TTTACTGATCATGCAGCAAGATATCTAAGTTTGAGTCTGATAGACTAGCATGGGCTTCAAGCAAAATCAGATGCATTTTATAAAAGATCTTCAAAGAAAATATGCTGTACCAGCAAAAACTTTTGCTAGTGAAAGTGCATTTACAAGTGCATTTACAGTAGGACTTTTGCCAGTCGTATGTCTAAAAAATAAAATGAAATAAATTGCAACATTGGTATACTAGTCAATGTTCCAAATGTAGACCAGACGTTGTTTCTGTCTCATGAAAACATCTCTGAAGGATAAATATTTTGACTAATTAATGCACTGTATTATATCAAACAGCAGGTATTATCAACATTTTTCTTGCCTTGGATTTTACCTTTCATGAGATTTACTTAGTTCTAACAGTGAATCCATATATAGCAATATTTTGGCTGCAGAAAATTGATTTTATCCCTATGATGGCATATTCACAAAAATCATTGTATTCTTATTCACAGTCTAATTAATAACAATTTCAGCATCCTCCCAGCATCAACCTACAGGAAGAAAAATCGGAGTCCTTCCTATATTAATAACAGACTAGGAAATACCTTCCCATCTCTTTAAGGTAGTAACAGAGGTCAGTCTAGCCTTCTGAAATGTGAGCACTTTTCAACATATTATGCAGCAACCATCATATTTATACAGTCAAACCACTTTGTTTTGGCATATTTACAAATCACCAAGTTTTGGAATTGACCAATAATTTTCATTTTGATTCACAAGGAAGACATAGGAAATAAAACTGAGATGCTGCTCTCTATATTCAAGTTGGATAGTTAATATAATTTCTTATGTACAGTACTGTGGAAATGTGAGTGGTTAGAGTATACCTCATTGCAATTTTTCCATCTACTTTTTCCAAAGATTATTTGGTTCCAGGTATATATACATGTGTATAAGAAAACCTAAGTGGCAATGGTTTTAAAAGCAACACATTCTTTATTTTACATATCTAGGAATTAAAAAAGGAAAGAGTTAATAAAATGCTGGTGGCATTTAACTCAGATTGGCCTGGCAGCAGATGAAAAATACAGGCAAAATTGCTGTAAAACAAAAGCACATGTTTTCTCTTTTGTAATTCCATATTTACTGACAGTCAAAAATACAGCATGCTACTGATAAAGTGAATTTTAAAAAGTCACCATGGCAATATAAGATAATCTATCTCAGTTTTTTTTCCTTTGTAGTGGGACCTTTTAACCCAAACCTACACGTAAAAATGTGTGAACTGTCATTTTTCTAAAGTGTTTGTAATTAGATGGTTTATGCTAGAAGACATAGATTGCCGTTAAATATGTATTATTTTTTGCTTTGTATGTTTCTGTAAGAATCCATGGATATTCAATTAAAAAGAGACTAACCCTTAAGCAAAAATATGTACCCTTCTCTGTCCTGAAATCTCTTCTGTTGTAAGAGTTGTAAACTACACTGCTACCCAAGTGAAAATCTGGTCTCCCACACGTGCATTACGTATCTGTTCTTCACTTTAAAGTGACTGAGGTTCCTGAATGAAGCAATACTAAGCAAAGCGCTAATTACTGCATAGACTGTTCTGAGGTGTTTGCCATTGCTGAATTATGATGCACCACAGATAAGAAAATAAGGTTCTCAACTCAAAAGAATCAGAATTATCTCCAAACAATTAATCTCAACAGTATGCATGAGATTCATTTCACCTAATTTTATTAAACTAAAAATTAAATATGGAATCTAAATTTTAGTTTTATGTTCCCTCTACAGCTGATGAAAAGAGAAAGAGATGATTTCATCTGTCAGGACTGGATGTCACTCCGTGGTGATGCCTTTCAGCTAAATATCTAGCCTCACACCATGCACATATATTTTACATGGCATGGATAAATGAATCATACCCTAGGGGAAGAAAATGAAGTGATAATACAAGTCAAAGAGAAAGAAAGTGATCAACCATTCCCTCCTTTTTTTTATGCACACAGAAGTTTAGTACTTGGATCGTTCAACTTGTTACCTTAGGTTAACTTCTGAGAATGTTTGAGTCTTTGCTTACTTGATCTTTTGTTTAACAATTCAGTATGATCAAAAGCAGTCAGTTTCACTGAGTAGCATAAGAATGGAGATTAAGAAGGGAATGCTAGCTGAAGAGATGAGTTTTAAGAACAGATTTGAAGCAGGAAAGCGACTACATTCCAGTTCAAGTTCATTTTAAATTGGTTGCTTATTCTTTTTATTCATTCATGTAACAGCCCAAATGGAAAATTATCTATTTTTAAATTTTAATCAATTTTTAGATAAAAGTTAATGTCCAATATGAGCTGTAAGAATAAGATTTTGTATCTGGAATGGAAGAAAAGGATAAATCACTGGTAGAAATTGAACAATATTGCTAATAAGTGCTCAGAACATTGCTTTGAGGAAACCAAATTGTGAGAGCATTGGAGTTAAAGACTCACGGGGCTTGAATGTAAAGACATTGTTTCTTACTGTTATTGCAAGCAAACAACACTGCATGAAAATAAACTTGATTCTGTTCTCAATGTCCCCCCATCGTCCTCCAACCTACATTTTCCCAAGTCTGGCTTACTCCTTACGTCAGACAAAGGTCAGTCATTTTTCTTGCATATATATTCAATTTCAACATTTTTTTCCATTCTTAAAGCCTTCAAAATTTATGTTTCCTCATTTCTTTTGTTTTGATTTTTATTAATTTGTCATCCTGCCATCAAATTGATAAAGATTAATGATTAATAATTCTACCATTGTGAGCTTTGTTCTAAATATCAAATATAGCCTCTTAGAAATGATTACAGCCACAAGAACCTATTTTAAGGAATATTTCTTAGAATTTATTTAAAGAATTTAAAAGCTATCAACCCTTTCTGTTTGTGCATTGCAATGTAGTTATTTATTACATGATAAATGAAAAATATTCTTTCACACAGGCCATGTAGCCCCCTAGGCACCTAGGTCTAAACGCAATGTCAGCTTTACAATGTTATTTTTTTTAGTGTAGCTTTTCAAGTATGACTAATTTTAAGCATTTTTTTTATGTCTGCAGTAAACTAAAAATAAATTGTATATATCTTTAATGAAAACAATGAATTTTGGGTAAATTTATTATATCAAGCACCTGAGTCATTTTAGCAATGTCTTATCAAAATCCATTAGACTGAGGCACTCAACACTGAAAATTTAAATATGGGCACTATGTGTGTGACCAAGTTTTAACCAACGTAAAAAAAAAAAGAAAAAGACTGGTAATGAGAATAAGTGATCTGTATAAATAGCCTTAGAAACACGTTATTCACATCAGTAAAACTCCAAGGGAATTAAATTTCAATGTAAAATGCTTTTGCATTTGATTAATTGACTCAGAATTTACTCCCTGCTCAGGATGTCTCTCCCCTAATCTTAACCACCTTGGAATAACACGTGTAGGCTAAATTTTCAAGGTCAGTGTAGTGGCCTATGGGCAACAGGGAGAAAGGGGCAACTCCAGAGACTGACTCAGCACAACTATCCTACAATAAGCTATGTATGGCAGCAACAGAAAAATTCTGAGATGGCCAAAGGAAAGCAAAAGCCTTTGAGTACACCTGAAACCCTTGGAGAGCCTTTACACAACCCCACATGCTACAGGACTCTGCACCTTCTCTCTTTCCAAACAACACTAAACGTAACCCTAACAGGAACACTAAGCCGAACACTAATTAAGACCCTAAAAAACATGTATGGCGCCATTTTCTCCCATCAAAAAGTGCTCCCAAGGGAAGCCTTTGGGTACACCTGAACTCCCTTTGGGAGCCTTTACGCAACCCCACACACAACACGACTGCGCCTTCTCTTGTTCCAAACAACCCTAAACATAACCCTAAACCTAAGTGTAATTAGGACCCTAAAAAACACGTATGGCACCATTTTCTCCCATCAAAAAGTGCTCCCAAGGGAAGCCTTTGGGTACACCTGAATTCACTTGGGGAGCCTTTTGCAACCCCACACAGAACAGGAGGACTCTGCACTTTCTCTATTTCTAAATAACACTAAATGTAACTTAAGCAAAAGAATAAGCCGAACCTTAGTTAGACCCTAAAAAACGTATGGTGCCACTTTCTCCCATCAAAAAGTGCTCCCAAGGGAAGCCTTTGGGTACACCTGAACTCCCTTGGGGAGCCCTTACACAGGCCCATACACAACAGGACTCTGCACCTTCTCTCTTTCCAAACATCCCTAAAAGTAACCCTAACCGGAACACTGTGGTGGATCCCAGGCGACAACTCCTGATGAGGCCCCGGACCCCGCAATTGACTTTGGGCACAGATTCCTGCCAAGCCCTGAACCCCACGGCGGACTCTGGGTGCCGACTCCTGCCAAGGCCCCAGAGCCTTCTGTGGACCCTGTGTGCAGACTCTCCACCAAGCCCCGCTGTGGACCCAGGGCACCAACTCTTGCTGAGGCCTCAGACCCCGTGGCAGACCCCAGACTTTGACTCCCGCTGAGCCTCAGGACCCGGGAGCAGACCCCGGGCGCTGACTCCAGCTGAGGCCCTGAGCCCTTCAGCAGACCCCAGGCACTGACTCCCGCCAAGCCCCTGTACCCCATGGCAGACCCCAGGCGCCACATCCCTCTGAGACCCCGGAACCTGTGGTGGAACCATGCATGGACTCCTACTGAGGCCACAGACCCTTCGATGGACCCCGTGTGCCAACTCCCACTGAGCCCCCAGATGCCTTGGTCCCCAGATCTGGTCCCCAGATCTTTTTCACCAGGCACATGATTTGACACAGCAGTCAACCGTTTCTTTAGCTTTGAGGATGCTGAAATGGTCCCTGGCTTGAAAAGAACTAGTTTCCAGCTTGTCTCTAAAAATAGTTGCTTAGGGCTAAAATCTGAGTTTCCTTTCTGTTACGTGAACATCCAGAGACACTCATCCTCCCTTCTCAGTTGACTTCGGTGCTGCCTAGTCTTAAGATTTTCAGTACTCAGTCATGTACCCCAGACTCTCATATTTTGAGTGGGATTGCAGGATCTCGGTAATTCACTCTTATTTGTGGTAACACAGTTAGCGCTGCTCTATTTATTGTTTGAAAATGAATACTCACAGGAGGGTCTTCTCGGTCACCAGTCAAACATAAGTGATTCAAGACAAACGATACCTTGGACAATCGCTTATCGATGTTCTTGATTTTTTTTAATCTCACTAATTGTTCCTTTAAAACCTGATGTGATCGTTTGACAATCACTTGGCCCATGGGACAATATGGAATACCTGTGATATGCTTTACTCCCCACATTTTCATAAGTTTTCTAACCTTTTTGCTAACATACGCTGGACCATTGTCCGTCTTGATCTGCTGTGGCGCTCCGATAATGGCAAAACACACTGTCAGATGTCTACACACATGGAGTGCTTTTTCTCCGCCCTGCGCCATTGCCCACATAAATCTTGAAAAAGTATCAATACTCACATGCACATATCTTTTAGTACCAAATTCCGTTACATGCGTTACATCCATTTGCCATACCTCAAGTGTCTTAACACCCTGTGGATTAATACCCAAACCTAACCCTGGTCCATAATGACTACAGGAAGGGCACGCTCTTACTATTCCTTTTGCCTGTATCCAAGTAAGTCCAAACATCCTCCGAACACCCTTTGTTCTGATGGAACATTTCGTGCAACACTCGTGCACATGCAAAATCACTCTCAGGCCCCGCTGTGACTATACTCACCAAGTTGTCTGCTTGTGAATTACCTTCTGCTAACCCAATTGAGAACTGATGGCTACATATATGGATAACACAGTAAGGTGCAGTTCTCCCCTGAATGGCATCTTGCATCTGCAGAAATAACCTGTCCCTCTTAGTTGGCCTTATCAAGGCATCCTCTATCCGTCTTACCACGTTGACAACATACAGAGAGCCTGAGACGATATTAATCGGCACATGCATACAGCATTGACAAGCCCAAACAACTGCAGACAATTCTAATGTTTGTAATGAATCCCCTGTCTCCCCTGGAATTAAGTATTTTTCCCAGCTTCCGTTCTCATACCATGCACACGCAGCCTTCCTACTTGCTGTACCTGCATCAGTGTATACAGTGTGACCCACCACTGGTTGGGATGAAAGCCGTGGTACTACCTGCCATTTATATGATCTTATAACTTGCCAGAGAGGCCCCTTTGGAGTCTGGGAACGTACCAATCCCGGGTAACCTAACACTGCTTCTTGTAGTGGTATGGATTGCTGTAAACACCATTCCAAATGATCCTGAGTCATCGGCAGACTAATATCTCCTGGTTCCTGCCCACTGATCTCAATACTCTGAGAGCGACCCTTACTTACTAACTCTGTGATAGCTTCCGCCTGTGTTTGAACACTTGTTTTTGGCTGAATCAGTAGGAAAATCCATTCTAGGACTCGAAAATGCTGCCCTATCATTCCACCCTTGCTATCACTTGTTTCATTTATGCCATTCCTATTTCCAGTGCTGTTAATGTCAGTGGCATCCTCTTGATACTGTTTCTGTCTTTGGCATCCCTTACTCTCCCCCTTTTCTTTTTGCCACTGACCAAGTGGATGAGACACATGATTGGTTACTAGTAAGGAGAGTGCAACTTCTGCTATATGTCTGCAAGCAGCACCAGCTGCAACCTTAGAAGCTATTTGTGAAAGAGCCTGCCGTTGCTCATTTGTTAGTGTAATCTCTTGCTCTGCACTCCTGCCCTGCAATAAAGGTAATAATATAGCTAATCATCATTAGTAATCCCCACCATATGCCGAACCCACTGAATATTACCCAGGAATGTTTGTACATCTGTTAAATTATGTAACGCTGTAGATATATCAACTTTCTGTGGATGAATGGTACAGTCTGATATTTTCCATCCTAAGTATAGCCATGGCTGTTTCCATGGAACTTTCTCTGGAGCTATCTTCAGCCCTTTTGCTTCCAACGTATCCTGAATAAACTTTAGATCTGAATCCTGGAAGCATTCTGGCCTACCAAATATGTCATCCATATAATGGTAAATAATTACATCACATCATGTCGCCCGAATTGGTTCTAATGCCCAGGCTACATATAATTGACATAACATAGGGGAATTCTTCATCCCCTGCAGAAGCACTAGACATTCATAGTGCTTTGCCAGGGTCTGTTTGTTAATGGAGGGTACTGTAAAAGCAAACCTTTGGCAGTCCTTATCTGCTAGCGGAATCGTAAAGAAGCAATCTTTTGTCTATAATCAGTAGGGACCAATTTTCAGGCAGCATGTTTAGTGATGGCAAGCCAGACTGTAAGGCTCCCATAGCTTGCATTTGATCATTTACTTTCCTTAGATCTTGCAGGAGTTGCCACTTCCCTGATTTTTTGTGAATTATGAAAATAGGCGTATTCCAAGGAGTTATGGATGGCCCATAACTGTTCTTGAACTAGTTTCTCTGCCTGTTGCAACCTCTCTGTTGTTAATGGCCACTGCTCCACCCAGACAGGTTGATCAGAATGCCATGTCAAAGCCAGGGTGGTCGGTTGCTCAGCAGTGACCACTAAGGAAAATCCTTTTCTTCAGTAGTAATCATCACCCCAAGCTGAGAAAGGACATCCCTCCCAATAAGCATTTGAAGGCTTGCACGTAGTGCCATCACATACACCTTAATAGAGGCCGTTTTTCCCTCTAAATTTAATGTCACGACTTGTGCTCTGAGATATGTTGCCAAGCTGCCACCTATGCCTGTAATCCCAGCACCTGGACATATTAAAGGCCAATGTTTTGGCCATACCAATGAGCTGCAGATAGTAACATCCGTCCTGGAATCAATCATACCCATGACAATATTTTTTTGTAATCCTAGCGATAATACCACATTCATCATAGGTCCGGAGGTCAAGGATCTGGTAAAACACACCACCTGGTCCGTGGAACCAAAACCTCCCTCTGGGTTTACCTGTGCTCCTGACATGGTTGACAGTTTCTTAGTGCAATAAGTTGGGCTATTTTGGTACCCTTTGGGATAAATAGTGGCGGGTTGATCGTGTATCCCATAACTCTGATTTCCCCTACGTGATCAAAGTCAATAATTCCTGGTATAACAATTAATCCCTTATGTCCCACAGATGATCTCCCTAATAACAAGCTGCCTAACGGTGTATTTGATAGTGGCCCCTTGATTCCTGTTGGAATTACTACCACAGATTTATTGGGAGCATTATGCTTATTGCTGTTGCCAAATCCACTTCGAGGCTTCCTCTGGTGGCTGGAGCATTTTTGTCGAGAAATCTCTCCGTCTGAACTTCAGCTACTCTTGTCCTTGCATGCCTGTTCACGCTCGCACCTGCAAAGCACTGTAGTATGCGTGTTAGATTGGCAATTGTCACACCAGACAGAAATCATACACTGGTTTTTCATATGACCAGGTTTCCCACATCTATAACATATTACCTTATTTTGTGGTGGTGGTAGGGGGTGGTACGCCTTAGGGGTGCCCCATTGTTTTGCGTCGCTATCGCAGTTAAGGGATCACCAATGGCTGTTACTACAGCCTGTGCCACCACAGCTGCTTGCCTGGACTGATCAACTCTTTCTACTCTTTCCAACATCTCTTCTACGGGTGCGGTTCTCGGCAGTGTGGCTAAGATGTTTTGAGTTTTTGCGTTTGCGTTGTCAAACACAAGCATTTTAAACATACTCCATTTAGACTCCACTGTTAGATCAGGATGATCAGTGATTGCTGCCCACAACCAATTGATAAATTTAGCATATGGTTCTCCATGGGCTTCTTGAACTGATGCAAATGGGGGTGCTTTCTTTTCCCCTGCAAGACTAAGAAGAGCCCTAAGTGCGAGCTGTGCAGCTGTTTGGTGAATAATCGCAGGGAACTGCAGCTGAACCTGGGTATTGAGATAAGGAGCCATCCCCGTTAACATCTCTGCAGTAATCCCATACAGAGGGTCCCCCGGTTGACACAGTCGACCCGCTTCCACCTGTGCCAACAACAACCATTCCCTTTCAAACAATAACAATTGGGAAGGAGTTAACAATAAACGAGCCAAGTTTTGACAGTCAAGTGGACACATTAAGTCTGCCTGGAAAATGCACTGAATTATCTGTTGAGTCGCCTAGGATTGTAAACCGTAGTCCGTAACCATTTTTCGAGCTTGTAAAAGCTTCTAGTCATGCGGCTACCATGACCTGGTGCCTTGCACGGGGTCGATAATAATAGGGCAGGCCAAAGATGTAGCATTCCAATGTCCTACGATGGCATCACGTATGACGCCAGACCACCTGTCCCTCATTGGTGCCGACAGTGTTGTAGCGGTGGATAATGAGGGAGTCAGCTCTGGTGGGGCAAATGAGAGAGGAAGCTCCTCCGAATCCTTAATTTTTAAGTTCTCCAATTTCTCTAACAGTTCTTGGAACAGCTCCTCCACTGAAGGTTGATTCTTGGAAGCTGCTGCTGCACCTCTCATAGGCGAAGCATCCCGAGTGGATTTATTGCTTCCTGGCAGTGTCATGGATGCTGGCAGCACATCTTCAAAAAGATTTTCCAGTGCGGGGGGTAGGGAGGGCAACTCCCACTCCCCATCAGCACTCTGCTCTGATAGTCCCTTAGTTATTTCTGCCACTGATGCCTTTATTGAAGAGGTCATACTCCTAACCGGGGTGGCTGCAGGAACCGACGAAAAGAATCAGAATGTCAGCTGCGTTCCTGAGGTCTCAGATTTTGCACTCAGTGTTCTGTCAGTCCCAGACGGTATTGACAAAGCTTGCGCCTCTGCCATCACCAGCTGCTGTTCGGCTTTCATACCGCACAGCACATTAATCACTGTGCGCCAGGTTGCACTTACATCTTTATCCAGCTTTCCACTTGAGATGGCATTACCCCATAAGCGACCTTCTACGTGTCGCCACTCATCTGGGCTAAACGTTAGAGGGATTTCCTTCAGAAAACCCTCCTTCTGAGCCCAGTGCACCAAGGATTTGATCTTTTTTACGTTGCAAGATACACCTCTCTTAGAGAGAATACTAGAGAGAAGCTTGATAGCTGCTTCCTCCTCCATGGTTACATTGGACGAGCTGCAGGGTTGTGAGATATTTTCATCTGATTTGTGTCAGTATGGAACAATGCTAGGGCCGCATGGTATGATGAATGTGACCTTCTGTCTTATATACCCTTGTATAACCACAAGTCTAAGAAAAACAGAGTGGTTAATGTATATAATTCTTGTATTCTGCAAAGGAATGTTTTAGCATTTCTTGTCAATAGAGAGCTTGAAGGGAAATGTATTTGTAGGCTTTTCCTTGAAGTCTCTGATATTGGGTGGGTTTCAGAAAAACTGCTAACTATTATAACTATTACATGGGACACTATGCAAGTCTCTGATATCTGGCCAGGAGATTAAGGAGACGGGGAGAGCTGAAGAACAACTAAAAGACAAAGCTTGCAGGGGACGTTGCACAAGTCTCTGACATACAGCCAAGTTGGACAAAGGAGAAGGACAAGAGGGAGGAAGACTATGAGCCTTCAGCATGAGAGACCCCCAGAGACCCCCAGAGGGACCACCGGAGACTAATACACATGCTCCAGTAGGAGGGTTTGGATTCCGGAAACTAATTATAATAACCCTGCTTTTTTAGAAGTAGTAATGAATATGTATTAGCCTAGGAGCATAAAAATCAGCTACTTGATGTAACTGGTGTGTGTCTTGGTGGAGCAGAGACTCCCAGCACACCCAGCGCTGTTTGCTTAGCTCTATTCCTTTAATAAATTGTAAACTTTGATTATAGTCCTATTTTGAAGACTGAGCCATTTGTTACAGGGTCATGATGTCCACACCTCTGCTGTGTTCCAACTTGCATCACAGCGGTGCTTGTCTGCCATTTTCACTGGTGCCTCTGATCTCCCATAGAAACTCAGCCCCGGATAACCCACATCTCTTCATGTCACTATTCCGCGTCTCACCGTGACACTACTCTGCGTCTCACCGTGTCTGTCCGTGTCCGTCCGGGTCTGTGCTCCGAGTCTCTCCGTGTCCCGCGTGTTATTGCGTCTCTGTTCCTAGTCTCTCTGCATCTCTCCACGTTCCACGTCTCTCTACGTCCCACATCTCTCTGTGTCTCTCCACGTCTCATCGGGTCTCACCGTGATTGGGCGCCATTTGTTCCAGGAAGAACGGCCAAAAACACGACAGACACCAGTATAGTCAGATCATGCTCTCCCTTTATTACCTGAATAGCCTGACTTTTATAGCAAATTTAACAGGGACGGATAGTGTCTCACACAAGATTATTGGTCAAAAGCACTCAGAAAAAACAACTGCAAAAAACCAACCCCATCTGCAAGAAAATGACCCCCTTGTGATTAGCAGTCATGTAGATCCTGTCTTTGAAGCCAGCTGCTGGCAACAATATTTTTTATTTCCTCAGTTGGGTGATATGGGAATACTGGGAACTTTTCGTAGTCATTCTGGTAGCTAGGTTTGCTCAGCTGAAGAAAGTCATGGCATCCTTGTTGTTTCAAAAATCCCTGAACAGATTCTAATGTCTGATGTTGCTCGGGTAGGTCCCCAAGAATTTGCCTTCCAGGCATACTTTGTGAAATTTTTTGGCCACTTCCAGAGAGAGATTGAGATTGAGCCCGCAGTCCCCTTCAGGCTAGGCACCCAAGACCTTTGGCCAGCTTTGGAGGGCGGTACCTGACTGGTGCCTTCACTTCCCTTAGCAGATCATGTTTTGCAAGCATTTCTGGCTAGCCCCAAAGAGAGAGTTGCTTGTCAGTGGCAGCTGAAGACCCCTGCGGGTTAGGTCCCTAAGCATTTTGGTCCTACTTTGGAGGGAGCTGCAGGCCTGGGAGCTACCATTGCCTACTCCAGGGAAGCTTCTGCAAATGTTGGGGATTCTTCCTCAGAGACATTTAGTTCTGGGTACCAGCTGCAAAGCCCTTCAGGGTAGAGACACGAGAAGTTGGGCCAATTTTAGAGAGAGGTGTATGCCTGGTAGCTACCCTTGCCTTCTCAACTTGGCATGCCTTTCCAAAATTTTGTCTTCCTCCATGATATGTTTTTCGTCTGTGGATGCTAAACTTGGATACCTCTAGGCGAGGTCTCCAAAAATTGTAGACAATTTTGGAGCTTGCTGCATGCCCGGGAGCTGCCTTTCCTGAAAGCAGTTAGTACTTAGGAAAAAGTTCAAACTAAGTTCAAACTATGGCATACCTGCCTTAGTTCTGGTCAAAAGCATCTTGCTGGCTTGGGATGCTAGGTGAATTTTGTCGAAATTGGGAATGAGGTGCATGCACAGTAGCTACCCATGCCTCCTCCCAGGCATACTTTGTGAATTTTTTTGGCCACTTCCAGAGAGAGATTGAGATTGAGTCCACAGTCCCCTTCAGGCTAGGCACCCGAGACCTTTGGCCAGCTTTGGAGGGCGGTACCTGACTGGTGCCTTCACTTCACTTCTCCACTGCGATAGGGATACGTCCTTGGTAAGCTCTGAACCTTCTCCTTTTGGACACCTGGCATAGCATTTTGCTAGCACTATTATCATAGTAGTGTTACTGCAGTAAGCGTATTTATCAACAGCAATTCCAATTCCGTTATATCACAGAATCACAGAATCACAGAATTTCTAGGTTGGAAGAGACCTCAAGATCATCGAGTCCAACCTCTGACCTAACACTAACAGTCCCCACTAAACCATATCCCTAAACTCTACATCTAAACGTCTTTTAAAGACTTCCAGGGATGGTGACTCCACCACTTCCCTGGGCAGCCTGTTTCAATGTCTAACAACCCTTTCGGTAAAGAAAGTTCTTCCTAACATCCAACCTGAACTCTGCGAACTCTGCACTCGCTTTGCATCTCACTCACACAGCACAATCGCACACAGAGGCCTCTAGTACATCTCATTCATACCACAGGAATGTAATTTAGAATGATAACCAACCAAACAAGTATTGTCTCTGACTGTGTTCTTTGTGAAGTGATTTGTAACACTTCGTTTTAAACCCTTACACTTACACAAATACTTTCAACACAAAATACCTGGACATTTAAAAACACATACAATTATTAACACTCCAGTTAGTATCCCTCCAGCAGTCGAAAACATACTGTTTGTCTGCAGTTTCAGGAGATCTTTGCTCCTGCGGTGAGCAGCTGAGAGTGGAGTCCCCTCCGAGCAAAACACTCAGGGTGCACCTAGGGGCGTCTGCGCCGCAGCCGATCCCGCAGCCGAGCAGAGTGTCTCCTGCCTGGCTCACCAAAATGACTCACAAAAAGCTGACTCCACAATCAGTAAGATTGTAAAGTAGGTATGTTTACTCAGTTCCGTGCAGCACGGGGTGGGTAGTCCCACCAAAGTCGTGCACGCCTAACGTGGCAACTTGCTTTAGTAAAGAGTTACATATACATGAACATTCCTATACATATGCATAACCTGTCCTTTTGTGAACAGTCCTCCTTATCTCAGACCCCTTGATTAAAGTCCGAAACATGAGGTTGTTTTTGATCTGGTTCTCGGGGTCCGAGAGGCTCCTGTTATCTGGTATAAGTGCAGCAGAGGCACAAATGTAGTACATATTCATTCTTAATCAATTGCTCTCTAATTTCTAATTCCAGTGTTTCAGCTTGCTCTTTTCTGGATCCACAGGTATTCTACTATTAATGTTCAAAGCCTGACAGACCCCGTCCTCTGTGAATCAAAATAAATGGGGTCTTAGAGGTTCTTTTGGTCATTCTATCATATAATATTGGATCATTTTTAATTTACTCTTTAATTTTCTGGGGCGCCTATTGTTCCAATTTCTAATCATTATTCATAATGGACTTTCTGGTCATATATCTGGTAATTTGCTCCCTTCCTGGTCCTTGGTCTTCGATTTTATCTGACCCATCTGGGAATTTTACTAGTGGCAATTCCCACAGCCCTTGGTTGCCCCTAGTGAGAGTGTCTTCCAGGGGGTTTAGGACCTATCACCCACCCACGTATCCCCGAATTCTACAGAAACCACTTCTATAGAATCACTCCCTTCACCGGCTAAACCCCTCCACAGGAGATTAGAACCGGTGAGAAAACAAAAAGACCTCCACGCTGACTTTAGAAGTCTCAGTTACACTCTCACACATGAACACTGGCAACCGCACCTTTACCCAACCGGATGGTATCCACTTATGACTCCGTCGTCTTCGTCCAAAATCCAACCGGACGGTATCCACAAACGTCTCTGCCGTCTTCGTCCGGGATCGAACTGGACGGTATCCACAAACGACTGTCGTCTTCGTCCAGAATCCAACCGAACAGTATCCACAAACGACCCTGTCGTCTTCATCCGGATCTTCGCACGCAGAATTATGGGCAAAAAAAACAGCCGGCAAGGCAGCTCAAAAAAATCAAATTCTTTGCTTACCTTTATTCAGGTTCAGGATGGCATTAGTCCCGATCCAACTCAAACAGGAGCCACCAAATGGTGGGGCGCCTCTCCTAGATCAAATCAGAATTCAGGAACCATAGCCATCCCGGATGAGCCCCCAAATTGTTAGAAATGGCTCAGTCTTCAAAGTAGGATTAAATAAAAAATAGGATTTATTAAAAGAATAGAGGTAAGCAAACAGCGCTGGGTGCACCGGGAGTCTCCGCTCCACCAGGACGCACACCAGCCACATCAAGTAGCTGATTTTTATACTCCTAGACTAATACATATTCATTACTACTTTTAAAAAAAATAGGTTATTATAATTAGTTTCCAGGGTCCAGTCCCTCCTGCTGGAGCATGCGCATCAGTCTCCGGTGGTCCCTCTGGGGGTCTCTAGGGGTCTTTCATGCTGAAGGCTCATAGTCTTCCTCTCCAAGTTTTTTTCTCATCCTTCCCCTTTGTACTCCTTGGCACCGTGTCAAGTGTATACAGCATCCCCTGCAGGTCTTGTCTCCTAGCCATCCTTCAGCTTCTTTTTTTTCTTCTTCTTAATCTCTTGGCCACCTGGCCAGATATCAGAGGCCTGCATAGTATCCCATAACAGTCACTAGTTGTTATCAGTTGTTCTGAAACCCCCAGACATCAAAGACTTCATACAAATAGCTTTCTTATTGACACTTCACCAGTAATTAAAACATTCTTCACCAGCCATTCACAGGGACAGTCACACCTATAGCAGTGTTAAGTTAATTTCGAAGAAGACAAAAAAAAGGCTGTAGCTGTTAGAAATTAAGTCCGGAATAACAAAAGCAAACAGATTCATAAATTTGAGGAGTATTTTCTGAAGACTTGATAAATTGACTAGAATGAGGGGGAGACTGGGACACACTGCATCTGTGGTTGAAGAATTAAATTGCCAGTGCAGGGCCCAGAGGCAGACAGGACTGTTCTTTATGGACATGAATTGTTAAAACATCCCTAACACCAGTGATAGGACCCATGGAATGGTGTTAAGCTGAGGCAGGGGAAGTTTAGGCTGGACATCAGGAAGAGGTTCTTCACCGAGAGGGTGATTGCACACTGGAACAGGCTCCCCAGGGACGTAGTCACTGCACCAAGCCTGTCTGAATTTAAGAAGTGATTGGACTGTGCACTTAGTCACATGGGCTAAACTTTTGGGCAGACCTGTGCGGTGCCAGGAGTTGGACTTGATGATGGACTTCAAACTCAGGATATTCTATGAGTTTATGATTCTATGAAGAAGAAGGAAGAAGAAGAAGGAAGAAGATGAAGTGGAAGAAGATGAAGTGGAAGAAGATGAAGTGGAAGAAGAAGACGAAGAAGACGAAGACGAAGACTACGACGACGAAGAAGAAGACGAAGAAGAAGACGAAGAAGAAGTGGAAGAAGAAGTGGAAGAAGAAGTGGAAGAAGAGGAACAGGAAGAGGATAAGGAAGAGTAGGAAGAGGAAGAGGAAGAGGAAGAGGAAGAGGAAGAGGAAGAAGAAACGAAGAAGACCAGGAAAACCAAGAACAAGACAAAGAAGAAGAAGAAACAAAGAAGACTAAGAAAACAAAGAAGAAGACAAAGAAGAAGAAGAAAAAGAAGAAGACGAGGACGAAGAAGAAGAAACTATGTAAATCCTATGACTGCAAAAATAGAAGTCGGGGCTCAGGAGGAACAGCCAGTGTTGGAAATGAAAAAAAGCAGCCCGTTTCTTCAGAGTCTTTAGCCTATGCTACTAAGAAAAACAAAACAAAACAAAACAAGAGGAGAGGAGAACAACAGCGGGAAATTTACCTATTCTCCAGGTGTTCAATTGCAAAGCCTCCTCTGGAGGATCAACAGCTGTGAATTCAGTGTGCTTAGGAGAAATCAGATCTACGTCTGAACCACAACTATTTCAGTAGTATCACTAACTTATGTTACTCTGAAGAAGCAGTCAGCACCGTTTCTACGTTAGGAAATACCTGAACAGAGTCTGTTATTCACAGGAATTATTCAGGCAGGCTTCTTTAGGAAGGCTGGGTTTCACTAGAACATTACTAGCCTGTAAGCCTCATGGCATCACCTTCCATCTGGACTGCTAAACCTCCTTGCTCCCTACTATCTTCTTTGCCAAGATACAGCTGTCCACATTTACTTTTCCTACTTGGCTGGACTCAACTTAAGAAGCGATCTTGCAACTCTTCCTCTTGTTTGCCACTTAATCATCACACCAAATGAAAACTATTTGCCTTTCACCTCTTTATTTCAGGCCTTCTTTCCTAGTGGTCATTCAAAACTGGGAAAAAAATAGTCTAACAAGTCGGGGTTTTTTTGGATTTGATAATAAACCTGCAGACTGGTAAGTCATCAAGCACTTCGAGACTGTTTAAAATAATCTCTACATTAATAGAAAAGGAGTACTGCACACTTCTGCTCAGGAAGAAAATCACGGAAAATGTAAACTTTGATTTTAGATGTTGAATTTGTTGCAGTGAGATCTTCCTCATCGCATGATTCTATTTGGATTTAAACCATAGTATCTATGGAGAGACCAAGAGTAGGACAAGAACAGCACAGAGTTCAGCATGAAGCCAATCAGGAGCTCAAGTTTGTATTCTTTGTATTCAACTTTATCCTTCTCTTGCTGGAAGGACCTGCTTTTTGTTTTTAGTCTCGTCCTGTGTATCTTGGCATCTCTCTGTAACAGCTGAGGAGGAAAGGTTTTTAGAGCTACATTCAGTGTCACACTTGAGAGAGGAAGTTTGCCGCAATTTCTCACCAGGCTCAGAAGACTCTTTGCCGTACAAAACGTTTTCTTTTGAAATGAGGTCACGTTCTTTTGATCTTCTTGGTTTCTCCTTGTCTCCACCGTCATCACATTGGTACTGTGCGAGGTATTCATCCTTCCCAGCAGATTTCGGAGGGTCCGCGACACTGCACAAAATAAAATCACATTTCTCACTTCTGCTGAAGGACGTGAAGATTAACAGTAAAACCTTCCAAAGGCAAAGAAACAAACAAAAACCTCCGGACTACAGGAACACTCGCAAAGATATGCCATTTAGAAACCTCTCCTGTGATTAGGACACCTTCTTCAGCTCCCAGAGAAAGTGCTTTCTCCCCTCTTGCTTCTGAAGCCATTGCACTAAAAAAGCAAACGCATCTGTCTCCCTCCACATGCTGCTGCTCTGAATAAGAGCCAGAAGATTCAAAACCACCCTATTTGGTCTCCCCACATAGCCGAAAAAACACCACTTGAAACAGAGTTTTCTACCTCTCTCCCACAAATTTACATTCACATATCCTATGACTGCAAAAATAGAAGGCGGGGCTCAGGAGGAACAGCCAGTGTTGGAAATGAAAAAAAGCAGCCCGTTTCTTCAGAGTCTTTAGCCTATGCTACTAAGAAAAACAAAACAAAACAAAACAAAACAAAACAAAACAAGAGGAGAGGAGAACAACAGCGGGAAATTTACCTATTCTCCAGGTGTTCAATTGCAAAGCCTCCTCTGGAGGATCAACAGCTGTGAATTCAGCGTGCTTAGGAGAAATCAGATCTATGTCTGAACCACAACTATTTCAGTAGTATCACTAACTTATGTTACTCTGAAGAAGCAGTCAGCACCGTTTCTATGTTAGGAAACAGCTGAACAGAGTCTGTTGTTCACAGGAATTATTCAGGCAGGCTTCTTTAGGAAGGCTGGGTTTCACTAGAACATTACTCTGCAAGTCCCTTCTATTCCTTTTCCCCTTAGAATCTGGGGATGTTTCAGCTAAAAAAGGAGGGCAGAAACACTCTCCGTAGGTCTCCACCATGTAGTAAAACAGCGGTGTGTACCTGGTTAACCTCTGCAGCCAGCATTTCTATTTGCAGCAGTGCCCTGACCCCAGCCTCTTCCTGAGCTCCGTCCTGTGCTGCTCGGATGCTCCCGCTGCTCAGACACGGGGGCTTAGAGAGTCACCGGGCCAGCACAAGCCCCCGAGCTCACTGTCAAACTTCACATTTGGCATCTTTTACTTCACCAGTGCCACCGGACGAGGAGCCCAGCAATGCTTGACGCCGCTCTGGGCTCACCTAAACGCGGGGCAGGAAATTCAGATTCAAAGCTGTGAAGGTTTTTCTTAGTGAAAGCATGGAATGAGTGGCCATCGGTGACTAACCTTACAGGAAGGCATTCACTTTGTGAATGCTGCAGTGAGTGAAGACTGAAGGCGTTTTCTGAGTGACCTAAGGAGAGCCCTCCCCGAAAAGCAGGACGTTTTATTGTCTATGTAACATCTCCTTTGAAGGTTGGAGCACGAGATCCACCAGGTTTAAAATCTCAAGACACGGATCTGCCACCACAGAAGCAATACATTTCATCTACTAAGCCTAAATACCATATTTTGCCTCCTCTGTAGGTTTAAAAAAACACGGCCACGCTTGAAGGAATGCATTCTCAGATATTCTACGTATTTACAGTGCTTTAATTAATACCACAGACATGTTGTGCTGTTTAGGGGAATTTGCAATTACATTTTCATTTCCAACCAAACGCAGCCTGACACAAATTGGGAGCAACAGGAACTAATCATCTGGAAGCCAGGATATGCATCATTCGCCGTTTTCTAAGAAAATGACAAAAATATAAAACCCCAGCAGTCTGAGAACGTGAGCACTGAGGTAAAGGCCTGATCAAACAAACGCGCACAACTATGATTTGTCCTTTTAACTCAGCAAAAGTCTGCAAACTGCCATGGTAGCAAATGAGGAGAAGGAGCTGGTATTTACAGAAGTTGCAGCTGAAGATTCAGATAAACCATTCGGGTCGATGCTCCCTTCCTGCAGGTTTAAGCTGCGGTCACATCGCCTATTTCAAACCCTTTTGATTTCTACCAGTCACCCCAGATCCCACCTATTTTGCACATTTTCCAATCAATGAATTCGCTACATGATTTCTGGGGCAGAAGAGCAGGCCTGGTGAAGAGGAGCATGCCTGGTGCCATCATTCAATCAAATCAAAAGCGTCCAGGAGAAGCCCGGGGTGTGGTACTCACAGGGAATGTTTGTGAACAGCCAAGTTCAGCAGAAGAGAATAGGCAGGACTGGAAGCCCAGGGGAACGAGATGCATCTGTTGTTGTAGGCAGCCCCAGCAAAACGTTACAGCTTCACTAGCCTGGGGCATGATTCCCCCCTTCCCTTTTCACAGCCAAGTACAATATTAGCTTGCCTTTTCTTTTTTATTATTATTATTATTATTATTTTTATTTCTTTTTGCCATCGTCAGGCTGAGGCCGGCTGAGAATATTTTGTGTCTAGACTAATAAATGTTTCTGCGGATTTTGCAAGAGCGGCTTATGGGAACAGAATCCACTTTTTGTTTTCTGCTGGAGGAAAAAAAATAAAATAAAAATAAAGGAGGAGCATTAAAAGCAACCAAGCACCCCCGTGCATTTGTTTGAAATTGCATATTACGGTGCTGCTATTTTATGTGCAATCAATACATAATTTGGAAGAAAAAAATGCTTTTAAAATTCAGAGCTATCCCTGAGCAGCTAAGGTTCTCTTGGAAACTGAAGGAGGAGTCTGAAATGATTGTTCTTGTGTTTGCATCCCCCAGTGGGAAAGGCAGCACACAAGTAGAAACCACTGTGCTTTGAGGCGGCATGAATCATTAAGAATAAAGATCCCCCCCGCCTCCCCCCCCAGTTAAACATGAGATATTAAAACTGAATCTAGGACAAAGGTAAACTAAACAGACTCCTTCCTTCCCGGGCAGTCAGTGGGTTAAATCAAATATCAAAGGGGCAACATCAACCTTATAACTTCCTCTGCCGAAATTAAAAAAAAAAAATAAAGGTAACTTCTATTTTGCCTGCCCCGACCCCAATCGCATTGCCCAAATGGGTGCAAACTGCTGGGATATGTGAGGGCCCAAGCCTATATTTTCCCTTTTTCGTATTTGTTGGAGGAGGGCGGGGTATCTCCAGATGAAATGGCTGACCGAGCTTTTTATTTCCTCGCTTTGGGTGGAAATGACTGAATCTTTGCAGGCAGCGGAGCAGTGCTCGACCGTCTCTCTCGGCCTCCCCGTGTGGGAAGAGCCCTGCCGGGAGCAGCCCGCGTAACCCTCAGATGCCAGCCCCATCAGGATTAGGTCCAGCAATGGGATGTTGGCTCCTCTAAGTGAGGACGCATCCTCTCGAAACACATACACAGAGATTTAAATGAGATATTCCCAAGAACACCTGCCTATTCTTTCAGCACGTGTGCAAAGAGTAAATTCATTTTACTTCATTCCTCTTTTTCTCAACTCTCCCCTCCTTCCTCTGGAAGGAAACAGCCAAGCAATATTAGCAGGGCCTTCCTTTTCCCCTGGTGGAGTCCAAGAACGCGAGAATTGAGAAAAGCGACTTGTCAGGAATCAAGTTTAAAAAGAGTGTTTGTGGACTGCGAGGTAAAATACTGGAAGCTGTAATCAGAAACACAACTTTTAACTAAAAAAAGCTTCTTTCCATTGTAAATTATTCCAGTTAGTGAAATAACAAATTAGTTCTCTGCTCAGCCACAGCCTCCTCCACCAAATTTAAGTAAAACCTGCAAAGAAGTCGAAGTTGTAAAACATTTGTCAGATGCAAGGGGCAGCGTTGCGTGGGTTAGCATCACGCTCGGATGCCCACAGTACCAACAGGTGCTTTCTTTCCAGAGGCACCAGCTCCTCCAAGAATTCCCTGCACGAAGAACTGAAGAAGCTACAGGCAGGGTGAGCCTTCCTCAGTCCTCATCCTCACAGCGAGGAGTACTGGGGACGGGGAGCTGTGTTTCGGCTTGCTAAGAAGCAGAAACCCCCTGAGTTTTCAGGCGGGCTCCGCTCAGCTCCCCTTGTGACTGCTGCTCGGGACACGACCCTGCCTTGCTCAGCACCCTCGACGCCAGCAGGTGCTGCTGCTGGCAGCTGCCCTATGTATACAAAAAAAGAAGAAACCAACACAGTATTTTCCTGCTTTTAAGTATATCCCGAAGATTTACTAGGCATTGTGACGTTCTGCAGAAGCCCACAGCTGTAACTAAGGTTTGTGGGGTGTAGAGGGGCTGGGGGCTAAACAAGGCCAAGAAGAGCCACATCTCCTCCCTGGTTGTCTCCCCTGTACTCTTTTTAGGACATCCAACATTCCCAGATCTCGTTTTGTCCCAGTGACCAAACAGGAGCCTGGCACTCATGTACTACGCCTTAAAACCTCTACAAACCGTGCGCCTAAGTCACAGCACTCATTATAAGCCGGCAGCTCTTTCTGGTCTCACAAACTATATGTGGCTTGAGAGATGCTCTCAAGATTCAGGGCGCTGAACACCTGCAGCCTTTGCCATAACCATGACAAAGTTCAGGAGCTCCCTGCTGGCTCCAAGGGTGGCTCCAGCAGCGGCTTCAAGCTGTGGGTCAAGAAGGCCAAGACACCCAACGAGAACCTGCAACACCAAGTGGCTTTCTGGAACAGCTCCAAACACAACTGGAAGCCTGTTGTTTTTTTTGAAAGTGAGCTCTTCTGGACCTGTTAGGTGCAAGCAGAAGTCAAACTTTCAAAGCATGTTTGCATCATTAAGCTCTCCATGATCTATCTCCAAGGTCTTCTAAGAGCTAGTAGCAACGTGGTCAGAGTTCTTGCCTGTTTTTCCCTTCACGTTCTCCCACGTCAGCAGCCGTGTGCTCCCTTTGGGCTGACTTCCAGAGCTGGGTAGAAAGGATCCCCTGGAAGCAGAGATGCTGCTTTATGCAACACCTTGCAGCTCACTGCACTCTGAAGGGTACACAAAAAGAGGTGAGTGGTCCTGGTGTGGTTCCTTCCAGCTCTCAGAAAGGCAAGAGAACTGGAAATGAACCATCAGCCAAAGGGAGGCACGGCGCAGCCTTACGAAATGCCATCTGGCTGCTACAGGATAAGGAAAGGAGGCATTTTTGGTGGCTCCCATCTCCACAGAAAAAGAAACAACTATTTATGCAGCAGAGTGGTTGGAGTATTTCAGGAGGCCCTGAGCTACCCCAAAAACCAACAACGAAACCACAAACCAAACCGAAACCAAACCAAACTAACATGATGGACTGCAATAAAAGATGAACATCAGAATTAATACTACCAATGACAATAAAGATGTTGAAAACTTGAGTCATCACATCCCTTGTGTAGACTGCAGGAGGAAGCACCTTTAGTGCCTGATGTGACAGTGTCAGAAAGTTAATTAATAACACCACAAAACTGGATTCCTGTGAGCACACACTCGGCAAAGGTGATACAACCGACAGCCGGACTTGAACACTGATACTGGTACCTGACTGGGAAATAGCGAGGAAACAAAGGGAGGAGGGGAAACCGTGCTATCCTGAAAATTGCATCACTTGTTTACAAGTCACCGGCAACTCCGAGGCAAACCATCTCGGGCATTTATGGATCAGTGACCTCACGTCTCTGGCACAGGACGGAGAGGGAATACCGACCGTGAGTTCACAGAAGGGAACAGCGCGTCCAGGCCCTCCTGCACTGTGCCAAATGTGGTCAGAATGTCCCCTCCCCTCATCACCCCAAAACTTATCACGTAGGACTTCTATTAAACAGACCCCAAAGAGCTCGTTCTGTCAATTTTGCAACAGGCTCAGCATTTCTCAAAATTAGAGAGGCTAATTTCATAATATACAAAAATATTGCATCTGGCACAGGGGAATTCTCAGCTAGACTTCAGCCTTGAGACACAAAGCGAAACTGACCATAGAAATAGAGATTGGCCAGAGCTCAGCCACAAGCGAGTATGCCTCCATTATATTTATTACGTGCAAACAGAACTAGAAAAACAGTTTACACTGACTTGCTGCTTTAGAAGTTAGTTCCATAAAGATGGAAGAAATTCTCAACTCAAACTTGAAGAAAGCATCAGACTTCAAAACCAGTCGTAGATCTTTGAAGTAAGACTGTTATGAATTCAGAAGTCACATCCAAACAAAAAGATCATTTATATTAATGGTAACTAGATTAAAAAAAAATTAATCCTGTCCCTCAGGCTTTGTAAGTGACTGGGGGAAAAACAGCGCAAGGATAGTAATAAGCCTAAGTGAAACACCACAAACTGCTAAGGGAAGCAAAAGACCCAAGGAAACAGCCTTTTTGGTACATTAGGAACAAAAGGAATCCTAACAACAGCACGAAGTCCATCACTTGACAGAAATTCTTCAGCGTAGAGAAATTTACAAAAGGCAGAACCGTTCAAAAGCCAGCTCTAACAGGCTCCAGGGATGCATGGACACGCAGCGATAAACATCGGTTTTCCCAGTAATAACCAGCAGAGATAAATGACGACAATTACAGCTAGCAAACGGAGCGCTGGATGCAGCTGAAGCAGGCACAGGTCATCGAGGGCTTGGCAAGAGAAGAGAGAGCCCAGGAGAGCCACAAGAAGCATTCAAGGAGTAGGAAAGCCTCACAAAGAGAATGCGTGCCCTACCTCCAAGTGTTATGTCTCAAACTTGTCTTTGTTAAACAAGCACAGTGCACAGGTGCTTTACCGAAATGCAGAGGGCTTTTTGGCTGAGGAAAGCTAGTAGGACTGCCAGCCTGAAGTTAGCAGTCACCTCATTTAGAAAAAATGGCACCTCCTTCTAACGAGCTCCGGGGAACCCAATTAACAGCGTAACTGGAAGAGGCTGCCTTGCCGGCAATGTTTCAAGACGGTAACAAATGGGTTTTCTACTTAATGTCTGCTTGTTCGGGGAGGTTTGGACTTACAGCCTATGGCATTCGGGTCCTGGGGTTTGCCTCATACAGGTTGTTCTCCACAGCTGGACCAGGTTCCTCAGAGCACCCACCAGCTCCTTGTGCGTGAAACCCCTCTGAGCAAACACCAACACAGCACAGGCTGCTGCTTAACACCAGCAGTGCAGCTTTCCAAACTCCCCTCTCCTTTCCCCTTCCTTTCCCCCTCCAGCGGGCTGCTCGTGTTCACCTCAGGCCTTCCACAACAAAGCCCCCTTTGCACGGATCGCCGTGCACTTTGACAGCCCCAAGGCGCTCTCTGGGGCGCCTGTCCCGGCTGGGTCCGCCACCTCAGCCTTGACTCACCCTTCAACGAAGCCAAACTCCTCCGTCAAGCCTGACAGGGAGCCCCAGCACCTACCGGGCAGCGCTGACAGCCGCAGCCTCTCCGCTCCCTCAGCGCCCCGCCGCCGCCTCCATTAGGCGCCTCGCCCCGCCGGCTGCCGATCTCCAGCGCCGCGCAGCACCTGGGGGACATCCGGGCGTCAGGGCGGCCCCCGGCACCGCAAAAACCCCCGGCAGGGCTGGGGACATGGCCCCGCTCCCCTCCCACCGCCACACCGAGCGCGTGTGTGTATATATAGAGGGGGGGGGGGGGGGAGCCCGGTCTCGGCTGGCTCCGTCCCGTTTCAAGGCATGGAAAGCGAAGTTGCTCGCCCTGCCCGTGTGCCCCCCATACCCCCGGCTCTGTCACAGCCCAACCGCGCCCCGTTCCCCCCTCACAGAGCCGGGGAAGGGGTGCTTGCAGCCGCCCCTCTCCTCAGGGCCGGCCGGGGGAGCGCCTCGCCTTCTCCCCGGGGGTCTCCCGTGGCCGCTTGGGGTCGCCTCCCGCAGCCGCCTCGCCCCCCTCTCCTCTCAGCCCCGCCGCCTGCCTCCTCCTCCGCCGCCGCCGTTTTGCGTCTCCGGGAGTCGTCCGCTGCCGGCGGGGCGGGCGCTGAGCCGTCGCCGAGTCCCAGCTCCGCCGGCCGCCCGGGCCCTCGCCTCGCAGGCCGCGGCGCCCACTCGCATCCTCCCGGCGCCTCGCAGCCTCCCCCCCCGCCCCCGGGAGGGTTTGAGAGCCGGGCAGGGCCGGGCAGCGGCGGGCCGCGTTGCCTCAGCCTCCCCCGGCAGGGAGCGGGACGGAGCCACTCCGCCCGGCAGGCGGCGGCCGGCCCGGCCCGGCTCGGCTCGCCTTGGCTCAGGGCATAAAGGCGCTGAGGGCGCCCGGCTCCCCGACCTCGGCTTCTTCTCCAGCCCCGAGTTCCCCTCAGGTGCCCGGTGCTGAGGGAGGAATGCCCTCCGGGGCTGGCTGGGACACCCCCAAAACCTTTGGAGAAAAAACAAACAAACAGCGAACAAACAAAAAACCCACCCCCAAACCCCTTTTTTTCCACCTCCAAGTTGAATAAAGAGGAGCTCTTCCTTCAATACGTGTCCAGATATCTTAGTCTATGCTTCGCTTTAACTCCCACTACGTACTTCTCTTCAATACGCTGTGTTTCCACATACCGCTGCTTTTAGCAATGTTTTTACCTCAGATGCTAAAAGTTGATCTTTTCCCCAAGTCAGAAAAACCAGAATGGGGCTTCTGGGAACCCTTAGCTGTGACAGCTGTTCATGTCCAACCGAGATTTACACCTTTATATATATTTAACTGTGAAGGTCTTCTTCTCTCCAGACTAATAATGGGGAGAAGTTTGCCCAAAACTTTGAAGAGCAAAAGTTTTGATGCCAGGAACGCTCCTGCTTCCTCGTTGCCTGTCATTCCCTTTTGTCCTGGTTTCAGTTAGCACAGAATTAATTTTCTTCCTAGTAGCTGGTGGAATGCTGTGTTTTGGCTTAGGATGAGAAGAGTGCTGATAACACCCCGATGCTTTAATTGTTGCAGAGCAGTGCTTATACTAAGCCAAGGACATCTCAGCCTTTTGCTCTGTCCTGCCAACGGACAGGCTGGGGGTGCAGTAAGAGCTGGGAGGGGACAGACCCAGAACAGGTGACCCAAACTAGCCAAAGGGGTATTCCATACCATCTGACGTCATGCTAAACAATATATAGGGGTGGCTAGCCGGGGGAAGGGGGCCGGACTGCTCGGGGTTAGGCTGGGCATCGGTCAGCGAGTGGTGAGCAATTGCATTGTGCATCACTTGTTTGTACATATTATTATTATTTCCCTATTATCACCATATTATTATTATTGTTATTATTATTTTGTTATTATTATTTTCCTGTCTTATTAAACTGTCTTTATCTCAACTCACGGGCTTCACTTTCCATTTCTCTCCCCCGTCCCAGAGAGGGAGGGGGGAGGGTGAGCGAACGGCTGCGTGGTGGTTAGCTGCCGGCCGGGTTAAACCACGACAGTCTTTTTGGCGCCCAACGTGGGGCCCGAAAGGTTGAGATAACGGCAGATCTGACCAGAGTGTGTTAAACTAAAATTGGTGTGAGGATTAGACCTGCTTAATAGTCACTTGTCATAATGCTGATTGCTTTAATCTCAACTCTGCTGCGCCTGTTTTCCAAATTGAGTATTATAGTACATTATTTTCCGTATTTGCTCTGTCGTGTTGTTTATCCTCTCCGGGCCCTGGTTTCAGATCATTATGGTGCTGTGTGTTGTAGCAATGGTTTATGAGACGATGAAATATGTGGTCATGACTCTAACTTGTTATTTGTATTCAGTAACATCGTCGACTCTGTACTTTGGAAACTGTATCTTGGAAACTATTAGCAATTATACCTATTGTTTTTTTCCATTAGGGAGTCAATCTGTGGAGGGGAAAGGGGAGGATATTTTTCCTTACTTGCTTACTCTCCCTTTCTCCTTCACCACCCCTGTATCCTCCTGGATCACTCTGCCTTCCTCCTTCACCACCCTCTTATCCCCTGAGCTTGTCACAATAGCTCTCCAAGATATTGAATATTTCTGGGATACTCAGAATACCATAGTCTTGTTGTTCTGCCTTCTGTTGTTCTGCACTTCAGGTTCTGCTTAAAGTTAAACAACTACTTAGGAAGCTCATCCGGAGATCTGCCCGGAGGCAGTATAGTTGTGAGTGGCAGGGAGTATGGGTGGATATGGGCAGGCATCTAGAGCAGTTGGCACCCCCAGTGTGTTGGAAATTCACCCCTGAACAATGGCAAAATCCTCAAAAACTGGCAGAATGCTTGAAAAAAAGGTGTCATGATTCTGGCAGTTCCAAAGTAACACAAATCATTGTAACGTGCTGGGGCCTGGCTCATGCCTATCGAGCTGCCATTGATACTGCTATCAACTTAGTGACAGACCCTGAGGCCACTCCAAGCCCTGTGACAGATCCAACGGCCACTGTGACCCCTACGGTGGATTCTGCAGCCGCTCCAGTCCCAGCTCCTGCAGCCACTCCAGCTCCAGCTCCTGCAGCCGCTCCAGTCCCAGCTCCTGCAGCCGCTCCAGTTCCAGCTCCGGCCGCTACTCCAGTCCCAGTTCCTGCAACTGCTCCAGTCCCAGCTCCTGCAGCCGCTCCAGCTCCAGCTCCTGAAGCCGCTCCAGCTCCAGCTCCTACTGCTGCTCCAGTCCCAGCTCCTGCAACTGCTCCAGCTCCAGCTCCAGCTCCTGTAGCCGCTACAGCTCCAGTTCCTGCAACTGCTCCAGCTCCTGCAGCCGCTCCAGCTCCTGTGGCCGTGTCAGAGAAACGAGCTGTAGCAGTGCAAGTTGACCCTGCAGAGGGTATTCCAATTCCTGTAACGGGGTCAGAGAAACGAACTGTAGCAGTGCAAGTTGACCCTGCAGAGGGTATTCCAACCTCTGTGGCAGACCCTGTAACAAAGTCAGAGAAATGAGCAGTAGCAGTGCAAGCTGCCCCTGCAGAGGGTATTCCAACCCCTGTAGCAAACCCTGTAACAAAGTCAGAGAAACGAGCAGTAGCAGTGCAAGCTGCCCCTGTAGAGAAGGTGAAAAAATGGTATAGAGATTCAGGTCATTTAGAACGCAGAGAGTCTTCTGCCAATCCAGGTAAGGCTTCTGCCAAAACTAGGTATAGAGATGACGAAGATGACGATGACACTGGGCCATCAAGGATTCAGGAGGAGGAAGATGAGGATGTCGAAAAATCAACAGTAACTACCCGAAGCCTAAACGAGCGCGAGCTACGAGATGTGTGAAAAGATTTTGGTCGCTGTATAGGTGAGCAGCTTGTCACCTGGCTGCTCCGGTGCTGGGACTCTGGAGCCAATTGTGTGGAATTAGACGGCAGGGAAGCCAAGCGGCTGGGATCCCTTGCTCGAGACGCCGGCATTGACAAAGCAATTGCAGATGGAGCACAATCCACCAGCCTCTGGAGGCGTCTCCTCTCAGCTGTGAGGGAAAGGTATCCCTTCAAGGAAGAACTTTTATGTCTACCAGGCAAGTGGACCACTATGGAGAAGGGAATCCAGTACCTGAGGGAATTAGCCGTACGGGAAGTGATTTATGAGGATCCAGACCTCAGATAAACATCCAAAGATCCAGATGAAGTCAAGTGTACACGACCCATGTGGCGGAAGTTTGTACGGAGTGCACCATCATCATATGCCAGCTCATTGGCAATAATGGCCTGGAAAGAGGATGAGGAACCCACAGTGGATGAAGCGGCTAAACAACTCCGGCAGTACGAAGAAAGTCTCTCCTCTTCCTTACAGGCCTGCGTCTCAGCTGTGGAGAAACTTTCTGAAAAGGTTCACCAACTTGAAGAGAATCTATTGTCCTCCCCACCTGAACCAACCAGTGTCCACCGACCAAAAGAGAACACCTGGGAGAAACTTTCTGAAAAGGTTCACCAACTTGAAGAGAGATTATTCTCCTCCGCACCTGTACAAAGCAGTGTCTCAGCTGTCAGGGGTAGGCGTTCACCCACACAAGGAAGACGATATGGTGGGTACTCACCCCGTGCCACCCTGTGGTTTTACTTACGAGACCATGGAGAGGACATGAGAAAATGGGATGGAAAATCTACCGCGACCCTAGAGGCACGGGTACGTGAGTTGCAAAAGAAAACAATCAGGAAAAAGGGATTCTCCGAAAAGTTTGCTGCTCCAACTTCCAGCAGACAGTCCTTCAAACACAGAAACGAAGAAGATTCTGACCAGGATTAGGGGGGCCCTGCCTCCAGCCAGGGGGAGGAAAGGGACAATCGAGTTTATTGGACTGTGTGGATTCGATGGCCTGGCACATCACGCGCACAGAAGTATAAGGCTTTAGTAGACACCGGTGCACAATGTACTATAATGCCATCGAGCTATAAAGGACCAGAGCCCATCTATATTTGTGGAGTGACAGGAGGATCTCAGCAGTTGACTGTATTGGAGGCTGAAGTGAGTCTGACTGGGAATGAGTGGGAAAAGCACCGCATTGTGACTGGCCCAGATGCTCCATGTATCCTTGGCATAGACTATCTTAGAAGAGGATATTGCAAGGACCCAAAAGGGTTCCGGTGGGCTTTTGGTATAGCTGCCTTAGAGACAGAGGGCATTAAAAAATTATCTACCTTGTCTGGTCTCTCAGAGGACCCCTCTGTTGTGGGGTTGCTGAGGGTCGAAGAACAGCAAGTGCCAATCACTACCACAACTGTGCACCGGCGGCAATACCGCACTAACCGAGACTCCCTGATCCCCATCCATAAGCTAATTCGTCAATTGGAGAGCCAAGAAGTGATCAGCAAGACCCATTCACCTTTCAATAGTCCCATATGGCCAGTGCGAAAGTCTAATGGCGAGTGGAGACTAACAGTGGACTATCGCGGCCTGAACGAAGTCACGCCACCACTGAGTGCTGCAGTGCCGGACATGCTGGAACTTCAGTATGAACTTGAATCAAAGGCAGCCAAGTGGTACGCCACAATTGATATCGCTAATGCATTTTTCTCCATCCCTCTAGCAGCAGAGTGCAGGCCACAATTTGCCTTCACTTGGAGGGGAGTCCAATATACTTGGAATAGGCTGCCCCAGGGGTGGAAACACAGCCCTACCATTTGCCATGGACTGATCCAGTCTGCGCTAGAGCAGGGGGAAGCTCCTGAACACCTGCAGTACATCGATGACATTATTGTGTGGGGTGACACAGCAGAGGAAGTTTTCGAGAAAGGGAAGAAAATAGTCCAAATCCTTCTGAAAGCCGGTTTTGCCATAAAACAAAATAAAGTCAAAGGACCTGCACGAGAGATCCAGTTTTTAGGAATAAAATGGCAAGATGGACGTTGTCAAATCCCAATGGATGTGATCAACAAAATAACAGCTATGTCTCCACCAACTAACAAAAAAGAAACACAGACTTTCCTAGGTGTTGTGGGGTTTTGGAGAATGCACATCCCAAATTACAGTCTGATTGTAAACCCACTCTACCAAGTAACCCGTAAGAAGAATGAGTTTGAATGGGGCCCTGAACAACGACAAGCCTTTGAACAAATCAAGCAGGAAATAGTCCATGCAGTAGCCCTTGGGCCAGTTCGAACAGGACCAGATGTAAAGAATGTGCTCTACACTGAAGCCGGGGAGAACGGCCCCACCTGGAGCCTCTGGCAGAAAGAACCTGGGGAAACTCGAGGTCGGCCCCTGGGGTTTTGGAGTCAGGGATACAGAGGATCTGAGGCCCGCTATACTCCAACTGAAAAGGAGATATTGGCAGCATATGAAGGAGTTCGATCTGCTTCAGAGGTGGTCGGTACTGAAGCGCAGCTCCTCCTAGCACCCCGATTGCTGGTACTAGGCTGGATGTTCAAGGGAAGGGTCCCCTCTACGCATCATGCAACTGATGCTACATGGAGCAAGTGGGTTGCACTGATTACTCAGCGGGCTCGAATAGGAAACCCCAGTCGCCCAGGAATATTGGAAGTGATCATGGACTGGCCAGAAGGCAAATACTTTGGGATATCATCAGAGGAGGAGGTGGGTCATGCTGAAGAAGCCCCACTGTACAACCAGTTGCCAGAGAATGAAAAGAAATATGCCCTGTTCACTGATGGGTCCTGTCGTATTGTGAGGAAGCATCGAAGATGGAAGGCTGCTGTATGGAGTCCTACGCGATGAGTTGCAGAAGCTGCTGAGGGAGAAGGTGAATCGAGTCAGTTTGCAGAAGTGAAAGCCATTCAGCTGGCTTTAGACATTGCTGAACGAGAAAAATGGCCAGTTCTCTATCTCTACACCGATTCATGGATGGTAGCAAATGCCCTGTGGGGATGGTTACAGCAATGGAAGCAAAACAACTGGCAGCGTAGGGGCAAACCCATCTGGGCTGCTGCATTGTGGCAAGATATTGCTGCTCGGGTAGAGAACCTGGCTGTGAAAGTACGCCACGTAGATGCTCATGTGCCCAAGAATCAGGCTACTGAAGAACATCAAAACAACCAGCAGGTGGATCAGGCTGCTAAGATTGAAGTAGCTCAGGTGGACCTGGATTGGCAGCATAAAGGTGAATTATTTATAGCCCGATGGGCCCATGACACCTCAGGCCATCAAGGTAGAGACGCAACATACAGATGGGCTCGTGATCGAGGGGTGGACCTGACCATGGACGCTATAGCACAGGTTATTCATGACTGTGAAACATGTGCTGCAATCAAGCAAGCCAAACGGTCAAAGCCTCTTTGGTATGGAGGACGATGGCTGAAATATAAATATGGAGAGGCCTGGCAGATTGATTACATCACACTCCCTCAAACTCGCAATGGCAAGCGCCACGTACTTACAATGGTGGAAGCAACCACCGGATGGCTGGAAACATATCCTGTGCCTCATGCCACCGCCCGGAACACCATCCTGGGCCTTGAAAAGCAAGTCCTATGGCGACATGGCACCCCAGAAAGAATAGAATCAGACAATGGGACTCACTTCCGAAACAACCTTATAGACACTTGGGCCAAAGAACATGGTATTGAATGGGTGTATCACATCCCCTATCATGCACCAGCCTCCGGGAAAGTTGAACGATACAATGGCCTGTTAAAGACTACCTTGAAAGCAATGGGCGCTGGGACGTTCAAAAACTGGGATACGCATTTAGCAAAGGCCACCTGGTTAGTCAATACTAGGGGATCTACCAACCGAGCTGGACCTGCCCAATCAAACCTGTTACGTACTGTAGATGGGGATAAAGTTCCTGTAGTGCATGTAAAAAATATGCTGGGTAAAACAGTCTGGGCTACTCCTGCCTCAGGAAAAGGCAAACCTATTCGTGGAATTGTTTTCGCTCAGGGACCTGGATACACTTGGTGGGTGATGCAAAAGAACGGAGAGGTGCGGTGTGTACCTCAAGGAGATTTAATACTGGGTGAGAATAGCCCATGAACTGAATTGTACCATGTTAATTAGTATATTACACTGTATGTTATCACTACCATGATTACTATAGGTGACTAATTAGAATGTATGGAAAAGAGTGTAACCTGAGCATGACATAAATGGTATGGAATAAGGGGTGGATAGATGTCCTGGTTTCAGTTAGCACAGAATTAATTTTCTTCCTAGTAGCTGGTGGAATGCTGTGTTTTGGCTTAGGATGAGAAGAGTGCTGATAACACCCCGATGCTTTAATTGTTGCAGAGCAGTGCTTATACTAAGCCAAGGACATCTCAGCCTTTTGCTCTGTCCTGCCAACGGACAGGCTGGGGGTGCAGTAAGAGCTGGGAGGGGACAGACCCAGAACAGGTGACCCAAACTAGCCAAAGGGGTATTCCATACCATCTGACGTCATGCTAAACAATATATAGGGGTGGCTAGCCGGGGGAAGGGGGCCGGACTGCTCGGGGTTAGGCTGGGCATCGGTCAGCGAGTGGTGAGCAATTGCATTGTGCATCACTTGTTTGTACATATTATTATTATTTCCCTATTATCACCATATTATTATTATTGTTATTATTGTTATTATTATTTTGTTATTATTATTTTCCTGTCTTATTAAACTGTCTTTATCTCAACTCACGGGCTTCACTTTCCATTTCTCTCCCCCGTCCCAGAGAGGGAGGGGGGAGGGTGAGCGAACGGCTGCGTGGTGGTTAGCTGCCGGCCGAGTTAAACCACGACACCTTTTAAGTATGAAATTTTCCAGTTGCAATGCAATGAGCTGACTGTGGTTCCATAGGTAAAGATGCATTTAGGATACCAGGTTTTCAACATCGTCTTGAAGTGGATAAGAAGAAACACATTTTTGCCTCAGTGATATTTTTTTTTCCTCTCCTTTGCCTGGAGATGCAATGAAAGCTTCCTGTTGTCCGCTTAACACAGGCATCTTCTTCACGGTAGCTTTTTAAATACAGTGCTAACAACACAGCTCTTTGTTCCCTTCTGTACATCTACTGAAACGCAGATCGTAGTAACATGACATCGTTTGATGTCAGGCGTAGGTCAGTCTTGGAAAAAGCTGCCACCCCTAACACACTGACGAAAACGTCGGCATTGAGTTGCACCTGGCTCACGATTTGCCAGTGTTTGCCTAGAAATCTCCATGGTTTATATAGCATAGATAGATCCTGAAACAATTGAGAAAAGTTAGACTTGGAGCACTGTGTCCAGCAGTTCTGGGCTCCCCAGTACAAAAAAGACAGGGGTCTCCTGGAAAGAGTCCAG
The DNA here is from genome assembly GCF_963932015.1 of Anas acuta. Classification (NCBI taxonomy): domain Eukaryota; kingdom Metazoa; phylum Chordata; class Aves; order Anseriformes; family Anatidae; genus Anas; species Anas acuta. The sequence goes on along the minus strand of NC_089004.1, from coordinate 393,047 downwards.
CGGAGGGCAACAAAGATGATAATGGGGCCTGGAGCATCTCCCCTGTGAGGAAAGGCTGAGAGACCCGGGGCTGTTCAGCCTGGAGAAAAGACTGAGAGGGGATCTCCTCAATGTGTATAAATATCTGAGATGTGGTGGACAGAGGGATTTGGCCAACCTCTTTTCAGTGGTTTGTGGGGACAGGACAAGGGGCAATGGCCACAAAATGGAGCCCAGGAAGCTCTGCACCAACATGTGAAAGAACTTCTTCACGGTGAGGGTGACGGAGCACTGGGACAGGCAGCCCAGGGAGGTTGTGGAGTCTCCTTCTCTGGAGATATTCAAGGCCCATCTGGATGCCTACCTGGGCAACCTGCTCTAAGGAACCTGCTTTGGCAGGGGAGTTGGACCCGATGATCTCTGCAGGTCCCTTCCAACCCCTACAATTCTAACAAAAAGGACTGGTTCATATTCATACTGGTGCCTCAGTGGTGGAAGACGCTTATTAGACTGGCCTAGAAACCTGAAGTAATGTGCTCAGGAGTGCTAGCTAGCATCCCAAAAACTCAGCCCTGTAGAATGCAGTCACGGGAGAAAGATGACAATACACTTAAAACAGATTAGGAAAAAAGCTAGGAAGCAGAAATGGATATTTTTATGGTGTGTACTCTTTTGAGCACCTCAGAAGTTCTTGTCACCTGTCTTGTCTGTGATTCCTCAACTTCATGTTCATTATATAAAGGATTTCTCAAAAAGTCATTTTAGAGAACAAGAAAAGCAAACCATATACACAATCCCATTAAAAATGTCAAGCATAGATAAAAAACATCATACGATGGGTGAACAATGTCTGACGGGTAGGGCTCAGAGGGTTATGGTAAATGGGGCTACATTAGGCTGGTGGCTGGTCACCAGTGGGGTCCCCCAGGGCTCTGTTTTAGGGCCAGTTCTTTTAAATGCTTTTATAAACAATTTGGATGTAGGACTAGAAGGTGTTTTGAGCAAATTTGCTGATGACACTAAACTTGAAGTTGTTGACTGTTGAGGGTGGAAAGGCCTTGCAGAGAGATCTGGACAGATTGGAGAGCTGGGCGATCACCAACCGCATGAAGTTTTACAAGAGCAAGTGCCGGGTCCTGCACCGGGGACGGGGCAACCCTGGTTATATGTACAGACTGGGCGATGAGATGCTGGAGAGCAGCTCTGCAGAGACGGATCTAGGGGGGTCGTGGTTGACAGCAAGTTGAGTATGAGCCAGCAGTGTGCCCTGGCAGCCAGGAGGGCCAACCATACCCTGGGGTGCATCAAGCACAGCACTGCTAATCGGTTGAGGGAGGTGATTGTCCTGCACTGCTCTGCGCTGTGCAGCCTCACCTCGAGCACTGTGTGCAGTTCTGGGCACCACAGTACAAAAAGAACATTAAACTGTTGGAGAGTGTCCAGAGAAGAGCTACGAAGATGGTGAAGGGCCTTGAGGGGAAGACATATGAGGAGCAGCTGAGGGCACTGGGCCTGTTCAGCCTGGAAAGGAGCAGGCTGAGGGGAGACCTCATCGTGGTCTACAGCTTCCTCATGAAAGAATCATAGAAACACAAGGTTGGAAAGGACCCACAGGATCATCTAGTCCAACCATCCTTCTATTACCATTACTATCTATTACTAAAATAGCAGTAAGCACAAATGAAAGCTTAAGAACACTTTCTATTACTATAAAAATAAATAATTTGTAATACATGGTTAGTAATATTTAGCAAACAGTGTGCTACCACCATCACAACGGCCTATTACCCCTTCTAGCTTCAGAGGCATCCTTATACATCCAAAATAGAGAGGAGGATATCAGCTATATGGATCTCTCTCAGCAGTGGTTTCACAACAATTAGAAGGAAGAAACAGTTCCTGAGAAGCCACAACAAGCTCAAGTTAATTTCTGGACTTTGAATAATTACTCCTTAAGTTCTCTCTCTCTCCATACAGTAGAGCACGCTCCTGACTAACTTGTACAGTGCACTCTGAATAGGAGAGATTTGTTTGCCTAAGCTAAAGGAAGAAATAGAAAACCAAGAAAGCTACTTAACTTTTAACACTTAAATTAAATGTTAAGTTACAAAAGTTCACAGGCCGTGAGATAACATAAATAAATCCCTTCTCGAGCTAAAAGATCTCATTTTTTTTTTTCAGGAGCGGCCTCCCTGAATCTAAATAATCCTCTCACAGGCAGAACAGAGTGTCCGTTCTAACTCTTTATCAGATGTGGAAGAAGAGATCGAGATGACCAGTGCCTAAAAAAAAGAGGCACTCTCTTTTCAAGGCAGACTGATCGGCACAACAAATTTCATCTGTTCTCAAGCACAAGCAACTCTAAGATAAATGGGTTCAAGGATCTTCAACGTGAAGAGTGAATATCCAAGCGTATACTGGGAACACCTGACTTGGACCATGGACGCCTCACACAGATTTCTGAGGAGTTCGGACAGCTCCGAAATCATCTTTTACAGGAAGAGACCAGAGAATTTGACTCAGTGTAAAACTGGCACAGGCAGAAATCTCCCTAGTTACAGATGCTCAAGCGCATTAGTTAAAAAGAGATTAGAGTGTGACTAGAGGGAAGTCTCAAACTCTTGTTATATACTTAATTTTCTCTCCAAGGATGGAACAACTGCTATCACCGTGCATGACTGGCTGTAGAGGGAGAGAGCAAGTGAAAGACTTAGAAAAGCACCTTCCCTTCGTAGTCCTCCCGCTCCCAAAATGGTTCCCAAGGAAGACTACTGACAGACTAAGGTTAACTGCTTTGAAAGGGCTGTGTGGGTGGACCCATTGTCTTCAAGTTCAAGCTTTTTCCTGCAGAAACTGCCAACAGTTATGCCAAATATAACAATGGTTTTACAAGATGGATAAACGTCTTCCAGACTGAAAGGGAGAAGTCGTACTGTTGTTGTCTATGCACAGACAGCTAAGCAGTGAAGAGCAATGCTAAACAACCACGATATCCCAGAACACACAAATACTGCGTAACAGTGACAGAAAGTGCTAGAATTCAAAACAAAAATTACCTCCACCAAATCGGTTTTGTCGTAGTCTTCTCTATGGTTGTAAATACACTGATTAATGACGCCATATACTTTTTCCAGGTGATAAATGTCAAATCCCTTCGTTATCTCAGTGACAAAGCATAACAGTTTCTGAAGACAACAATGGAGCAAAACAACAACTTTAGAATAGTACAAGATCCTTTGAATATGCTCTATATGTTTTCGGAGGTTGAACAGTAACAATACAAGTGAGAGCCTACTTTTTCTTACGCTATTAAATAAAATGTGACACTTCAGAGAACAGATTAAATATCCCATGAGATTTCAGCAGGGAAAATGAGTTAATTTTTCATATTTCAGAGAAAGGAAAGGCTGAAATTTCGGACAATCTTTTACTACTAACCAATCTATCACATCAATGGTTGTAATTGCAAGTCGACTGCTCCCAAAGCAGCAGGGAATGACACGATCCTCTTTGTAGGACAGCTGCTGCCACAGCAAAGCCACTGTTGCATTTCATTAGAGAAGCATTGCAGCAGCGCGGGGCACTGTAAAAAGGCTGCAGATCTTGTAGATACAGCTGTGCCAGCTGGAAAAGGAAGCACCCTTAGGTGATTACCTTTACCCACGTGTGCCATGCCTACAACTCTGCTGGCAGAACAGATTGCTCAAACGCCCAGAGCAAAGGTGGATTAGTTTGCTCAATCCTACCTTTAAATTCAGGGGTGGGTAAATAGCAAAGCGACTGCTTGTAGCAATCACCTCTCTCTCACACAGTCATTTCTATTACCAAAGATGCAGAGATGATGATCTCTGGCACAGCAACAGTGACAAGCTAGTGGCAGCACCTTCTTCCACTGCCACAGCTGTCCATTACCTGTGTGAGCCTGCAAGCATGTAGCTTTAGGGAGCAGCCATACCAAATGGAAATACTACTGCCCCCTGGAAATAATGCTGCTTATCATCTTATCAGCAAACTCTGCCTCCCTCATGTATATATATATATATATATACACACACACAATATAAGAAATTCTAATACTGCACTTTCAAGGAATTTCAGAAAAGTAGTCACTTCTCCATGGCTAGCTAGTTTACGTCGACCTGCTAACTTTATGTTTAAAATCATCACTGCAAGAAATAAAGATCCTTTTCAGGTTCTTAATACATCAAAGCATGAAAAAAAATCCCCAAATAAAAGCCCTCAAACCCATCATAAGAATTATGAATCATTAAAATGATATCCATAATAGTACTAGCAGGTTGTCAGTGTGGTATTTTAAAATTCAGCAAGGCCTTTTGTCTTAAAAATTAGGCAAAGAATCTGTCCCCTAAACTACAGATGACCAGAAGCAAATGGTAGCCTACAGAAATCTCCATGAGGTGTGGAAACTAAACAGTCACAGTGCATTACAGGCTGAATTATTTCACTATCTGTATGTCCTTCCAATTAATTGTTTTAATTGGCATTGGTTAACAAGGGGCTTAATTTGCAATTTTACATGACGCAGGAATATGTCCTATTTGAGCATTAAAAAAAAGCTGAAATTAGACATACTTTGAGCTCATAGCGATCCACAATAACTATGTAGTCTGTCTCCGTAGGGACTTGTACAGTGTTCTCACCACTTATCTGTTGCTGGTCTTCTTCCCAAGAACGTTCAGGAGTCACCGCTTGAAATGCCCAGGAATCTGGAAGGACACAGATTTCTTCAGTCAGGTTTTCTGTTTATCTAGAATACAGTCTCAGTGAAGTATCCTGTACCTGCCAAACAGTCTCTTTCTACAAATACAGAGACAGAATTGTTATCGTCTTCACTGAGAAATACTCGGCTTCTCCCTTCTTTCCAGCTAAAGTCACTGCTCCATAAAAATTAGAAACTAAGACAAAAAAAAGCAAACAAAAATACCCACAAACAAACCAAAAGCACTAATGAAAAGCTTAATAGTGGAAAAAAATAGTCATGTTGCCAATTCAGGTTAGGGAACACATCTTAGAGTACAACATTAGGGCTTAAGTCTCCTATTCCACATGTTACTCTGGATCCACGCATCTTGAAGTGCAGCTTTTTCACCTAAGCTGCTCGTTATTGGAAAGCACCTCGTACAATAAAAGAATGTCAGTGACTGCTGGCTTTCAGTTAGGTACCATTAGAAAAAAACAGACTTCAGAATCAAAAAACCAGCACCTACAGAAACATGTGGGCTTGGCTTGCACAATGAGGAGCAACATCATTACGGAATAAACTGTGTGATGATTTTTGAGAGCTGTAACAGAAAAAATAGAGTGAAATTGAAGGTTAAAGCTAATAAATAGTGCAATCCTCCTCAGCAAGAATAAGGTGCTAAAGGATCCGTTGGACTTCTCCCTTACCATTTGAAGTTGGATTTTCATTAGTTATAGTTCCCCATCTTGGTGGGGAATATCCACAAAGCTTAGCACTTTCCTTTTCAGTGTTAAGTTTTACTTGACAGATGTCAGAAACATGTTTGTCCACAAACTCTTCTTCATCACTATCGTTTTGGTCATCTGTTGGTACTCTGTTCTCTGTATCGAATTGAGAACTCCTCCTTCTCTTTGCTGCAGCATGCGCACAGTTGTTCCTTCTGCGCTTTCTTTCTGACGCACCTACAAAGAGACAGCATAAAAAAGTAATCCAAAACATAACCAAAAGAATTCTTTCTTCAAAATCCATTATCTTCATCTTACTTGACTGACAAGGAAAACAAAGGAACTGAGCTACCACTGCCTACATAATGCTGAGAAAAGAGTTGAAAGTTAATGGGGTCAGTTTGCTATTAAGATTAAAAACAAGCAAACAAACCACACACACTGCTATGGAATTTCATTCACTAAACAGTCACTTTCAGGATTTTACATGCTGAGGATTCTTACTTTGGATGGGCAATATTAATACAACGTGAGGTTATTTGATAAAGTCACTGTCTTACTGCATGAACTAATACAGATGAAAATCATAAAAGCCTCTGGAAATAAGCTCTCCTTCGAGTCTGGTATCAAGCTGAAGACTTCAAAAGCTGAATACATGTTTGGAAGAGATTAATTAATGAGACAATTTTAAGGGAATATTCAAAGGAGAAAAAACGTGAAGACTTATACCTCGTATGCTTCCTGATTCAGTAAACCTTTTGTGAAAAAACAAACTTTGTGGTTTTGCCCAACATTCATAGTATTCATATAGTATTGCAAAAGGATATGGGTGGAGTCCATGGCAAAATTCCCACTCTCACTAGTTAGACTTCCCTCCTTCAACTGGAAATCACAGTATGAGGTAGCTAAGATTTTAGCATTTGGGGAAGGGAGGGGTGGAGTGGGGGTAAAAATACCATTTTGCATAATTAAAAACTAGTTAAGTATTCAGAAACTGCCATCCACAACATTTTTTACCTCAAGAATTAGCAATTTAGGGGCGACTAAATGGCAACTGGGCCGTCAAAGTTTTTTTTTTTTTTTTTTTTTTTTTAATATTGTAAACCAACTTTCTTTGAACTTTAATTCATAACTATATTGAGTGAATGACCTGGATTTCTCTCTCACATTTTGAAGTAAATTTGAAGACAAAATACCTCTGGCATAAAGAGCCAGGCATCAGAGACACCTGTTACGCCCCAAGAACAGAGAAGGTATGAATGACAAGAGCAGCTGAATAAAATGCAACTTACCATTAGAAATGGGTGTACTGGCATCTACAGGTGCCGCTGTCATCTCCTCATTTTCATTACTCTCTTCATCTGGTTTGTCGTCTTCAGTAGCAGGGTTCTGCTGTGGTGACTTGGAGTTGTCACATGGAGCACATGCTGGAGAGGTGCGACCTTGCAATAAAGAATAGATACCAAAGATCTTTGTTGTGCATTCTTAGTTACAAATGCAGAGACAAGTCTTAAAATCCTTAGCGTTAAAGCACGTACCTCTTTTCTCACGAGATTCTTTAATTTGTTCACAAAGTCGTCCAAACTCTGTATCCATTTTGTTCCTCACCATTGAATATGCAGTGTCTTGCAAAACATAGGCTCTGTGACAATCTGAAATTTTACAGACTTTAACTGAATGTTGTCTACCAACCAATGAAACTGTTTTGATCACAGAAAAAAATTGCTTTCTTCATAGGTTGGTTCTGAAAGGTTATCTCAGTGAATATTTTCAGCATAACAGCATAGAAGTTAATTAAAACAAAAGCACTAGTTCCTTGGGAACATTTATATCACAATTCCATGCCCAAGTAGCAAAATGATAAAATATTTACAATGTGGTAAGAGATGTTCTCTGTGGATGTCCAAAATCATCTAATCCATCCAAAGTCTATTGTCCGCACACAGCATTTATCCATCTATACGTTTGACAGATTTTTTAAACTAGGGCTAAAAAGCACATCCTCACTTGTAGATCTTTGATCCGGGTAGTACTCTAAGGCATTGTTACAGATTAGATCGATGTCCTTCAGATAGTCTCCTGCAGTGAGGTACTGGCGCGAGTCAATTTTAGTCAGAACTGTTGAAAGATCCATCAACTCTTTAATCCTTGTGGCATAGTCAGGTACCTGCAGATCAAATACAAGCATTCAGAGGTTTTCTTAACCTTGCACACTGTCTACCAAAATTATTCTGAAAACTTTAAATAAATGACTTCCTAAAAACCCTGAACATTTGCGATGCATCAGAAGATGCTGAAATTAACCAGTTTGCTTCTCAGAAATGGAAGGGCTCTTTCAACTGGCATTAGAGCTGCTAGGAGAGGACAACAAGAAGTAGGGAGGTCAGAAGCACGTGCATGGTACAGAAGAAACACTGAGGGTGGGAGATTCATTTCACTTTGCTTCAGAAAATCACAACAGTGAAAGCTGACTAAGCCATCCGACATTCTTTTTGCTGTCGACATTGAGGAAAAGGTGCATGAATTGCACCTGTGAAGTACCTATTGCAGGCATCTACTTTAGAATGAGATAACTGGGCCCAGAGGTGCTGATTTCTTCCCTCAGACCATAAGAGGAGCCTAATGACTAGTTCATTAGTCATTTAGTAATGACTAAAAATCACAAATACAAAAATAAAGATGAGGAGGAGGAGGAGGTGGCAAAAAAATCACAAATACAAAAAAATAAAAGATGATGAGGAGGAGGAGGTGGCAAAGAAAATCAGAAATAAAAAAAAAAAAAAAGAGCATGAGGAGGAGGTGTCCAAAAAAATCAGAAATACCAAAAAAAAAAAGAGCATGAGGAGGAGGAGGTGGCCAAAAAAATCACAAATACAAAAAAAAGAGGAGGAGGAGAAGGAGGTGGCCAAAAAATCAAAAATACAAAAAAAAAAAAAAGAGGAGGAGGAGGATGAGGAGGAGGATCTGGCCAAAAAAATCACAAATACAAAAAAATAAAAAGAGGTTGAGGAGGAAGATGTGGTCAAAAAAATCGCAAATCCAAAAAAAAAAAAGAGCATCTAGAGGAAGAGGTTGTGGCCAAAAAGTCACTAATACAAAAAAAAAAAAAGAGGATGAGGAGAAGGCGGTGTCCAAAAAAATCACTAATACAAAAATAAAAGAGGATGAGGAGGAGGAGATTATATAAAAAAATCACAATTACCAAAAAAAAAAAAGAGGAGGAGGAGGAGGACGTTGCCAAAAAAATCACCAATACAAAAAAAAAAAAAGAGGAGGAGGAGGAGGAGGTGGTTAAAAAAAATAACAAATACAAAAAAAAAAAAAAAGAGCTTGAGGAGGAGGAGATGGCCAAAAAAATCACAAATACAAAAATAAAAGAGGAGGAGGAGGAGGAGGTGGCCACAAATATCACAAAAAAAAAAAAAAAATGAGGTTGAGGAGGAAGAGGTGGCCAAAATAATCTCAAATAAAAAACAAAAGAGGAAGAGGAGAAGGAGGTGTCCAAAAAAATCACAAATACAAAAAAAATAAAGAACATGAGGACGAGGAGGTGGCCAAAAAAATCACAAATACAAAAAAAAAAAAGAGGAGGAGGAGGAGGAGGTGGCCAAAAAAATCACAAATACAAAAAAAAGAGGAGGAGGAGAAGGAGGTGGCCAAAAAATCAAAAATACAAAAAAAAAAAGAGCATGTGGAGGAGGAAGTGGCCAGAAAATCACAAATACCAAAAAAAAAGAGGAGGAGGAGGAGGAGGTGGCCAAAAAAATCACAAATACAAATAAAAAAAAAGAGTAGGAGGAGGTCATGGCCACAAAAATCACAAATACAAAATGAAAAGAGGAGGAGGAGGAGGAGGTTGCATAAAAAAATCACAAATACAAAAATAAAGAGACTAGTTCAGATGAGGACATACGTATCTGTCTAGATTTTTCACAGCTCAAGAACCTAGGAGAAAAGGGGAAGAAAAGCCAATGGATGCCCACATGAAGAGGCCTTTGCTGATACGGAGGTATAGTCAAGTTACACCAGTCTTTGAAATACATGCCCCTAGTTTAGGCTTATCTAATCAATTAAGGAGAAAAAGGGATCTAAGCAGCCAATTGGAGGAAAAAGAAAACACACTGCACTTATGGTTGATTCCTATTGAGGAGTTCCAGATGAAACAGAGAACAGGATCTCAACACTTATTTTTACAAACTGCTGCTCCTATTCCTGTTCCCACAGGAACTGACAGTCCAATGTCAGTTGGACTGAGGCTTTAGTCCAACTATCAATGAGGCTTTAGACTTCATTAAAGTAGTCCTGTAAGTACTGTTTGTAATTATAAGGAAAGATCTCTTTGCTTTTCAGTGCTGTGACATGCCTACATATCAAAGCCTTTTCACGAGCAAACTGTGTTGGCATTTGGACTGGCTTTTTAGAATGAAACCAGGGCTTTCAGCGAATAATCCGATAAGAGACATCTGAGAGTCAGCAGAAGTAAAAGCACTGCCTCTGCTTCTTGCAAAATCCTAATAGTGCAGCCCTAAAAACAAAGTTGAACCTTCCCCAAAACGCTGAGAAATATGAACACTGAGAAGTTACAGACACACACAGATCGGCACTAGTTTACCTTCTGTGGGTCAACGGGCTTTGCAAATTCCCTGAAACGTCTGTCAGTGGCAAGTCTGTGAGTAACGTCCCTCAAGAAAATTCTAAGTTCACACAAGGTATCCTCCTCTTCCTCCTCCAGCATCCCTACTTCTTCCTCTTGTGGCTTCTGAGGCTCAGCTGGTGGTGCTACAAGCAGGACTTCCAATGTCCGATCAACTTCAATTAATCAGGAAAAATTAGCCAATTTACAGTACTCAAATACAAGCATATGACAAAATTACTGACAGAAAATGACCACCAACGCAAATCCCAAAGAGCTAGTAACTTCGATAGGAAAGTTTTAGATGTACTTCTTATATCCTCCTCACCTGTTTTCTTTACAGGAGGCTTAGCCACTTGATTTAGAATTAGGTCCTCAAAAAAAGCTGCTCTCTCTGCCCTACCAGGCAACTCAATATTGCACACTTCTCCAAATTCCTTATTAAATAATTTTTGGATCTAAAGCAGAAGGAGGAAAGACATTTCAGATTTAAGGCCACAAAAACTCATCTTCTATTCCAAAAAGACGAGTACCTTTTAAAATGAATAATAACCTGAAGAACACAAACTGAAAAAAGTTATCTTCCTGGCCTTAAAAGGCTACATTTTCACAGGCTGGCATGGCAAATTCAAATATCACCTTTAAGAATCACCTGTAGAATTAAAGCTCGGTGAAGGGATTGTACGCTACACTGATAAAGTAATGGCTTTCACCACATCCAACATCGCTTCCTTTGTATTTACTTGCCTTGCTGCATCCTTTACTTAGAACCTTTATGGCTATAGAGGGAAGAGAAAGGCTTCAGCAGACAAGTGAGGGCTTTTTGCTGAGTTTTTATTTCTCTACCAAAAGGTGTCTGAAGTAGCTAGTACCTCTACGTCTTCCTCCATTTTCCATTTCTAGTATTAAAAGGTAGGTAAGGAATTTCACTACTTATTTTAGAAGGAATTTAGAACCTGTACAAAAACTTCTGTGGGAACTCAAGCACTTTCAAAGCAGTTGATAATAAACACATCTAGGTAAGACCCGTTCTCTTCCCCCAATAACTGAGACAAACAAAATAATCGGAATGAGAACAGCGTGTTCCTGTTTTGGGCACCTTCCCTTAATGTAAACTCTCAGAAGTCAATGAAGTTCTGCATGTACTTTTACTACAGTTTATTTAGGAATACAACTAGAATTCCATTCCAAAGTTACTTTAGCAGAAATTGGAACTCAGCTTTCCAGCTTGGAAAGCTTTGGCCTATATGAAGAAAGAAACTGTTTTTTTTTTTTTTTTTTTTTTTTTTTTTTTTTTAATCAAAGTGTTTCAATTCTCTACTAAATTGCATTATTAGCAGTTTACCCAACATAGCATGGAATGGCAGACTGTCAGAAGAAATCTCTTCAGTAAAAACATCCTCTTGTCATTTCAAGCACTGCATATTCTTGACTGAACCACTTTGTAGCCACCGGAATTATTGTATTAATTTATTATTTGCATGCGTGAGAAGGGGGTGAAAGTCACTTGCTTGACTCAGAAAAAACCTTAAGCAGATGCTTTCACAGTATTCTTTTTCTCTAAGCAAATTTTAAGTGATTTGTTGGGGTGCCTGAGTAATAACAGTAGGCATTTAAGAAAGCACAGCATTTTGATGCTGAAAGCATTCATAAATTACAAGACACTGAAGAAACAGTAAGAAAAGTATTGACAAATACCTCTTCTGGGAGATCTGAGTGACATACATCAGACGTAGCAAGCAGCAAAACTGGTGAAAATGCTGGAATGTTACGTAGTAGAGTTAGAAAAGTAAGTTTCAAGGCGAGTCCAACATTGTCCCACCATAAATGGATATCTGGGACATAAATTATGCTTGGTGCTGTGAGGAATGTTTTAACAATTCCAATTCGTGTCCATAAATTCGTGTCCATAAATTCGTGTGCATAAAGAATAATTCTGTTTGAATCCTGTCTGCCTCTGGGCCCTGCACTGGCAATTTAGTTCTTGAACCACAGATGCAGTGTGCCCCAGTCTCCCCCTCATTCTAGTCAATTTATCACGTCTTCAGAAAACACTCCTTAAATTTATGAACCTGTTTGCTTTTGTTATTCCGGACTTCTATTTCTAACAGTTACAGCCTTTTTTCCTGTCTTCTTCGAGATTAACTTAACACTGCTATAGATGTGTCTGTGAATGGCTGGGGAAGAATGTTTTAATTACTCGTGAAGCGTCAAATAAGAAAGCTGTTTGTGTTTGATGTCTGGGAGTTTTAGAACAACTGATAACAACTAGTGACTGTTATGAGATACTATGTGGATCCTTGGTATCTGGCCAGGGGGGCCAAGAGATTAAGAGGAAGAAAAAAGAAGCTGAAGGACGGTTGGGAGACAAGACCTGTGGAGAGTGTACAGAGAGTGTTCCATAAACTTGGAATAGTGCCGAGTAAGTACAAAGGGTGAGAGGAAGACTACGAGCCTTCAGCATGAAAGACCCCTAGAGACCCCCAGAGGAGACTGATGCGCATGCTCCAGTAGGAGGGACTGGACCCCGGAAGCTAATTATAATAATCTATTTTTTTAGAAGTAGTAATGAATATGTATTAGTCTAGGTGCATAAAAATCAGCTGCTTGATGTAACTGGTGTGCGTCCTGGTGGAGCGGAGACTCCCGGTGCACCCAGCGCTGTTTGCTTACCTCTATTCCTTTATATTCTTTTAATAAATCCTATTTTTTATTTAATCCTAATTTGAATCCTGAGCCATTTATAACAGTGCTGTCTTCACAGGATCACAGAATCACAGAATTTCTAGGTTGGAAGAGACCTCAAGATCATCGAGTCCAACCTCTAACCTAACACTAACAGTCCCCACTAAACCATATCCCTAAGCTCTACATCTAAACGTATTTTGAAGACTTCCAGGGATGGTGACTCCACCACCTCCCTGGGCAGCCCGTTCCAGTGCCTAACAACCCTTTCAGTAAAGAAATTCTTCCTAACATCCAACCTAAAACTCCCCTGGCGTAACTTTAGCCCATTCCCCCTTGTCCTGTCACCAGGCACATGGGAGAACAGGCCAACCCCCACCTCGCTACAGCCTCCTTTAATGTACTTATACAGAGCAATAAGGTCACCCCTGAGCCTCCTCTTCTCTAGGCTGAACAAGCCCAGCTCCTTCAGCCGCTCCTCATAGGACTTGCTCTCCAGGCCCCTCACCAGCTTTGTCGCCCTTCTTTGGACCCGCTCAAGCACCTCGATGTCCTTCTTGTAGCGAGGGGCCCAAAACTGAACACAGTACTCGAGGTGCGGCCTCACCAGAGCCGAGTACAGGGGGACGATCACCTCCCTAGCCCTGCTGGTCACAGTGTTTCTGATACAAGCCAGGATGCCGTTGGCCTTCTTGGCCACCTGAGCACACTGCTGGCTCATATTCAGCCGACTGTCCACCATCACTCCCAGGTCCTTCTCTGCCTGGCAGCTCTCCAACCATTCCTCTCCCAGCCTGTAGTTCTGCTTGGGGTTATTGCGCCCCAGGTGCAGGACCCGGCACTTGGCCTTGTTGAACTTCATACAGTTGACCTCAGCCCATCGGTGCAGCCTATCCAGATCCTCCTGCAGAGCCTTCCTACCCTCGAGCAGATCGACACACGCACCTAGCTTGGTGTCATCTGCAAACTTACTGAGGGTGCACTCAATGCCGTCATCCAGATCATTGATGAAGATGTTAAAGAGGACCAGCCCCAGCACCGAGCCCTGGGGGACGCCACTAGTGACTGGCCTCCAACTGGACTTGGCTCCATTTACCACAACTCTTTGGGCCCGGCTATCCAGCCAGTTTCTAACCCAACGAAGCGTGCGCCAGTCCAAGCCAAGAGCAGCCAGTTTCTTGAGGAGAATGCTGTGGGAGACGGTGTCAAAAGCCTTGCTGAAGTCAAGGTAGACCACATCCACAGCCTTTCCCTCGTCCACCCAGCGCGTCACTTTGTCGTAGAAGGAGATCAGGTTCGTCAAGCAGGACCTGCCTTCCATAAACCCATTCTGGCTGGGCCTGATCGCCTTCTTGCCCTTCAAGTGCCGCATGATGACTCCCAAGAGGATCTGCTCCATGAGCTTCCCTGGTACTGAGGTCAAACTGACCGGCCTGTAGTTCCCCGGGTCTGCCCTTCTGAGCATTTTGGATCAGCTAGTGAAAAGGAAAGCTTGGGTAAGAAAACTAAAACACGTAGAATAACCTGTTAATACATAGCTACATAGCCACCTGACTGCCCCATGAAATGAAACTATGTGAACAGAGTGGCAAGCATCCTTTCACATAAGGAATTTCTCTGTGCACCTTTTCAGATTACCAGTATTCGAAGAACTCTAGTCAGAAGATGGGAAGAATATATTCAGGCAGTGGCTAGACACCGTAGCTATATGGCCACAGCCACAATCTTCGCATAACAAAGAAAGGAAATGTCCCTCTTATGGGACACATCAGTATTCAGTCGTGTAACATGTCTGTCCTTACTTGTATGGCTCTCAAATGTTTCCACTAAAGGTAAAAATATTTTAAGGTAGTGATGCCAAACAATAAAATGGATTTCCTGCCTAAAAGTAAAAACACCAGATCTGTTTATTTTTTCTAGTTAAAACCACATCAGCGTGCAAATGAAGTGTTTAGTGAATGTTAATGCTTTTATTGCACATACTGCAACGGCACAAGTTGTGTATGTCCGTGTGAAAACAAAATAAACAGAAGCCCCAAACCTTTGTTGCCTTACTAATATAATTTAGAAGAAGGCTACAAAAAGTAGCCGATGTGCAGTCTGATACAGAGCCATCTACTGGGAGCACACAGTCTTAGGAGGCAATGAGAACTACTTTCTGGATCCCAGGGAGATGAGCAGCATTTCTTTCCACAAAGAGATGTTTATTAGCAACACCGCCCAGCTTCCTGAGCTGCTAGCAACATTGTCACTGTAAAATTGGGCATGGAAAATGTGGACATGTAAAACATCCAGATTGTTTGTGGTCTAAAAGAAAAGGGGATTTTCAGACAGAAGTAAACATCCCAGCACATTAAAACAAGGCCACCTCCATTACCAATGAATTTTGCTCACCTTACTTGCAACTCGATTGATCCTTTACATACAGTCAGTGAATCCGATGAGAATAAAAAGAAAAAAGGTACCTGTCCGCAGATTTCTTCTGGCGGTGCAACGTTTGTAAGCAGAACAGAAAGGTCCAGGGTGTGAACGGGAAACTTCTCCAAAGTGTGCAACACCGCGGGTGCCACGTAAGAAACCTGGCCGTACCCTTCTTTTCCTACTATTAGCAGACGGGGCCGGCGTGATGTTGGTTCGCAGAAAGCACTCCTAGAACAAGAGTTAAGAAAACAAGTTTATAAATGAGGTGCTGAATAGACACACACAGATGTTCCAAGTAATTTTCCTATAGACTTTCTTTTCCATCCCCAAATAATCCAAATGGTAGCGGTACATTAAATACATGTAAGATTTCCAGTTAAGTTATTCAGTCATTCCAATTGTTTCATCTTCTTCCCTTGTGTTTCCTATTCTTTACTAAACCAAGACTGCAAATTAATATCCCTGCAATCTTGCTTTACTACTAGGAAATAAATTTGTGAGGAGCATTTGTTTCCCCACTACAATCAGGCTGTACCTTTGCTGGCTTAAATCAAAGATGCTAGAGACTTAGCCTTGCTGTAGAGGACAGAAAATCTTCTGGACAGCACAGCAATAAAGTGAGAAAAATAACCGATCCAGCTGTGACAACATGATCTAACTTTCCAACTGTGGGCTTGCATGACTTCCATACTAAAATACCACAAGATTAACACAACTTGGTGGCTTAACAAATAAAGACACCATTCAAATTTTTCTCAGGGTGTTTTAACAAGCCATTTCTCAGTTTTCTTTCTGCTACATAATTCACCACTGGTTTAAGAATCCTGGAAAACAGAAGGGCAAAAGGTGGCAACACAAACCCATAAAGTTGGGGTATTTTTAGCTAAAAGGACAGACAGGACATTTATGTGGTCTTGAGTCTTTCAAAGAATGCCATGGATTAAGTCAACGTGTTCTGGTAGTCTACGGATCACTTTGGCTTAGGAAGAGAAGCTTGGGCTTTTCAGTTTGGTCATTCAGAGCAACTTCATTACAACTTTAGTCCCTTCACCCTTTCTTCTTGTGAATACCAAGCACCCCTTCAACACACAAACTTGATGTTACCCCTTCGTCTACCACCCCTCGCACTTTTAACAGCTGGAACTGTTTACAAAGACTCAGCAGTCCTGAGAATTTAAACATGACAGGGATCTATCTTTCTTTACCTGCTGAAACAGAGGCGTTTTTTCTCTGGTCCGTCAGGCATTCCATCTTTTAATTCATCTCCAGAAACCAAGGATGCATCGTCATCACTGTCGAACATATCATCTTGTAAAATAGGATTTAAATGGTCTGAAAGACAAAAGAGGTTTGTTAACTTTCCTGAATAGCCTTTGTCTCGTTCTTTTACATTAATACAGCTACTAAATCAGTGCCAAAACCCTTTCTTCATTTGAGAGCACACACTGAAAGCTATTTCCTAGAGTTCATCCCACCACAGATCTAAGGAGATGGCACAAGGCCCTACAAAACTGTACGAAGTCCCACTGATGTGTACGTATAAGGTATGCTACTCTTGGTGATTTTTTTCTCCCCCTTAGAATAAAGGAGATTACGAACAATTTCTGCAGTTGCTAAATAGCTAAAAAAAAAAAAAAAAAAAAAAAAAAAAAAAAAAAAAAGACCGTTTCTTTCTGGAGGAGGTTCCCACAATGAAAGCACGGGGATTAAGGATGTGATGGCCACAGAATTCCATTCATCTAGTAAATATCAGTGCTAATTGATCTCACGTGCACATGTATAGTACGATCCACAAACATTTAAATTAGGAGACTGGTTAAAAATGATGATAGCTAAAACAGTATTTAGCTTAGACCAGTTATACTTGTATCCTGGTCCTGACATTCTTCAGAAAGGAATTAGAAACATTGACCTAGAAATGCTTCCCCTCCAAATATCTGAGTTTTGATTTTTTAAAGAAAAATAGGTGCCTTATACTTCAAACCTCAAGTCAACCTCTACAAATGCTAATTATCTTAGCTGCCGTCAGAAGCAGGATGCTTCAGTAGAGAACGCATCGTCCTTTACTGTGTATTGAGTCATTCAGAGCTTCCATTTGGCATTTCAGTTTCGAATCCAGATTAAAACCTATGCGTTATCTTCCAGACATGCCCAAAAGAAAGACATGCACATGCAAATAATAAAATTCTACCATCATTATGTCTGAAAGGTTTAAGTTGATTGCACAGACCACAAGTTTTTCTTTTAGCAGAATTATAAAGAAGTGGATGCTGTGGTTATACCTTGCTGTCGGTCCTCCTTTAGTGCAAGCTGTGCATGCGGGAAGATCTTCTGCACAACTTGTAAAATATTCGCTCCTGATCTTTTAAAAAGTGGCTTGAAAATGGGTGATAGTGCTTGTCCGGGTGAAGCCACGATCCTGTTTGATGCCGGAACAACCTTCTTCATAGCCATGAAAAAGTCCTTTGCTTTTATTTTAATAGAATTAACGTCTAGTAGCAACTTCTCCCTACTTGCATAAATCTGAGGATAGCATCAGCGTAGAGAGCACAGCGCAGCTTCAGTACATAAAGATTTGATATCTGCACCACAGTATCCTAACAAACAAAAATCAAACGTTACATCAGTCAAGGCCCAGGTTTACAACATGCAACATTTAAAGAATTTGTAATGCCAAAACCAAACAGGTTAACAGGGAATTCAAAGTGCTACTGCTCTGCAATGAAGTTTCATGTTGCGCACTGTCTGATATCCTGCACTTATGCAGCTGAAGCAGACTCCTCATCAAAAACTATACTCTTGAGGAAGATGCCCCAGAACCACTTAACGTTCTCAGACAACAAGAGGAACGACAACAAAGAGTAAATAGATGAAAGCATCTAACACTGATTGCAATGAAGGCGTGCCAGCTGCCTCGTTGACTAGTTGTGCAGCAAGGCACAAGAGCTTGGGTACTGCCTGGTACAAGCTAAGGTGCTAAGGTTCTTTACAACTTGCTCACAAGCAAGAATCCATTTTGGTTTCAGTCTTACCAATGCATTTCTCAGCTAGTTCATCAAGCAACATGTCCTTGGGTACTGCCTGGTACAAGCTAAGGTGCTAAGGTTCTTTACAACTTGCTCACAAGCAAGAATCCATTTTGGTTTCAGTCTTACCAATGCATTTCTCAGCTAGTTCATCAAGCAACATGTCCAGTGGCTTAGGGGTCCAGTCACGAGTATGAATCTTGAAAATTTCTTTTCTAGCCTGGAAGTAAATCATTGCATTTTAGCTTGTCCCAAGTTTTCCTTAAAAATACTAACAAAAAACAAACAAACCAAAAAGCAAACAAACAAACAAACAAACAAACAAACAAAAAACAGTCCTCCCTCAAAACCCCTCATCTATTAATACGCTTTTCTTACTTGCTCAACTTTCAAGTATTTTACAGTTATTTAATATACACTCTGCATTTTCAACCAGGAAATTGAATATTTCTTATTTGTTATACTGAACTTTTTCTAGGAACCTACAATGAAAGAAAAGGCATTTATAGCTTCAATAACAAGTTTCCAAACTACGAGACCTAATGACCCAGAGGAAAATACTGTAATGAAAAATTTATCCAGAAACATTTCTTTGTTGTCCAAAAAACTTCTCTAAAACTTAGCAAGCTTTCATTGTGACAGTCTCATTACTTCATCACATTTGCTTTTCAGGCAGTAAATTCACAGAAAGCACTTCTGGCACAATGCTTCAAATTGCTACAATTACTATAAAGAAGAAAATAATTATGACTCAAACTACTACCACCGATCCAGGGCACAATCAAATGCAAACACGTCCCCTATTCATTCATAAGTGAAGGATTGAGACCAAAAACACAACTTCATGATGAAAACGCCCAAGTGGACTAAATAATTAAGCAAACAGGTACAACTTTGGGAATGAAAGGTTTGATTATAGAACTAACTACTTGCTGGTATCATCCTGACCATATATATCCAGTACCAGATTTGCCCTCCATGGAAAAACGCAGTGTCTCCACATATCACTCTTTTGTTCAAGTTGTCAATTATTTTTTTCCTATAAAGTTGGACTTTGCCGTGGTAGCACTAACGTTCAATTTAAGTTCTCACCTCTTTATTTGGCAAGTTGAAGAGGAACTCTCTGCCAAAGCGTCCTGGTCTTCGTAAAGCAGGATCTATAGAATCCAGTCTGTTGGTAGCTCCGATTACCACGATCTCCCCTCTGTTATCTATGCCATCCATAAGCGTCAGAAGAGTTGAAACAATGGAACTAATAGAAAAATATAGTTTTTATTTACTGGTTCAGTAAATTTTGTTACATTCAACATGACTTTCTTGATGCCGGAACAACCTTCTTCCTAGTGGTCATTCAAAAGTGGGAAAAAAAATAGTCTACCAAGTTGTTTTTTTTTTTTGGTTTGATAATAAATCTGCAGACTGGTAAGTCATCAAGCACTTCAAGACTGTTTGAAATAATCTCTACATTAATAGAAAAGGAGTACTGCACACTTCTGCTCAGGAAGAAAATCACGGAAAATGTAAATTTTGATTTTAGATGTTGAATTTGTTGCAGTGAGATCTTCCTCTTCGCATGATTCTATTTGGATTTAAACCATAGTATCTATGGAGAGACCAAGAGTAGGACAAGAACAGCACAGAGTTCAGCATGAAGCCAATCAGGAGCTCAAGTTTGCATTCTTTGTATTCAAGTTGATCCTTCTCTTGCTGGAAGGACCTGCTTTTTGACTCTCCTTCTCTTCACTAGGAGCATGTTCCCTCTTGCTTTGGTAATGCTCTTTCTTAGGGTTTTTCGTCTCGTCCTTTGTAGTCATTCAAAACTGGGAAAAAAATAGTCTACCAAGTTGGTGTTAAGTCACCAAGCACTTCAAGACTGTTTGAAATAATCTCTACATTAATAGAAAAGGAATTCCTCAAACACACTGTGTCTGCTTACCTTTAATACACTCGTTGGATGAGACGGAGCTGTATTTCTTGCTTTCGCCTGCACTGGAAGGCTTCCCTTCCTTGTAAGGTTGTTTACTGCTCTCACTTCTGCATTGCTCACATGAAGAGCCATCTGGAGGATGGGATTCTTCCTTCTTCTCCCGCGTTATCTTCTGGAAACGAGGATCTAAGTGTTCCAAGGAGCCATTCACTTTCCTGGTGTTTCTCTTTTTTCTTCTTTTTCTTCTCCTTTTTCTTCTTTTTTTACGCTTGCGATTGGCATTGTCAAAGTGGAGCGCACAGAAACACAAATCGTGAAGTCTGAAAGAAACATGCAAGTTTAAAAGAGAAAAAAAGATGTGGCACTTGTTGCCTATATGAAACTTTATTTATTTTACCACAGGTGATGATTTGCAGCATGTCAGCTATTTTGTGGTGCTTTGTGCACATGCAACTTACTTTAGATGTAGCAAACTTAAGCCCTCAGATTGAAGGACCATAGGTCCTGGTTTGTACACAGATCATTAACAATGGCTAGCTCTGGAATACGTGCAAGCAGAAAAAAACTTTTAACCTAATCCAGAATGGTGTACGGATGTGTTTCCAACTATGTGGTCCAAAGCTAGTGCTCTGACACAATTCAGCAATAGCTTTCCTATCTTCACTGATCAACCTAACAACATGATCCCCAGCCAGCTGATGCTATCTAAGTAACTTAGAAACTACCAGAAAAAAAAAAAAAAAAAAAAAAAAAAGAAGAAAAAAAGAGAAGAAAAAAAAAGGAGAAAAAAAAAAAAAAAAGGAATACATGAGAAGCACCCAGAAAAGAATTAGGATAAAAAATGCGGAGTATGCTGGAATCCTTGCTTACTTGGAATCCTTCTCTCCATGTTTATCCTTAGACTTCTTTTTCTTCTAGAACTTGTGATATTTTTGCATTTTTTTCACCACCTAAAAGCTCCTTTTCTATCTTTCTGTCTTTCCTTTCTATTTCACTTTCACTACCTCCTGCACGGATATATTTTCTTTTTCTGTTTCCTTCTGTTTCATTTTTCTGGCGACAGTTCTCCAAATGAGCTGACACAGGTGGAAGCGCATGTCTTTCACGAGAATGTCTTCCAGAATGTTGCTGAGATACCGAGCAACGATGCAAGTCTGCTCGGGGTGTGCTAAAGTGACGTACATCTTCATCTCTCAAGAGGGAACCGTGAGGCCATCCACTTTTGTAATGATAATGCTTATGTGACCTGCCGTAGTAAGTTGCAGTCCATTTGTCAAAGGCTGCATCGCCGTGAGAGAACTTTCTCTCCCTACTGTCTCCTGTCGCATGAGGTGAATAGTAATCATTGGAATAGCTACATCTTTCCCATCTCCATGCTTCATCTCGATAGTATCTTTCTCTGCTCCAACTTCTTTCCCCTTTGGATCGGTAATATCTATTGCTACCTTGTTCTGATCTTCCTCGGCTGCCAGATCTGTACTTTGAATATTTGACTGCTCTTCTGCCATTCTCAGGGCTGTTTCTTTCACCAGGGAAAGATCTGTACCTGCTTCGCTCCCAGTGCTCCTGCTTGTGACGCTTTTGCTCAACAACTTCCACGCTCTGAGAACACTTCTTCTTGCTGGAAGGACCTGCTTTTTGACTCTCCTTCTCTTCACTAGGAGCATGTTCCCTCTTGCTTTGGTAATGCTCTTTCTCAGTGTTTTTAGTCTTGTCCTTTCTACTTTGGCATCTCTCTGCAATAGCTGAGGAGGAAAGCTTTTTAGAGCTACATTCAATGTCAGACTTGAGAGAGGAAGTTTACCGCAATTTCTCACCAGGCTCAGAAGTCTCTTGGCCATACAAAACATTTTCTTTTGAAATGAGGTCACGTTCTTTTGATCTTCTTGGTTTTTCCTTGTCTCCACCGTCATCACATTGGTACTTTGTGAGGTATTCATCATTCCCAGTAGATTTCAGAGGGTCCGCAACACTGCACAAAATAAAATCACATTTCTCACTTCTGCTGAAGGACGTGAAGATTAAGAGTAAAACCTTCCAAAGGCAAACAAAAAAAACCCTCCGGACTACAGGAACGCTCTCAAAGATATGCCATTTAGAAACCTCTCCTGTGATTAGGACACCTTCTCCAGCTCCCAGAGAATGTGTTTTTTCCCCTTTTGCTTCTGAAGCCATTGCATTATAAAAGCAAACGTATCCGTCTGGGGTCATATTTTGAATGCCTCTCTGATTCCAGGGAGGGATATGTTTCGGGTTGCTCAGAAAGAGCGAACACAGAGGGTCCAGTGAAATGTGGGGCTGCCTGAAGGCTTCCCTGGGGCGTTCAGTTGTACCCAAAGCCTTCCTTTGGGGGCACTTTTGGT
Organism: Anas acuta; assembly: GCF_963932015.1. NCBI lineage: Eukaryota > Metazoa > Chordata > Aves > Anseriformes > Anatidae > Anas > Anas acuta. The sequence continues at coordinate 370,586 of NC_089004.1, read as the reverse complement.
TGGGCGAAAGGGGCTTTGAACGGATTTCCTCAGGCCATATTTTCAATTCCTCTCCCATGCCGGGTAGGGCTATGTTTCTGGCTGCTCAGGAAGAGCTAACACAGAGGGTCCAGCGCATGTGGGATTCCATGAAGGCTCCCCTGGGGAGTTCAGTTGTCCCCAAAGCCTTTCTTTGGGGCACTTTTGGATGGGCAAAAGAGGCTTTGTACGCTTTTTCTTGAGCCCTCTTTGGAATTCCTCTCCCATGCAGGGTAGGTCTATGTTTCAGGTTGCTCAGAAAGAGCGAACACAGAGGGTCCAGTTGCATGTGGGGCTGCGTGAAGCCTCCCCTGGGGAGTCCAGTTGTACCCAAAGCCTTCATTTGGGGGCATTTATGGATTGGCGAAAGGAGCTTTGAATGGATTTTCTTGGGCCCTCATTGGAATTCCCCTCCCATGCCAGGTAGAGCTATATTTCGGGTTGCTCAGAAAGAGCGAAGACAGAGGGTCCAGTGGCATGTGGGGCTGCGTGAAGGCTCCACTGGAGAGTTCACTTGTACCCAAAGCCTTCCTTTGGGGGCACTTTTGGATGGGCGAAAGGGGCTTTGAACACTTTTTCTGGGGCCCTATTTTGAATGCCTCTACGATTCCAGGAAGGGTTATGATTCGGATTGCTCAGAAAGAGCGAACACAGATGGTCCAGTTGCATGTGGGGCTGCGTGAAGGCTCCCCTGGAGACTTCAGCTGCACCCAAAGCCTTTCTAAGGGGGCACTTTTGGATGGGCAAAAGGGACTTTGTACGAGTTTTCTAGGGACCTCTTTTGAATTCCTCTCCCATGCCGGGTAGGGCTATATTTTGCGTTGCTCAGAAAGAGCGAAGACAGAGGGTCCAGTTCTATGTGGGGCTGCATGAAGGCTCCCCTGGGGAGTTCACTTGTACCCAAAGCCTTCCTTTGGGGGCACTTTTGGATGGGCGAAAGGGTCTTGTAACGCGTTTTCTGGGGCCCGAGTTTTCAGTACTCTCTGATGCCGGCCAGGGATGTATTTAGGGTTGTTGGGAAAGAGCGAAGAGAGAGGGTCCAGTTGCATGTGGAATTTCAAAAAGGCTCCCCTGTGAAGTTCACTTGTACCCAAAGCCTTCCTTTGGGGGCACTTTTGGATGGTCCAAAGGGACTCGCAATGCCTTTTCTGGGCCCGATTTTTCAGTCTTTACCCATGCCGGCTAGGAATATGTTTAGGCTTGCGGTGAAGGAGTGAACCCGAAGGGTCCAGTTGCATGTGGGGCTGCGTAAAGGCTCCCCTGGGGAGTTCACTTGTACCCAAAGCCTTCCTTTGGGGGCACTTTTGGATGGGTGAAAGGGTCTTTTAACGCATTTTCTTTGGCACGATTTTTCAGTCATCTCCGATGCTGGATAGGGATATATTAAGTGTTGCTCGGAAACAGCGAACACGGAGGGTCCAGTTGCATGTAGGGCTGCAAAAAGGCTCCCCTGGGGAGTTCACTTGTACCCAAAGCCTTCCTTTGGGGGCACTTTTGGATGGGCGAAAGGGTCTTGTAACGCGTTTTCTGGGGCCCGATTTTTCAGTCGTCTGCCATGCGGGAAAGGGTTATATTTAGGGTTACTGTGAAAGCGCGACTACGGAGGGTCCAGTTGCTTGTGGGGCTGCATAAAGGCTCCCCTGGGGAGTTCAGTTGTACCCAAAGCCTTCCTTTGGGGGCACTTTTGGATGGGCGAAAGGGGCTTGTAAAGCATTTTCTGGGTCCCGAGTTTTCAGTCGTTTCCAAAGCCGGCTAGGGATATATTTAGGCTAACTCGAAAACAGCGAACACGGAGGGTCCAGTTGCATGTGGGGCTGCGTAAAGGCTCCCCTGGGGAGTTCAGATGAACCCAAAGCCTTCCTTTGGGGGCACTTTTGGATGGTCCAAAGGGACTCGCAATGCGTTTTTTGAGGCCCGTTTTTCAGTCTTCTCCCATTGCGGCTAGGGCTATATTTATGCTTGCGGTGAAAGAGCGAATAAGGAGGGTCCAGTTGCATGTGGGGCTGCGTAAAGGCTCCCTTGGGGAGTTCACTTGTACCAAAAGCCTTCCTTTGGGGGCACTTCTGGATGGGCGAAAGGAGCTCGGAACGTGTTTTCTGTGGCATGAGTTTTCAGTCGTCTCCGATGCCGGCTAGGGATATATTTAGGGTTGCTCGGAAAGAGCGAACATGGAGGGTCCAGTTGCATGTGGGGCTGCGTAAGGGCTCCCCTGGGGAGTTCACTTGTACCCAAAGCCTTCCTTTGGGGGACTTTTGGATGGGCAAAAGGGGCTTGTAACGCGTTTTCTTTGGGCAGATTTTTCAGTCTTCTCCCATTGCGGCTAGGGATATATGTAGGATTGCGGTGAAAGAGCGAATACGGAGGGTCCAGTTGCATGTGGGGCTTCAAAAAGGCTCCCCTGGGGAGTTCACTTGTACCCAAAGCCTTCCTCTGGGGGCACATTTGGATGGGCGAAACGGTCTAATAACGCGTTTTCTGGGGCCCGAGTTTTCAGTCATCTCCAATGCTGGCTAGGGCTATATATAGGTTTGCTCGAAAACAGCGAACCCGGAGGGTCCAGTTGCATGTGGGACTGCAAAAAGGCTCCCCTGGGGAGTTCAGGTGTACCCAAAGCCTTCCTTTGGGGGCACTTTTGGATGGGCGCAAGGGGCTTGGAACGCATTTTCTGGGGCCCGAGTTTTCAGTCGTCTCCGATGCCAGCTAGGGATATATATATGCTTGCGGTGAAAGAGCGAATAACGAGGATCCAGTTGCATGTGGGTTTGAAAAAAGGCTCCACTGGGAGTTCAGTTCTACCGAAAGCCTTCCTTTGGGGGCAGTTTTGGATGGGCAAAAGGAGCTCGGATCGCGTTTTCTGGGGCATGAGTTTTTAGACGTCTCCAATGTCGGCTAGGGATATATTTAGGCTTGCTTTGAAATTGTGAATAAGGAGGGTCCAGTTGCATGTGGGGCTGCAAACAGGCTCCCCTGGGGAGTTCAGATGTACCCAAAGCCTTCCTTTGGGGGCAGTATTGGATGGGCGAAAAGGGCTTGTAATGCTTTTTCTGTGGCCCGAGTATTGAGTTGTCTCCCATGCAGACCCGGGATATATTTAGGGTTGTTGGGAAAGAGCGAACCCGGAGGGGCCAGTTGCATGTGGGGCTGCGTAAAGGCTCCCCTGGAGAGTTCAATTGTACCCAAAGCCTTCCTTTGGGGGACTTTTGGATGGGCAAAAGGCGCTTGTAATGGGTTTTCTGGGGCATTAGTTTTCAGTCGTCTCTGATGCTGGCTAGGGCTATATTTAAGGTAGCTCGGAAAAAACGAACACGGAGGGCCCAGTTGCATGTGGGGCTGCGTAAAGGCTCCCCTGGGAGTTCAGTTGTACCCAAAGCCTTCCTTTGGGGGCACTTTTGGATGGTCCAAATGGACTCGCAATGCGTTTTTTGAGGCCCGTTTTTCAGTCTTCTCCCATTGCGGCTAGGGCTATATTTATGCTTGCGGTGAAAGAGCGAATAAGGAGGGTCCACTTGCATGTGGGGCTGCGTAAAGGCTCCCCTGGGGAGTTCACTTGTACCCAAAGCCTTCCTCTGGGGGCACATTTGGATGGGCGAAACGGTCCAATAACGCGTTTTATGGGGCCCGAGTTTTCAGTCATCTCCAATGCTGGCTAGGGCTATATATAGGTTTGCTCGAAAACAGCGAACCCGAAAGGGTCCAGTTGCATGTGGAGCTGCGTAAAGGCTTCCCTTGGGAGTTCACTTGCACCCAAAGCCTTCCTTTGGGGGCACTTTTGGATGGGTGAAAGAGTGTAATAAAGCGTTTTCTTATTTATTTATTTATTTATTTATTTATTTATAATACGCGTTTTCTTATTTATTTCTTTAACTAACTGCAAAAAGGCTCCCGTTGGGAGTTCAGTTGTACCGAAAGCCTTCCTTTGGGGGCACTTTTGGATGGGCGCAAGGGGCTTGTAACATATTTTCTGGGGCCCGAGTTTTCAGTCTTCTCCCATTTCGGCTAGGGATATATTTAGAGTTGCGTTGAAAAAGTGAACCCGGAGGGTCCAGTTGCATGTGTGGCTGCGTAAAGGCTCCCCTGGGGAGTTCAGTTATACCCAAAGACTTCCTTTGGGAGCACTTTTGGATAGGCGAAAGGGTCTTGTAACTCGTTTTCTTTGGTCAGACTTTTCAGTCGTCTCTGATGACGGCTAGGGATATATTTAGGGTTGCTGTGAAAGAGCGAATAAGGAGGGTCCAGATGCATGTGGGGCTACAAAAAGGCTCCCCTGGGGAGTTCAGATGTACCCAAAGCCTTCCTCTGGGGGCACTTTTGGATGGGCGAAAGGGGCCTGTAACGCGTTTTCTTTGGTCAGATTTTTCAGTCATCTGCCATGCGGGCCAGGGCTATATTTAGGGTTGCTGTGAAAGAGCGAATAAGGAGTGTCCAGTTGCATGTGGGGCTGCAAAAAGGCTCCCCTGGGGAGTTCAGTTGTACCCAAAGCCTTCCTTTGGGGGACTTTTGGATGGGCAAAAGGGGCATGTAATGAGTTTTCTGGGGCATTAGTTTTCAGTCGTCTCCGATGCTGGCTAGGGCTATATTTAAGGTAGCTCGGAAAAAACGAACACGGAGGGTCCAGTTGCATGTGGGGCTGCGTAAAGGCTCCCCTGGGAGTTCAGTTGTACCCAAAGCCTTCCTTTGGGGGCACTTCTGGATGGGCAAAAGGAACTCGGAACGCGTTTTCTGGGGCCTGCTTTTTCAGTCTTCTCCCATTGCGGCTAGGGATGTATGTAGGATGGCGGTGAAAGAGCGAATACGGAGGGTCCAGTTGCATGTGGGGCTGCGTAAAGGCTCCCCTGGGGAGTTCACTTGTACCCAAAGCCTTCCTCTGGGGGCACATTTGGATGGGCGAAACGGTCTAATAACGCGTTTTATGGGGCCCGAGTTTTCAGTCATCTCCAATGCTGGCTAGGGCTATATATAGGTTTGCTCGAAAACAGCGAACCCGGAGGGTCCAGTTGCATGTGGGACTGCATAAAGGCTTCCCTGGGGAGTTCACTTGTACCCAAAGCCTTCCTTTGGGGGCACTTTTAAATGGGTGAAAGAGTGTAATAAAGCTTTTTCTTATTTATTTATTTATTTATTTATAATTACGCGTTTTCTTATTTATTTCTTTAAATAACTGCAAAAAGTCTCCCCTGGGGAGTTCAGTTGTACCGAAAGCCTTCCTTTGGGGGCACTTTTGGATGGGCGCAAGGGGCTCGGAAAGCGTTTTATGGGGCCCGAGTTTTCAGTCATCTCCAATGCTGGCTAGGGCTATATATAGGTTTGCTCGAAAACAGCGAACCCGGAGGGTCCAGTTGCATGTGGGACTGCATAAAGGCTTCCCTGGGGAGTTCACTTGTACCCAAAGCCTTCCTTTGGGGGCACTTTTGGATTGGCGAAAGGGACTCGGAACGCGTTTTCTTGGGCCCGCTTTTTCAGTCTTCTCCCATTGCGGCTAGGGCTAGATTTAGGCTTGCTGTGAAAGAGCGAATAAGGAGGGTCCAGTTGCATGTGGGGCTGCATAAAGGCTCCCCTAGGGAGTTCAGATGTACCAAAAGCCTTCCTTTGGGGGCACTTTTGGATGGGCGAAAAGGTCTTGTAATGCATTTTCTGGGGCCCAAGTTTTCAGTTGTCTCCCATGCAGACCCGGGATGTATTTAGGGTTGTTGGGAAAGAGCGAACCCGGAGGGTCCAGTTGCATGTGGGGCTGCATAAAGGCTCCCCTGGGGAGTTCAGTTGTACCCAAAGCCTTCCTTTGGGGGACTTTTGGATGGGCAAAAGGGGCTTGTAATAAGTTTTCTGGGGCATTAGTTTTCAGTCGTCTCCGATGCTGGCTAGGGCTATATTTAAGGTAGCTCGGAAAAAACGAACACGGAGGGTCCAGTTGCATGTGGGACTGCAGAAAGGCTCCCCTGGGAGTTCAGTTGTACCCAAAGCCTTCCTTTGGGGGCACTTTTGGATGGGAGAATGGGGCTTGTAACGCGTTTTCTGGGGCCCGATTTTTCAGTCTTCTGCCATGCGGGCCAGGGTTATATTTAGGGTTGTTCGGAAAGAGCGAACCCGGAGGGTCCAGTTGCATGTGGCACTGCGTAAAGGCTCCCCTGGGAAGTTCACTTGTACCCAAAGCCTTCCTTTGGGGGCACTTTTGGATGGGCAAAAGGAACTCGGAACGCGTTTTCTGGGGCCTGATTTTCAGTCTTCTCCCATTGCGGATAGGGATATATGTAGGATTGCGTTGAAAGAGCGAATACGGAGGGTCAGTTGCATGTGGGGCTGCGTAAAGGCTCCCCTGGGGAGTTCACTTGTACCCAAAGCCTTCCTCTGGGGGCAGATTTGGATGGGCGAAACGGTCTAATAACGCGTTTTATGGGGCCCAAGTTTTCAGTCATCTGCAATGCTGGCTAGGGCTATATATAGGTTTGCTCGAAAACAGCGAACCCGGAGTGTCCAGTTGCATGTGGGGCTGCGTAAAGGCTTCCCTGGGTAGTTCACTTGTACCCAAAGCCTTCCTTTGGGGGCACTTTTGAATGGGTGAAAGAGTGTAATAAAGCGTTTTCTTATTTATTTATTTATTTATTTATAATTACGCGTTTTCTTATTTATTTCTTTAAATAACTGCAAAAAGGCTGCCCTGGGGAGTTCAGTCGTACCGAAAGCCTTCCTTTGGGGGCACTTTTGGATTGTCCAAAGGGACTCACAATGCGTTTTTTGAGGCCCATTTTTCAGTCTTCTCCCATTGCGTCTAGGGCTATAATTATGCTTGCGGTGAAAGAGCGAATAAGGAGGGTCCAGTTGCATGTGGGGCTGATAAAGGCTCCCCTGGGGTGTTCAGTTGTACCCAAAGCCTTCCTTTGGGGGCACTTTTGGGTGGGCAAAAGGAGCTCGGAACGCGTTTTCTGGGGCATGAGTTTTCAGTCCTGTGCCATGCGGGCCAGAGCTATATTTAGGGTTGAAGTGAAAGAGTGAATACGGAGGGCCCAGTTGCATGTGGCTCTGCATAAAGGCTCCCCTGGGAGTTCAGTTGTACCGAAAGCCTTCCTTTGGGGGCACTTTTGGATGGACAAAAGGCGCTTGTAATGGGTTTTCTGGGGTATTAGTTTTCAGTCGTCTCCGATGCCGGCTAGGGTTATATTTAGTGTTGCTAGGAAAGAGCGAATACGGAGGGTCCAGTTCCATGTGGGGCTGCATAAAGGCTCCCCTGGGGAGTTCACTTGTACCCAAAGGCTTCCTTTGGGGGCACTTTTGGATGGGCGAATGGGGATTGTAACGCGTTTTCTGGGGCCCGATTTTTCAGTCGTCTGCCATGCTGGCTAGTGTTATATTTAGGGTTGCTGTGAAAGAGCGAACCCGGAGGGTCCAGTTGCATGTGGGGCTGCATAAAGGCTCCCCTGGGGAGTTCAGTTGCACCCAAAGCCTTCCTTTGGGGGCACTTCGGGATGGGTGAATGGGGCTTGAAACGGTTTTTCTGTGGCCCGAGTTTTCAGTCTTCTGCCATGCTGGCTAGTATTATATTAAGGGTTGCTCGGAAACAGCGAACCCGGAGGGTCCAGTTGCATGTGGGGCTGCATAAAGGCTCCCCTGGGGAGTTCACTTGTACCCAAAGCCTTCCTCTGGGGCACTTTTGAATGGGCGAAAGGGGCTCGGAAAGCGTTTTCTGGGGCCCGAGTTTTCAGTCGCCTCCCATGCCGGCTAGGGCTATGTTTAGTGTTGCTCGGAAAGAGCGAACCCGGAGGGTCCAGTTGCATGTGGGGCTGCATAAAGGCTCCCCTGGGGAGTTCAGTTGTACCCAAAGCCTTCCTTTGGGGGCACTTCTGGATGGGTGAATGGGGCTTGAAATGGTTTTTCTGTGGCCCGAGTTTTCAGTCTTCTGCCATGCTGGCTAGTGTTATATTTAGGGTTGCTCGTAAACAGCGAACACGGAGGGTCCAGTTGCATGTGGGGCTGCATAAAGGCTCCCCTGGGGAGTTCACTTGTACCCAAAGCCTTCCTCTGGGGCACTTTTAGATGGGCGAATGGGGCTTGTAATGCGTTTTCTGGGGCCCGAGTTTTCAGTCGCCTCCCATGCCGCCTAGGGCTATGTTTAGTGTTGCTCGGAAAGAGCGAACCCGGAGGGTCCAGTTGCATGTGGGGCTGCATAAAGGCTCCCCTGGGGAGTTCACTTGTACCCAAAGCCTTCCTTTGGGGGCACTTCTGGATGGGTGAATGGGGCTTGAAACGCTTTTTCTGTGGCCCGAGTTTTCAGTCTTCTGCCATGCTGGCTAGTGTTGTATTTAGTGTTGCTCGGAAAGAGCGAACCCGGAGGGTCCAGTTGCATGTGGGGCTGCATAAAGGCTCCCCTGGGGAGTTCAGATGTTCCCAAAGCCTTCCTTTGGGGGCACTTTTGGATGGGCGAATGGGGCTTGTAACGCGTTTTCTGGGGCCTGATTTTTCAGTCGTCTGCCATGCGGGCCAGGGTTATATTTAGGGTTGCTGTGAAAGAGCGAATACGGAGGGTCCAGTTCCATGTGGGGCTGCATAAAGGCTCTCCTGGGGAGTTCACTTGTACCCAAAGCCTTCCTTTGGGGGCACATCTGGATGGGAGAATGGGGCTTGTAACGCGTTTTCTGGGGCCCGATTTTTCAGTCGTCTGCCATGCGAGCCAGGGCTATATTTAGGGTTGCTGTGAAAGAGCGAATACGGAGGGTCCAGTTGCATGTGGGGCTGCATAAAGGCTCCCCTGGGGAGTTCAGTTGCACCCAAAGCCTTCCTTTGGGAGCACTTCTGGATGGGTGAATGGGGCTTGAAACGCTTTTTCTGGGGCCCGAGTTTTCAGTCTTCTGCCATGCTGGCTAGTGTTATATATAGGGTTGCTCGGAAACAGCGAACCCGGAGGGTCCAGTTGCATGTCGGGCTGCATAAAGGCTCCCCTGGGGAGTTCACTTGTACCCAAAGCCTTCCTTCGGGTGCACTTTTGAATGGGCGAAAGGGGCTCGGAAAGCGTTTTCTGGGGCCCGAGTTTTCAGTCTTCTGCCATGCTGGCTAGTGTTATATTAAGGGTTGCTCGGAAACAGCGAACCCTAAGGGTCCAGTTGCTTGTGGGGCTGCATAAAGGCTCCTCTGGGGAGTTCAGATGTTCCCAAAGCCTTCCTTTGGGGGCACTTTTGGATGGTCCAAGGGGAATCGCAATGCGCTTCCTGAGGCCCGCTTTTTCAGTCTTCTTCTATTGCGCAGAGGGTCATATTTAGTCTTGAGGTGAAAGAGTGAACCCGGAGGGTCCAGTTGCATGTGGGGCTGCATAAAGGCTCCCCTGGGGAGTTCACTTGTACCCAAAGCCTTCCTTTGGGGGCACTTTTGGATGGGTGAATGGGGCTTGAAACTCTTTTTCTGTGGCCCGAGTTTTCAGTCGCCTCCCATGCCGGCTAGGGCTATATTTAGTGTTGCTCGGAAAGAGCGAACCCGGAGGGTCCAGTTGCATGTGGGGCTGCATAAAGGCTCCCCTGGGGAGTTCAGATGTACCCAAAGCCTTCCTTTGGGGGCACTTCTGGATGGGTGAATGGGGCTTGTAACGCGTTTTCTGGGGCCCGATTTTTCAGTCGTCTGGCATGCGGGCCAGGGTTATATTTAGGGTTGCTGTGAAAGAGCGAATACGGAGGGTCCAGTTGCATGTGGGGCTGCATAAAGGCTCCCCTGGGGAGTTCAGATGTACCCAAAGCCTTCCTTTGGGGGCACTTCTGGATGGGTGAATGGGGCTTGTAACGCGTTTTCTGGGACCTGATTTTTCAGTCGTCTGCCATGCGGGCCACGGTTATATTTAGGGTTGCTGTAAAAGAGCGAATACGGAGGGTCCAGTTGCATGTGGGGCTGCATAAAGGCTCTCCTGGGGAGTTCACTTGTACCCAAAGCCTTCCTTTGGGGGCATTTCTTGATGGGCGAACGGGGCTTGAAACTCTTTTTCTGTGGCCCGAGTTTTCAGTCGACTCCCATGCTGGCTAGGGTTATATTTAGGGTTGCTGTGAAAGAGCGAATACGGAGGGTCCAGTTGCATGTGGGGCTGCATAAAGGCTCCCCTGGGGAGTTCACTTGTACCCAAAGCCTTCCTCTGGGGCACTTTTGAATGGGCTAAAAGGGCTCGGAAAGCGTTTTCTGGGGCCTGACTTTTCAGTCGCCTCCCATGCCGGCTAGGGCTATGCTTAGTGTTGCTCGGAAAGAGCGAACCCGGAGGGTCCAGTTGCATGTGGGGCTGCATAAAGGCTCCCCTGGGGAGTTCAGTTGTACCCAAAGCCTTCCTTTAGGGGCACTTCTGGATGGGCGAACGGGGCTTGAAACGCTTTTTCTGTGGCCCGAGTTTTCAGTCTTCTGCCATGCTGGCTAGTGTTATATTAAGGGTTGCTAGGAAACAGCGAACACGGAGGGTCCAGTTGCATGTGGGGCTGTGTAAAGGCTCCCCTGGGGAGTTCACTTGTACCCAAAGCCTTCCTCTGGGGGCACTTTTGAATGGGCGAAAGGGGCTCGGAAAGCGTTTTCTGTGGCCCGAGTTTTCAGTCTTCTGCCATGCCGGCTAGGGCTATGCTTAGTGTTGCTCGGAAAGAGCGAACCCGGAGGGTCCAGTTGCATGTGGGGCTGCATAAAGGCTCCCCTGGGGAGTTCAGATGTACCCAAAGCCTTCCTTTGGGGGCACTTCTGGATGGGTGAATGGGGCTTGTAACGCGTTTTCTGGGGCCCGATTTTTCAGTCGTCTGGCATGCGGGCCAGGGTTATATTTAGGGTTGCTGTGAAAGAGCGAATACGGAGGGTCCAGTTGCATGTGGGGCTGCATAAAGGCTCCCCTGGGGAGTTCACTTGTACCCAAAGCCTTCCTCTGGGGCACTTTTGAATGGGCGAAAAGGGCTCGGAAAGCGTTTTCTGGGGCCTGAGTTTTCAGTCGCCTCCCATGCCGGCTAGGGCTATGGTTAGTGTTGCTCGGAAAGAGCGAACACGGAGGGTCCAGTTGCATGTGGGGCTGCATAAAGGCTCCCCTGGGGAGTTCAGTTGTACCCAAAGCCTTCCTTTAGGGGCACTTCTGGATGGGTGAATGGGGCTTGAAACTCTTTTTCTGTGGCCCGAGTTTTCAGTCTTCTGCCATGCTGGCTAGGGTTATATTTAGGGTTGCTCGGAAACAGCGAAACCGGAGGGCCCAGTTGCATGTGGGGCTGCATAAAGGCTCCCCTGGGGAGTTCACTTGTACCCAAAGCCTTCCTTTGGGGGCACTTTTGGATGGTCCAAGGGGAATCGCAATGCGTTTTCTGAGGCCCGCTTTTTCAGTCTTCTCCCATTGCGCCGAGGGTTATATTTAGTCTTGAGGTGAAAGAGTGAACCCGGAGGGTCCAGTTGCATGTGGGGCTGCATAAAGGCTCCCCTGGGGAGTTCACTTGTACCCAAAGCCTTCCTCTGGGGGCACTTTTGAATGGGCGAAAGGGGCTCGGAAAGCGTTTTCTGGGGACCGAGTTTTCAGTCTTCTGCCATGCTGGCTAGTGTTATATTAAGGGTTGCTCGGAAACAGTGGACCCGGAGGGTCCAGTTGCATGTGGGGCTGCATAAAGGCTCCCCTGGGGAGTACACATGTACCCAAAGCCTTCCTTTGGGGGCACTTCTGGATGGGTGAATGGGGCTTGAAACGATTTTTCTGTGGCCCGAGTTTTCAGTCTTCTGCCATGCTGGCTAGTGTTATATTTAGGGTTGCTCGGAAACAGCAAACACAAAGGGTCCAGTTGCATGTGGGGCTGCATAAAGGCTCCCCTGGGGCGTTCACTTGTACCCAAAGCCTTCTTCTGGGGCACATTTGAATGGGCGAAAGGGGCTCGGAAAGCGTTTTCTGAGGCCCGAGTTTTCAGTCGTCTCCCATGCTGGCTAGGGTTATGTTTAGTGTTGCTCGGAAAGAGCGAACCCGGAGGGTCCAGTTGCATGTGGGGCTGCATAAAGGCTCCCCTGGGGAGTTCACTTGTACCCAAAGCCTTCTTCTGGGGGCACTTTTGAATGGGCGAAAGGGGCTCGGAAAGCGTTTTCTGGGGCCCGAGTTTTCAGTCGTCTCCCATGCTGGCTAGGGTTATGTTTAGTGTTGCTCGGAAAGAGTGAACCCGGAGGGTCCAGTTGCATGTGGGGCTGCATAAAGGGTCCCCTGGGGAGTTCACTTGTACCCAAAGCCTTCCTTTGGGGGCAGTTTTGGATGGGCGAATGCGGCTTGTAACGCGTTTTCTGGGGCCCGTTTTTCAGTCGTCGGCCATGCGGACCAGGGATTATTTAGGGTTGCTGTGAAGGAGCAAACCCGGAGGGTCCAGTTGCATGTGGGGCTGCATAAAGGCTCCCCTGGGGAGTTCACTTGTACCCAAAGCCTTCCTTTGTGGGCACTTTTGAATGGGCGAAAGGGGCTCGGAAAGCGTTTTCTGGGGCCCGAGTTTTCAGTCGCCTCCCATGCCGCCTAGGGCTATATTTAGTGTTGCTCGGAAAGAGCGAACCCGGAGGGTCCAGTTGCATGTGGGGCTGCATAAAGGCTCCCCTGGGGAGTTCAGTTGTACCCAAAGCCTTCCTTTGGGGGCACTTCTGGATGGGTGAATTGGGCTTGAAACGCTTTTTCTGGGGCACGAGTTTTCAGTCTTCTGCCATACTGGCCAGTGTTATATTTAGGGTTGCTGAGAAAGAGCGAATACGGAGGGTCCAGTTGCATGTGGGGCTGCGTAAAGGCTCCCCTGGGGAGTTCACTTGTACCCAAAGCCTTCCTCTGGGGGCACTTCTGGATGGGCTAAAGGGGATTGAAACTCATTTTTTGTGGCCTGAGTTTTCAGTCGCCTCCCATGCCGGCTAGGGTTATGTTTAGTGTTGCTCGGAAAGAGCGAACCCGGAGGGTCAAGTTCCATGTGGGGCTGCATAAAGGCTCCCATGGGGAGTTCACTTGTACCCAAAGCCTTCCTTTGTGGGCACTTCTGGATGGGCGAATGAGGCTTGTAACGCGTTTTCTGGGGCCCGATTTTTCAGTCGTCTGGCATGTGGGCCAGGGTTATATTTAGGGTTGCTGTGAAAGAGCGAATACGGAGGGTCCAGTTGCATGTGGGGCTGCATAAAGGCTCCCCTGGGGAGTTCAGTTGCACCCAAAGCCTTCCTTTAGGGGCACTTCTGGATGGGTGAATGGGGCTTGAAACGCTTTTTCTGTGGCCCGAGTTTTCAGTCTTCTGCCATGCTGGCTAGTATTATATTAAGGGTTGCTCGGAAACAGCGAACCCGGAGGGTCCAGTTGCATGTGGGGCTGCGTAAAGGCTCCCCTGGGGAGTTCACTTGTACCCAAAGCCTTCCTCTGGGGCACATTTGAATGGGCGAAAGGGGCTCGGAAAGCGTTTTCTGGGGCCCGAGTTTTCAGTCGCCTCCCATGCCGGCTAGGGTTATGTTTAGTGTTGCTCGGAAAGAGCGAACCCGGAGGGTCCAGTTGCATGTGGGGCTGCATAAAGGCTCCCCTGGGGAGTTCACTTGTACCCAAAGCCTTCCTTTGGGGGCACTTCTGGATGGGCGAAAGGGGCTCGGAAAGCGATTTCTGTGGCCCGAGTTTTCAGTCTTCTGCCATGCTGGCTAGTGTTATATTTAGTGTTGCTCGGAAAGAGCGAACCCGGAGGGTCCAGTTGCATGTGGGGCTGCATAATGGCTCCCCTGGGGAGTTCACTTGTACCCAAAGCCTTCCTTTGGGGGCACTTTGGATGGGCGAATGGGGCTTGTAACGCGTTTTCGGGGGCCTGATTTTTCAGTCTTCTCCCATTGCGCCGAGGGCTATATTTAGGGTTGCTGTGAAAGAGCGAATACGGAGGGTCCAGTTGCATGTGGGGCTGCATAAAGGCTCTCCTGGGGAGTTCAGTTGCACCCAAAGCCTTCCTTTAGGGGCATTTCTTGATGGGCGAACGGGGCTTGAAACTCTTTTTCTGTGGCCCGAATTTTCAGTCGACTCCCATGCTTGCTAGGGTTATATTTAGGGTTGCTCGGAAACAGCGAACCCGGAGGGCCCAGTTGCATGTGGGGCTGCATAAAGGCTCCCCTGGGGAGTTCACTTGTACCCAAAGCCTTCCTTTGGGGGCACTTTTGGATGGTCCAAGGGGAATCGCAATGCGTTTTCTGAGGCCCGCTTTTTCAGTCTTCTCCCATTGCGCCGAGGGATATATTTAGGATTGCGGTGAAAGAGTGAATCCGGAGGGTCCAGTTGCATGTGGGGCTGCGTAAATTCTCCCCTGGGGAGTTCACTTGTACCCAAAGCCTTCCTCTGGGGCACTTTTGAATGGGCGAAAGGGGCTCGGAAAGCGTTTTCTGGGGCCCGAGCTTTCAGTCGTCTCCCATGCCGGCTAGGGCTATGTTTAGTGTTGCTCGTAAACAGCGAACACGGAGGGCCCAGTTGCATGTGGGGCTGCATAAAGGCTCCCCTGGGGAGTTCACTTGTACCCAAAGCCTTCCTTTGGGGGCACTTTTGGATGGTCCAAGGGGAATCGCAATGCGTTTTCTGAGGCCCGCTTTTTCAGTCTTCTCCCATTGCGCCGAGGGATATATTTAGGATTGCGGTGAAAGAGTGAATCCGGAGGGTCCAGTTGCATGTGGGGCTGCGTAAAGGCTCCCCTGGGGAGTTCACTTGTACCCAAAGCCTTCCTCTGGGGGCACTTTTGAATGGGCGAAACGGGCTCTGAAAGCGTTTTCTGGGGCCCGAGTTTTCAGTCGTCTCCCATGCGGACCAGGGTTATATTTAGGATTGCTGTGAAAGAGCGAATACGGAGGGTCCAGTTGCATGTGGGGCTGCATAAAGGCTCTCCTGGGGAGTTCAGTTGTACCCAAAGCCTTCCTTTGGGGGCACTTCTGGATGGGTGAATTGGGCTTGAAACGCTTTTTCTGGGGCCCGAGTTTTCAGTCTTCTGCCATGCTGGCCAGTGTTATATTTAGGGTTGCTGAGAAAGAGCGAATACGGAGGGTCCAGTTGCATGTGGGGCTGCGTAAAGGCTCCCCTGGGGAGTTCACTTGTACCCAAAGCCTTCCTCTGGGGCACTTTTGAATGGGCTAAAAGGGCTCGGAAAGCGTTTTCTGGGGCCTGACTTTTCAGTCGCCTCCCATGCCGGCTAGGGCTATGCTTAGTGTTGCTCGGAAAGAGCGAACCCGGAGGGTCCAGTTGCATGTGGGGCTGCATAAAGGCTCCCCTGGGGAGTTCAGTTGTACCCAAAGCCTTCCTTTAGGGGCACTTCTGGATGGGCGAACGGGGCTTGAAACGCTTTTTCTGTGGCCCGAGTTTTCAGTCTTCTGCCATGCTGGCTAGTGTTATATTAAGGGTTGCTAGGAAACAGCGAACACGGAGGGTCCAGTTGCATGTGGGGCTGTGTAAAGGCTCCCCTGGGGAGTTCACTTGTACCCAAAGCCTTCCTCTGGGGGCACTTTTGAATGGGCGAAAGGGGCTCGGAAAGCGTTTTCTGTGGCCCGAGTTTTCAGTCTTCTGCCATGCCGGCTAGGGCTATGCTTAGTGTTGCTCGGAAAGAGCGAACCCGGAGGGTCCAGTTGCATGTGGGGCTGCATAAAGGCTCCCCTGGGGAGTTCAGATGTACCCAAAGCCTTCCTTTGGGGGCACTTCTGGATGGGTGAATGGGGCTTGTAACGCGTTTTCTGGGGCCCGATTTTTCAGTCGTCTGGCATGCGGGCCAGGGTTATATTTAGGGTTGCTGTGAAAGAGCGAATACGGAGGGTCCAGTTGCATGTGGGGCTGCATAAAGGCTCCCCTGGGGAGTTCACTTGTACCCAAAGCCTTCCTCTGGGGCACTTTTGAATGGGCGAAAAGGGCTCGGAAAGCGTTTTCTGGGGCCTGAGTTTTCAGTCGCCTCCCATGCCGGCTAGGGCTATGGTTAGTGTTGCTCGGAAAGAGCGAACACGGAGGGTCCAGTTGCATGTGGGGCTGCATAAAGGCTCCCCTGGGGAGTTCAGTTGTACCCAAAGCCTTCCTTTAGGGGCACTTCTGGATGGGTGAATGGGGCTTGAAACTCTTTTTCTGTGGCCCGAGTTTTCAGTCTTCTGCCATGCTGGCTAGGGTTATATTTAGGGTTGCTCGGAAACAGCGAAACCGGAGGGCCCAGTTGCATGTGGGGCTGCATAAAGGCTCCCCTGGGGAGTTCACTTGTACCCAAAGCCTTCCTTTGGGGGCACTTTTGGATGGTCCAAGGGGAATCGCAATGCGTTTTCTGAGGCCCGCTTTTTCAGTCTTCTCCCATTGCGCCGAGGGTTATATTTAGTCTTGAGGTGAAAGAGTGAACCCGGAGGGTCCAGTTGCATGTGGGGCTGCATAAAGGCTCCCCTGGGGAGTTCACTTGTACCCAAAGCCTTCCTCTGGGGGCACTTTTGAATGGGCGAAAGGGGCTCGGAAAGCGTTTTCTGGGGACCGAGTTTTCAGTCTTCTGCCATGCTGGCTAGTGTTATATTAAGGGTTGCTCGGAAACAGTGGACCCGGAGGGTCCAGTTGCATGTGGGGCTGCATAAAGGCTCCCCTGGGGAGTACACTTGTACCCAAAGCCTTCCTTTGGGGGCACTTCTGGATGGGTGAATGGGGCTTGAAACGATTTTTCTGTGGCCCGAGTTTTCAGTCTTCTGCCATGCTGGCTAGTGTTATATTTAGGGTTGCTCGGAAACAGCAAACACAAAGGGTCCAGTTGCATGTGGGGCTGCATAAAGGCTCCCCTGGGGCGTTCACTTGTACCCAAAGCCTTCTTCTGGGGCACATTTGAATGGGCGAAAGGGGCTCGGAAAGCGTTTTCTGAGGCCCGAGTTTTCAGTCGTCTCCCATGCTGGCTAGGGTTATGTTTAGTGTTGCTCGGAAAGAGCGAACCCGGAGGGTCAAGTTCCATGTGGGGCTGCGTAAAGGCTCCCCTGGGGAGTTCACTTGTACCCAAAGCCTTCTTCTGGGGGCACTTTTGAATGGGCGAAAGGGGCTCGGAAAGCGTTTTCTGGGGCCCGAGTTTTCAGTCGTCTCCCATGCTGGCTAGGGTTATGTTTAGTGTTGCTCGGAAAGAGTGAACCCGGAGGGTCCAGTTGCATGTGGGGCTGCATAAAGGGTCCCCTGGGGAGTTCACTTGTACCCAAAGCCTTCCTTTGGGGGCAGTTTTGGATGGGCGAATGCGGCTTGTAACGCGTTTTCTGGGGCCCGTTTTTCAGTCGTCGGCCATGCGGACCAGGGATTATTTAGGGTTGCTGTGAAGGAGCAAACCCGGAGGGTCCAGTTGCATGTGGGGCTGCATAAAGGCTCCCCTGGGGAGTTCACTTGTACCCAAAGCCTTCCTTTGTGGGCACTTTTGAATGGGCGAAAGGGGCTCGGAAAGCGTTTTCTGGGGCCCGAGTTTTCAGTCGCCTCCCATGCCGCCTAGGGCTATATTTAGTGTTGCTCGGAAAGAGCGAACCCGGAGGGTCCAGTTGCATGTGGGGCTGCATAAAGGCTCCCCTGGGGAGTTCAGTTGTACCCAAAGCCTTCCTTTGGGGGCACTTCTGGATGGGTGAATTGGGCTTGAAACGCTTTTTCTGGGGCACGAGTTTTCAGTCTTCTGCCATACTGGCCAGTGTTATATTTAGGGTTGCTGAGAAAGAGCGAATACGGAGGGTCCAGTTGCATGTGGGGCTGCGTAAAGGCTCCCCTGGGGAGTTCACTTGTACCCAAAGCCTTCCTCTGGGGGCACTTCTGGATGGGCTAAAGGGGATTGAAACTCATTTTTTGTGGCCTGAGTTTTCAGTCGCCTCCCATGCCGGCTAGGGTTATGTTTAGTGTTGCTCGGAAAGAGCGAACCCGGAGGGTCCAGTTCCATGTGGGGCTGCATAAAGGCTCCCATGGGGAGTTCACTTGTACCCAAAGCCTTCCTTTGTGGGCACTTCTGGATGGGCGAATGAGGCTTGTAACGCGTTTTCTGGGGCCCGATTTTTCAGTCGTCTGGCATGTGGGCCAGGGTTATATTTAGGGTTGCTGTGAAAGAGCGAATACGGAGGGTCCAGTTGCATGTGGGGCTGCATAAAGGCTCCCCTGGGGAGTTCAGTTGCACCCAAAGCCTTCCTTTAGGGGCACTTCTGGATGGGTGAATGGGGCTTGAAACGCTTTTTCTGTGGCCCGAGTTTTCAGTCTTCTGCCATGCTGGCTAGTATTATATTAAGGGTTGCTCGGAAACAGCGAACCCGGAGGGTCCAGTTGCATGTGGGGCTGCGTAAAGGCTCCCCTGGGGAGTTCACTTGTACCCAAAGCCTTCCTCTGGGGCACATTTGAATGGGCGAAAGGGGCTCGGAAAGCGTTTTCTGGGGCCCGAGTTTTCAGTCGCCTCCCATGCCGGCTAGGGTTATGTTTAGTGTTGCTCGGAAAGAGCGAACCCGGAGGGTCCAGTTGCATGTGGGGCTGCATAAAGGCTCCCCTGGGGAGTTCACTTGTACCCAAAGCCTTCCTTTGGGGGCACTTCTGGATGGGCGAAAGGGGCTCGGAAAGCGATTTCTGTGGCCCGAGTTTTCAGTCTTCTGCCATGCTGGCTAGTGTTATATTTAGTGTTGCTCGGAAAGAGCGAACCCGGAGGGTCCAGTTGCATGTGGGGCTGCATAATGGCTCCCCTGAGGAGTTCACTTGTACCCAAAGCCTTCCTTTGGGGGCACTTTGGATGGGCGAATGGGGCTTGTAACGCGTTTTCGGGGGCCTGATTTTTCAGTCTTCTCCCATTGCGCCGAGGGCTATATTTAGGGTTGCTGTGAAAGAGCGAATACGGAGGGTCCAGTTGCATGTGGGGCTGCATAAAGGCTCTCCTGGGGAGTTCAGTTGCACCCAAAGCCTTCCTTTAGGGGCATTTCTTGATGGGCGAACGGGGCTTGAAACTCTTTTTCTGTGGCCCGAATTTTCAGTCGACTCCCATGCTTGCTAGGGTTATATTTAGGGTTGCTCGGAAACAGCGAACCCGGAGGGCCCAGTTGCATGTGGGGCTGCATAAAGGCTCCCCTGGGGAGTTCACTTGTACCCAAAGCCTTCCTTTGGGGGCACTTTTGGATGGTCCAAGGGGAATCGCAATGCGTTTTCTGAGGCCCGCTTTTTCAGTCTTCTCCCATTGCGCCGAGGGATATATTTAGGATTGCGGTGAAAGAGTGAATCCGGAGGGTCCAGTTGCATGTGGGGCTGCGTAAAGGCTCCCCTGGGGAGTTCACTTGTACCCAAAGCCTTCCTCTGGGGGCACTTTTGAATGGGCGAAAGGGGCTCGGAAAGCGTTTTCTGGGGCCCGAGCTTTCAGTCGTCTCCCATGCCGGCTAGGGCTATGTTTAGTGTTGCTCGTAAACAGCGAACACGGAGGGCCCAGTTGCATGTGGGGCTGCATAAAGGCTCCCCTGGGGAGTTCACTTGTACCCAAAGCCTTCCTTTGGGGGCACTTTTGGATGGTCCAAGGGGAATCGCAATGCGTTTTCTGAGGCCCGCTTTTTCAGTCTTCTCCCATTGCGCCGAGGGATATATTTAGGATTGCGGTGAAAGAGTGAATCCGGAGGGTCCAGTTGCATGTGGGGCTGCGTAAAGGCTCCCCTGGGGAGTTCACTTGTACCCAAAGCCTTCCTCTGGGGGCACTTTTGAATGGGCGAAACGGGCTCTGAAAGCGTTTTCTGGGGCCCGAGTTTTCAGTCGTCTCCCATGCGGACCAGGGTTATATTTAGGATTGCTGTGAAAGAGCGAATACGGAGGGTCCAGTTGCATGTGGGGCTGCATAAAGGCTCTCCTGGGGAGTTCAGTTGTACCCAAAGCCTTCCTTTGGGGGCACTTCTGGATGGGTGAATTGGGCTTGAAACGCTTTTTCTGGGGCCCGAGTTTTCAGTCTTCTGCCATGCTGGCCAGTGTTATATTTAGGGTTGCTGAGAAAGAGCGAATACGGAGGGTCCAGTTGCATGTGGGGCTGCGTAAAGGCTCCCCTGGGGAGTTCACTTGTACCCAAAGCCTTCCTCTGGGGGCACTTCTGGATGGGCTAAAGGGGATTGAAACTCATTTTTTGTGGCCTGAGTTTTCAGTCGCCTCCCATGCCGGCTAGGGTTATGTTTAGTGTTGCTCGGAAAGAGCGAACCCGGAGGGTCCAGTTCCATGTGGGGCTGCATAAAGGCTCCCCTGGGGAGTTCAGTTGTACCCAAAGCCTTCCTTTGTGGGCACTTCTGGATGGGCGAATGAGGCTTGAAACGCGTTTTCTGGGGCCCGATTTTTCAGTCGTCTGCCATGCGGGCCAGGGTTATATTTAGGTTTGCTGTGAAAGAGCGAATACGGAGGGTCCAGTTGCATGTGGGGCTGCATAAAGGCTCCCCTGGGGAGTTCAGTTGCACCCAAAGCCTTCCTTTAGGGGCACTTCTGGATGGGTGAATGGGGCTTGAAACGCTTTTTCTGTGGCCCGAGTTTTCAGTCTTCTGCCATGCTGGCTAGTATTATATTAAGGGTTGCTCGGAAACAGCGAACACGGAGGGTCCAGTTGCATGTGGGGCTGCGTAAAGGCTCCCCTGGGGAGTTCACTTGTACCCAAAGCCTTCCTCTGGGGCATATTTGAATGGGCGAAAGGGGCTCGGAAAGCGTTTTCTGGGGCCCGAGTTTTCAGTCGCCTCCCATGCCGGCTAGGGTTATGTTTAGTGTTGCTCGGAAAGAGCGAAACCGGAGGGTCCAGTTGCATGTGGGGCTGCATAAAGGCTCCCCTGGGGAGTTCACTTGTACCCAAAGCCTTCGTCTGGGGCACTTCTGGATGGGCGAAAGGGGCTCGGAAAGCGATTTCTGTGGCCCGAGTTTTCAGTCTTCTGCCATGCTGGCTAGTGTTATATTTAGTGTTGCTCGGAAAGAGCGAACCCGGAGGGTCCAGTTGCATGTGGGGCTGCATAATGGCTCCCCTGAGGAGTTCACTTGTACCCAAAGCCTTCCTTTGGGGGCACTTTTGGATGGGCGAATGGGGCTTGTAACGCGTTTTCGGGGGCCTGATTTTTCAGTCTTCTCCCATTGCGCCGAGGGCTATATTTAGGGTTGCTGTGAAAGAGCGAATACGGAGGGTCCAGTTGCATGTGGGGCTGCATAAAGGCTCTCCTGGGGAGTTCAGTTGCACCCAAAGCCTTCCTTTATGGGCATTTCTTGATGGGCGAACGGGGCTTGAAACTCTTTTTCTGTGGCCCGAATTTTCAGTCGACTCCCATGCTTGCTAGGGTTATATTTAGGATTGCTCGGAAACAGCGAACCCGGAGGGCCCAGTTGCATGTGGGGCTGCATAAAGGCTCCCCTGGGGAGTTCACTTGTACCCATAGCCTTCCTTTGGGGGCACTTTTGGATGGTCCAAGGGGAATCGCAATGCGTTTTCTGAGGCCCGCTTTTTCAGTCTTCTCCCATTGCGCCGAGGGATATATTTAGGATTGCGGTGAAAGAGTGAATCCGGAGGGTCCAGTTGCATGTGGGGCTGCGTAAAGGCTCCCCTGGGGAGTTCACTTGTACCCAAAGCCTTCCTCTGGGGGCACTTTTGAATGGGCGAAAGGGGCTCGGAAAGCGTTTTCTGGGGCCCGAGTTTTCAGTCGTCTCCCATGCCGGCTAGGGCTATGTTTAGTGTTGCTCGTAAACAGCGAACACGGAGGGTCCAGTTGCATGTGGGGCTGCATAAAGGCTCCCCTGGGGAGTTCACTTGTACCAAAGCCTTCCTTTGGGGGCACTTTTGGATGGTCCAAGGGGAATCGCAATACGTTTTCTGTGGCCCGCTTTTTCAGTCTTCTCCCATTGTGCCGAGGGCTATATTTAGGTTTGCGGTGAAAGAGTGAACCCGGAGGGTCCAGTTGCATGTGGGGCTGCATAAAGGCTCCCCTGGGGAGTTCACTTGTACCCAAAGCCTTCCTCTGGGGGCACTTTTGAATGGGCGAAACGGGCTCTGAAAGCGTTTTCTGGGGCCCGAGTTTTCAGTCGTCTCCCATGCGGACCAGGGTTATATTTAGGATTGCTGTGAAAGAGCGAATACGGAGGGTCCAGTTGCATGTGGGGCTGCATAAAGGCTCTCCTGGGGAGTTCAGTTGTACCCAAAGACTTCCTTTGGGGGCACTTCTGGATGGGTGAATGAGGCTTGAAACGCTTTTTCTGTGGCCCGAGTTTTCAGTCTTCTGCCATGCTGGCTAGGGATATATTTAGGGTTGCTCGTAAACAGCGAAACCGGAGGGTCCAGTTGCATGTGGGGCTGCATAAAGGCTCCCCTGGGGAGTTCACTTGTACCCAAAGCCTTCCTCTGGGGGCACTTTTGAATGGGCGAAACGGGCTCTGAAATCGTTTTGTGGGGCCCGAGTTTTCAGTCGTCTCCCATGCTGGCTAGGGATATGTTTAGTGTTGCTCGGAAAGAGCGAACCCGGAGGGTCCAGTTGCATGTGGGGCTGCATAAAGGCTCCCCTGGGGAGTTCACTTGTACCCAAAGCTTTCCTCTGGGTGCACTTCTGGATGGGAGAATTGGGCTTGTAACGCTTTTTCTGTGGCCCGATTTTTCAGTCGTCTGCCATGCGGGCCAGGGATATATTTAGGGTTGCTGAGAAAGAGCGAATACAGAGGGTCCAGTTGCATGTGGGGCTGCATAAAGGCTCCCCTGGGGAGTTCAGTTGCACCCAAAGCCTTCCTTTGGGGGCACTTCTGGATGGGTGAATGGGGCTTGAAACGCTTTTTCTGTGGCCCGAGTTTTCAGTCTTCTGCCATGCTGGCTAGTGTTATATTTAGGGTTGCTCGTAAACAGCTAACACGGAGGGTCCAGTTGCATGTGGGGCTGCATAAAGGCTCCCCTGGGGAGTTCACTTGTACCCAAAGCCTTCCTCTGGGGGCACTTTTGAATGGGCGAAAGGTGCTCGGAATGCGTTTTCTGGTGCCTGAGTTTTCAGTCGTCTCCCATGCCGGCTAGGGGTATGTTTAGTGTTGCTCGGAAAGAGCGAACACGGAGGGTCCAGTTGCATGTGGGGCTGCATAAAGGCTCCCCTGGGGAGTTCAATTGTACCCAAAGCCTTCCTTTAGGGCACTTCTGGATGGGTGAATGGGGCTTGAAACGCTTTTTCTGTGGCCCGAGTTTTCAGTCTTTTGCCATTCTGGCTAGTGTTATATTTAGGGTTGCTCGGAAAGAGCGAACCCGGAGGGTCCAGTTGCATGTGGGGCTGCATAAAGGCTCCCCTGGGGAGTTCACTTGTACTCAAAGCCTTCCTTTGGGGGCACATCTGGATTGGCGAATGGGGCTTGTAACGCGTTTTCTGGTGCCCGAGTTTTTAGTCGTCTGCCATGCGGGCCAGGGTTATGTTTAGTGTTGCTCGGAAAGAGCGAATACGGACGGTCCAGTTGCATGTGGGGCTGCATAAAGGCTCCCCTGGGGAGTTCAGTTATACCCAAAGCGTTCCTCTGGGGGCACTTTTGAATGGGCGAAAGGGGCTCGGAAAGCGTTTTCTGGGGCCCGAGTTTTCAGTCGTCTCCCATGCCGGCTAGGGTTATGTTTAGTATTGCTCGGAAAGAGCGAATACGGAGGGTCCAGTTGCATGTGGGGCTGCATAAAGGCTCCCCTGGGGAGTTCACTTGTACCAAAAGCTTTCCTCTGGGGGCACTTCTGGATGGGCGAATGAGGCTTGTAACGCGTTTTCTGGGGCCCGATTTTTCGGTCGTCTGCCATGCGGGCCAGGGTTATATTTAGGTTTGCTGTGAAAGAGCGAATACGGAGGGACCAGTTGCATGTGGGGCTGCGTAAAGGCTCCCCTGGGGAGTTCACTTGTACCCAAAGCCTTCCTTTAGGGGCACTTCTGGATGGGCGAACGGGGCTTGAAACTCATTTTCTGTGGCCTGAGTTTTCAGTCTTCTTCCATGCTGGCTAGGGTTATATTAAGGGTTGCTCGGAAACAGCGAACCCGGAGGGTCCAGTTGCATGTGGTGCTGCGTAAAGGCTCCCCTGGGGAGTTCACTTGTACCCAAAGCCTTCCTCTCGGGGCACTTTTGAATGGGCGAAAGGGGCTCGGAAAGCGTTTTGTGGGGCCCGAGTTTTCAGTCGTCTCCCATGCCGGCTAGGGTTATGTTTAGTATTGCTCGGAAAGAGCGAATACGGAGGGTCCAGTTGCATGTGGGGCTGCATAAAGGCTCCCCTGGGGAGTTCAGATGTACCAAAAGCTTTCCTCTGGGGGCACTTCTGGATGGGAGAATGGGGCTTGTAACGCGTTTTCTGGGGCCCGATTTTTCAGTCGTCTGCCATGCGGCCAGGGTTATATTTAGGGTTGCTGAGAAAGAGTGAATACGGAGGGTCCAGTTGCATGTGGGGCTGCATAAAGGCTCCCCTGGGGAGTTCAGTTGTACCCAAAGCCTTCCTTTGGGGGCACTTTTGGATGGTCCAAGGGGAATCGCAATGCGTTTTCTGAGGCCCGCTTTTTCAGTCTTCTACCAGTGCGCCGAGGGCTATATTTAGGCTTGCGGTGAAAGAGTGAACGCGGAGGGTCCAGTTGCATGTGGGGCTGCATAAAGGCTCCCCTGGGGAGTTCACTTGTACCCAAAGCCTTCCTCTGGGGGCACTTCTGGATGGGCGAATGGGGCTTGTAACGCGTTTTCTAAGGCCTGATTTTTCAGTCGTCTGCCATGCGGGCCAGGGTTATATTTCGGGTTGCTGTGAAAGAGCGAATACGGAGGGTCCAGTTGCATGTGGGGCTGCATAAAGGCTCCCCTGGGGAGTTCACTTGTACCCAAAGCCTTCCTTTGGGGGCACTTCTGGATGGGTGAATGGGGCTTGAAACGCTTTTTCTGTGGCCCGAGTTTTCAGTCTTCTGCCATGCTGGCTAGGGTTATATTTAGGGTTGCTCGGAAACAGCGAATCCAAGGGGTCCAGTTGCATGTGGGGCTGCGTAAAGGCTCCCCTGTAGAGCTCAGTTGTATCCAAAGCCTTCCTTTGGGGGCACTTCTGGATGGGTGAATGGGGCTTGAAACGCTTTTTCTGTGGCCCGTGTTTTCAGTCTTCTGCCATGCTGGCTAGTGTTATATTTAGGGTTGCTCGGAAACAGCGAATACGGAGGGTCCAGTTGCATGTGGGGCTGCATAAAGGCTCCCCTGGGGAGTTCACTTGTACCCAAAGCCTTCCTTTGGGGGCACTTCTGGATGGGTGAATGGGGCTTGAAACGCTTTTTCTGTGGCCCGAGTTTTCAGTCTTGTGCCATGCTGGCTAGGGTTATATTTAGGGTTGCTCGGAAACAGCGAATCCAAGGGGTCCAGTTGCATGTGGGGCTGCGTAAAGGCTCCCCTGTAGAGCTCAGTTGTATCCAAAGCCTTCCTTTGGGGGCACTTCTGGATGGGTGAATGGGGCTTGAAACGCTTTTTCTGTGGCCCGTGTTTTCAGTCTTCTGCCATGCTGGCTAGTGTTATATTTAGGGTTGCTCGGAAACAGCGAATACGGAGGGTCCAGTTGCATGTGGGGCTGCATAAAGGCTCCCCTGGGGAGTTCAGTTGTACCCAAAGCCTTCCTTTGGGGGCAGTTTTGGATAACCCAAGGGGAAGCGAAATGCGTTTTCTGAGGCCCGAGTTTTCAGTCTTCTCCCATTGCGCCGAGGGTTATATTTAGCCTTGCGGTGAAAGAGTGAGCCCGGAGGGTCCAGTTGCATGTGGGGCTGCATAAAGGCTCCCCTGTGGAGTTCAGATGTACCCAAAGCCTTCCTTTGGGGGCACTTTTGGATTGCCCAAGGGGAATCGAAATGCGTTTTCTGAGGCCCGCTTTTTCAGTCTTCTCCCATTGCGCCGAGGGATATATTTAGGGTTGCTCGGAAACAGCGAACCCGGAGGGTCCAGTTGCATGTGGGGCTGCATAAAGGCTCCCCTGGGGAGTTCACTTGTACCCAAAGCCTTCCTCTGGGGGCACTTCTGGATGGGCAAATGGGGCTTGTAACGCGTTTTCTGGGGCCGGATTTTTCAGTCGTCTGCCATGCGGGCCAGGGTTTTATTTAGGGTTGCTGAGAAAGAGCGAATACGGAGGGTCCAGTTGCATGTGGGGCTGCATAAAGGCTCCCCTGGGGAGTTCAGTTGTACCCAAAGCCTTCCTTTGGGGGCACTTCTGGATGGGTGAATGGGGCTTGAAACGCTTTTTCTATGGCCCGAGTTTTCAGTCTTGTGCCATGCTGGCTAGGATTATATTAAGGGTTGCTCGGAAAAAGCGAATCCAAAGGGTCCAGTTGCATGTGGGGCTGCATAAAGGCTCCCCTGGGGAGTTCACTTGTACCCAAAGCCTTCCTCTGGGGGCACTTCTGGATGGGTGAATGGGGCTTGAAACTTTTTCTGTGGCCCGAGTTTTCAGTCGTCTCCCATGCCGGCTAGTGCTATGTTCAGTGTTGCTCGGAAAGAGCGAACCCGGAGGGTCCAGTTGCATGTGGGGCTGCGTAAAGGCTCCCCTGGGGAGTTCACTTGTACCCAAAGCCTTCCTCTGGGGGCACTTCTGGATGGGAGAATGGGGCTTGTAACGCGTTTTCTGGGGCCCGATTTTCCAGTCGTCTGCCATGCGGACCAGGGATATATTTAGGGTTGTTGAGAAAGAGCGAATACGGAGGGTCCAGTTGCATGTGGGGCTGCATAAAGGCTCCCCTGGGGAGTTCACTTGTACCCAAAGCCTTCCTTTGGGGGCATTTCTGGATGGGCGAACGGGGCTTGAAACGCTTTTTCTGTGGCCCGAGTTTTCAGTCTTCTGCCATGCTGGCTAGGGTTATATTAAGGGTTGCTCGGAAAGAGCGAACCTGGAGGGTCCAGTTGCATGTGGGGCTGCGTAAAGGCTCCCCTGGGGAGTTCACTTGTACCCAAAGCCTTCCTCTTGGGGCACTTTTGAATGGGCAAAAGGGGCTCGGAAAGAGTTTTCTGGGGCCCGAGTTTTCAGTTGCCTCCCTATCCGGCTAGGGATATGTTTAGTGTTGCTCGGAAAGAGCGAACCCGGAGGGTCCAGTTGCATGTGGGGCTGCATAAAGGCTCCCCTGGGGAGTTCAGATGTACCCAAAGCCTTCCTTTGGGGGCACTTCTGGATGTTTGAATGGGGCTTGAATCTCTTTTTCTGTGGCCCGAGATTTCAATCTTCTGCCATGCTGGCTAGTGTTATATTAAGGGTTGCTCCGAAACAGCGAACCCGGAGGGTCCAGTTGCATGTGGGGCTGCATAAAGGCTCCCCTGGGGAGTTCAGTTGTACCCAAAGCCTTCCTTTGGGGGCACTTCTGGATGGCTGTGGGGCTTGAAACGCTTTTTCTGTGGCTCGAGTTTTCAGTCGTCTGCCATGCGGGCCAGGGTTATATTTAGGGTTGCTGAGAAAGAGTGAATACGGAGGGTCCAGTTGCATGTGGGGCTGCATAAAGGCTCCCCTGGGGCGTTCACTTGTAACTATACCTTCCTTTGGGGGCACTTCTGGATGGGTGAATGGGGCAAAAACGCTTTTTCTGTGGCCCGAATTTTCAGTCTTCTCCCATTGCGCCGAGGGCTATATTTAGGTTTGCGGTGAAAGAGTGAACCCAGAGGGTCCAGTTGCATGTGGGTCTGCATAAAGGCTCCCCTGGGGCGTTCACTTGTAACTATACCTTCCTTTGGGGGCACTTCTGGATGGTCCAAGGGGAATCGCAATGCGATTTCTGAGCCTGCTTTTTCAGTCTTCTCCCATTGCGCCGAGGGATATATTTAGGATTGTGTTGAAAGAGCGAAAATGCAGGGTCCAGTTACATGTGGGGCTGCATAAAGGCTCCCCTGGGGAGTTCACTTGTACCCAAAGCCTTCCTCTTGGGGCACTTTTTAATGGGTAAAAGGGGCTCGGAAAGAGTTTTCTGTGGCCCGAGTTTTCTGTCGTCTCCCATGCCGGCTAGGGTTATATTTAGGGTTGCTGAGAAAGAGCGAATACGGAGGGTACAGTTCCATGTGGGGCTGCATAAAGGCTCCCCTGGGGAGTTCACTTGTACCCAAAGCCTTCCTTTGGGGGCACTTCTGGATGGGTGAATGGGGCTTGAAACGCTTTTTCTGGGGCCCGAGTTTTCAGTCTTCTGCCATGCTGGCTAGTGTTATACTAAGGGTTGCTCGGAAAGAGCGAACCCAGAGGGTCCAGTTGCATGTGGGGCTGCATAAAGGCTCCCCTGGGGAGTTCAGATGTACCCAAAGCCTTCCTTTGGGGGCACTTTTGAATGGGCGAAGGGATTCGGAAAGCGTTTTCTGGGGCTCGAGTTTTTAGTCGTCTCCCATGCCGGCTAGGGATATGTTTATTGTTGCTCGGAAAGAGCGAACCCGGAGGGTCCAGTTGCATGTGGGGCTGCATAAAGGCTCCCCTGGGGAGTGCAGTTGTACTCAAAGCCTTCCTCTGGGGGCACTTTTGAATGGGCGAAATGGGCTCGGAAAGCGTTTTCTGAGGCCCGCTTTTTCAGTCTTCTCCCATTGCGCCGAAGGCTATATTTAGTCTTGCGGTGAAAGAGTGAACCCGGAGGGTCCAGTTGCAAATGGGGCTGCATAAAGGCTCCCCTGGGGAGTTCGCTTGTACCCAAAGCCTTCCTCTGGGGGCACTTCTGGACGGGCGAATGGGGCTTGAAACGCTTTTTCTGTGGCCCGAGTTTTCAGTCTTCTGCCATGCTGGCTAGGGATATATTTAGGGTTGCTCGGAAACAGCGAACCCGGAGGGTCCAGTTGCATGTGGGGCTGCATAAAGGCTCCCCTGGGGAGTTCACTTGTACCCAAAGCCTTCCTTTGGGGGCATTTCTGGATGGGCGAACGGGGCTTGAAACGCTTTTTCTGTGGCCCGAGTTTTCAGTCTTCTGCCATGCTGGCTAGGGTTATATTAAGGGTTGCTCGGAAAGAGCGAACCTGGAGGGTCCAGTTGCATGTGGGGCTGCGTAAAGGCTCCCCTGGGGAGTTCACTTGTACCCAAAGCCTTCCTCTTGGGGCACTTTTGAATGGGCAAAAGGGGCTCGGAAAGAGTTTTCTGGGGCCCGAGTTTTCAGTTGCCTCCCTATCCGGCTAGGGATATGTTTAGTGTTGCTCGGAAAGAGCGAACCCGGAGGGTCCAGTTGCATGTGGGGCTGCATAAAGGCTCCCCTGGGGAGTTCAGATGTACCCAAAGCCTTCCTTTGGGGGCACTTCTGGATGTTTGAATGGGGCTTGAATCTCTTTTTCTGTGGCCCGAGATTTCAATCTTCTGCCATGCTGGCTAGTGTTATATTAAGGGTTGCTCCGAAACAGCGAACCCGGAGGGTCCAGTTGCATGTGGGGCTGCGTAAAGGCTCCCCTGGGGAGTTCACTTGTACCCAAAGCCTTCCTCTGGGGGCACTTTTGAATGGGCGAAAGGGGCTCGGATAGCGTTTTCTGGGGTCCGAGTTTTCAGTCGTCTCCCATGCCGGATAGGGTTATATTTAGGGTTGCTGTGAAAGAGCGAATACGGAGGGTCCAGTTGCATGTGGGGCTGCATAAAGGCTCCCCTGGGGAGTTCACTTGTACCCAAAGCCTTCCTTTGGGGGCACTTCTTGATGGATGAATGGGGCTTGAAACTCTTTTTCTGTGGCCCGAGTTTTCAGTCTTCTGCCATGCTGGCTAGGGTTATATTAAGCGTTGCTCGGAAACAGCGAACCCAAAGGGTCCAGTTGCATGTGGGGCTGCCTAAAGGCTCCCCTGGGGAGTTCACTTATACCCAAAGCCTTCCTCTGGGGGCACTTCTGGATTGGCGAATGGGGCTTGTAACGCGTTTTCTGAGGCCCGATTTTTCAGTCGTCTGCCATGCTGGGTACGGTTATATTTAGGGCGGCCATGCTGGGTAGGGTTATATTAAGGGTTGCTCGTAAACAGCGAACACGGAGGGTCCAGTTGCATGTGGGGCTGCGTAAAGGCTCCCCTGGGGAGTTCACCTTACCCAAAGCCTTCCTCTGGGGGCACTTCTGGACGGGCGAATGGGGCTTGAAACGCTTTTTCTGTGGCCCGAGTTTTCAGTCTTCTGCCATGCTGGCTAGGGATATATTTAGGGTTGCTCGGAAAGAGCGAACCCGGAGGGTCCAGTTGCATGTGGGGCTGCATAAAGGCTCCCCTGGGGAGTTCAGTTGTACCCAAAGCCTTCCTTTGGGGGCATTTCTGGATGGGCGAACGGGGCTTGAAACGCTTTTTCTGTGGCCCGAGTTTTCAGTCTTCTGCCATGCTGGCTAGGGTTATATTAAGGGTTGCTCGGAAAGAGCGAACCTGGAGGGTCCAGTTGCATGTGGGGCTGCGTAAAGGCTCCCCTGGGGAGTTCACTTGTACCCAAAGCCTTCCTCTTGGGGCACTTTTGAATGGGCAAAAGGGGCTCGGAAAGAGTTTTCTGGGGCCCGAGTTTTCAGTTGCCTCCCTATCCGGCTAGGGATATGTTTAGTGTTGCTCGGAAAGAGCGAACCCGGAGGGTCCAGTTGCATGTGGGGCTGCATAAAGGCTCCCCTGGGGAGTTCAGATGTACCCAAAGCCTTCCTTTGGGGGCACTTCTGGATGTTTGAATGGGGCTTGAATCTCTTTTTCTGTGGCCCGAGATTTCAATCTTCTGCCATGCTGGCTAGTGTTATATTAAGGGTTGCTCCGAAACAGCGAACCCGGAGGGTCCAGTTGCATGTGGGGCTGCGTAAAGGCTCCCCTGGGGAGTTCACTTGTACCCAAAGCCTTCCTCTGGGGGCACTTTTGAATGGGCGAAAGGGGCTCGGATAGCGTTTTCTGGGGTCCGAGTTTTCAGTCGTCTCCCATGCCGGATAGGGTTATATTTAGGGTTGCTGTGAAAGAGCGAATACGGAGGGTCCAGTTGCATGTGGGGCTGCATAAAGGCTCCCCTGGGGAGTTCACTTGTACCCAAAGCCTTCCTTTGGGGGCACTTCTTGATGGATGAATGGGGCTTGAAACTCTTTTTCTGTGGCCCGAGTTTTCAGTCTTCTGCCATGCTGGCTAGGGTTATATTAAGCGTTGCTCGGAAACAGCGAACCCAAAGGGTCCAGTTGCATGTGGGGCTGCCTAAAGGCTCCCCTGGGGAGTTCACTTATACCCAAAGCCTTCCTCTGGGGGCACTTCTGGATTGGCGAATGGGGCTTGTAACGCGTTTTCTGAGGCCCGATTTTTCAGTCGTCTGCCATGCTGGGTACGGTTATATTTAGGGCGGCCATGCTGGGTAGGGTTATATTAAGGGTTGCTCGTAAACAGCGAACACGGAGGGTCCAGTTGCATGTGGGGCTGCGTAAAGGCTCCCCTGGGGAGTTCACCTTACCCAAAGCCTTCCTCTGGGGGTACTTTTGAATGGGCAAAAGGGGCTCGGAAAGAGTTTTCTGGGGCCCGAGTTTTCAGTCGTCTCCCATGCCGGCTAGGGCTATGTTTAGTGTTGCTCGGAAAGAGCGAACCCGGAGGGTCCAGTTGCATGTGGGGCTGCATAAAGGCTCCCCTGGGGAGTTCAGTTGTACCCAAAGCCTTCC
Source organism: Anas acuta (assembly GCF_963932015.1). Classification (NCBI taxonomy): domain Eukaryota; kingdom Metazoa; phylum Chordata; class Aves; order Anseriformes; family Anatidae; genus Anas; species Anas acuta. Next base: position 339,161 of record NC_089004.1, on the reverse strand, counting down.
TTTGGGGGCACTTCTGGATGGCTGTGGGGCTTGAAACGCTTTTTCTGTGGCTCGAGTTTTCAGTCGTCTGCCATGCGGGCCAGGGTTATATTTAGGGTTGCTGAGAAAGAGTGAATACGGAGGGTCCAGTTGCATGTGGGGCTGCATAAAGGCTCCCCTGGGGAGTTCAGTTGTACCCAAAGCCTTCCTTTGGGAGCACTTCTGGATGGGTGAATGGGGCAAAAACGCTTTTTCTGTGGCCCGAATTTTCAGTCTTCTCCCATTGCGCCGAGGGCTATATTTAGGTTTGCGGTGAAAGAGTGAACCCAGAGGGTCCAGTTGCATGTGGGGCTGCATAAAGGCTCCCCTGGGGCGTTCACTTGTAACTATACCTTCCTTTGGGGGCACTTCTGGATGGTCCAATGGGAATCGCAATGCGATTTCTGAGCCTGCTTTTTCAGTCTTCTCCCATTGCGCCGAGGGATATATTTAGGATTATGTTGAAAGAGCGAAAATGCAGGGTCCAGTTGCATGTGGGGCTGCATAAAGGCTCCCCTGGGGAGTTCACTTGTACCCAAAGCCTTCCTCTTGGGGCACTTTTTAATGGGTAAAAGGGGCTCGGAAAGAGTTTTCTGTGGCCCGAGTTTTCTGTCGTCTCCCATGCCGGCTAGGGTTATATTTAGGGTTGCTGAGAAAGAGCGAATACGGAGGGTACAGTTCCATGTGGGGCTGCATAAAGGCTCCCCTGGGGAGTTCACTTGTACCCAAAGCCTTCCTTTGGGGGCACTTCTGGATGGGTGAATGGGGCTTGAAACGCTTTTTCTGGGGCCCGAGTTTTCAGTCTTCTGCCATGCTGGCTAGTGTTATACTAAGGGTTGCTCGGAAAGAGCGAACCCAGAGGGTCCAGTTGCATGTGGGGCTGCATAAAGGCTCCCCTGGGGAGTTCAGATGTACCCAAAGCCGTCCTCTTGGGGCACTTTTTAATGGGTAAAAGGGGCTCGGAAAGAGTTTTCTGTGGCCCGAGTTTTCTGTCGTCTCCCATGCCGGTTAGGGTTATATTTAGGGTTGCTGAGAAAGAGCGAATACGGAGGGTACAGTTCCATGTGGGGCTGCATAAAGGCTCCCCTGGGGAGTTCACTTGTACCCAAAGCCTTCCTTTGGGGGCACTTCTGGATGGGTGAATGGGGCTTGAAACGCTTTTTCTGTGGCCCGAGTTTTCAGTCTTCTGCCATGCTGGCTAGTGTTATACTAAGGGTTGCTCGGAAAGAGCGAACCCAGAGGGTCCAGTTGCATGTGGGGCTGCGTAAAGGCTCCCCTGGGGAGTTCAGATGTACCCAAAGCCTTCCTTTGGGGGCACTTCTGGATGGGCGAATGGGGCTTGTCACGCTTTTTCTGGGGCCCGATTTTCCAGTCGTCTGCAATGCAGGCCAGGGATATATTTATTGTTGCTGTGAAAGAGCGAATACAGAGGGTCCAGTTGCATGTGGGGCTGCATAAAGGCTCCCCTGGGGAGTTCGCTTGTACCCAAAGCCTTCCTCTGGGGGCACTTCTGGACGGGCGAATGGGGCTTGAAACGCTTTTTCTGTGGCCCGAGTTTTCAGTCTTCTGCCATGCTGGCTAGGGATATATTTAGGGTTGCTCGGAAACAGCGAACCCGGAGGGTCCAGTTGCATGTGGGGCTGCATAAAGGCTCCCCTGGGGAGTTCACTTGTACCCAAAGCCTTCCTTTGGGGGCATTTCTGGATGGGCGAACGGGGCTTGAAACGCTTTTTCTGTGGCCCGAGTTTTCAGTCTTCTGCCATGCTGGCTAGGGTTATATTAAGGGTTGCTCGGAAAGAGCGAACCTGGAGGGTCCAGTTGCATGTGGGGCTGCGTAAAGGCTCCCCTGGGGAGTTCACTTGTACCCAAAGCCTTCCTCTTGGGGCACTTTTGAATGGGCAAAAGGGGCTCGGAAAGAGTTTTCTGGGGCCCGAGTTTTCAGTTGCCTCCCTATCCGGCTAGGGATATGTTTAGTGTTGCTCGGAAAGAGCGAACCCGGAGGGTCCAGTTGCATGTGGGGCTGCATAAAGGCTCCCCTGGGGAGTTCAGATGTACCCAAAGCCTTCCTTTGGGGGCACTTCTGGATGTTTGAATGGGGCTTGAATCTCTTTTTCTGTGGCCCGAGATTTCAATCTTCTGCCATGCTGGCTAGTGTTATATTAAGGGTTGCTCCGAAACAGCGAACCCGGAGGGTCCAGTTGCATGTGGGGCTGCGTAAAGGCTCCCCTGGGGAGTTCACTTGTACCCAAAGCCTTCCTCTGGGGGCACTTTTGAATGGGCGAAAGGGGCTCGGATAGCGTTTTCTGGGGTCCGAGTTTTCAGTCGTCTCCCATGCCGGATAGGGTTATATTTAGGGTTGCTGTGAAAGAGCGAATACGGAGGGTCCAGTTGCATGTGGGGCTGCATAAAGGCTCCCCTGGGGAGTTCACTTGTACCCAAAGCCTTCCTTTGGGGGCACTTCTTGATGGATGAATGGGGCTTGAAACTCTTTTTCTGTGGCCCGAGTTTTCAGTCTTCTGCCATGCTGGCTAGGGTTATATTAAGCGTTGCTCGGAAACAGCGAACCCAAAGGGTCCAGTTGCATGTGGGGCTGCCTAAAGGCTCCCCTGGGGAGTTCACTTATACCCAAAGCCTTCCTCTGGGGGCACTTCTGGATTGGCGAATGGGGCTTGTAACGCGTTTTCTGAGGCCCGATTTTTCAGTCGTCTGCCATGCTGGGTACGGTTATATTTAGGGCGGCCATGCTGGGTAGGGTTATATTTAGGGTTGCTCGTAAACAGCGAACACGGAGGGTCCAGTTGCATGTGGGGCTGCGTAAAGGCTCCCCTGGGGAGTTCACCTTACCCAAAGCCTTCCTCTGGGGGTACTTTTGAATGGGCGAAAGGGGCTCGAAAAGCGTTTTCTGGGGCCCGAGTTTTCAGTCGTCTCCCATGCCGGCTAGGGCTATGTTTAGTGTTGCTCGGAAAGAGCGAACCCGGAGGGTCCAGTTGCATGTGGGGCTGCATAAAGGCTCCCCTGGGGAGTTCAGTTGTACCCAAAGCCTTCCTTTGGGGGCACTTCTGGATGGCTGTGGGGCTTGAAACGCTTTTTCTGTGGCTCGAGTTTTCAGTCGTCTGCCATGCGGGCCAGGGTTATATTTAGGGTTGCTGAGAAAGAGTGAATACGGAGGGTCCAGTTGCATGTGGGGCTGCATAAAGGCTCCCCTGGGGAGTTCAGTTGTACCCAAAGCCTTCCTTTGGGAGCACTTCTGGATGGGTGAATGGGGCAAAAACGCTTTTTCTGTGGCCCGAATTTTCAGTCTTCTCCCATTGCGCCGAGGGCTATATTTAGGTTTGCGGTGAAAGAGTGAACCCAGAGGGTCCAGTTGCATGTGGGGCTGCATAAAGGCTCCCCTGGGGAGTTCACTTGTAACTATACATTCCTTTGGGGGCACTTCTGGATGGTCCAAGGGGAATCGCAATGCGATTTCTGAGCCTGCTTTTTCAGTCTTCTCCCATTGCACCGAGGGATATATTTAGGATTGTGTTGAAAGAGCGAAAATGCAGGGTCCAGTTGCATGTGGGGCTGCATAAAGGCTCCCCTGGGGAGTTCACTTGTACCCAAAGCCGTACTCTTGGGGCACTTTTTAATGGGTAAAAGGGGCTCGGAAAGAGTTTTCTGTGGCCCGAGTTTTCTGTCGTCTCCCATGCCGGCTAGGGTTATATTAAGGTTGCTGAGAAAGAGCGAATACGGAGGGTACAGTTCCATGTGGGGCTGCATAAAGGCTCCCCTGGGGAGTTCATTTGTACCCAAAGCCTTCCTTTGGGGGCACTTCTGGATGGGTGAATGGGGCTTGAAACGCTTTTTCTGTGGCCCGAGTTTTCAGTCTTCTGCCATGCTGGCTAGTGTTATACTAAGGGTTGCTCGGAAAGAGCGAACCCAGAGGGTCCAGTTGCATGTGGGGCGGCATAAAGGCTCCCCTGGGGAGTTCAGATGTACCCAAAGCCTTCCTTTGGGGGCACTTTTGGATGGTCCCAGGGCAATCGCAATGCGTTTTCTGAGGCCCGCTTTTTCAGTCTTCTCCCAGTGCGCCGAGGGCTATATTTAGTCTTGCGGTGAAAGAGTGAACCCGGAGGGTCCAGTTGCATGTGGGGCTGCATAAAGGCTCCGCTGGGGAGTTCACTTGTACCCAAAGCCTTCCTTTGGGGGCACTTCTGGATGGGCGAATGGGGCTTGTCACGCTTTTTCTGGGGCCCGATTTTCCAGTCGTCTGCAATGCAGGCCAGGGATATATTTAGGGTTGCTGTGAAAGAGCGAATACAGAGGGTCCAGTTGCATGTGGGGCTGCATAAAGGCTCCCCTGGGGAGTTCACTTGTACCCAAAGCCTTCCTCTGAAGGCACTTTTGAATGGGCGAAGGGATTCGGAAAGCGTTTTCTGGGGCTCGAGTTTTTAGTCGTCTCCCATGCCGGCTAGGGATATGTTTATTGTTGCTCGGAAAGAGCGAACCCGGAGGGTCCAGTTGCATGTGGGGCTGCGTAAAGGCTCCCCTGGGGAGTTCAGTTGTACTCAAAGCCTTCCTCTGGGGGCACTTTTGAATGGGCGAAATGGGCTCGGAAAGCGTTTTCTGAGGCCCGCTTTTTCAGTCTTCTCCCATTGCGCCGAAGGCTATATTTAGTCTTGCGGTGAAAGAGTGAAGCCGGAGGGTCCAGTTGCAAATGGGGCTGCGTAAAGGCTCCCCTGGGGAGTTCGCTTGTACCCAAAGCCTTCCTCTGGGGGCACTTCTGGACGGGCGAATGGGGCTTGAAACGCTTTTTCTGTGGCCCGAGTTTTCAGTCTTCTGCCATGCTGGCTAGGGATATATTTAGGGTTGCTCGGAAACAGCGAACCCGGAGGGTCCAGTTGCATGTGGGGCTGCATAAAGGCTCCCCTGGGGAGTTCACTTGTACCCAAAGCCTTCCTTTGGGGGCATTTCTGGATGGGCGAACGGGGCTTGAAACGCTTTTTCTGTGGCCCGAGTTTTCAGTCTTCTGCCATGCTGGCTAGGGTTATATTAAGGGTTGCTCGGAAAGAGCGAACCTGGAGGGTCCAGTTGCATGTGGGGCTGCGTAAAGGCTCCCCTGGGGAGTTCACTTGTACCCAAAGCCTTCCTCTTGGGGCACTTTTGAATGGGCAAAAGGGGCTCGGAAAGAGTTTTCTGGGGCCCGAGTTTTCAGTTGCCTCCCTATCCGGCTAGGGATATGTTTAGTGTTGCTCGGAAAGAGCGAACCCGGAGGATCCAGTTGCATGTGGGGCTGCGTAAAGGCTCCCCTGGGGAGTTCACCTTACCCAAAGCCTTCCTCTGGGGGCACTTTTGAATGGGCGAAAGGGGCTCGGAAAGCGTTTTCTGGGGTCCGAGTTTTCAGTCGTCTCCCATGCCGGATAGGGTTATATTTAGGGTTGCTGTGAAAGAGCGAATACGGAGGGTCCAGTTGCATGTGGGGCTGCATAAAGGCTCCCCTGGGGAGTTCACTTGTACCCAAAGCCTTCCTTTGGGGGCACTTCTTGATGGATGAATGGGGCTTGAAACTCTTTTTCTGTGGCCCGAGTTTTCAGTCTTCTTCCATGCTGGCTAGGGTTATATTAAGCGTTGCTCGGAAACAGCGAACCCGGAGGGTCCAGTTGCATGTGGGGCTGCATAAAGGCTCCCCTGGGGAGTTCACTTGTACCGAAAGCCTTCCTTTCGGGGCACTTCTGGATGGGTGAATGAGGCTTGAAACGATTTTTCTATGGCCCGAGTTTTCAGTCTTCTGCCATGCTGGCTAGTGTTATATTAAGGGTTGCTGTGAAAGAGCAAATACGGAGGGTCCAGTTGCATGTGGGGCTGCATAAAGGCTCCCCTGGGGAGTTCACTTGTACCCAAAGCCTTCCTTTAGGGGCACTTCTGGACGGGCAAATGGGGCTTGAAACTCTTTTTCTGTGGCCCGAGTTTTCAGTCTTCTGCCATGCTGGCCAGTGTTATATTAAGGGTTTCTGTGAAACAGCGATTACGGAGGGTCCAGTTGCATGTAGGGCTGCGTAAAGGCTCCCCTGGGGAGTTCACTTGTACCCAAAGCCTTCCTTTGGGGGCACTTTTGAACTGGCGAAAAGGGCTCGGATAGCATTTCCTGGGGCCCGCTTTTTCAGTGTTCTCCCATTGCGCCGAGGGCTATATTTAGTCTTGCGGTGAAAGAGTGAACCCGGAGGGTCCAGTTGCATGTGGGGCTGCGTACAGGCTCCCCTTGGGAGTTCACTTGTACCCAAAGCCTTCCTCTGGGGGCACTTTTGAATGGGCGATAGGGGCTCGGAAAGCGTTTTCTGGGGCCCGATTTTTCAGTCGTCTGCCATGCAGGCCAGGGTTATATTTAGGTTTGCTCGTAAACAGCGAATACGGAGGGTCCAGTTGCATGTGGGGCTGCATAAAGGCTCCCCTGGGGAGTTCACTTGTACCCAAAGCCTTCCTTTGGGGGTACTTTTGGATGGGTGAATGAGGTTTGTATTGCGTTTTCTGTGGCCCTAATTTTCAGACTTCTGCCATGCTGGCTGGTGTTATATTTAGGGTTGCTCGGAAACAGCGAACCCGGAGGGTCCAATTGCATGTGGGGCTGTATAAAGGCTCCCCTGGGGTGTTCAGATGAACCCAAAGCCTTCCTTTGGGGGCTCTTTTGGATGGGCGAATTGGGCTTGTAACGCGTGTTCTGGGTTTCGATTTTTCAGTTGTCTGCCATGCGGGCCAGTGTTATATTTAGGGTTGCTGAGAAAGAGCGAATACGGAGGGTCCAGTTGCATGTGGGGCTGCATAAAGGCTCCCCTGGGGAGTTCACTTGTACCCAAAGCCTTCCTTTGGGGGATCATCTGGATTGGTGAATGGGGCTTGAATCTCTTTTTCTGTCGCCCGATTTTTTAGTCTTCTGCCATGCTGGCTAGTGTTATATTTAGGGTTGCTCGGAAACAGCGAACCCGGAGTGTCCAGTTGCATGTGGGGCTGCATAAAGGCTCCCCTGGGGAGTTCACTTGTACCCAAAGCCTTCCTTTGGGGGCACTTTTGGATGGTCCAAGGGGAATCGAAATGCGTTTTCTGAGGCCCGCTTTTTCAGTCTTCTCCCATTGCGCCGAGGGCTATATTTAGGCTTGCGGTGAAAGAGTGAACCCGGAGGGTCCAGTTGCATGTGCGGCTGCATAAAGGCTCCCCTGGGGAGTTCAGATGTACCCAAAGCCTTCCTTTGGGGGCACTTTTGGATGGGCGAATGGGGCTTGTAACGCTTTTTCTGGGGCCCGATTTTTCAGTCGTCTGCCATGCGGGCCAGGGTTATATTTAGGGTTGCTGAGAAAGAGCGAAAAAGGAGGGTCCAGTTGCATGTGGGGCTGCATAAAGGCTCCCCTGGGGAGTTCACTTGTACCCAAAGCCTTCCTTTAGGGGCACTTCGGGTTGGGCGAACGGGGCTTGAAACTCTTTTTCTGTGGCCCGAGTTTTCAGTCTTCTGCCATGCTGGCTAGGGTTATATTTAGGGTTGCTCGTAAACAGCGAACACGGAGGGTCCAGTTGCATGTGGGGCTGCGTAAAGGCTCCCCTGGGGAGTTCACTTGGACCCAAAGCCTTCCTTTGGGGCCACTTTTGAATGGGCGAAAGGGGCTCGGAAAGCATTTTCTGTGGCCCGAGTTTTCAGTCTTGTGCCATGCTGGCTAGTGTTATATTTAGGGTTGCTCGGAAACAGCGAACCCTGAGGGTCCAGTTGCATGTGGGGCTGCATAAAGGCTCCCCTGGGGAATTCAGATGTACCCAAAGCCTTCCTTTGGGGGCACTTTTGGATGGTCCAAGGGGAATCGAAATGCGTTTTCTGAGGCCCGCTTTTTCAGTCTTCTCCCATTGCGCCGAGTGCTGTATTTAGGCTTGCGGTGAAAGACTGAACCCGGAGTGTGCAGTTGCATGTGGGGCTGCATAAAGGCTCCCCTGGGGAGTTCAGTTGTACCCAAAGCCTTCCTCTGAGGGCACTTCTGGATGGGTGAATGGGGCTTGTAACGTGTTTTCTGGGGCCCGATTTTTCAGTCGTCTGCCATGCGGGCCAGGGTTATATTTAGGGTTGCTGTGAAAGAGCCAATACGGAGGGTCCAGTTGCATGTGGGGCTGCATAAAGGCTCCCCTGGGGAGTTCACTTGTACCCAAAGCCTTCCTTTGGGGGTACTTTTGGATGGGTGAATGAGGTTTGTATTGCGTTTTCTGTGGCCCTAGTTTTCAGACTTCTGCCATGCTGGCTGGTGTTATATTTAGGGTTGCTCGGAAACAGCGAACCCGGAGGGTCCAGTTGCATGTGCGGCTGCATAAAGGCTCCCCTGGGGTGTTCAGATGAACCCAAAGCCTTCCTTTGGGGGCACTTTTGGATGGGCGAATGGGGCTTGTAACGCTTTTTCTGGGGCCGGATTTTTCAGTCGTCTGCCATGCGGGCCAGGGTTATATTTAGGGTTGCTGAGAAAGAGCGAAAAAGGAGGGTCCAGTTGCATGTGGGGCTGCATAAAGGCTCCCCTGGGGAGTTCACTTGTACCCAAAGCCTTCCTTTGGGGGATCATCTGGATTGGTGAATGGGGCTTGAATCTCTTTTTCTGTCGCCCGATTTTTTAGTCTTCTGCCATGCTGGCTAGTGTTATATTTAGGGTTGCTCGGAAACAGCGAACCCGGAGTGTCCAGTTGCATGTGGGGCTGCATAAAGGCTCCCCTGGGGAGTTCACTTGTACCCAAAGCCTTCCTTTGGGGGCACTTTTGGATGGTCCAAGGGGAATCGAAATGCGTTTTCTGAGGCCCGCTTTTTCAGTCTTCTCCCATTGCGCCGAGGGCTATATTTAGGCTTGCGGTGAAAGAGTGAACCCGGAGGGTCCAGTTGCATGTGCGGCTGCATAAAGGCTCCCCTGGGGAGTTCAGATGTACCCAAAGCCTTCCTTTGGGGGCACTTTTGGATGGGCGAATGGGGCTTGTAACGCTTTTTCTGGGGCCCGATTTTTCAGTCGTCTGCCATGCGGGCCAGGGTTATATTTAGGGTTGCTGAGAAAGAGCGAAAAAGGAGGGTCCAGTTGCATGTGGGGCTGCATAAAGGCTCCCCTGGGGAGTTCACTTGTACCCAAAGCCTTCCTTTAGGGGCACTTCGGGTTGGGCGAACGGGGCTTGAAACTCTTTTTCTGTGGCCCGAGTTTTCAGTCTTCTGCCATGCTGGCTAGGGTTATATTTAGGGTTGCTCGTAAACAGCGAACACGGAGGGTCCAGTTGCATGTGGGGCTGCGTAAAGGCTCCCCTGGGGAGTTCACTTGGACCCAAAGCCTTCCTTTGGGGCCACTTTTGAATGGGCGAAAGGGGCTCGGAAAGCATTTTCTGTGGCCCGAGTTTTCAGTCTTGTGCCATGCTGGCTAGTGTTATATTTAGGGTTGCTCGGAAACAGCGAACCCTGAGGGTCCAGTTGCATGTGGGGCTGCATAAAGGCTCCCCTGGGGAATTCAGATGTACCCAAAGCCTTCCTTTGGGGGCACTTTTGGATGGTCCAAGGGGAATCGAAATGCGTTTTCTGAGGCCCGCTTTTTCAGTCTTCTCCCATTGCGCCGAGTGCTGTATTTAGGCTTGCGGTGAAAGACTGAACCCGGAGTGTGCAGTTGCATGTGGGGCTGCATAAAGGCTCCCCTGGGGAGTTCAGTTGTACCCAAAGCCTTCCTCTGAGGGCACTTCTGGATGGGTGAATGGGGCTTGTAACGTGTTTTCTGGGGCCCGATTTTTCAGTCGTCTGCCATGCGGGCCAGGGTTATATTTAGGGTTGCTGTGAAAGAGCCAATACGGAGGGTCCAGTTGCATGTGGGGCTGCATAAAGGCTCCCCTGGGGAGTTCACTTGTACCCAAAGCCTTCCTTTGGGGGTACTTTTGGATGGGTGAATGAGGTTTGTATTGCGTTTTCTGTGGCCCTAGTTTTCAGACTTCTGCCATGCTGGCTGGTGTTATATTTAGGGTTGCTCGGAAACAGCGAACCCGGAGGGTCCAGTTGCATGTGCGGCTGCATAAAGGCTCCCCTGGGGTGTTCAGATGAACCCAAAGCCTTCCTTTGGGGGCACTTTTGGATGGGCGAATGGGGCTTGTAACGCTTTTTCTGGGGCCGGATTTTTCAGTCGTCTGCCATGCGGGCCAGGGTTATATTTAGGGTTGCTGAGAAAGAGCGAAAAAGGAGGGTCCAGTTGCATGTGGGGCTGCATAAAGGCTCCCCTGGGGAGTTCACTTGTACCCAAAGCCTTCCTTTGGGGGATCATCTGGATTGGTGAATGGGGCTTGAATCTCTTTTTCTGTCGCCCGATTTTTCAGTCGTCTGCCATGCTGGCTAGTGTTATATTTAGGGTTGCTCGGAAACAGCGAAACCGGAGTGTCCAGTTGCATGTGGGGCTGCATAAAGGCTCCCCTGGGGAGTTCACTTGTACCCAAAGCCTTCCTCTGGGGGCACTTCTGGATGGGAGAATGGGGCTTGTAACGCGTTTTCTGGGGCCCGATTTTCCAGTCGTCTGCCATGCGGACCAGGGATATATTTAGGGTTGTTGAGAAAGAGCGAATACGGAGGGTCCAGTTGCATGTGGGGCTGCATAAAGGCTCCCCTGGGGAGTTCACTTGTACCCAAAGCCTTCCTTTGGGGGCATTTCTGGATGGGCGAACGGGGCTTGAAACGCTTTTTCTGTGGCCCGAGTTTTCAGTCTTCTGCCATGCTGGCTAGGGTTATATTAAGGGTTGCTCGGAAAGAGCGAACCTGGAGGGTCCAGTTGCATGTGGGGCTGCGTAAAGGCTCCCCTGGGGAGTTCACTTGTACCCAAAGCCTTCCTCTTGGGGCACTTTTGAATGGGCGAATGGGGCTCGAAAAGCGTTTTCTGGGGCCCGAGTTTTCAGTCGTCTCCCATGCCGGCTAGGGCTATGTTTAGTGTTGCTCGGAAAGAGCGAACCCGGAGGGTCCAGTTGCATGTGGGGCTGCATAAAGGCTCCCCTGGGGAGTTCAGTTGTACCCAAAGCCTTCCTTTGGGGGCACTTCTGGATGGCTGTGGGGCTTGAAACGCTTTTTCTGTGGCTCGAGTTTTCAGTCGTCTGCCATGCGGGCCAGGGTTATATTTAGGGTTGCTGAGAAAGAGTGAATACGGAGGGTCCAGTTGCATGTGGGGCTGCATAAAGGCTCCCCTGGGGCGTTCACTTGTAACTATACCTTCCTTTGGGGGCACTTCTGGATGGGTGAATGGGGCAAAAACGCTTTTTCTGTGGCCCGAATTTTCAGTCTTCTCCCATTGCGCCGAGGGCTATATTTAGGTTTGCGGTGAAAGAGTGAACCCAGAGGGTCCAGTTGCATGTGGGTCTGCATAAAGGCTCCCCTGGGGCGTTCACTTGTAACTATACCTTCCTTTGGGGGCACTTCTGGATGGTCCAAGGGGAATCGCAATGCGATTTCTGAGCCTGCTTTTTCAGTCTTCTCCCATTGCGCCGAGGGATATATTTAGGATTGTGTTGAAAGAGCGAAAATGCAGGGTCCAGTTACATGTGGGGCTGCATAAAGGCTCCCCTGGGGAGTTCACTTGTACCCAAAGCCTTCCTCTTGGGGCACTTTTTAATGGGTAAAAGGGGCTCGGAAAGAGTTTTCTGTGGCCCGAGTTTTCTGTCGTCTCCCATGCCGGCTAGGGTTATATTTAGGGTTGCTGAGAAAGAGCGAATACGGAGGGTACAGTTCCATGTGGGGCTGCATAAAGGCTCCCCTGGGGAGTTCACTTGTACCCAAAGCCTTCCTTTGGGGGCACTTCTGGATGGGTGAATGGGGCTTGAAACGCTTTTTCTGGGGCCCGAGTTTTCAGTCTTCTGCCATGCTGGCTAGTGTTATACTAAGGGTTGCTCGGAAAGAGCGAACCCAGAGGGTCCAGTTGCATGTGGGGCTGCATAAAGGCTCCCCTGGGGAGTTCAGATGTACCCAAAGCCTTCCTTTGGGGGCACTTTTGAATGGGCGAAGGGATTCGGAAAGCGTTTTCTGGGGCTCGAGTTTTTAGTCGTCTCCCATGCCGGCTAGGGATATGTTTATTGTTGCTCGGAAAGAGCGAACCCGGAGGGTCCAGTTGCATGTGGGGCTGCATAAAGGCTCCCCTGGGGAGTGCAGTTGTACTCAAAGCCTTCCTCTGGGGGCACTTTTGAATGGGCGAAATGGGCTCGGAAAGCGTTTTCTGAGGCCCGCTTTTTCAGTCTTCTCCCATTGCGCCGAAGGCTATATTTAGTCTTGCGGTGAAAGAGTGAACCCGGAGGGTCCAGTTGCAAATGGGGCTGCATAAAGGCTCCCCTGGGGAGTTCGCTTGTACCCAAAGCCTTCCTCTGGGGGCACTTCTGGACGGGCGAATGGGGCTTGAAACGCTTTTTCTGTGGCCCGAGTTTTCAGTCTTCTGCCATGCTGGCTAGGGATATATTTAGGGTTGCTCGGAAACAGCGAACCCGGAGGGTCCAGTTGCATGTGGGGCTGCATAAAGGCTCCCCTGGGGAGTTCACTTGTACCCAAAGCCTTCCTTTGGGGGCATTTCTGGATGGGCGAACGGGGCTTGAAACGCTTTTTCTGTGGCCCGAGTTTTCAGTCTTCTGCCATGCTGGCTAGGGTTATATTAAGGGTTGCTCGGAAAGAGCGAACCTGGAGGGTCCAGTTGCATGTGGGGCTGCGTAAAGGCTCCCCTGGGGAGTTCACTTGTACCCAAAGCCTTCCTCTTGGGGCACTTTTGAATGGGCAAAAGGGGCTCGGAAAGAGTTTTCTGGGGCCCGAGTTTTCAGTTGCCTCCCTATCCGGCTAGGGATATGTTTAGTGTTGCTCGGAAAGAGCGAACCCGGAGGGTCCAGTTGCATGTGGGGCTGCATAAAGGCTCCCCTGGGGAGTTCAGATGTACCCAAAGCCTTCCTTTGGGGGCACTTCTGGATGTTTGAATGGGGCTTGAATCTCTTTTTCTGTGGCCCGAGATTTCAATCTTCTGCCATGCTGGCTAGTGTTATATTAAGGGTTGCTCCGAAACAGCGAACCCGGAGGGTCCAGTTGCATGTGGGGCTGCGTAAAGGCTCCCCTGGGGAGTTCACTTGTACCCAAAGCCTTCCTCTGGGGGCACTTTTGAATGGGCGAAAGGGGCTCGGATAGCGTTTTCTGGGGTCCGAGTTTTCAGTCGTCTCCCATGCCGGATAGGGTTATATTTAGGGTTGCTGTGAAAGAGCGAATACGGAGGGTCCAGTTGCATGTGGGGCTGCATAAAGGCTCCCCTGGGGAGTTCACTTGTACCCAAAGCCTTCCTTTGGGGGCACTTCTTGATGGATGAATGGGGCTTGAAACTCTTTTTCTGTGGCCCGAGTTTTCAGTCTTCTGCCATGCTGGCTAGGGTTATATTAAGCGTTGCTCGGAAACAGCGAACCCAAAGGGTCCAGTTGCATGTGGGGCTGCCTAAAGGCTCCCCTGGGGAGTTCACTTATACCCAAAGCCTTCCTCTGGGGGCACTTCTGGATTGGCGAATGGGGCTTGTAACGCGTTTTCTGAGGCCCGATTTTTCAGTCGTCTGCCATGCTGGGTACGGTTATATTTAGGGCGGCCATGCTGGGTAGGGTTATATTAAGGGTTGCTCGTAAACAGCGAACACGGAGGGTCCAGTTGCATGTGGGGCTGCGTAAAGGCTCCCCTGGGGAGTTCACCTTACCCAAAGCCTTCCTCTGGGGGCACTTCTGGACGGGCGAATGGGGCTTGAAACGCTTTTTCTGTGGCCCGAGTTTTCAGTCTTCTGCCATGCTGGCTAGGGATATATTTAGGGTTGCTCGGAAAGAGCGAACCCGGAGGGTCCAGTTGCATGTGGGGCTGCATAAAGGCTCCCCTGGGGAGTTCAGTTGTACCCAAAGCCTTCCTTTGGGGGCATTTCTGGATGGGCGAACGGGGCTTGAAACGCTTTTTCTGTGGCCCGAGTTTTCAGTCTTCTGCCATGCTGGCTAGGGTTATATTAAGGGTTGCTCGGAAAGAGCGAACCTGGAGGGTCCAGTTGCATGTGGGGCTGCGTAAAGGCTCCCCTGGGGAGTTCACTTGTACCCAAAGCCTTCCTCTTGGGGCACTTTTGAATGGGCAAAAGGGGCTCGGAAAGAGTTTTCTGGGGCCCGAGTTTTCAGTTGCCTCCCTATCCGGCTAGGGATATGTTTAGTGTTGCTCGGAAAGAGCGAACCCGGAGGGTCCAGTTGCATGTGGGGCTGCATAAAGGCTCCCCTGGGGAGTTCAGATGTACCCAAAGCCTTCCTTTGGGGGCACTTCTGGATGTTTGAATGGGGCTTGAATCTCTTTTTCTGTGGCCCGAGATTTCAATCTTCTGCCATGCTGGCTAGTGTTATATTAAGGGTTGCTCCGAAACAGCGAACCCGGAGGGTCCAGTTGCATGTGGGGCTGCGTAAAGGCTCCCCTGGGGAGTTCACTTGTACCCAAAGCCTTCCTCTGGGGGCACTTTTGAATGGGCGAAAGGGGCTCGGATAGCGTTTTCTGGGGTCCGAGTTTTCAGTCGTCTCCCATGCCGGATAGGGTTATATTTAGGGTTGCTGTGAAAGAGCGAATACGGAGGGTCCAGTTGCATGTGGGGCTGCATAAAGGCTCCCCTGGGGAGTTCACTTGTACCCAAAGCCTTCCTTTGGGGGCACTTCTTGATGGATGAATGGGGCTTGAAACTCTTTTTCTGTGGCCCGAGTTTTCAGTCTTCTGCCATGCTGGCTAGGGTTATATTAAGCGTTGCTCGGAAACAGCGAACCCAAAGGGTCCAGTTGCATGTGGGGCTGCCTAAAGGCTCCCCTGGGGAGTTCACTTATACCCAAAGCCTTCCTCTGGGGGCACTTCTGGATTGGCGAATGGGGCTTGTAACGCGTTTTCTGAGGCCCGATTTTTCAGTCGTCTGCCATGCTGGGTACGGTTATATTTAGGGCGGCCATGCTGGGTAGGGTTATATTAAGGGTTGCTCGTAAACAGCGAACACGGAGGGTCCAGTTGCATGTGGGGCTGCGTAAAGGCTCCCCTGGGGAGTTCACCTTACCCAAAGCCTTCCTCTGGGGGTACTTTTGAATGGGCAAAAGGGGCTCGGAAAGAGTTTTCTGGGGCCCGAGTTTTCAGTCGTCTCCCATGCCGGCTAGGGCTATGTTTAGTGTTGCTCGGAAAGAGCGAACCCGGAGGGTCCAGTTGCATGTGGGGCTGCATAAAGGCTCCCCTGGGGAGTTCAGTTGTACCCAAAGCCTTCCTTTGGGGGCACTTCTGGATGGCTGTGGGGCTTGAAACGCTTTTTCTGTGGCTCGAGTTTTCAGTCGTCTGCCATGCGGGCCAGGGTTATATTTAGGGTTGCTGAGAAAGAGTGAATACGGAGGGTCCAGTTGCATGTGGGGCTGCATAAAGGCTCCCCTGGGGAGTTCAGTTGTACCCAAAGCCTTCCTTTGGGAGCACTTCTGGATGGGTGAATGGGGCAAAAACGCTTTTTCTGTGGCCCGAATTTTCAGTCTTCTCCCATTGCGCCGAGGGCTATATTTAGGTTTGCGGTGAAAGAGTGAACCCAGAGGGTCCAGTTGCATGTGGGGCTGCATAAAGGCTCCCCTGGGGCGTTCACTTGTAACTATACCTTCCTTTGGGGGCACTTCTGGATGGTCCAATGGGAATCGCAATGCGATTTCTGA
This sequence comes from Anas acuta, assembly GCF_963932015.1. NCBI lineage: Eukaryota > Metazoa > Chordata > Aves > Anseriformes > Anatidae > Anas > Anas acuta. The sequence goes on along the minus strand of NC_089004.1, from coordinate 323,468 downwards.
GCCTGCTTTTTCAGTCTTCTCCCATTGCGCCGAGGGATATATTTAGGATTATGTTGAAAGAGCGAAAATGCAGGGTCCAGTTGCATGTGGGGCTGCATAAAGGCTCCCCTGGGGAGTTCACTTGTACCCAAAGCCTTCCTTTGGGGGCACTTCTGGATGGGTGAATGGGGCTTGAAACGCTTTTTCTGGGGCCCGAGTTTTCAGTCTTCTGCCATGCTGGCTAGTGTTATACTAAGGGTTGCTCGGAAAGAGCGAACCCAGAGGGTCCAGTTGCATGTGGGGCTGCATAAAGGCTCCCCTGGGGAGTTCAGATGTACCCAAAGCCGTCCTCTTGGGGCACTTTTTAATGGGTAAAAGGGGCTCGGAAATAGTTTTCTGTGGCCCGAGTTTTCTGTCGTCTCCCATGCCGGTTAGGGTTATATTTAGGGTTGCTGAGAAAGAGCGAATACGGAGGGTACAGTTCCATGTGGGGCTGCATAAAGGCTCCCCTGGGGAGTTCACTTGTACCCAAAGCCTTCCTTTGGGGGCACTTCTGGATGGGTGAATGGGGCTTGAAACGCTTTTTCTGTGGCCCGAGTTTTCAGTCTTCTGCCATGCTGGCTAGTGTTATACTAAGGGTTGCTCGGAAAGAGCGAACCCAGAGGGTCCAGTTGCATGTGGGGCTGCATAAAGGCTCCCCTGGGGAGTTCAGATGTACCCAAAGCCTTCCTTTGGGGGCACTTCTGGATGGGCGAATGGGGCTTGTCACGCTTTTTCTGGGGCCCGATTTTCCAGTCGTCTGCAATGCAGGCCAGGGATATATTTATTGTTGCTGTGAAAGAGCGAATACAGAGGGTCCAGTTGCATGTGGGGCTGCATAAAGGCTCCCCTGGGGAGTTCGCTTGTACCCAAAGCCTTCCTCTGGGGGCACTTCTGGACGGGCGAATGGGGCTTGAAACGCTTTTTCTGTGGCCCGAGTTTTCAGTCTTCTGCCATGCTGGCTAGGGATATATTTAGGGTTGCTCGGAAACAGCGAACCCGGAGGGTCCAGTTGCATGTGGGGCTGCATAAAGGCTCCCCTGGGGAGTTCACTTGTACCCAAAGCCTTCCTTTGGGGGCATTTCTGGATGGGCGAACGGGGCTTGAAACGCTTTTTCTGTGGCCCGAGTTTTCAGTCTTCTGCCATGCTGGCTAGGGTTATATTAAGGGTTGCTCGGAAAGAGCGAACCTGGAGGGTCCAGTTGCATGTGGGGCTGCGTAAAGGCTCCCCTGGGGAGTTCACTTGTACCCAAAGCCTTCCTCTTGGGGCACTTTTGAATGGGCAAAAGGGGCTCGGAAAGAGTTTTCTGGGGCCCGAGTTTTCAGTTGCCTCCCTATCCGGCTAGGGATATGTTTAGTGTTGCTCGGAAAGAGCGAACCCGGAGGGTCCAGTTGCATGTGGGGCTGCATAAAGGCTCCCCTGGGGAGTTCAGATGTACCCAAAGCCTTCCTTTGGGGGCACTTCTGGATGTTTGAATGGGGCTTGAATCTCTTTTTCTGTGGCCCGAGATTTCAATCTTCTGCCATGCTGGCTAGTGTTATATTAAGGGTTGCTCCGAAACAGCGAACCCGGAGGGTCCAGTTGCATGTGGGGCTGCGTAAAGGCTCCCCTGGGGAGTTCACTTGTACCCAAAGCCTTCCTCTGGGGGCACTTTTGAATGGGCGAAAGGGGCTCGGATAGCGTTTTCTGGGGTCCGAGTTTTCAGTCGTCTCCCATGCCGGATAGGGTTATATTTAGGGTTGCTGTGAAAGAGCGAATACGGAGGGTCCAGTTGCATGTGGGGCTGCATAAAGGCTCCCCTGGGGAGTTCACTTGTACCCAAAGCCTTCCTTTGGGGGCACTTCTTGATGGATGAATGGGGCTTGAAACTCTTTTTCTGTGGCCCGAGTTTTCAGTCTTCTGCCATGCTGGCTAGGGTTATATTAAGCGTTGCTCGGAAACAGCGAACCCAAAGGGTCCAGTTGCATGTGGGGCTGCCTAAAGGCTCCCCTGGGGAGTTCACTTATACCCAAAGCCTTCCTCTGGGGGCACTTCTGGATTGGCGAATGGGGCTTGTAACGCGTTTTCTGAGGCCCGATTTTTCAGTCGTCTGCCATGCTGGGTACGGTTATATTTAGGGCGGCCATGCTGGGTAGGGTTATATTTAGGGTTGCTCGTAAACAGCGAACACGGAGGGTCCAGTTGCATGTGGGGCTGCGTAAAGGCTCCCCTGGGGAGTTCACCTTACCCAAAGCCTTCCTCTGGGGGTACTTTTGAATGGGCGAAAGGGGCTCGAAAAGCGTTTTCTGGGGCCCGAGTTTTCAGTCGTCTCCCATGCCGGCTAGGGCTATGTTTAGTGTTGCTCGGAAAGAGCGAACCCGGAGGGTCCAGTTGCATGTGGGGCTGCATAAAGGCTCCCCTGGGGAGTTCAGTTGTACCCAAAGCCTTCCTTTGGGGGCACTTCTGGATGGCTGTGGGGCTTGAAACGCTTTTTCTGTGGCTCGAGTTTTCAGTCGTCTGCCATGCGGGCCAGGGTTATATTTAGGGTTGCTGAGAAAGAGTGAATACGGAGGGTCCAGTTGCATGTGGGGCTGCATAAAGGCTCCCCTGGGGAGTTCAGTTGTACCCAAAGCCTTCCTTTGGGAGCACTTCTGGATGGGTGAATGGGGCAAAAACGCTTTTTCTGTGGCCCGAATTTTCAGTCTTCTCCCATTGCGCCGAGGGCTATATTTAGGTTTGCGGTGAAAGAGTGAACCCAGAGGGTCCAGTTGCATGTGGGGCTGCATAAAGGCTCCCCTGGGGAGTTCACTTGTAACTATACATTCCTTTGGGGGCACTTCTGGATGGTCCAAGGGGAATCGCAATGCGATTTCTGAGCCTGCTTTTTCAGTCTTCTCCCATTGCACCGAGGGATATATTTAGGATTGTGTTGAAAGAGCGAAAATGCAGGGTCCAGTTGCATGTGGGGCTGCATAAAGGCTCCCCTGGGGAGTTCACTTGTACCCAAAGCCGTCCTCTTGGGGCACTTTTTAATGGGTAAAAGGGGCTCGGAAAGAGTTTTCTGTGGCCCGAGTTTTCTGTCGTCTCCCATGCCGGCTAGGGTTATATTAAGGTTGCTGAGAAAGAGCGAATACGGAGGGTACAGTTCCATGTGGGGCTGCATAAAGGCTCCCCTGGGGAGTTCATTTGTACCCAAAGCCTTCCTTTGGGGGCACTTCTGGATGGGTGAATGGGGCTTGAAACGCTTTTTCTGTGGCCCGAGTTTTCAGTCTTCTGCCATGCTGGCTAGTGTTATACTAAGGGTTGCTCGGAAAGAGCGAACCCAGAGGGTCCAGTTGCATGTGGGGCGGCATAAAGGCTCCCCTGGGGAGTTCAGATGTACCCAAAGCCTTCCTTTGGGGGCACTTTTGGATGGTCCCAGGGCAATCGCAATGCGTTTTCTGAGGCCCGCTTTTTCAGTCTTCTCCCAGTGCGCCGAGGGCTATATTTAGTCTTGCGGTGAAAGAGTGAACCCGGAGGGTCCAGTTGCATGTGGGGCTGCATAAAGGCTCCGCTGGGGAGTTCACTTGTACCCAAAGCCTTCCTTTGGGGGCACTTCTGGATGGGCGAATGGGGCTTGTCACGCTTTTTCTGGGGCCCGATTTTCCAGTCGTCTGCAATGCAGGCCAGGGATATATTTAGGGTTGCTGTGAAAGAGCGAATACAGAGGGTCCAGTTGCATGTGGGGCTGCATAAAGGCTCCCCTGGGGAGTTCACTTGTACCCAAAGCCTTCCTCTGGGGGCACTTTTGAATGGGCGAAGGGATTCGGAAAGCGTTTTCTGGGGCTCGAGTTTTTAGTCGTCTCCCATGCCGGCTAGGGATATGTTTATTGTTGCTCGGAAAGAGCGAACCCGGAGGGTCCAGTTGCATGTGGGGCTGCGTAAAGGCTCCCCTGGGGAGTTCAGTTGTACTCAAAGCCTTCCTCTGGGGGCACTTTTGAATGGGCGAAATGGGCTCGGAAAGCGTTTTCTGAGGCCCGCTTTTTCAGTCTTCTCCCATTGCGCCGAAGGCTATATTTAGTCTTGCGGTGAAAGAGTGAAGCCGGAGGGTCCAGTTGCAAATGGGGCTGCGTAAAGGCTCCCCTGGGGAGTTCGCTTGTACCCAAAGCCTTCCTCTGGGGGCACTTCTGGACGGGCGAATGGGGCTTGAAACGCTTTTTCTGTGGCCCGAGTTTTCAGTCTTCTGCCATGCTGGCTAGGGATATATTTAGGGTTGCTCGGAAACAGCGAACCCGGAGGGTCCAGTTGCATGTGGGGCTGCATAAAGGCTCCCCTGGGGAGTTCACTTGTACCCAAAGCCTTCCTTTGGGGGCATTTCTGGATGGGCGAACGGGGCTTGAAACGCTTTTTCTGTGGCCCGAGTTTTCAGTCTTCTGCCATGCTGGCTAGGGTTATATTAAGGGTTGCTCGGAAAGAGCGAACCTGGAGGGTCCAGTTGCATGTGGGGCTGCGTAAAGGCTCCCCTGGGGAGTTCACTTGTACCCAAAGCCTTCCTCTTGGGGCACTTTTGAATGGGCAAAAGGGGCTCGGAAAGAGTTTTCTGGGGCCCGAGTTTTCAGTTGCCTCCCTATCCGGCTAGGGATATGTTTAGTGTTGCTCGGAAAGAGCGAACCCGGAGGATCCAGTTGCATGTGGGGCTGCGTAAAGGCTCCCCTGGGGAGTTCACTTGTACCCAAAGCCTTCCTTTGGGGGCACTTTTGAACTGGCGAAAAGGGCTCGGATAGCATTTCCTGGGGCCCGCTTTTTCAGTGTTCTCCCATTGCGCCGAGGGCTATATTTAGTCTTGCGGTGAAAGAGTGAACCCGGAGGGTCCAGTTGCATGTGGGGCTGCGTACAGGCTCCCCTTGGGAGTTCACTTGTACCCAAAGCCTTCCTCTGGGGGCACTTTTGAATGGGCGATAGGGGCTCGGAAAGCGTTTTCTGGGGCCCGATTTTTCAGTCGTCTGCCATGCAGGCCAGGGTTATATTTAGGTTTGCTCGTAAACAGCGAATACGGAGGGTCCAGTTGCATGTGGGGCTGCATAAAGGCTCCCCTGGGGAGTTCACTTGTACCCAAAGCCTTCCTTTGGGGGTACTTTTGGATGGGTGAATGAGGTTTGTATTGCGTTTTCTGTGGCCCTAATTTTCAGACTTCTGCCATGCTGGCTGGTGTTATATTTAGGGTTGCTCGGAAACAGCGAACCCGGAGGGTCCAATTGCATGTGGGGCTGTATAAAGGCTCCCCTGGGGTGTTCAGATGAACCCAAAGCCTTCCTTTGGGGGCTCTTTTGGATGGGCGAATTGGGCTTGTAACGCGTTTTCTGGGTTTCGATTTTTCAGTTGTCTGCCATGCGGGCCAGTGTTATATTTAGGGTTGCTGAGAAAGAGCGAATACGGAGGGTCCAGTTGCATGTGGGGCTGCATAAAGGCTCCCCTGGGGAGTTCACTTGTACCCAAAGCCTTCCTTTGGGGGATCATCTGGATTGGTGAATGGGGCTTGAATCTCTTTTTCTGTCGCCCGATTTTTTAGTCTTCTGCCATGCTGGCTAGTGTTATATTTAGGGTTGCTCGGAAACAGCGAACCCGGAGTGTCCAGTTGCATGTGGGGCTGCATAAAGGCTCCCCTGGGGAGTTCACTTGTACCCAAAGCCTTCCTTTGGGGGCACTTTTGGATGGTAAAAGGGGAATCGAAATGCGTTTTCTGAGGCCCGCTTTTTCAGTCTTCTCCCATTGCGCCGAGGGCTATATTTAGGCTTGCGGTGAAAGAGTGAACCCGGAGGGTCCAGTTGCATGTGCGGCTGCATAAAGGCTCCCCTGGGGAGTTCAGATGTACCCAAAGCCTTCCTTTGGGGGCACTTTTGGATGGGCGAATGGGGCTTGTAACGCTTTTTCTGGGGCCCGATTTTTCAGTCGTCTGCCATGCGGGCCAGGGTTATATTTAGGGTTGCTGAGAAAGAGCGAAAAAGGAGGGTCCAGTTGCATGTGGGGCTGCATAAAGGCTCCCCTGGGGAGTTCACTTGTACCCAAAGCCTTCCTTTAGGGGCACTTCGGGATGGGCGAACGGGGCTTGAAACTCTTTTTCTGTGGCCCGAGTTTTCAGTCTTCTGCCATGCTGGCTAGGGTTATATTTAGGGTTGCTCGTAAACAGCGAACACGGAGGGTCCAGTTGCATGTGGGGCTGCGTAAAGGCTCCCCTGGGGAGTTCACTTGGACCCAAAGCCTTCCTTTGGGGCCACTTTTGAATGGGCGAAAGGGGCTCGGAAAGCATTTTCTGTGGCCCGAGTTTTCAGTCTTGTGCCATGCTGGCTAGTGTTATATTTAGGGTTGCTCGGAAACAGCGAACCCTGAGGGTCCAGTTGCATGTGGGGCTGCATAAAGGCTCCCCTGGGGAATTCAGATGTACCCAAAGCCTTCCTTTGGGGGCACTTTTGGATGGTCCAAGGGGAATCGAAATGCGTTTTCTGAGGCCCGCTTTTTCAGTCTTCTCCCATTGCGCCGAGTGCTGTATTTAGGCTTGCGGTGAAAGACTGAACCCGGAGTGTGCAGTTGCATGTGGGGCTGCATAAAGGCTCCCCTGGGGAGTTCAGTTGTACCCAAAGCCTTCCTCTGAGGGCACTTCTGGATGGGTGAATGGGGCTTGTAACGTGTTTTCTGGGGCCCGATTTTTCAGTCGTCTGCCATGCGGGCCAGGGTTATATTTAGGGTTGCTGTGAAAGAGCCAATACGGAGGGTCCAGTTGCATGTGGGGCTGCATAAAGGCTCCCCTGGGGAGTTCACTTGTACCCAAAGCCTTCCTTTGGGGGTACTTTTGGATGGGTGAATGAGGTTTGTATTGCGTTTTCTGTGGCCCTAGTTTTCAGACTTCTGCCATGCTGGCTGGTGTTATATTTAGGGTTGCTCGGAAACAGCGAACCCGGAGGGTCCAGTTGCATGTGCGGCTGCATAAAGGCTCCCCTGGGGTGTTCAGATGAACCCAAAGCCTTCCTTTGGGGGCACTTTTGGATGGGCGAATGGGGCTTGTAACGCTTTTTCTGGGGCCGGATTTTTCAGTCGTCTGCCATGCGGGCCAGGGTTATATTTAGGGTTGCTGAGAAAGAGCGAAAAAGGAGGGTCCAGTTGCATGTGGGGCTGCATAAAGGCTCCCCTGGGGAGTTCACTTGTACCCAAAGCCTTCCTTTGGGGGATCATCTGGATTGGTGAATGGGGCTTGAATCTCTTTTTCTGTCGCCCGATTTTTCAGTCGTCTGCCATGCTGGCTAGTGTTATATTTAGGGTTGCTCGGAAACAGCGAAACCGGAGTGTCCAGTTGCATGTGGGGCTGCATAAAGGCTCCCCTGGGGAGTTCACTTGTACCCAAAGCCTTCCTTTGGGGGCACTTCTGGATGGGTGAATGGGGCTTGAAACTGTTTTTCTGTGGCTCGAGTTTTCAGTCTTCTGCCATGCTGGCTAGGGTTATATTAAGGGTTGCTCGTAAACAGCGAACCCGGAGGGTCCAGTTGCATGTGGGGATGCATAAAGGCTCCCCTGGGGAGTTCACTTGTACCCAAAGCCTTCCTCTGGGGGCACTTTTGAATGGGCGAAAGGGGCTCGGAATGCGTTTTCTGGGGCCCGAGTTTTCAGTCGCCTCCCATGCCGGCTAGGGCTATGTATAGTGTTGCTCGGAAAGAGCGAACACGGAGAGTCCAGTTGCATGTGGGGCTGCGTAAAGGCTCCCCTGGGGAGTTCAGTTGTACCCAAAGCCTTCCTTTGGGGGCACTTCTGGATGGCTGTATGGGGCTTGAAACGCTTTTTCTGTGGCTCGAGTTTTCAGTCGTCTGCCATGCGGGCCAGGGTTATATTTAGGGTTGCTGAGAAAGAGTGAATACGGAGGGTCCAGTTGCATGTGGGGCTGCATAAAGGCTCCCCTGGGGAGTTCAGTTGTACCCAAAGCCTTCCTTTGGGAGCACTTCTGGATGGGTGAATGGGGCAAAAACGCTTTTTCTGTGGCCCGAATTTTCAGTCTTCTCCCATTGCGCCGAGGGCTATATTTAGGTTTGCGGTGAAAGAGTGAACCCAGAGGGTCCAGTTGCATGTGGGGCTGCATAAAGGCTCCCCTGGGGCGTTCACTTGTAACTATACCTTCCTTTGGGGGCACTTCTGGATGGTCCAAGGGGAATCGCAATGCGATTTCTGAGCCTGCTTTTTCAGTCTTCTCCCATTGCGCCGAGGGATATATTTAGGATTGTGTTGAAAGAGCGAAAATGCAGGGTCCAGTTGCATGTGGGGCTGCATAAAGGCTCCCCTGGGGAGTTCACTTGTACCCAAAGCCTTCCTCTTGGGGCACTTTTTAATGGGTAAAAGGGGCTCGGAAAGAGATTTCTGTGGCCCGAGTTTTCTGTCGTCTCCCATGCCGGCTAGGGTTATATTTAGGGTTGCTGAGAAAGAGCGAATACGGAGGGTACAGTTCCATGTGGGGCTGCATAAAGGCTCCCCTGGGGAGTTCACTTGTACCCAAAGCCTTCCTTTGGGGGCACTTCTGGATGGGTGAATGGGGCTTGAAACGCTTTTTCTGTGGCCCGAGTTTTCAGTCTTCTGCCATGCTGGCTAGTGTTATACTAAGGGTTGCTCGGAAAGAGCGAACCCAGAGGGTCCAGTTGCATGTGGGGCTGCATAAAGGCTCCCCTGGGGAGTGCAGTTGTACTCAAAGCCTTCCTCTGGGGGCACTTTAGAATGGGCGAAATGGGCTCGGAAAGCGTTTTCTGAGGCCCGCTTTTTCAGTCTTCTCCCAGTGCGCCGAGGGCTATATTTAGTCTTGCGGTGAAAGAGTGAACCCGGAGGGTCCAGTTGCACGTGGGGCTGCATAAAGGCTCCCCTGGGGAGTTCACTTGTACCCAAAGCCTTCCTTTGGGGGCACTTCTGGATGGGCGAATGGGGCTTGTCACGCTTTTTCTGGGGCCCGATTTTCCAGTCGTCTGCAATGCAGGCCAGGGATATATTTAGGGTTGCTGTGAAAGAGCGAATACAGAGGGTCCAGTTGCATGTGGGGCTGCATAAAGGCTCCCCTGGGGAGTTCACTTGTACCCAAAGCCTTCCTCTGGGGGCACTTTTGAATGGGCGAAGGGATTCGGAAAACGTTTTCTGGGGCTCGAGTTTTTAGTCGTCTCCCATGCCGGCTAGGGATATGTTTATTGTTGCTCGGAAAGAGCGAACCCGGAGGGTCCAGTTGCATGTGGGGCTGCATAAAGGCTCCCCTGGGGAGTGCAGTTGTACTCAAAGCCTTCCTCTGGGGGCACTTTTGAATGGGCGAAATGGGCTCGGAAAGCGTTTTCTGAGGCCCGCTTTTTCAGTCTTCTCCCATTGCGCCGAAGGCTATATTTAGTCTTGCGGTGAAAGAGTGAACCCGGAGGGTCCAGTTGCAAATGGGGCTGCGTAAAGGCTCCCCTGGGGAGTTCACTTGTACCCAAAGCCTTCCTCTGGGGGCACTTCTGGACGGGCGAATGGGGCTTGAAACGCTTTTTCTGTGGCCCGATTTTTCAGTCTTCTGCCATGCTGGCTAGGGATATATTTAGGGTTGCTCGGAAATAGCGAACCCGGAGGGTCCAGTTGCATGTGGGGCTGCGTAAAGGCTCCCCTGGAGAGCTCAGTTGTACCCAAAGCCTTCCTTTGGGTGCACTTCTGGATGTGTGAATGGGGCTTGAAACTCTTTTTCTGGGGTCCGAGTTTTCAGTCTTCTGCCATGCTGGCTAGTGTTATATTAAGGGTTGCTCGGAAACAGCGAACCCGGAGGGTCCAGTTGCATGTGGGGCTGCGTAAAGGCTCCCCTGGGGAGTTCACTTGTACCCAAAGCCTTCCTCTGGGGGCACTTCTGGATAGGCGAATGGGGCTTGTAACGTGTTTTCTGGGGCCCGATTTTTCAGTCGTCTGCCATGCGGGCCAGGGCTATATTTAGGGTTGCTGAGAAAGAGCGAATATGGAGGGTCCAGTTGCATGTGGGTCTGCATAAAGGCTACCCTGGGGAGTTCATGTACCCAAAGCCTTCTTCTGGGGGCACTTTTGGATGGTCCAAGGGGAATCTCAATGCGTTTTCTGAGGTCCGCTTTTTCAGTCTACTCCCATTGCGCCGAAGGCTAAATCTGGCTTGCTGTGAAAGAGTGAACCCAGAGTGTCCAGCTGCATGTGGGGCTGCAGAAATGCTCCACTGGGGAGTTCACTTGTACCCAAAGCATTCCTTTGGGGGAACTTCTGGATGGGCGAACGGGGCTTGAATCTCTTTTTCTGTGGCCTGATTTTTCAGTCGTCTGCCATGCGGGCCAGGGTTATATTTAGGGTTGCTCGTAAACAGCGAACACGGAGGGTCCAGTTGCATGTGGGACTGCATAAAGGCTCCCCTGGGGAGTTCACTTGTACCCAAAGCCTTCCTCTGCGGGCACTTCTGGATGGGCGAAAGGGTCTCGGAAAGCGTTTTCTTGGGCCCGAGTTGTCAGTCGCGTCCCATGCCGGCCAGGGCTATGTTTAGTGTTGCTCGGAAAGAGCGAACCCGGAGGGTCCAGTTGCATGTGGGGCTGCATAAAGGCTCCCCTGGGGAGTTCAGATGTACCCAAAGCCTTCCTTTGGGGGCACTTTTGGATGGTCCAAGGGGAATCGAAATGCGTTTTCTGAGGCCCGCTTTTTCAGTCTTCTCCCATTGCGCCGAGTGTTGTATTTATGTTTGCGGTGAAAGAGTGAACCCGGAGGGTCCAGTTGCATGTGGGGCTGCATAAAGGCTCCCCTGGGGAGTTCAGTTGTACCCAAAGCCTTCCTTTGGGGGCACTTTTGGATGGGAGAATGGGGCTTGTAACGCGTTTTCTGGGGCCCGAGTATTCAGTCGTCTGCGATGCGGGCCAGGGTTATATTTAGGGTTGCTGTGAAAGAACGAATACGGAGGGTCCAGTTGCATGTGGGGCTGCATAAAGGCTCCCCTGGGGAGTTCAGTTGTACCCAAAGCCTACCTTTGGGGGCACTTCTTATGGGCGAATGAGGCTTGTAACACGTTTTCTGGGGCCTGATTTTTCAGTCGTCTGCCATGCGGGCCAGGGTTATATTTAGGGTTGCTGTGAAAGAACGAATACGGAGGGTCCAGTTGCATGTGGGGCTGCATAAAGGCTCCCCTGGGGAGTTCACCTGTACCCAAAGCCTTCCTTTGGGGGCACTTCTGGATGGGTGAACGGGGCTTGAAACACTTTTTCTGTGGCCCGAGTTTTCAGTCTTGTGCCATGCTGGCTAGGGTTATATTAATGGTTGATTGGAAACTGCGAATCCAAAGGGTCCAGTTGCATGTGGGGCTGCATAAAGGCTCCCCTGGGGAGTTCACTTGTACCCAAAGCCTACCTCTGGGGGCACTTTTGAATGGGCGATAGGGGCTCGGAAAGCGTTTTCTGGGGCCCGAGTTTTCAGTCGTCTCCCATGCCGGCTAGGGCTATGTTTAGTTTTGTTCGGAAAGAGCGAACCCGGAGGGTCCAGTTGCATGTGGGGCTGCATAAAGGCTCCCATGGAGTTCACTTGTACCCAAAGCCTTCCTTTGGGGGCACTTCTGGATGGGTGAATGGGGCTTGAAACGCTTTTTCTGTGGCGTGAGTTTTCAGTCTTCTGCCATGCGGGCCAGGGATATATTTAGGGTTGCTGTGAAACAGCGAATACGGGGGTTCCAGTTGCATGTGGGGCTGCATAAAGGCTCCCCTGGGGAGTTCAGATGTACCCAAAGCCGTCCTTTGGGGGCACTTTTGGATGGTCCAAGTGGAATCACAATGCGTTTTCTGAGGCCCGCTTTTTCAGTCTTCTCCCATTGCGCCGAGGGCTATATTTAGTCTTGCAGTGAAAGAGTGAACCCGGAGGGTCCAGTTGCATGTGGGGCTGCATAAAGGCTCCCCTGGGGAGTTCAGATGTACCCAAAGCCTTCCTTTGGGGGCACTTTTGGATGGGTGAATGGGGCTTGTAACGTGTTTTCTGGGGCCCGATTTTTCAGTCTTCTGCCATGCGGGCCAGGGTTATATTTAGGGTTGCTGAGAAAGAGCGAACATGGAGGGTCCAGTTGCATGTGGGGCTGCATAAAGGCTCCCCTGGGGAGTTCACTTGTACCCAAAGCCTTCCTTTAGGGGCACTTCGGGATGGGCGAACGGGGCTTGAAACTCTTTTTCTGTGGCCCGAGTTTTCAGTCTTCTGCCATGCTGGCTAGGGTTATATTTAGGGTTGCTCGTAAACAGCGAACACGGAGGGTCCAGTTGCATGTGGGGCTGCATAAAGGCTCCCCTGGGGAGTTCACTTGTACCCAAAGCCTTCCTTTAGGGGCACTTCGGGATGGGCGAACGGGGCTTGAAACTCTTTTTCTGTGGCCCGAGTTTTCAGTCTTCTGCCATGCTGGCTAGGGTTATATTTAGGGTTGCTCGGAAACAGCGAACACGAGGGTCCAGTTGCATGTGGGGCTGCATAAAGGCTCCCCTGGGGAGTTCACTTGTACCCAAAGCCATCCTTTAGGGGCACTTCGGGATGGGCGAACGGGGCTTGAAACTCTTTTTCTGTGGCCCGAGTTTTCAGTCTTCTGCCATGCTGGCTAGGGTTATATTTAGGGTTGCTCGTAAACAGCGAACCCGGAGGGTCCAGTTGCATGTGGGGCTGCATAAAGGCTCCCCTGGGGAGTTCACTTGTACCCAAAGCCTTCCTTTAGGGGCACTTCGGGATGGGCGAACGGGGCTTGAAACTCTTTTTCTGTGGCCCGAGTTTTCAGTCTTCTGCCATGCTGGCTAGGGTTATATTTAGGGTTGCTCGTAAACAGCGAACACGGAGGGTCCAGTTGCATGTGGGGCTGCATAAAGGCTCCCCTGGGGAGTTCACTTGTACCCAAAGCCTTCCTTTAGGGGCACTTCGGGATGGGCGAACGGGGCTTGAAACTCTTTTTCTGTGGCCTGAGTTTTCAGTCTTCTGCCATGCTGGCTAGGGTTATATTTAGGGTTGCTCGGAAACAGCGAACACGAGGGTCCAGTTGCATGTGGGGCTGCATAAAGGCTCCCCTGGGGAGTGCAGTTGTACCCAACGCCTTCCTCTGGGGGCACTTCTGGATGGGCGAATGGGGCTTGAAACTCTTTTTCTGTGGCCCGAGTTTTCAGTCTTCTACCATGCTGGCTAGGGTTATATTTAGGTTTGCTCGTAAACAGCGAACACGGAGGGTCCAGTTGCATGTGGGGCTGCATAAAGGCACCCCTGGGGAGTTCACTTGTACCCAAAGCCTTCCTTTGGGGGATCATCTGGATTGGTGAATGGGGCTTGAAGCTCTTTTTCTGTGGTTCGAGTTTTCAGTCGTCTGCCATGCTGGCTAGGGTTATATTTAGGGTTGCTCGGAAACAGCGAACACGGACGGTCCAGTTGCATGTGGGGCTGCATAAAGGCTCCCCTGGGGAGTTCACTTGTACCCAAAGCCTTCCTCTGGGGGCACTTTTGAATGGGCGAAAGGGGCTCGGAAAGCGATTTCTGGGGCCCGAGTTTTCAGTCGTCTGCCATGCAGGCCAGGGTTATATTTAGTGTTGCTCGGAAAGAGCGAACCCGGAGGGTCCAGTTGCATGTGGGCCTGCATAAAGGCTCCCCTGGGGAGTTCACTTGTACCCAAAGCCTTCCTTTGGGGGCACTTCTGGATGGGTGAATGGGGCTTGAAACTCTTTTTCTGTGGCCCGAGTTTTCAGTCTTCTGCCATGCTGGCTAGGGTTATATTAAGGGTTGCTCGGAAACAGCGAACCCGGAGGGTCCAGTTGCATGTGGGGCTGCGTAAAGGCTCCCCTGGGGAGTTCAGTTGTACCCAAAGCCTTCCTCTGGGGGCACTTTTGAATGGGCGAAAGGGGCTCGGAATGCGTTTTCTGGGGCCCGAGTTTTCAGTCGCCTCCCATGCTGGCTAGGGCTATATATAGTGTTGCTCGGAAAGAGCGAACCCGGAGGGTCCAGTTGCATGTGGGGCTGCATAAAGGCTCCCCTGGGGAGTTCACTTGTTCCCAAAGCCTTCCTTTCGGGGCACTTTTGGATGGTCCAAGGGGAATCGAAATGCGTTTTCTGAGGCCCGCTTTTTCAGTCTTCTCCCATTGCGCCGAGGGCTATATTTAGGCTTGCGGTGAAAGAGTGAACCCGGAGGGTCCAGTTGCATGTGCGGCTGCATAAAGGCTCCCCTGGGGAGTTCACTTGTACCCAAAGCCTTCCTTTAGGGGCACTTCGGGATGGGCGAACGGGGCTTGAAACTCTTTTTCTGTGGCCCGAGTTTTCAGTCTTCTGTCATGCTGGCTAGGGTTATATTTAGGGTTGCTCGTAAACAGCGAACACGGAGGGTCCAGTTGCATGTGGGGCTGCGTAAAGGCTCCCCTGGGGAGTTCACTTGTACCCAAAGCCTTCCTTTGGGGGCACTTTTGGATGGTCCAAGGGGAATCGCAATGCGTTTTCTGAGGCCCGCTTTTTCAGTCTTCTCCCATTGCGCCGAGTGCTGTATTTAGGCTTGCGGTGAAAGACTGAACCCGGAGTGTGCAGTTGCATGTGGGGCTGCATAAAGGCTCCCCTGGGGAGTTCACTTGTACCCAAAGCCTTCCTCTGGGGGCACTTCTGGATGGGCGAATGCGGCTTGTAACGCGTTTTCTGGGGCCCGATTTTTCAGTCGTCTGCCATGCGGGCCAGGGTTATATTTAGGGTTGCTGTGAAAGAGCGAATACGGAGGGTCCAGTTGCATGTGGGGCTGCATAAAGGCTCCCCTGGGGAGTTCACTTGTACCCAAAGCCTTCCTTTGGGGGTACTTTTGGATGGGTGAATGAGGTTTGTATTGCGTTTTCTGTGGCCCTAGTTTTCAGACTTCTGCCATGCTGGCTGGTGTTATATTTAGGGTTGCTCGGAAACAGCGAACCCGGAGGGTCCAGTTGCATGTGGGGCTGCATAAAGGCTCCCCTGGGGTGTTCAGATGAACCCAAAGCCTTCCTTTGGGGGCTCTTTTGGATGGGCGAATTGGGCTTGTAACGCGTTTTCTGGGTTTCGATTTTTCAGTTGTCTGCCATGCGGGCCAGTGTTATATTTAGGGTTGCTGAGAAAGAGCGAATACGGAGGGTCCAGTTGCATGTGGGGCTGCATAAAGGCTCCCCTGGGGAGTTCACTTGTACCCAAAGCCTTCCTTTCGGGGCACTTTTGGATGGTCCAAGGGGAATCGAAATGCGTTTTCTGAGGCCCGCTTTTTCAGTGTTCTCCCATTGCGCCGAGGGCTATATTTAGGCTTGCGGTGAAAGAGTGAACCCGGAGGGTCCAGTTGCATGTGCGGCTGCATAAAGGCTCCCCTGGAGAGTTCACTTGTACCCAAAGCCTTCCTTTGGGGGCACTTTTGGATGGGCGAATGGGGCTTGTAACGCTTTTTCTGGGGCCCGATTTTTCAGTCGTCTGCCATGCGGGCCAGGGTTATATTTAGGGTTGCTGAGAAAGAGCGAATACGGAGGGTCCAGTTGCATGTGGGGCTGCATAAAGACTCCCCTGGGGAGTTCACTTGTACCCAAAGCCTTCCTTTAGGGGCACTTCGGGATGGGCGAACGGGGCTTGAAACTCTTTTTCTGTGGCCCGAGTTTTCAGTCTTGTGCCATGCTGGCTAGGGTTATATTTAGGGTTGCTCGTAAACAGCGAACCCGGAGGGTCCAGTTGCATGTGGGGCTGCGTAAAGGCTCCCCTGGGGAGTTCACTTGGACCCAAAGCCTTCCTTTGGGGCCACTTTTGAATGGGCGAAAGGGGCTCGGAAAGCATTTTCTGTGGCCCGAGTTTTCAGTCTTGTGCCATGCTGGCTAGTGTTATATTTAGGGTTGCTCGGAAACATCGAACCCTGAGGGTCCAGTTGCATGTGGGGCTGCATAAAGGCTCCCCTGGGGAGTTCAGATGTACCCAAAGCCTTCCTTTGAGGGCACTTTTGGATGGTCCAAGGGGAATCGCAATGCGTTTTCTGAGGCCCGCTTTTTCAGTCTTCTCCCATTGCGCCGAGTGCTGTATTTAGGCTTGCGGTGAAAGACTGAACCCGGAGTGTGCAGTTGCATGTGGGGCTGCATAAAGGCTCCCCTGGGGAGTTCACTTGTACCCAAAGCCTTCCTCTGGGGGCACTTCTGGATGGGCGAATGGGGCTTGTAACGCGTTTTCTGGGTCCCGATTTTTCAGTCGTCTGCCATGCGGGCCAGGGTTATATTTAGAGTTGCTGTGAAAGAGCGAATACGGAGGGTCCAGTTGAATGTGGGGCTGCATAAAGGCTCCCCTGGGGAGTTCACTTGTACCCAAAGCCTTCCTTTGGGGGTACTTTTGGATGGGTGAATGAGGTTTGTATTGCGTTTTCTGTGGCCCTAGTTTTCAGACTTCTGCCATGCTGGCTGGTGTTATATTTAGGGTTGCTCGTAAACAGCGAACCCGGAGGGTCCAGTTGCATGTGGGGCTGCATAAAGGCTCCCCTGGGGAGTTCAGATGAACCCAAAGCCTTCCTTTGGGGGCTCTTTTGGATGGGCGAATTGGGCTTGTAACGCGTTTTCTGGGTTTCGATTTTTCAGTCGTCTGCCATGCGGGCCAGTGTTATATTTAGGGTTGCTGAGAAAGAGCGAATACGGAGGGTCCAGTTGCATGTGGGGCTGCATAAAGGCTCCCCTGGGGAGTTCACTTGTACCCAAAGCCTTCCTTTGGGGGATCATCTGGATTGGTGAATGGGGCTTGAATCTCTTTTTCTGTCGCCCGATTTTTCAGTCGTCTGCCATGCTGGCTAGTGTTATATTTAGGGTTGCTCGGAAACAGCGAAACCGGAGTGTCCAGTTGCATGTGGGGCTGCATAAAGGCTCCCCTGGGGAGTTCACTTGTACCCAAAGCCTTCCTTTCGGGGCACTTTTGGATGGTCCAAGGGGAATCGAAATGCGTTTTCTGAGGCCCGCTTTTTCAGTCTTCTCCCATTGCGCCGAGGGCTATATTTAGGCTTGCGGTGAAAGAGTGAACCCGGAGGGTCCAGTTGCATGTGCGGCTGCATAAAGG
This sequence comes from Anas acuta, assembly GCF_963932015.1. Classification (NCBI taxonomy): domain Eukaryota; kingdom Metazoa; phylum Chordata; class Aves; order Anseriformes; family Anatidae; genus Anas; species Anas acuta. The sequence goes on along the minus strand of NC_089004.1, from coordinate 306,445 downwards.
CTCCCCTGGGGAGTTCACTTGTACCCAAAGCCTTCCTTTGGGGGCACTTTTGGATGGGCGAATGGGGCTTGTAACGCTTTTTCTGGGGCCCGATTTTTCAGTCGTCTGCCATGCGGGCCAGGGTTATATTTAGGGTTGCTGAGAAAGAGCGAATACGGAGGGTCCAGTTGCATGTGGGGCTGCATAAAGGCTCCCCTGGGGAGTTCACTTGTACCCAAAGCCTTCCTTTAGGGGCACTTCTGGATGGGCGAACGGGGCTTGAAACTCTTTTTCTGTGGCCCGAGTTTTCAGTCTTGTGCCATGCTGGCTAGTGTTATATTTAGGGTTGCTCGGAAACAGCGAACCCTGAGGGTCCAGTTGCATGTGGGGCTGCATAAAGGCTCCCCTGGGGAATTCAGATGTACCCAAAGCCTTCCTTTGGGGGCACTTTTGGATGGTCCAAGGGGAATTGAAATGCGTTTTCTGAGGCCCGCTTTTTCAGTCTTCTCCCATTGCGCCGAGTGCTGTATTTAGGCTTGCGGTGAAAGACTGAACCCGGAGTGTGCAGTTGCATGTGGGGCTGCATAAAGGCTCCCCTGGGGAGTTCACTTGTACCCAAAGCCTTCCTCTGGGGGCACTTCTGGATGGGCGAATGGGGCTTGTAACGCGTTTTCTGGGGCCCGATTTTTCAGTCGTCTGCCATGCGGGCCAGGGTTATATTTAGGGTTGCTGTGAAAGAGCGAACACGGAGGGTCCAGTTGCATGTGGGGCTGCATAAAGGCTCCCCTGGGGAGTTCACTTGTACCCAAAGCCTTCCTTTGGGGGTACTTTTGGATGGGTGAATGAGGTTTGTATTGCGTTTTCTGTGGCCCTAGTTTTCAGACTTCTGCCATGCTGGCTGGTGTTATATTTAGGGTTGCTCGGAAACAGCGAAGCCGGAGGGTCCAGTTGCATGTGGGGCTGCATAAAGGCTCCCCTGGGGTGTTCAGATGAACCCAAAGCCTTCCTTTGGGGGCTCTTTTGGATGGGCGAATTGGGCTTGTAACGCGTTTTCTGGGTTTCGATTTTTCAGTTGTCTGCCATGCGGGCCAGTGTTATATTTAGGGTTGCTGAGAAAGAGCGAATACGGAGGGTCCAGTTGCATGTGGGGCTGCATAAAGGCTCCCCTGGGGAGTTTACTTGTACCCAAAGCCTTCCTTTGGGGGATCATCTGGATTGGTGAATGGGGCTTGAATCTCTTTTTCTGTCGCCCGATTTTTCAGTCGTCTGCCATGCTGGCTAGTGTTATATTTAGGGTTGCTCGGAAACAGCGAACCCGGAGGGTCCAGTTGCATGTGGGGCTGCATAAAGGCTCCCCTGGGGAGTTCACTTGTACCCAAAGCCTTCCTTTGGGGGCACTTCTGGACGGGTGAATGGGGCTTGAAACTGTTTTTCTGTGGCTCGAGTTTTCAGTCTTCTGCCATGCTGGCTAGGGTTATATTAAGGGTTGCTCGTAAACAGCGAACCCGGAGGGTCCAGTTGCATGTGGGGATGCATAAAGGCTCCCCTGGGGAGTTCACTTGTACCCAAAGCCTTCCTCTGGGGGCACTTTTGAATGAGCGAAAGGGGCTCGGAATGCGTTTTCTGGGGCCCGAGTTTTCAGTCGCCTCCCATGCCGGCTAGGACTATGTTTAGTGTTGCTCGGAAAGAGCGAACCCGGAGGGTCCAGTTGCATGTGGGGATGCATAAAAGCTCCCCTGGGGAGTTCACTTGTACCCAAAGCCTTCCTTTAGGGGCACTTCTGGATGGGCGAACGGGGCTTGAAACTCTTTTTCTGGGGCCCGAGTTTTCAGTCTTCTGCCATGCTGGCTAGGGATATATTTAGGGTTGCTCGTAAACAGCGAACACGGAGGGTCCAGTTGCATGTGGGGCTGCATAAAGGCTCCCCTGCGGAGTTCAGATGTACCCAAAGTCTTCCTTTGGGGGCACTTTTGGATGGGTGAATGGGGCTTGTAACGCGTTTTCTGTGGCCCGATTTTTCAGTCGTCTGCCATGCGGGCCAGGGTTATATTTAGGGTTGCTGAGAAAGAGCGAAAAAGGAGGGTCCAGTTGCATGTGGGGCTGCGTAAAGGCTCCCCTGGGGAGTTCACTTGTACCCAAAGCCGTCCTCTTGGGGCACTTCTAAATGTGCGAACGGGGCTTGAAACTCTTTTTCTGTGGCCCGAGTTTTCAGTCTTCTGCCATGCTGGCTAGTGTTATATTTAGGGTTGCTCGTAAACAGCGAACACGGAGGGTCCAGTTGCATGTGGGGCTGCATAAAGACTCCCCTGGGGAGTTCACTTGGAACCAAAGCCTTCCTTTGGGGCCACTTTTGAATGGGCGAAAGGGGCTCGGAAAGCATTTTCTGTGGCCCGAGTTTTCAGTCTTCTACCATGCTGGCTAGTGTTATATTTACGGTTGAACAGAAACAGCGAACCCTGAGGGTCCAGTTGCATGTGGGGCTGCATAAAGGCTCCCCTGGGGAGTTCACTTGTACCCAAAGCCTTCCTTTGGGGGCACTTTTGGATGGTCCAAGGGGAATCGCATTGCGTTTTCTGAGGCCCGCATTTTCAGTCTTCTCCCAGTGCGCCGAGGGTTATATTTAGTCTTGAGGTGAAAGAGTGAACCCGGAGTGTCCAGTTGCATGTGGGGCTGCATAAAGGCTCCCCTGGGTGTTCACTCGTACCCAAAGCCTTCCTCTGGGGGCATTTCTGGATGGGCGAATGGGGCTTGTAACGCGTTTTCTGGGTCCCGATTTTTCAGTCGTCTGCCAGGCAGGCCAGGGTTATATTTAGGGTTGCTGTGAAAGAGCGAATACGGAGGGTCCAGTTGCATGTGGGTCTGCATAAAGGCTCCCCTGGGGAGTTCACTTGTACCCAAAGCCTTCCTCTGGGGGCACTTCTGGATGGGCGAATGGGGCTTGTAACGCGTTTTCTGGGGCCCGATTTTTCAGTCGTCTGCCATGCGGGCCAGGGTTATATTTAGGGTTGCTGTGAAAGAGCGAATACGGAGGGTCCAGTTGCATGTGGGGCTGCGTAAAGGCTCCCCTGGGGAGTTCAGTTGTACCCATAGCTTTCCTTTGGGGGATCATCTGGATTGGTGAATGGGGCTTGAAACGCTTTTTCTGTGGCCCGAGTTTTCAGTCTTCTGCCATGCTGGCTAGGGTTATATTTATGTTTGCTCGTAAACAGTGAACACGGAGGGTCCAGTTGCATGTAAAGCTGCGTACAGGCTCCCCTGTGGAGTTCACTTGTACTCAAAACCTTCCTCTGGGGGCACTTTTGAATGGGCGAAAGGGGCTCGGAAAGCGATTTCTGGGGCCCGAGTTTTCAGTCGTCTCCCATGCCGGTTAGGGCTATGTTTACTGTTGCTCGGAAACAGCGAACCCGGAGGGTCCAGTTGCATGTGGGGCTGCATAAAGGCTCCCCTGGGGAGTTCACTTGTACTCAAAGCCTTCCTCTGGGGGCACTTTTGAATGGGCGAAAGGGGCTTGTAATGCGTTTTCTGGGGCCCGAGTTTTCAGTCGTCTCCCATGCCGGCTAGGGATATGTTTAGTGTTGCAAGGAAAGAGCGAACCCGGAGGGTCCAGTTGCATGTGGGGCTGCATAAAGGCTCCCCTGGGGAGTTCACTTGTACCCAAAGCCTTCCTTTGGGGGCACTTCTGGATTGTCCAAAGGGAATCGCAATGCGTTTTCTGAGGCCCGCTTTTTCAGTCTTCTCCCATTGCACCGAGGGATATATTTAGTCTTGCCGTGAAAGAGTGAACCCGGAGGGTCCAGTTGCATGTGGGGCTGCATAAAGGCTCCCCTGGGGAGTTCACTTCTACCCAAAGCCTTCCTTTAGGGGCACTTCTGGATTGGCGAATGGGGCTTGTAACGCGTTTTGTGGGGCCCGATTTTTCAGTCATTTGCCATGCGGGCCAGGGTTATATTTAGGGTTGCTGAGAAAGAGCGAATACGGAGGGTCCAGTTGCATGTGGGGCTGCATAAAGGCTCCCCTGGGGAGTTCAGTTGTACCCAAAGCCTTCCTCTGGGGACACTTCTGGATGGGCGAATGGGGCTTGTAACGCGTTTTGTGGGGCCCGATTTTTCAGTCGTCTGCCATGTGGGCCAGGGTTATGTATAGTTTTGCTCGGAAAGAGCGAACCCGGAGGGTCCAGTTGCATGTGGGGCTGCATAAAGGCTCCCCTGGGGAGTTCACTTGTACCCAAGCTTTCCTTTGTGGGATAATCTGGATTGGTGAATGGGGCTTGAAGCTCTTTTTCTGTGGCCTGAGTTTTCAGTCGTCTGCCATGCTGGCTAGGGTTATATTTAGGCTTGCTCGTAAACAGCGAACCCGGAGGGTCCAGTTGCAAGTGGGGCTGCGTAAAGGCTCCCCTGGGGAGTTCACTTGTAACCAAAGCCTTCCTCTGGGGGCACTTTTGAATGGGCGAAAGGGGCTCGGAATGCGTTTTCTGAGGCCCGCTTTTTCAGTCTTCTCCCATTGCGCCGTGTGCTGTATTTAGGCTTGCGGTGAAAGACTGAACCCGGAGTGTGCAGTTGCATGTGGGGCTGCATAAAGGCTCCCCTGGGGAGTTCACTTGTACCCAAAGCCTTCCTTTGGGGGTACTTTTGGATGGGTGAATGAGGCTTGTATTGCGTTTTCTGTGGCCCTAGTTTTCAGACTTCTGCCATGCTGGCTGGTGTCATATTTAGGGTTGCTTGGAAACAGCGAACCCGGAGGGTCCAGTTGCATGTGGGGCTGCATAAAGGCTCCCCTGGGGTGTTCAGATGAACCCAAAGCCTTCCTTTGGGGGCACTTTTGAATGGGCGAAAGGGGAATCGCAATGCTTATTCTGAGGCCCGCTTTGTCAGTCTTCTCCCATTGCGCCGAGGGCTATATTTAGGCTTGAAGTTAAAGAGTGAACCCGGAGGGTCCAGTTGCATGTGGGGCTGCATAAAGGCTCCCCTGGGGAGTTCACTTGTACCCAAAGCCTTCCTTTGGGGGCTCTTTTGGATGGGCGAATTGGGCTTGTAACGCGTTTTCTGGGTTTCGATTTTTCAGTCGTCTGCCATGCGGGCCAGGGTTATATTTAGAGTTGCTGAGAAAGAGCGAACCCGGAGGGTCCAGTTGCATGTGGGGCTGCGTAAAGGATCCCCCGGGGAGTTCACTTGGACCCAAAGCCTTCCTTTGGGGGCACTTTTGAATGGGCGAAAGGGGCTCGGAAAGCATTTTCTGTGGCCCGAGTTTTCAGTCTTGTGCCATGCTGGCTAGTGTTATATTTAGGGTTGCTCGGAAACAGCGAACCCGGAGGGTCCAGTTGCATGTGGGGCTGCGTAAAGGCTCCCCTGGGGAGTTCAGATGTACCCAAAGCCTTCCTTTGGGGGCACTTTTGGATGGTCCAAGGGGAATCGCATTGCGTTTTCTGAGGCCCGCATTTTCTGTCTTCTCCCAGTGCGCCGAGGGTTATATTTAGTCTTGAGGTGAAAGAGTGAACCCGGATGGTCCAGTTGCATGTGGGGCTGCATAAAGGCTCCCCTGGGGAGTTCACTTATACTCAAAACCTTCCTCTGGGGGCACTTTTGAATGGGCGAAAGGGGCTCGGAAAGCGTTTTCTGGGGCCCGAGTTTTCAGTTGTCTCCCATGCCGGTTTGGAATATGTTTACTGTTGCTCGGAAAGAGCGAACCCGGAGGGTCCAGTTGCATGTCGGCTGCATAAAGGCTCCCCTGGGTGTTCACTCGTACCCAAAGCCTTCCTCTGGGGGCACTTCTGGATGGGCGAATGGGGCTTGTAACGCGTTTTCTGGGGCCCGATTTTTCAGTCGTCTGCCATGCGGGCCAGGGTTATATTTAGGGTTGCTGTGAAAGATCGAACCCGGAGGGTCCAGTTGCATGTGGGGCTGCGTAAAGGCTCCCCTGGGGAGTTCAGTTGTACCCATAGCTTTCCTTTGGGGGATCATCTGGATTGGTGAATGGGGCTTGAAACGCTTTTTCTGTGGCCCGAGTTTTCAGTCTTCTGCCATGCTGGCTAGGGTTATATTTAGGTTTGCTCGTAAACAGCGAACACGGAGGGTCCAGTTGCATGTAAAGCTGCGTACAGGCTCCCCTGTGGAGTTCACTTGTTCTCAAAACCTTCCTCTGGGGGCACTTTTGAATGGGCGAAAGGGGCTCGGAAAGCGATTTCTGGGGCCCGAGTTTTCAGTCGTCTCCCATGCCGGTTAGGGCTATGTTTACTGTTGCTCGGAAAGAGCGAACCCGGAGGGTCGAGTTGCATGTGGGGCTGCATAAAGGCTCCCCTGGGGAGTTCAGTTGTACCCAAAGCCTTCCTTTGGGGGATAATCTGGATTGGTGAATGGGGCTTGAAGCTCTTTTTCTGTCGCCCGAGTTTTCAGTCTTCTGCCATGCTGGCTAGTGTTATATATAGGGTTGCTCGGAAACAGCGAACCCGGAGGGTCCAGTTGCATGTGGGGCTGCATAAAGGCTCCCCTGGGGAGTTCACTTGTACTCAAAGCCTTCCTCTGGGGGCACTTTTGAATGGGCGAAAGGGGCTTGTAATGCGTTTTCTGGGGCCCGAGTTTTCAGTCGTCTCCCATGCCGGCTAGGGATATGTTTAGTGTTGCAAGGAAAGAGCGAACCCGGAGGGTCCAGTTGCATGTGGGGCTGCATAAAGGCTCCCCTGGGGAGTTCACTTGTACCCAAAGCCTTCCTTTGGGGGCACTTCTGGATGGTCCAAGGGGAATCGCAATGCGTTTTCTGAGGCCCGCTTTTTCAGTCTTCTCTCATTGCACCGAGGGTTATACTTAGTCTTGCGGTGAAAGAGTGAACCCGGAGGGACCAGTTGCATGTGGGGCTGCATAAAGGCTCCCCTGGGGAGTTCACTTGTACCCAAAGCCTTCCTTTGGGGGCACTTCTGGATTGGCGAATGGGGCTTGTAACGCGTTTTGTGGGGCCCGATTTTTCAGTCGTCTGCCATGCGGGCCAGGGATATATTTAGGGTTGCTCGTAAACAGCGAACCCGGAGGGTCCAGTTGCATGTGGGGCTGCATAAAGGCTCCCCTGGGGAGTTCACTTGTACCCAAAGCCTTCCTCTGGGGGCACTTTTGGATGGATGAATGAGGCTTCTATTTCGTTTCCTGTGGCCCGAGTTTTCAGTCTTCTGCCATGCTGGCTAGTGTTATATTTAGGGTTGCTCGGAAACAGCGAACCCGGAGGGTCCAGTTGCATGTGGGGCTGCATAAGGGCTCCACTGGGGAGTTCAGATGAACCCAAAGCCTTCCTTTGGGGGCACTTTTGAATGGGCGAAAGGGGAATCGCATTGCTTTTTCTGAGGCCCGCTTTTTCAGTCTTCTCCCAGTGCGCCGAAGGCTATATTTAGTCTTGCGGTGAAAGAGTGAACCCGGATGGTCCAGTTGCATGTGGGGCTGCATAAAGGCTCCCCTGGGGAGTTCACTTGTACCCAAAGCCTTCCTCTGGGGGCACTTCTGGATGGGCGAATGGGGCTTGTAACGCGTTTTGTGGGGCCCGATTTTTCAGTCGTCTGCCATTTGGGCCAGGGTTATATTTAGGGTTGCTGTGAAAGAGCGAATACGGAGGGTCCAGTTGCATGTGGGGCTGCATAAAGGCTCCCCTGGGGAGTTCACTTGTACCCAAAGCCTTCCTTTAGGGGCACTTTTGAATGGGCGAAAGGGGCTTGTAATGCGTTTTCTGGGGCCCGATTTTTCAGTCTCCTCCCATGCCGGCTAGGGCTATGTATAGTTTTGCTCGGAAAGAGCGAACCCGGAGGGTCCAGTTGCATGTGGGGCTGCATAAAGGCTCCCCTGGGGAGTTCACTTGTACCCAAAGCTTTCCTTTGTGGGATAATCTGGATTGGTGAATGGGGCTTGAAGCTCTTTTTCTGTGGCCCGAGTTTTCAGTCGTCTGCCATGCTGGCTAGGGTTATATTTAGGCTTGCTCGTAAAGAGCGAACCCGGAGGGTCCAGTTGCAAGTGGGGCTGCGTAAAGGCTCCCCTGGGGAGTTCACTTGTACCCAAAGCCTTCCTCTGGGGGCACTTTTGGATAGTCCAAGGGGAATCGCAATGCGTTTTCTGAGGCCCGCATTTTCAGTCTTGTCCCATTGCGCCGAGTGCTGTATTTAGGCTTGCGGTGAAAGACTGAACCCGGAGTGTGCAGTTGCATGTGGGGCTGCATAAAGGCTCCCCTGGGGAGTTCACTTGTACCCAAAGCCTTCCTCTGGGGGCATTTCTGGATGGGCGAATGGGGCTTGTAACGCGTTTTCTGGGGCCCGATTTTTCAGTCGTCTGCCATGCGGGCCAGGGTTATATTTAGGGTTGCTGTGAAAGAGCGAATACGGAGGGTCCAGTTGCATGTGGGGCTGCATAAAGGCTCCCCTGGGGAGTTCACTTGTACCCAAAGCCTTCCTTTGGGGGTACTTTTGGATGGGTGAATGAGGCTTGTATTGCGTTTTCTGTGGCCCTAGTTTTCAGACTTCTGCCATGCTGGCTGGTGTCATATTTAGGGTTGCTTGGAAACAGCGAACCCGGAGGGTCCAGTTGCATGTGGGGCTGCATAAAGGCTCCCCTGGGGTGTTCAGATGAACACAAAGCCTTCCTTTGGGGGCACTTTTGAATGGGCGAAAGGGGAATCGCAATGCTTATTCTGAGGCCCGCTTTTTCAGTCTTCACCCATTGCGCCGAGGGCTATATTTAGGCTTGAAGTTAAAGAGTGAACCCGGAGGGTCCAGTTGCATGTGGGGCTGCATAAAGGCTCCCCTGGGGAGTTCACTTGTACCCAAAGCCTTCCTTTGGGGGCTGTTTTTGATGGGCGAATTGGGCTTGTAACGCGTTTTCTGGGTTTCGATTTTTCAGTCGTCTGCCATGCGGGCCAGTGTTATATTTAGGGTTGCTGAGAAAGAGCGAATACGGAGGGTCCAGTTGCATGTGGGGCTGCATAAAGGCTCCCCTGGGGAGTTAAATTGTACCCAAAGCCTTCCTTTGGGGGATCATCTGGATTGGTGAATGGGGCTTGAATCTCTTTTTCTGTCGCCCGATTTTTCAGTCGTCTGCCATGCTGGCTAGTGTTATATTTAGGGTTGCTCGGAAAGAGCGAACCCGGAGTGTCCAGTTGCATGTGGGGCTGCATAAAGGCTCCCCTGGGGAGTTCACTTGTACCCAAAGCCTTCCTTTGGGGGCACTTTTGGATGGTCCAAGGGGAATTGAAATGCGTTTTCTGAGGCCCGCTTTTTCAGTCTTCTCCCAGTGCGCCGAGGGCTATATTTAGTCTTGCGGTGAAAGAGTGAACCCGGAGGGTCCAGTTGCACGTGGGGCCGCATAAAGGCTCCCTGGGGAGTTCATATGTACCCAAAGCCTTCCTTTGGGGGCACTTTTGGATGGGTGAATGGGGCTTGTAACGCTTTTTCTGGGGCCCGATTTTTCAGTCTTCTGCCATGCTGGCTAGGGTTATATTTAGGGTTGCTCGTAAACAGCGAACCCGGAGGGTCCAGTTGCATGTGGGGCTGCGTAAAGGCTCCCCTGGGGAGTTCACTTGGACCCAAAGCCTTCCTTTGGGGCCACTTTTGAATGGGCGAAAGGGGCTCGGAAAGCATTTTCTGTGGCCCGAGTTTTCAGTCTTCTGCCATGCTGGCTAGTGTTATATATAGGGTTGCTCGGAAACAGCGAACCCGGAGGGTCCAGTTGCATGTGGGGCTGCATAAAGGCTCCCCTGGGGAGTTCAGATGTACCCAAAGCCTTCCTTTGGGGGCACTTTTGGATGGTCCAAGGGGAATCGCAATGCGTTTTCTGAGGCCCGCTTTTTCAGTCTTCTCCCATTGCGCCGAGGGCTATATTTAGGCTTGAAGTTAAAGAGTGAACCCGGAGGGTCCAGTTGCATGTGGGGCTGCATAAAGGCTCCCCTGGGGAGTTCACTTGTACCCAAAGCCTTCCTTTGGGGGCACTTCTGGATGGGCGATTTGGGATTGTCACGCGTTTTCTGGGTTTCGATTTTTCAGTCGTCTGCCATGCGGGCCAGTGTTATATTTAGGGTTGCTGAGAAAGAGCGAATACGGAGGGTCCAGTTGCATGTGGGGCTGCATAAAGGCTCCCCTGGGGAGTTCACTTGTACCCAAAGCCTTCCTTTGGGGGCACTTCTGGATGGGTGAATGGGGCTTTAAACTCTTTTTCTGTGGCTCGAGTTTTCAGTCGTCTGCCATGCTGGCTAGTGTTATATTAAGGGTTGCTCGTAAACAGCGAACCCGGAGGGTCCAGTTGCATGTGGGGCTGCATAAAGGCTCCCCTGGGGAGTTCACTTGTACCCAAAGCCTTCCTCTGGGGGCACTTTTGAATGGGCGAAAGGGGCTCGGAATGCGTTTTCTGGGGCCCGAGTTGTCAGTCGCCTCCCATGCCGGCTAGGGCTATGTTTAGTGTTGCTCGGAAAGAGCGAACCCGGAGGGTCCAGTTGCATGTGGGGCTGCATAAAGGCTCCCCTGGGGAGTTCACTTGTACCCAAAGCTTTCCTTTGTGGGATAATCTGGATTGGTGAATGGGGCTTGAAGCTCTTTTTCTGTGGCCCGAGTTTTCAGTCGTCTGCCATGCTGCCTAGGGTTATATTTAGGCTTGCTCGTAAACAGCGAACCCGGAGGGTCCAGTTGCAAGTGGGGCTGCGTAAAGGCTCCCCTGGGGAGTTCACTTGTACCCAAAGCCTTCCTTTGGGGGTACTTTTGGATGGGTGAATGAGGCTTGTATTGCGTTTTCTGTGGCCCTAGTTTTCAGACTTCTGCCATGCTGGCTGGTGTCATATTTAGGGTTGCTCGGAAACAGCGAACCCGGAGGGTCCAGTTGCATGTGGGGCTGCATAAAGGCTCCCCTGGGGTGTTCAGATGAACCCAAAGCCTTCCTTTGGGGGCACTTTTGAATGGGCGAAAGGGGAATCGCAATGCTTATTCTGAGGCCCGCTTTTTCAGTCTTCACCCATTGCGCCGAGGGCTATATTTAGGCTTGAAGTTAAAGAGTGAACCCGGAGGGTCCAGTTGCACGTGGGGCTGCATAAAGGCTCCCCTGGGGTGTTCACTTGTACCCAAAGCCTTCCTTTGGTGGCTGTTTTTGATGGGCGAATTGGGCTTGTAACGCGTTTTCTGGGTTTCGATTTTTCAGTCGTCTGCCATGCGGGCCAGTGTTATATTTAGGGTTGCTGAGAAAGAGCGAATACGGAGGGTCCAGTTGCATGTGGGGCTGCATAAAGGCTCCCCTGGGGAGTTAAATTGTACCCAAAGCCTTCCTTTGGGGGATCATCTGGATTGGTGAATGGGGCTTGAATCTCTTTTTCTGTCGCCCGATTTTTCAGTCGTCTGCCATGCTGGCTAGTGTTATATTTAGGGTTGCTCGGAAACAGCGAACCCGGAGTGTCCAGTTGCATGTGGGGCTGCATAAAGGCTCCCCTGGGGAGTTCACTTGTACCCAAAGCCTTCCTTTCGGGGCACTTTTGGATGGTCCAAGGGGAATCGAAATGCGTTTTCTGAGGCCCGCTTTTTCAGTCTTCTCCCATTGCGCCGAGGGCTATATTTAGGCTTGCGGTGAAAGAGTGAACCCGGAGGGTCCAGTTGCATGTGGGGCTGCATAAAGGCTCCCCTGGGGAGTTCAGATGTACCCAAAGCCTTCCTTTGGGGGCACTTTTGGATGGGCGAATGGGGCTTGTAACGCTTTTTCTGGGGCCCGATTTTTCAGTCGTCTGCCTTGCGGGCCAGGGATATATTTAGGGTTCCTGAGAAAGAGCGAATACGGAGGGTCCAGTTGCATGTGGGGCTGCATAAAGGCTCCCCTGGGGAGTTCACTTGTACCCAAACCCTTCCTTTAGGGGCACTTCTGGATGGGCGAACGGGGTTTGAAACTCTTTTTCTGTGACCCAAGTTTTCAGTCTTCTGCCATGCTGGCTAGGGTTATATTTAGGGTTGCTCGTAAACAGCGAACCCGGAGGGTCCAGTTGCATGTGGGGCTGCGTAAAGGCTCCCCTGGGGAGTTCACTTGGACCCAAAGCCTTCCTTTGGGGGCACATTTGAACGGGCGAAAGGGGCTCGGAAAGCATTTTCTGTGGCCCGAGTTTTCAGTCTTGTGCCATGCTGGCTAGTGTTATATTTAGGGTTGCTCGGAAACAGCGAACCCGGAGGGTCCAGTTGCATGTGGGGCTGCATAAAGGCTCCCCTGGGGAGTTCAGATGTACCCAAAGCCTTCCTTTGGGGGCACTTTTGGATGGTCCAAGGGGAATCGCAATGCGTTTTCTGAGGCCCGCTTTTTCAGTCTTCTCCTATTGCGCCGAGGGCTATATTTAGGCTTGAAGTTAAAGAGTGAACCCGGAGGGTCCAGTTGCATGTGGGGCTGCATAAAGGCTCCCCTGGGGAGTTCAGTTGTACCCAAAGCCTTCCTTTGGGGGCACTTCTGGATGGGCGAATAGGGATTGTAACGCGTTTTCTGGGTTTCGATTTTTCAGTCGTCTGCCATGCGGGCCAGTGTTATATTTAGGGTTGCTGAGAAAGAGCGAATACGGAGGGTCCAGTTGCATGTGGGGCTGCATAAAGGCTCCCCTGGGGAGTTCACTTGTACCCAAAGCCTTCCTTTGGGGGCACTTCTGGATGGGTGAATGGGGCTTTAAACTCTTTTTCTGTGGCTCGAGTTTTCAGTCGTCTGCCATGCTGGCTAGTGTTATATTAAGGGTTGCTCGTAAACAGCGAACCCGGAGGGTCCAGTTGCATGTGGGGCTGCATAAAGGCTCCCCTGGGGAGTTCACTTGTACCCAAAGCCTTCCTCTGGGGGCACTTTTGAATGGGCGAAAGGGGCTCGGAATGCGTTTTCTGGGGCCCGAGTTTTCAGTCGCCTCCCATGCCGGCTAGGGCTATGTTTAGTGTTGCTCGGAAAGAGCGAACCCGGAGGGTCCAGTTGCATGTGGGGCTGCATAAAGGCTCCCCTGCGGAGTTCACTTGTACCCAAAGCCTTCCTTTAGGGGCACTTCTGGATGGGCGAACGGGGCTTGAAACTCTTTTTCTGGGGCCCGAGATTTCAGTCTTCTGCCATGCTGGCTAGGGATATATTTAGGGTTGCTTGTAAACAGCGAACACGGAGGGTCCAGTTGCATGTAGGGCTGCATAAAGGCTCCCCTGGGGAGTTCAGATGTACCCAAAGCCTTCCTTTGGGGGCACTTTTGGATGGGCGAAAGGGGAATCGAAATGCGTTTTCTGAGGCCCTCTTTTTCAGTCTTCTCCCATTGCTCCGAGGGCTATATTTAGTCTTGCGGTGAAAGAGTGTACCCGGAGGGTCCAGTTGCATGTGCGGCTGCATAAAGGCACCCCTGCGGAGTTCACTTGTACCCAAAGCCTTCCTTTGGGGGCACTTTTGGATGGGCGAATGGGGATTGTAACGCGTTTTCTGTGGCCCGATTTTCCAGTCGTCTGCCATGCGGGCCAGGGTTATATTTAGGGTTGCTGAGAAAGAGCGAAAAAGGAGGGTCCAGTTGCATGTGGGGCTGCATAAAGGCTCCCCTGGGGAGTTCACTTATACTCAAAACCTTCCTCTGGGGGCACTTTTGAATGGGCGAAAGGGGCTCGGAAAGCGTTTTCTGGGGCCCGAGTTTTCAGTTGTCTCCCATGCCGGTTTGGAATATGTTTACTGTTGCTCGGAAAGAGCGAACCCGGAGGGTCCAGTTGCATGTGGGGCTGCATAAAGGCTCCCCTGGGGAGTTCAGTTGCACCCAAAGCTTTCCTTTGGGGGATCATTTGGATTGGTGAATGGGGCATGAAGCTCTTTTTCTGTGGCCCGAGTTTTCAGTTGTCTTCCATGCTGGCTAGTGTTATATTTAGGGTTGCTCGGAAACAGCGAACCCGGAGGGTCCAGTTGCATGTGGGGCTGCATAAAGGCTCCCCTGGGGAGTTCACTTGTACCCAAAGCCTTCCTCTGGGGGCACTTTTGAATGGGCGAAAGGGGCTTTTAATGCGTTTTCTGGGGCCCGAGTTTTCAGTCGTCTCCCATGCCGGCTAGGGATATGTTTAATGTTGCAAGGAAAGAGCGAACCCGGAGGGTCCAGTTGCATGTGGGGCTGCATAAAGGCTGCCCTGGGGAGTTCACTTGTACCCAAAGCCTTCTTTTGGGGGCACTTTTTGATGGGTGAATGAGGCTTGAATTGCGTTTTCTGTGGCTCGAGTTTTCAGTCTTCTCCCATGCTGGCTAGTGTTATATTTAGGGTTGCTCGGAAACAGCGAACCCGGAGGGTCCAGTTGCATGTGGGGCTGCATAAAGGCTCCCCTGGGGAGTTCAGATGAACACAAAGCCTTCCTTTGGGGGCACTTTTGAATGGGCGAATGGGGAATCGCAATGCTTTTTCTGAGGCCCGCTTTTTCAGTCTTCTCCCAGTGCGCCGAGGGATATATTTAGGCTTAGGGTCAAAGAGTGAACCCGGAGGGTCCAGTTGCATGTGGGGCTGCATAAAGGCTCCCCTGGGTGTTCACTCGTACCCAAAGCCTTCCTCTGGGGGCATTTCTGGATGGACGAATGGGGCTTGTAACGCGTTTTCTGGGTCCCGATTTTTCAGTCGTCTGCCATGCGGGCCAGGGTTATATTTAGTTTTGCTGTGAAAGGGCGAATACGGAGGGTCCAGTTGCATGTGGGGCTGCATAAAGGCTCCCCTGGGGAGTTCACTTGTACCCAAAGCCTTCCTCTGGGGGCACTTCTGGATGGGCGAATGGGGCTTGTAACGCGTTTTCTGGGGTCCGATTTTTCAGTCGTCTGCCATGCGGGCCAGGGTTATATTTAGGGTTGCTATGAAAGAGCGAATACGGATGGTCCAGTTGCATGTGGGGCTGCGTAAAGGCTCCCCTGGGGAGTTCACTTGTACCCAAAGCCTTCCTTTAGGGGCACTTCTGGATGGGCGAACGGGGCTTGAAACTCTTTTTCTGTGGCCCGAGTTTTCAGTCTTCTGCCATTCTGGCTAGGGATATATTTAGGTTTGCTTGTAAACAGCGAACACGGAGGGTCCAGTTGCATGTGGGGCTGCGTAAAGGCTCCCCTGTGGAGTTCACTTGTACTCAAAACCTTCCTCTGGGGGCACTTTTGAATGGGCGAAAGGGGCTCGGAAAGCGATTTCTGGGGTCCGAGTTTTCAGTCGTCTCCTATGCCGGTTAGGGCTATGTTTAGTGTTGCTCGGAAAGAGCGAACCCGGAGGGTCCAGTTGCATGTGGGGCTGCATAAAGGCTCCCCTGGGGAGTTCACTTGTACCCAAAGCCTTCCTTTGGGGGCACTTTTGGATGGTCCAAGGGGAATCGCAATGCGTTTTCTGAGGCCCGATATTTCAGTCTTCTCCCATTGCACCGAGGGTTATATTTAGTCTTGCGGTGAAAGAGTGAACCCGGAGGGTCCAGTTGGATGTGGGGCTGCATAAAGGCTCCCCTGGGGAGTTCACTTCTACCCAAAGCCTTCCTCTGGGGGCACTTCTGGATTGGCGAATGGGGCTTGTAACGCGTTTTGTGGGGCCCGATTTTTCAGTCGCCTCCCATGCCGGATAGTGCTATGTATAGTTTTGCTCGGAAAGAGCGAACCCGGAGGGTCCAGTTGCATGTGGGGCTGCATAAAGGCTCCCCTGGGGAGTTCACTTGTACCCAAAGCTTTCCTTTGTGGGATAATCTGGATTGGTGAATGGGGCTTGAAGCTCTTTTTCTGTGGCCCGAGTTTTCAGTCGTCTGCCATGCTGGCTAAGGTTGTATTTAGGGTTGCTCGTAAACAGCGAACCCGGAGGGTCCAGTTGCAAGTGGGGCTGCGTAACGGCTCCCCTGGGGAGTTCACTTGTACCCAGAACCTTCCTCTGGGGGCACTTTTGGATGGTCCAAGGGGAATTGCAATGCGTTTTCTGAGGCCCGCTTTTTCAGTCTTCTCCAATTGCGCCGAGGGATATATTTAGGCTTGAAGTTAAAGAGTGAATCCGGAGGGTCCAGTTGCATGTGCGGCTGCATAAAGGCTCCCCTGGGGAGTTCACTTGTACCCAAAGACTTCCTTTGGGGGCTCTTTTCGATGGGCGAATGGGGCTTGTAAGGCGTTTTCTGGGGTCCGATATTTCAATCGTCTGCCATGCGGGCCAGGGTTATATTTAGGGTTGCTGTGAAAGAGCGAATACGGAGGGTCCAGTTGCATGTGGGGCTGCATAAAGGCTCCCCTGGGGAGTTCAGTTGTACCCAAAGCCTTCCTTTGGGGGCACTTCTGGATGGGTGAATGGGGCTTGAAACTCTTTTTCTGTGGCCCGAGTTTTCAGTCTTCTGCCATGCGGGCCACGGATATATTTAGGGTTGCTCGGAAACAGCGAAACCGGAGGGTCCAGTTGCATGTGGGGCTGCGTAAAGGCTCCCCTGGGGAGTTCACTTGTACCCAAAGCCTTCCTCTGGGGGCACTTTTTAATGGGTGAAAGGGGCTCGGAATGCGTTTTCTGGGGCCCGAGTTTTCAGTCGCCTCCCATGCGGGCTAGGGCTATGTTTAGTGTTGCTCGGAAAGAGCGAACCCGGAGGGTCCAGTTGCATGTGGGGCTGCATAAAGGCTCCCCTGGGGAGTTCACTTGTACCCAAAGCCTTCCTCTGGGGGCACTTCTGAATGGGCGAACGGGGCTTGAAACTCTTTTTCTGGGGCACGAGTTTTCAGTTTTCTGCAATGCTGGCTAGGGTTATATTTAGGGTTGCTCGGAAACAGCGAACCCGGAGGGTCCAGTTGCATGTGGGGCTGCATAAAGGCTCCCCTGGGGAGTTCACTGGTACCCAAAGCCTTCCTTTAGGGGCACTTTTGGATGGTCCAAGGGAATCGCAATGCGTTTTCTGAGGCCCGCTTTTTCAGTCTTCTCCCAGTGCGCCGAGGGCTATATTTAGTCTTGCGGTGAAAGAGTGAACCCGGAGGGTCCAGTTGCATGTGGGGCTGCGTAAAGGCTCCCCTGGGGAGTTCACTTGTACCCAAAGCCTTCCTTTGGGGGCACTTTTGAATGGGCGAAAGGGGCAAAGAATGCGTTTTCTGGGGCCCGAGTTATCAGTCGCCTCCCATGCCGGCTAGGGCTATGTTTACTGTTGCTCGGAAACAGCGAACCCGGAGGGTCCAGTTGCATGTGGGGCTGCATAAATCCTCCCCTGGGGAGTACACTTGTTCCCAAAGCCTTCCTTTGGGGGCACTTTTGGATGGTCCAAGGGGAATCGCAATGCGTTTTCTGAGGCCCGCTTTTTCAGTCTTCTCCCAGTGCGCCGAGGGCTATATTTAGGCTTGCGGTGAAAGAGTGAACCCGGAGGGTCCAGTTGCATGTGGGGCTGCATAAAGGCTCCCCTGGGGAGTTCACTTGTACCCAAAGCCTTCCTCTGGGGGCACTTCTGGATGGGCGAATGGGGCTTGTAACGCTTTTTCTGGGGCCGGATTTTTCAGTCGTCTGCCATGCGGGCCAGGGTTATATTTAGGGTTGCTGAGAAAGAGCGAATACGGAGGGTCCAGTTGCATGTGGGTCTGCATAAAGGCTCCCCTGGGGAGTTCACTTGTACCCAAAGCCTTCCTTTAGGGGCCCTTCTGGATGGGCGAACGGGGCTTGAAACTCTTTTTCTGTGGCCCGAGTTTTCAGTCTTCTGCCATGCTGGCTAGGGTTATATTTAGGGTTGCTCGTAAACAGCGAACACGGAGGGTCCAGTTGCATGTGGGGCTTCATAAGGGCTCCGCTGGGGAGTTCACTTGTACCCAAAGCCTTCCTTTGGGGGCACTTCTGGATGGGTAAATGGGGCTTGTAACTCTTTTTCTGTGGCCCGATTTTTCAGTCGTCTGCCATGCGGGTCAGGGTTATATTTAGGGTTGCTGTGAAAGAGAGAATACGGAGGGTCCAGTTGCATGTGGGGCTTCATAAGGGCTCCCCTGAGGAGTTCAGTTGTACCCAAAGCCTTCCTTTGGGGGCACTTTTGGATGGGCGAATAGGGCTTGTAACGTGTTTTATGGGTTTCGATTTTTCAGTCGTCTGCCATGAGGTCAGGGTTATATTTAGGGTTGCTGTGAAAGAGCGAATACGGAGGGTCCAGTTGCATGTGGGGCTGTGTAAAGGCTCCGCTGGGGAGTTCACTTGTACCCAAAGCCTTCCTTTGGGGGCATTTCTGGATGGGTAAATGGGGCTTGTAACGCTTTTTCTGTGGCCCGATTTTTCAGTCGTCTGCCATGCAGGCCAGGGTTATATTTATGCTTGCGGTGAAAGAGCGAATACGGAGGGTCCAGTTGCATGTGGGGCTGCATAAAGGCTCCCCTGGGGAGTTCACTTGTACCCAAAGCCTTCCTCTGGGGGCACTTTTGAATGGGCGAAAGGGGCTCGGAAAGCGTTTTCTGGGGCCCGTGTTTTCAGTCGTCTGCCATGCCGGCTAGGGATATGTTTAGTGTTGCTCGGAAAGAGCGAACCCGGAGGGTCCAGTTGCATGTGGGGCTTCATAAGGGCTCCCCTGGGGAGTTCACTTGTACCCAAAGCCTTCCTTTGGGGGCACTTTTGGATGGGCGAATAGGGCTTGTAACGCGTTTATTGGGTTTCGATTTTTCAGTCGTCTTCCATGCATGCCAGGGTAATATTTAGGGTTGCTGAGAAAGAGCGAATACGGAGGGTCCAGTTGCATGTGGGGCTGCATAAAGGCTCCCCTGGGGAGTTCACTTGTACCCAAAGCCTTCCTCTGGGGGCACTTTTGAATGGGCGAAAGGGGCTCGGAATGCGTTTTCTGGGGCCCGTGTTTTCAGTCGTCTCCCATGGCGGCTAGGGCTATGTTTAGTGTTGCTCGGATAGAGCGAACCCGGAGGGTCCAGTTGCATGTGGGGCTTCATAAGGGCTCCCCTGGAGAGTTCACTTGTACCCAAAGCCTTCCTTTGAGGGCACTTTTGGATGGGCGAATAGGGCTTGTAACGCGTTTTATGGGTTTCGATTTTTCAGTCGTCTGCCATGCATGCCAGGGTTATATTCAGGGTTGCTGAGAAAGAGCGAATACGGAGGGTCCAGTTGCATGTGGGGCTGCATAAAGGCTTCCCTGGGGAGTTCACTTGTACCCAAAGCCTTCCTTTGGGGGCACTTTTGAATGGGCGAAAGGGGCTCGGAAAGCGTTTTCTGGGGCCCGAGTTTTCAGTCGTCTCCCATGCCGGCTAGGGCTATGTTTAGTGTTGCTCGGAAAGACCGAACCCGGAGGGTCCAGTTGCATGTGGGGCTGCATAAAGGCTCCCCTGGGGAGTTCACTTGTACCCAAAGCCTTCCTCTGGGGGCACTTTTGGATGGTCCAAGGGGAATCGCAATGCGTTTTCTGAGGCCCGCTTTTTCAGTCTTCTCCCTTTGCGCCGAGGGTTATATTTAGGCTTGAAGTTAAAGAGTGAAGCCGGAGGGTCCAGTTGCATGTGGGGCTGCATAAAGGCTCCCCTGGGGAGTTCAGTTGTACTTAAAGCCTTCCTTTAGGAGCACTTCTGGATGGGCGAACGAGCCTTGAAACTCTTTTTCTGTGGCCCGAGTTTTCAGTCTTCTGCCATGCTGGCTAGGGTTATATTTAGGGTTGCTCGTAAACAGCGAACCCGGAGGGTCCAGTTGCATGTGGCGCTGCATAAAAGCTCCCCTGGGGAGTTCACTTGTACCCAAAGCGTTCCTCTGGCGGCACTTCTGGATGGGCGAATGGGGCTTGTAACGCGTTTTCTGGGGCCCGATTTTTCAGTCGTCTGCCATGCGGGCCAGGGTTATATTTAGGGTTGCTGAGAAAGATCGAATACGGAGGGTCCAGTTGCATGTGGGGCTGCATAAAGGCTCCCCTGGGGAGTTCACTTGTACCCAAAGCCTTCCTGTAGTGGCACTTCTGGATGGGTGAACGGGGCTTGAAACTCTTTCTCTGTGGCCCGAGGTTTCAGTCTTCTGCCATGCTGGCTAGGGTTATATTTAGGGTTGCTCGTAAACAGCGAACACGGACGGTCCAGTTGCATGTAGGGCTGCATAAAGGCTCCCCTGGGGAGTTCACTTGTACCCAAAACCTTCCTCTGGGGGCACTTTTGAATGGGCGAAAGGGGCTCGGAAAGCGTTTTCTGTGGCCCGAATTTTCAGTCGTCTCCCATGGCGGCTAGGGATATGTTTAGGGTTGCTCGGAAACAGCGAACCCGGAGGGTCCAGTTGCATGTGGGGCTGCATAAAGGCTGCCCTGAAGAGTTCACTTGTACCCAAAGCCTTCCTTTGGGGTCACTTTTGGATGGGTGAATGAGGCTCGGAATGCGTTTTCTGTGGCCCGAGTTTTCAGTCGTCTCCCATGCCGGTTAGGACTATGTTTACTGTTGCTCAGAAAGAACGAACCCGGAGGGTCCAGTTGCATGTGGGGCTGCATAAAGGCTCCCCTGAGGAGTTCAGATGTACCCAAAGCCTTCCTTTGGGGGATCATCTGGATTGGTGAATGGGGCTTGAAGATCTTTTTCTGTGGCCCCAGTTTTCAGTCGTCTGCCATGCTGGCTAGGGTTATATTTAGGGTTGCTCGGAAACAGCGAACACGGAGGGTCCAGTTGCATGTGGGGCTGCATAAAGGCTCCCCTGGGGAGTTCACTTGTACCCAAAGCCTTCCTTTAGGGGCACTTCTGGATGGGCGAACGGGGCTTGAAACACTTTTTTTCTGTGGCTCGAGTTTTCAGTCTTCTGCCATGCTGGCTAGGGTTATATTTAGGGTTGCTCGGAAACAGCGAACACGGAGGGTCCAGTTGCATGTGGGGCTGCGTAAAGACTCCCCTGGGGAGTTCACTTGTACCCAAAGCCTTCCTCTGGGGGCACTTTTGAATGGGCGAAAGGTGCTCGGAATGCGTTTTCTGGGGCCCGAGTTTTCAGTCGCCTCCCATGCTGGCTAGGGCTATGTTTAGTGTTGCTCGGAAAGAGTGAACCCGGAGGGTCCAGTTGCATGTGGGGCTGCATAAAGGCTCCCCTGGGGAGTTCACTTGTACCCAAAGACTTCCTTTAGGGGCACTGTTGGATGGTCCAAGGGGAATCGCAATGCGTTTTCTGAGGCCCGCTTTTTCAGTCTTCTCCCTTTGCGCCGAGGGCTATATTTAGGCTTGCGGTGAAAGAGTGAACCCGGAGGGTCCAGTTGCATATGGGGCTGCATAAAGGCTCCCCTGGGGAGTTCACTTCTACCCAAAGCCTTCCTCTGGGGGCACTTCTGGATGGGCGAATGGGGCTTGTAACGCGTTTTCTGGGGCCCGATTTTTCAGTCGTCTGCCATGCGGGCCAGGGTTATATTTAAGGTTGCTGAGAAAGAGCGAATACGGAGGGTCCAGTTGCATGTGGGGCTGCATAAAGGCTCCCCTGGGGAGTTCAGTTGTACCCAAAGCCTTCCTTTGGGGGCACTTCTGGATGGGTGAATGGGGCTTGAAACTCTTTTTCTGTGGCCCGAGTTTTCAGTCTTCTGCCATGCTGGCTAGGGTTATATTAAGGGTTGCTCGGAAACAGCGAACACGGAGGGTCCAGTTGCATGTGGGGCTGCGTAAAGGCTCCCCTGGGGAGTTCACTTGTACCCAAAGCATTCCTTTGGGGGAACTTTTGAATGGGCGAAAGGGGCTCGGAATGCGTTTTCTGTGGCCCGAGTTTTCAGTCATCTCCCATGCCGGCTAGGGCTATGTTTAGGGTTGCTGTAAAGAGCGAACACGGAGGGTCCAGTTGCATGTGGGGCTGCATAAAGGCTCCCCTGGGGAGTTCACTTGTACCCAAAGCCTTCCTTTGGGGGCACTTTTGGATGGTCGAATGGGGCTTGTAGCACGTTTTCTGGGGCCCGAGTTTTCAGTCTTCTGCCATGCTGGCTAGTGTTATATTTAGGGTTGCTTGTAAACAGCGAACCCGGAGGGTCCAGTTGCATGTGGGGCTGCATAAAGGCTCCCCTGGGGAGTTCACTTGTACCCAAACCCTTCCTTTAGGGGCACTTCTGAATGGGCGAACGGGGCTTGAAACTCTTTTTCGGGGGACGAGTTTTCAGTATTCTGCCATGCTGGCTACGGTTATATTTAGGGTTGCTCGGAAACAGCGAACCCGGAGGGTCCAGTTGCATGTGGGGCTGCATAAAGGCTCCCCTGGGGAGTTCACTTGTTCCCAAAGCCTTCCTTTGGAGGCACTTTTGGATGGTCCAAGGGGAATCGCAATGCGTTTTCTGAGGCCCGCTTTTTCAGTCTTCTCCCAGTGCGCCGAGGGCTATATTTAGGCTTGCGGTGAAAGAGCGAACCCGGAGGGTCCAGTTGCATGTGGGGCTGCATAAAGGCTCCCCTGGGGAGTTCACTTGTACCCAAAGCCTTCCTTTGTGGGCACTTCTGGATGGGCGAATGGGGCTTGAAACTCTTTTTCTGTGGCCCGATTTTTCAGTCTTCTGCCATGCTGGCTAGGGTTATATTTAGGGTTGCTCTTAAACAGCGAACACGGAGGGTCCAGTTGCATGTGGGGCTGCGTAAAGGCTCCCCTGGGGAGTTCACTTGTACCCAAAGCCTTCCTTTGGGGGCACTTCTGGATTGGTGAATGGGGCTTGTAACACTTTTTCTGTGGCCCGATTTTTCAGTCGTCTGCCATGCAGGCCAGGGTTATATTTATGCTTGCGGTGAAAGAGCGAATACGGAGGGTCCAGTTGCATGTGGGGCTGCATAAAGGCTCCCCTGGGGAGATCACTTGTACCCAAAGCCTTCCTCTGGGGGCACTTTTGAATGAGAGAAAGGGGCTCGGAAAGCGTTTTCTGGGGCCCATGTTTTCAGTCGTCTCCCATGCCGGCTAGGGATATGTTTAGTGTTGCTCGGAAAGAGCGAACCTGGAGGGTCCAGTTGCATGTGGGGATTCATAAGGGCTCCCCTGGGGAGTTCACTTGTACCCAAAGCCTTCCTTTGGGGGCACTTTTCGATGGGCAAATAGGGCTTGTAACGCGTTTTATGGGTTTCGATTTTTCAGTCGTCTGCCATGCATGCCAGGGTTATATTTAGGGTTGCTGAGAAAGAGCGAATACGGAGGGTCCAGTTGCATGTGGGGCTGCATAACGGCTCCCCTGGGGAGTTCACTTGTACCCAAAGCCTTCCTTTGGGGGCACTTTTGAATGGGTGAAAGGGGCTCGGAAAGCGTTTTCTGGGGCCCGAGTTTTCAGTCGTCTCCCATGCCGGCTAGGGCTATGTTTAGGGTTGCTCGGAAACAGCGAACCCGGAGGGTCCAGTTGCATGTGGGGCTGCATAAAGGCTCCCCTGGGGAGTTCACTTGTACCCAAAGCCTTCCTTTAGGGGCACTTCTGAATCGGCGAACAGGGCTTGAAACTCTTTTTCTGGGGCACGAGTTTTCAGTCTTCTGCCATGCTGGCTACGGTTATATTTAGGGTTGCTCGGAAACAGCGAACCGGGAGGGTCCAGTTGCATGTGGGGCTGCATAAAGGCTCCCCTGGGGAGTTCAGATGAAACCAAAGCCTTCCTTTGGGGGCACTTTTGAATGGGCGAAAGGGGAATCGCAATGCGTTTTCTGAGGCCCGCTTTTTCAGTCTTCTCCCAGTGCGCTGAGGGCTATATTTAGGCTTGCGGTGAAAGAGTGAACCCGGAGGGTCCAGTTGCATGTGAGGCTGCATAAAGGCTCCCCTGGGGAGTTCACTTATACTCAAAACCTTCCCCTGGGGGCACTTTTGAATGTGCGAAAGTGCCTCGGAGAGCGTTTTCTGGGGCCCGAGTTTTCAGTCGTCTCCCATGCCGGTTAGGAATATGTTTACTGTTGCTAGGAAAGAACGAACCCGGAGGGTCCAGTTGCATGTGGGGCTGCATAAAGGCTCCCCTGGGGAGTTCAGTTGTACCCAAAGCCTTCCTCTGGGGGCACTTTTGGATGGTCCAAGGGGAATCGCAATGCGTTTTCTGAGGCCCGCTTTTTCAGTCTTCTCCCTTTGCGCCGAGGGTTATATTTAGGCTTGAAGTTAAAGAGTGAAGCCGGAGGGTCCAGTTGCATGTGGGGCTGCATAAAGGCTCCCCTGGGGAGTTCAGTTGTACCCAAAGCCTTCCTTTAGGAGCACTTCTGGATGGGCGAACGGGGCTTGAAACTCTTTTTCTGGGGCACGAGTTTTCAGTCTTCTGCCATGCTGGGTAGGGTTATATTTAGGGTTGCTCGTAAACAGCGAACCCGGAGGGTCCAGTTGCATGTGGGGCTGCATAAAAGCTCCCCTGGGGAGTTCACTTGTACCCAAAGCCTTCCTTTGGGGGCACTTCTGGATGGGCGAATGGGGCTTGTAACGCGTTTTTTGGGGCCCGATTTTTCAGTAGTCTGCCATGAGGGGCCAGGGTTATATTTAGGGTTGCTGTGAAAGAGCGAATACGGAGGGTCCAGTTGCATGTGGGGCTGCATAACGGCTCCCCTGGGGAGTTCACTTGTACCCAAAGCCTTCCTTTAGGGGCCCTTCTGGATGGGCCAACGGGGCTTGATACTCTTTTTCTGGGGCACGAGTTTTCAGTCTTCTGCCATGATGGCTAGGATTATATTTAGGTTTGCTCGTAAACAGCGAACCCGGAGGGTCCAGTTGCATGTGGGGCTGCGTAAAGACTCCACTGGGGAGTTCAGTTGTACCCAAAGCCTTCCTTTGGGGGTACTTCTGGATGGGTGAATGGGGCTTGAAACTCTTTTTCTGTGGCCCGAGTTTTCAGTCTTCTGCCATGCTGGCTAGGGTTATATTAAGGGTTGCTTCCAAACAGCGAACAGGGAGGGTCCAGTTGCATGTGGGGCTGCGTAAAAGCTCCCCTGGGGAGTTCACTTGTACCCAAAGCCTTCCTTTGGGGGAACTTTTTAATGGGCGAAAGGGGCTCGGAAAGCGTTTTCTGTGGCCCGAGTTTTCAGTAATCTCCCATGCCGGCTAGGGCTATGTTTAGGGTTGCTGTGAAAGAGCGAATACGGAGGGTCCAGTTGCATGTGGGGCTGCATAAAGGATCCCCTGGGGAGTTCACTTGTACCCAAAGCCTTCCTCTGGGGGCACTTTTGAATGGGCGAAAGGGGCTCGGAAAGCGTTTTCTGGGGCCCGAGTTTTCAGTCGTCTCCCATGCCGGCTAGGGCTATGTTTAGTGTTGCTCGGAAACAGCGAACCGGGAGGGTCCAGTTGCATGTGGGGCTGCATAAAGGCTCCCCTGGGGAGTTCACTTGTACCCAAAGACTTCCTTTAGGGGCACATCTGAATGGGCGAACGGGGCTTGAAACTCCTTTTCTGGGGCAAGAGTTTTCAGTTTTCTGCCATGCTGGCTACGGTTATATTTAGGGTTGCTCGGAAACAGCGAACCCGGAGGGTCCAGTTGCATGTGGGGCTGCATAAAGGCTCCCCTGAGGAGTTCACTTGTTCCCAAAGCCTTCCTTTGGGGGCACTTTTGGATGGTCCAAGGGGAATCGTAGTGCGTTTTCTGAGGCCGGCTTTTTCAGTCTTCTCCCAGTGCGCCGAGGGCTATATTTAGGCTTGCGGTGAAAGAGTGAACCCGGAGGGTCCAGTTGCATGTGCGGCTGCATAAAGGCTCCCCTGGGGAGTTCACTTGTACCCAAAGCCTTCCTTTAGGGGCACTTCTGGATGGGCGAACGGGGCTTGAAACTCTTTTTCTGTGGCCCGAGTTTTTAGTCTTCTGCCATGCTGGCTAGGGTTATATTTAGGGTTGCTCTTAAACAGTGAACACGGAGGGTCCAGTTGCATGTGGGGCTTCATAAGGGCTCCCCTGGGGAGTTCACTTGTACCCAAAGCCTTCCTTTGGGGGCACTTTTCGATGGGCGAATAGGGCTTGTAACGCGTTTTATGGGTTTCGATTTTTCAGTCGTCTGCCATGCATGCCAGGGTTATATTTAGGGTTGCTGAGAAAGAGCGAATACGGAGGGTCCAGTTGCATGTGGGGCTGCATAAAGGCTCCCCTGGGGAGTTCACTTGTACCCAAAGCCTTCCTTTGGGGGCACTTTTGAATGGGCGAAAGGGGCTCGGAAAGCGTTTTCTGGGGCCCGAGTTTTCAGTCGTCTCCCATGCCGGCTAGGGCTTTGTTTAGTGTTGCTCGGAAAGAGCGAACCCGGAGGGTCCAGTTGCATGTGGGGCTGCATAAAGGCTGCCCTGAAGAGTTCACTTGTACCCAAAGCCTTCCTTTGGGGTCACTTTTGGATAGGTGAATGAGGCTTGTAATGCGTTTTCTGTGGCCCGAGTTTTCAGTCTTCTTCCATGCTGGCTAGTGTTATATTTAGGGTTGCTCGGAAACAGCGAACCCGGAGGGTCCAGTTGCATGTGGGGCTGCATAAAGGCTCCCCTGGGGAGTTCAGATGAACCCAAAGCCTTCCTTTGGGGGCACTTTTGAATGGGCGAAAGGGGAATCGCAATGCGTTTTCTGAGGCCCGCTTTTTCTGTCTTCTCCCAGTGCGCTGAGGGCTATATTTAGGCTTGCGGTGAAAGAGTGAACCCGGAGGGTCCAGTTGCATGTGAGGCTGCATAAAAGCTCCCCTGGGGAGTTCACTTATACTCAAAACCTTCCCCTGGGGGCACTTTTGAATGTGCGAAAGTGCCTCGGAGAGCGTTTTCTGGGGCCCGAATTTTCAGTCGTCTCCCATGCCGGTTAGGACTATGTTTACTGTTGCTAGGAAAGAACGAACCCAGAGGGTCCAGTTGCATGTGGGGCTGCATAAAGGCTCCCCTGGGGAGTTCACTTGTACCCAAAGCCTTCCTTTGGGGGATCATCTGGATTGGTGAATGGGGCTTGAAGATCTTTTTCTGTGGCCCCAGTTTTCACTCGTCTGCCATGCTGGGTAGGGTTATATTTAGGGTTGATCGTAAGCAGTGAACACGGAGGGTCCAGTTGCATGTGGGGCTGCATAAAGGCACCCCTGGGGAGTTCACTTGTACCCAAAGCCTTCCTCTGGGGGCACTTTTGAATGGGCGAAAGGGGCTCGGAATGCGTTTTCTGGGGCCCGAGTTTTCAGTCGCCTCCCATGCGGGCTAGGGCTATGTTTAGTGTTGCTCGGAAAGAGCAAACCTGGAGGGTCGAGTTGCATGTGGGGCTGCATAAAGGCTCCCCTGGGGAGTTCACTTGTACCCAGAGCCTTCCTTTAGGGGCCCTTCTGGATGGGCGAACGGGGCTTGAAACTCTTGTTCTGGGGCACGAGTTTTCAGTTTTCTGCCATGCTGGCTAGGGTTATATTTAGGGTTGTTCGGAAACAGCGAACCCGGAAGGTCCAGTTGCATGTGGGGCTGCATAAAGGCTCCCCTGGGGAGTTCACTTGTACCCAAAGCCTTCCTTTGGGGGCACTTTTGAATGGTCGAAAGGGGCTCGGAATGCGTTTTCTGGGGCCCGAGTTTTCAGTCGCCTCCCATGCCGGCTAGGGCTATTTTTAGTGTTGCTCGGAAACAGCAAACCGGGAGGGTCCAGTTGCATGTGGGGCTGCATAAAGGCTCCCCTGGGGAGTTCACTTGTACCCAAAGCCTTCCTTTGGGGGCACTTTTGGATGGTCCAAGGGGAATCGCAATGCGTTTTCTGAGGCCCGCTTTTTCAGTCTTCTCCCTTTGCGCCGAGGGCTATATTTAGGCTTGCGGTGAAAGAGTGAACCCGGAGGGTCCAGTTGCATGTGGGGCTGCGTAAAGGCTCTGCTGGGGAGTTCACTTGTACCCAAAGACTTCCTTTGGGGGCACTTCTGGATGGGTGAATGGGGCTTTAAACTCTTTTTCTGTGGCCCGATTTTTCAGTCGTCTGCCATGCGGGCCAGGGTTATATTTAGGCTTGCGGTGAAAGAGCGAATACGGAGGGTCCAGTTGCATGTGGGGCTGCATAAAGGCTCCCCTGGGGAGTTCACTTGTACCCAAAGCCTTCCTCTGGGGGCACTTTTGAATGGGCGAAAGGGGCTCGGAAAGCGTTTTCTGGGGCCCGAGTTTTCAGTCATCTCCCATGCCAGCTAGGGATATGTTTAGTGTTGCTCGGAAAGAGCGAACCCGGAGGGTCCAGTTGCATGTGGGGCTTCATAAGGGCTCCCCTGGGGAGTTCACTTGTACCCAAAGCCTTCCTTTGGGGGCACTTTTGGATGGGCGAATAGGGCTTGTAACGCGTTTTATGGGTTTCGATTTTTCACTCGTCTGCCATGCGGGCCAGGGTTATATTTAGGCTTGCGGTGAAAGAGCGAATACGGAGGGTCCAGTTGCATGTGGGGCTGCATAAAGGCTCCCCTGGGGAGTTCACTTTTACCCAAAGTCTTCCTTTAGGGGCACTTCTGGATGGGTGAATGGGGCTTGAGATGCTTTTTCTGTGGCCCGAGCTTTCAGTCTTCTGCCATGCTGGGTAGGGTTATATTTAGGATTGCTCGTAAACAGCGAACACGGAGGGTCCAGTTGCATGTGGGGCTGCGTAAAGTCTCCCCTGGGGAGTTCAGATGAATCCAAAGCCTTCCTTTGGGGGCACTTTTGAATGGGCAAAAGGGGAATCGCAATGCGTTTTCTGAGGCCCGCATTTCAATCTTCTCCCATTGCGCCGAGGGCTATATTTAGGCTTGCGGTGAAAGAGTGAACCCGGAGGGTCCAGTTGAATTTGGGGCTGCATAAAGGCTCCGCTGGGGAGTTCATTTGTACCCAAAGCCTTCCTTTGGGGGCACTTTTGAATGGGCGAAAGGGGCTCAGAAAGCGTTTTCTGGGACCCAAGTTTTCAGTCGTCTCACATGCCTGCTAGGGCTATGTTTAGTGTTGTTCGGAAAGAGCGAACCCGGAGGGTCCAGTTGCATGTGGGGCTGCATAAAGGCTCCCCTGGGGAGTTCACTTGTACCCAAAGCCTTCCTTTGGGGGGAACTTCTGGATGGGTGAATGGGGCTTGTAACGCTTTTTCTGTGGCCCTTGCTTTCAGTCTTCTGCCATGCTGGGTAGGGTTATATCTAGGGTTGCTCGGAAACAGCGAACCGGGAGGGTCCAGTTGCATGTGGGGCTGCATAAAGGCTCCCCTGGGGAGTTCAGTTGTACCCAAATCCTTCCTCTAGGGGCACTTTTGAATGGGCGAAAGGGGCTCGGAAAGCATTTTCTGGGGACCTAGTTTTCAGTCGTCTCCCATGCCGGTTAGGACTATGTTTACTGTTGCTCGGAAAGAGCGAACCCGGAGGGTCCAGTTGCATGTGGGGCTGCATAAAGGCTCCCCTG
The DNA here is from genome assembly GCF_963932015.1 of Anas acuta. Lineage (NCBI taxonomy): Eukaryota > Metazoa > Chordata > Aves > Anseriformes > Anatidae > Anas > Anas acuta. The sequence continues at coordinate 277,365 of NC_089004.1, read as the reverse complement.
GGGAGTTCAGTTGTACCCAAAGCCTTCCTTTGGGGGATCATCTGGATTGGTGAATGGGGCTTGAAGATCTTTTTCTGTGGCCCCAGTTTTCAGTCGTCTGCCATGCTGGGTAGGGTTATATTTAGGGTTGCTCGTAAACAGCGAACCCGGAGGGTCCAGTTGCATGTGGGGCTGCGTAAAGGCTCTGCTGGGGAGTTCACTTGTACCCAAAGCCTTCCTTTGGGGGCACTTCTGGATGGGTGAATGGGGCTTGTAACGCTTTTTCTGTGGCCCGATTTTTCAGTCGTCTGCCATGCAGGCCAGGGTTATATTTAGGCTTGCGGTGAAAGAGCGAATACGGAGGGTCCAGTTGCATGTGGGGCTGCATAAAGGCTCCCCTGGGGAGTTCACTTGTACCCAAAGCCTTCCTCTGGGGGCACTTTTGAATGGGCGAAAGGGGCTCGGAAAGCGTTTTCTGGGGCCCGAGTTTTCAGTCATCTCCCATGCCAGCTAGGGATATGTTTAGTGTTGCTCGGAAAGAGCGAACCCGGAGGGTCCAGTTGCATGTGTGGCTTCATAAGGGCTCCCCTGGGGAGTTCACTTGTACCCAAAGCCTTCCTTTGGGGGCACTTTTGGATGGGCGAATAGGGCTTGCAACGCGTTTTATGGGTTTCGATTTTTCACTCGTCTGCCATGCGGGCCAGGGTTATATTTAGGCTTGCGGTGAAAGAGCGAATACGGAGGGTCCAGTTGCATGTGGGGCTGCATAAAGGCTCCCCTGGGGAGTTCACTTGTTCCCAAAGCCTTCCTTTGGGGGCACTTTTGGATGGTCCAAGGGGAATCGTAGTGCGTTTTCTGAGGCCGGCTTTTTCAGTCTTCTCCCAGTGCGCCGAGGGCTATATTTAGGCTTGCGGTGAAAGAGTGAACCCGGAGGGTCCAGTTGCATGTGCGGCTGCATAAAGGCTCCCCTGGGGAGTTCACTTGTACCCAAAGCCTTCCTTTAGGGGCACTTCTGGATGGGCGAACGGGGCTTGAAACTCTTTTTCTGTGGCCCGAGTTTTTAGTCTTCTGCCATGCTGGCTAGGGTTATATTTAGGGTTGCTCTTAAACAGTGAACACGGAGGGTCCAGTTGCATGTGGGGCTTCATAAGGGCTCCCCTGGGGAGTTCACTTGTACCCAAAGCCTTCCTTTGGGGGCACTTTTCGATGGGCGAATAGGGCTTGTAACGCGTTTTATGGGTTTCGATTTTTCAGTCGTCTGCCATGCATGCCAGGGTTATATTTAGGGTTGCTGAGAAAGAGCGAATACGGAGGGTCCAGTTGCATGTGGGGCTGCATAAAGGCTCCCCTGGGGAGTTCACTTGTACCCAAAGCCTTCCTTTGGGGGCACTTTTGAATGGGCGAAAGGGGCTCGGAAAGCGTTTTCTGGGGCCCGAGTTTTCAGTCGTCTCCCATGCCGGCTAGGGCTTTGTTTAGTGTTGCTCGGAAAGAGCGAACCCGGAGGGTCCAGTTGCATGTGGGGCTGCATAAAGGCTGCCCTGAAGAGTTCACTTGTACCCAAAGCCTTCCTTTGGGGTCACTTTTGGATAGGTGAATGAGGCTTGTAATGCGTTTTCTGTGGCCCGAGTTTTCAGTCTTCTTCCATGCTGGCTAGTGTTATATTTAGGGTTGCTCGGAAACAGCGAACCCGGAGGGTCCAGTTGCATGTGGGGCTGCATAAAGGCTCCCCTGGGGAGTTCAGATGAACCCAAAGCCTTCCTTTGGGGGCACTTTTGAATGGGCGAAAGGGGAATCGCAATGCGTTTTCTGAGGCCCGCTTTTTCTGTCTTCTCCCAGTGCGCTGAGGGCTATATTTAGGCTTGCGGTGAAAGAGTGAACCCGGAGGGTCCAGTTGCATGTGAGGCTGCATAAAAGCTCCCCTGGGGAGTTCACTTATACTCAAAACCTTCCCCTGGGGGCACTTTTGAATGTGCGAAAGTGCCTCGGAGAGCGTTTTCTGGGGCCCGAATTTTCAGTCGTCTCCCATGCCGGTTAGGACTATGTTTACTGTTGCTAGGAAAGAACGAACCCAGAGGGTCCAGTTGCATGTGGGGCTGCATAAAGGCTCCCCTGGGGAGTTCACTTGTACCCAAAGCCTTCCTTTGGGGGATCATCTGGATTGGTGAATGGGGCTTGAAGATCTTTTTCTGTGGCCCCAGTTTTCACTCGTCTGCCATGCTGGGTAGGGTTATATTTAGGGTTGATCGTAAGCAGTGAACACGGAGGGTCCAGTTGCATGTGGGGCTGCATAAAGGCACCCCTGGGGAGTTCACTTGTACCCAAAGCCTTCCTCTGGGGGCACTTTTGAATGGGCGAAAGGGGCTCGGAATGCGTTTTCTGGGGCCCGAGTTTTCAGTCGCCTCCCATGCGGGCTAGGGCTATGTTTAGTGTTGCTCGGAAAGAGCAAACCTGGAGGGTCGAGTTGCATGTGGGGCTGCATAAAGGCTCCCCTGGGGAGTTCACTTGTACCCAGAGCCTTCCTTTAGGGGCCCTTCTGGATGGGCGAACGGGGCTTGAAACTCTTGTTCTGGGGCACGAGTTTTCAGTTTTCTGCCATGCTGGCTAGGGTTATATTTAGGGTTGTTCGGAAACAGCGAACCCGGAAGGTCCAGTTGCATGTGGGGCTGCATAAAGGCTCCCCTGGGGAGTTCACTTGTACCCAAAGCCTTCCTTTGGGGGCACTTTTGAATGGTCGAAAGGGGCTCGGAATGCGTTTTCTGGGGCCCGAGTTTTCAGTCGCCTCCCATGCCGGCTAGGGCTATTTTTAGTGTTGCTCGGAAACAGCAAACCGGGAGGGTCCAGTTGCATGTGGGGCTGCATAAAGGCTCCCCTGGGGAGTTCACTTGTACCCAAAGCCTTCCTTTGGGGGCACTTTTGGATGGTCCAAGGGGAATCGCAATGCGTTTTCTAAGGCCCGCTTTTTCAGTCTTCTCCCTTTGCGCCGAGGGCTATATTTAGGCTTGCGGTGAAAGAGTGAACCCGGAGGGTCCAGTTGCATGTGGGGCTGCGTAAAGGCTCTGCTGGGGAGTTCACTTGTACCCAAAGACTTCCTTTGGGGGCACTTCTGGATGGGTGAATGGGGCTTTAAACTCTTTTTCTGTGGCCCGATTTTTCAGTCGTCTGCCATGCGGGCCAGGGTTATATTTAGGCTTGCGGTGAAAGAGCGAATACGGAGGGTCCAGTTGCATGTGGGGCTGCATAAAGGCTCCCCTGGGGAGTTCACTTGTACCCAAAGCCTTCCTCTGGGGGCACTTTTGAATGGGCGAAAGGGGCTCGGAAAGCGTTTTCTGGGGCCCGAGTTTTCAGTCATCTCCCATGCCAGCTAGGGATATGTTTAGTGTTGCTCGGAAAGAGCGAACCCGGAGGGTCCAGTTGCATGTGGGGCTTCATAAGGGCTCCCCTGGGGAGTTCACTTGTACCCAAAGCCTTCCTTTGGGGGCACTTTTGGATGGGCGAATAGGGCTTGTAACGCGTTTTATGGGTTTCGATTTTTCAGTCGTCTGCCATGCGGGCCAGGGTTATATTTAGGCTTGCGGTGAAAGAGCGAATACGGAGGGTCCAGTTGCATGTGGGGCTGCATAAAGGCTCCCCTGGGGAGTTCACTTTTACCCAAAGTCTTCCTTTAGGGGCACTTCTGGATGGGTGAATGGGGCTTGAGATGCTTTTTCTGTGGCCCGAGCTTTCAGTCTTCTGCCATGCTGGGTAGGGTTATATTTAGGATTGCTCGTAAACAGCGAACACGGAGGGTCCAGTTGCATGTGGGGCTGCGTAAAGTCTCCCCTGGGGAGTTCAGATGAATCCAAAGCCTTCCTTTGGGGGCACTTTTGAATGGGCAAAAGGGGAATCGCAATGCGTTTTCTGAGGCCCGCATTTCAATCTTCTCCCATTGCGCCGAGGGCTATATTTAGGCTTGCGGTGAAAGAGTGAACCCGGAGGGTCCAGTTGAATTTGGGGCTGCATAAAGGCTCCGCTGGGGAGTTCATTTGTACCCAAAGCCTTCCTTTGGGGGCACTTTTGAATGGGCGAAAGGGGCTCAGAAAGCGTTTTCTGGGACCCAAGTTTTCAGTCGTCTCACATGCCTGCTAGGGCTATGTTTAGTGTTGTTCGGAAAGAGCGAACCCGGAGGGTCCAGTTGCATGTGGGGCTGCATAAAAGCTCCCCTGGGGAGTTCACTTGTACCCAAAGCCTTCCTTTGGGGGGAACTTCTGGATGGGTGAATGGGGCTTGTAACGCTTTTTCTGTGGCCCTTGCTTTCAGTCTTCTGCCATGCTGGGTAGGGTTATATCTAGGGTTGCTCGGAAACAGCGAACCGGGAGGGTCCAGTTGCATGTGGGGCTGCATAAAGGCTCCCCTGGGGAGTTCAGTTGTACCCAAATCCTTCCTCTAGGGGCACTTTTGAATGGGCGAAAGGGGCTCGGAAAGCATTTTCTGGGGACCTAGTTTTCAGTCGTCTCCCATGCCGGTTAGGACTATGTTTACTGTTGCTCGGAAAGAGCGAACCCGGAGGGTCCAGTTGCATGTGGGGCTGCATAAAGGCTCCCCTGGGGAGTTCAGTTGTACCCAAAGCCTTCCTGTGGGGGATCATCTGGATTGGTGAATGGGGCTTGAAGATCTTTTTCTGTGGCCCCAGTTTTCAGTCGTCTGCCATGCTGGGTAGGGTTATATTTAGGGTTGCTCGTAAACAGCGAACCCGGAGGGTCCAGTTGCATGTGGGGCTGCGTAAAGGCTCTGCTGGGGAGTTCACTTGTACCCAAAGCCTTCCTTTGGGGGCACTTCTGGATGGGTGAATGGGGCTTGTAACGCTTTTTCTGTGGCCCGATTTTTCAGTCGTCTGCCATGCAGGCCAGGGTTATATTTAGGCTTGCGGTGAAAGAGCGAATACGGAGGGTCCAGTTGCATGTGGGGCTGCATAAAGGCTCCCCTGGGGAGTTCACTTGTACCCAAAGCCTTCCTCTGGGGGCACTTTTGAATGGGCGAAAGGGGCTCGGAAAGCGTTTTCTGGGGCCCGAGTTTTCAGTCATCTCCCATGCCAGCTAGGGATATGTTTAGTGTTGCTCGGAAAGAGCGAACCCGGAGGGTCCAGTTGCATGTGTGGCTTCATAAGGGCTCCCCTGGGGAGTTCACTTGTACCCAAAGCCTTCCTTTGGGGGCACTTTTGGATGGGCGAATAGGGCTTGCAACGCGTTTTATGGGTTTCGATTTTTCACTCGTCTGCCATGCGGGCCAGGGTTATATTTAGGCTTGCGGTGAAAGAGCGAATACGGAGGGTCCAGTTGCATGTGGGGCTGCATAAAGGCTCCCCTGGGGAGTTCACTTGTACCCAAAGCCTTCCTCTGGGGGCACTTTTGGATGGTCCAAGGGGAATCGCAATGCGTTTTCTGAGGCCCGCTTTTTCAATCTTCTCCCATTGCGCCGAGGGCTATATTTAGGCTTGAAGTTAAAGAGTGAAGCCGGAGGGTCCAGTTGCATGTGGGGCTGCATAAAAGCTCCCCTGGGGAGTTCACTTGTACCCAAAGCCTTCCTCTGGGGGCACTTCTGGATGGGTGAATTGGGCTTGTAACGCGTTTTCTGGGGCCCGAGTTTTCAGTCTTCTGTCATGCTGGGTAGGGTTATATTTAGGTTTGCTCGTAAACAGCGAACACGGAGGGTCCAGTTGCATGTAGGGCTGCGTAAAGGCTCCCCTGGGGAGTTCAGTTGTACCCAAAGCCTTCCTCTGGGGGCACTTTTGAATGGGCGAAAATGGGCTCGGAAAGCGTTTTCTGGGGCCCAAGTTTTCAGTCGTCTCCCATGCCTGCTAGGGCTATGTTAAGTGTTGCTCGGAAAGAGCGAACCCGGAGGGTCCAGTTGCATGTGGGGCTGCATAAAGGCTCCCCTGGGGAGTTCAGTTGTACCCAAAACCTTCCTCTGGGGGCACTTCTGGATGGGTGAATGGAGATTGAGACCCTTTTTCTGTGGCCCGAGTTTTCAGTGTTCTGCCATGCTGGGTAGGGATATATATAGTGTTTCTCGGAAAGAGAGAACCCGGAGGGTCCAGTTGCATGTGGGGCTGCATAAAGGCTCCCCTGGGGAGTTCACTTGTACCCAAAGCCTTCCTTTGGGGGCACTTTTGAATGGTCGAAAGGGGCTCGGAATGCGTTTTCTGGGGCCCGAGTTTTCAGTCGCCTCCCATGCCGGCTAGGGCTATTTTTAGTGTTGCTCGGAAACAGCAAACCGGGAGGGTCCAGTTGCATGTGGGGCTGCATAAAGGCTCCCCTGGGGAGTTCACTTGTACCCAAAGCCTTCCTTTGGGGGCACTTTTGGATGGTCCAAGGGGAATCGCAATGCGTTTTCTAAGGCCCGCTTTTTCAGTCTTCTCCCTTTGCGCCGAGGGCTATATTTAGGCTTGCGGTGAAAGAGTGAACCCGGAGGGTCCAGTTGCATGTGGGGCTGCGTAAAGGCTCTGCTGGGGAGTTCACTTGTACCCAAAGACTTCCTTTGGGGGCACTTCTGGATGGGTGAATGGGGCTTTAAACTCTTTTTCTGTGGCCCGATTTTTCAGTCGTCTGCCATGCGGGCCAGGGTTATATTTAGGCTTGCGGTGAAAGAGCGAATACGGAGGGTCCAGTTGCATGTGGGGCTGCATAAAGGCTCCCCTGGGGAGTTCACTTGTACCCAAAGCCTTCCTCTGGGGGCACTTTTGAATGGGCGAAAGGGGCTCGGAAAGCGTTTTCTGGGGCCCGAGTTTTCAGTCATCTCCCATGCCAGCTAGGGATATGTTTAGTGTTGCTCGGAAAGAGCGAACCCGGAGGGTCCAGTTGCATGTGGGGCTTCATAAGGGCTCCCCTGGGGAGTTCACTTGTACCCAAAGCCTTCCTTTGGGGGCACTTTTGGATGGGCGAATAGGGCTTGTAACGCGTTTTATGGGTTTCGATTTTTCACTCGTCTGCCATGCGGGCCAGGGTTATATTTAGGCTTGCGGTGAAAGAGCGAATACGGAGGGTCCAGTTGCATGTGGGGCTGCATAAAGGCTCCCCTGGGGAGTTCACTTTTACCCAAAGTCTTCCTTTAGGGGCACTTCTGGATGGGTGAATGGGGCTTGAGATGCTTTTTCTGTGGCCCGAGCTTTCAGTCTTCTGCCATGCTGGGTAGGGTTATATTTAGGATTGCTCGTAAACAGCGAACACGGAGGGTCCAGTTGCATGTGGGGCTGCGTAAAGTCTCCCCTGGGGAGTTCAGATGAATCCAAAGCCTTCCTTTGGGGGCACTTTTGAATGGGCAAAAGGGGAATCGCAATGCGTTTTCTGAGGCCCGCATTTCAATCTTCTCCCATTGCGCCGAGGGCTATATTTAGGCTTGCGGTGAAAGAGTGAACCCGGAGGGTCCAGTTGAATTTGGGGCTGCATAAAGGCTCCGCTGGGGAGTTCATTTGTACCCAAAGCCTTCCTTTGGGGGCACTTTTGAATGGGCGAAAGGGGCTCAGAAAGCGTTTTCTGGGACCCAAGTTTTCAGTCGTCTCACATGCCTGCTAGGGCTATGTTTAGTGTTGTTCGGAAAGAGCGAACCCGGAGGGTCCAGTTGCATGTGGGGCTGCATAAAGGCTCCCCTGGGGAGTTCACTTGTACCCAAAGCCTTCCTTTGGGGGGAACTTCTGGATGGGTGAATGGGGCTTGTAACGCTTTTTCTGTGGCCCTTGCTTTCAGTCTTCTGCCATGCTGGGTAGGGTTATATCTAGGGTTGCTCGGAAACAGCGAACCGGGAGGGTCCAGTTGCATGTGGGGCTGCATAAAGGCTCCCCTGGGGAGTTCAGTTGTACCCAAATCCTTCCTCTAGGGGCACTTTTGAATGGGCGAAAGGGGCTCGGAAAGCATTTTCTGGGGACCTAGTTTTCAGTCGTCTCCCATGCCGGTTAGGACTATGTTTACTGTTGCTCGGAAAGAGCGAACCCGGAGGGTCCAGTTGCATGTGGGGCTGCATAAAGGCTCCCCTGGGGAGTTCAGTTGTACCCAAAGCCTTCCTGTGGGGGATCATCTGGATTGGTGAATGGGGCTTGAAGATCTTTTTCTGTGGCCCCAGTTTTCAGTCGTCTGCCATGCTGGGTAGGGTTATATTTAGGGTTGCTCGTAAACAGCGAACCCGGAGGGTCCAGTTGCATGTGGGGCTGCGTAAAGGCTCTGCTGGGGAGTTCACTTGTACCCAAAGCCTTCCTTTGGGGGCACTTCTGGATGGGTGAATGGGGCTTGTAACGCTTTTTCTGTGGCCCGATTTTTCAGTCGTCTGCCATGCAGGCCAGGGTTATATTTAGGCTTGCGGTGAAAGAGCGAATACGGAGGGTCCAGTTGCATGTGGGGCTGCATAAAGGCTCCCCTGGGGAGTTCACTTGTACCCAAAGCCTTCCTCTGGGGGCACTTTTGAATGGGCGAAAGGGGCTCGGAAAGCGTTTTCTGGGGCCCGAGTTTTCAGTCATCTCCCATGCCAGCTAGGGATATGTTTAGTGTTGCTCGGAAAGAGCGAACCCGGAGGGTCCAGTTGCATGTGTGGCTTCATAAGGGCTCCCCTGGGGAGTTCACTTGTACCCAAAGCCTTCCTTTGGGGGCACTTTTGGATGGGCGAATAGGGCTTGCAACGCGTTTTATGGGTTTCGATTTTTCACTCGTCTGCCATGCGGGCCAGGGTTATATTTAGGCTTGCGGTGAAAGAGCGAATACGGAGGGTCCAGTTGCATGTGGGGCTGCATAAAGGCTCCCCTGGGGAGTTCACTTGTACCCAAAGCCTTCCTCTGGGGGCACTTTTGGATGGTCCAAGGGGAATCGCAATGCGTTTTCTGAGGCCCGCTTTTTCAATCTTCTCCCATTGCGCCGAGGGCTATATTTAGGCTTGAAGTTAAAGAGTGAAGCCGGAGGGTCCAGTTGCATGTGGGGCTGCATAAAAGCTCCCCTGGGGAGTTCACTTGTACCCAAAGCCTTCCTCTGGGGGCACTTCTGGATGGGTGAATTGGGCTTGTAACGCGTTTTCTGGGGCCCGAGTTTTCAGTCTTCTGTCATGCTGGGTAGGGTTATATTTAGGTTTGCTCGTAAACAGCGAACACGGAGGGTCCAGTTGCATGTAGGGCTGCGTAAAGGCTCCCCTGGGGAGTTCAGTTGTACCCAAAGCCTTCCTCTGGGGGCACTTTTGAATGGGCGAAAATGGGCTCGGAAAGCGTTTTCTGGGGCCCAAGTTTTCAGTCGTCTCCCATGCCTGCTAGGGCTATGTTAAGTGTTGCTCGGAAAGAGCGAACCCGGAGGGTCCAGTTGCATGTGGGGCTGCATAAAGGCTCCCCTGGGGAGTTCAGTTGTACCCAAAACCTTCCTCTGGGGGCACTTCTGGATGGGTGAATGGAGATTGAGACCCTTTTTCTGTGGCCCGAGTTTTCAGTGTTCTGCCATGCTGGGTAGGGATATATATAGTGTTTCTCGGAAAGAGAGAACCCGGAGGGTCCAGTTGCATGTGGGGCTGCATAAAGGCTCCCCTGGGGAGTTCACTTGTACCCAAAGCCTTCCTTTCGGGGCACTTTTGGATGGTCCAAGGGGAATCGCAATGCGTTTTCTGAGGCCCGCTTTTTCAGTCTTCTCCCATTGCGCCGAGGGCTATATTTAGGCTTGCGGTGAAAGAGTGAACCCGGAGGGTCCAGTTGCATGTGGGGCTGCATAAAAGCTCCCCTGGGGAGTTCACTTGTACCCAAAGCCTTCCTTTAGGGGCACTTCTGGATCGGTGAATGGGGCTTGAGACGCTTTTTCTGTGGCCCGAGCTTTCAGTCTTCTGCCATGCTGGGTAGGGTTATATTTAGGATTGCTCGTAAACAGCGAACACGGAGGGTCCAGTTGCATGTGGGGCTGCATAAAGGCTCCCCTGGGGAGTTCAGTTGTACCCAAAGCCTTCCTTTGGGGGCACTTTTGAATGGGCGAAAGGGGAATCGCAACGCGTTTTCTGAGGCCCGCTTTTTCAGTTTTCTCCCATTCCGCCGAGGGCTATATTTAGGCTTGCGGTGAAAGAGTGAACCCGGAGGGTCCAGTTGCATGTGGGGCTGCATAAAGGCTCCCCTGGGGAGTTCACTTGTACCCAAAGCCTTCCTCTGGGGGCACTTCTGGATGGGCGAATGGGGCTTGTAACGCGTTTTGTGGGGCCCGATTTTTCAGTCGTCTGCCATGCGGGCCAGGGTTATATTTAGGGTTGCTGAGAAAGAGCGAATACGGAGGGTCCAGTTGCATGTGGGGCTGCATAAAGGCTCCCCTGGGGAGTTCACTTTTACCCAAAGTCTTCCTTTAGGGGCACTTCTGGATGGGCGAACGGGGCTTGAAACTCTTTTTCTGTGGCCCGAGTTTTCAGTCTTCTGCCATGCTGGGTAGGGATATATTTAGGGTTGCTCGTAAACAGCGAACACGGAGGGTCCAGTTGCATGTGGGGCTGCGTAAAGGCTCTGCTGGGGAGTTCACTTGTACCCAAAGCCTTCCTTTGGGGGCACTTCTGGATGGGTGAATGGGGCTTGTAACGCTTTTTCTGTGGCCCGATTTTTCAGTCGTCTGCCATGCAGGCCAGGGTTATATTTAGGCTTGCGGTGAAAGAGCGAATACGGAGGGTCCAGTTGCATGTGGGGCTGCATAAAGGCTCCCCTGGGGAGTTCACTTGTACCCAAAGCCTTCCTCTGGGGGCACTTTTGCATGGGCGAAAGGGGCTCGGAAAGCGTTTTCTGGGGCCCGAGTTTTCAGTCATCTCCCATGCCAGCTAGGGATGTGTTTAGTGTTGCTCGGAAAGAGCGAACCCGGAGGGTCCAGTTGCATGTGGGGCTTCATAAGTGCTCCCCTGGGGAGTTCACTTGTACCCAAAGCCTTCCTTTAGGGGCACTTCTGGATGGGTGAATGGGGCTTGAGACGCTTTTTCTGTGGCCCGAGCTTTCAGTCTTCTGCCATGCTGGGTAGGGTTATATTTAGGGTTGCTCGTAAACAGCGAACACGAAGGGTCCAGTTGCATGTGGGGCTGCGTAAAGTCTCCCCTGGGGAGTTCAGATGAATCCAAAGCCTTCCTTTGGGGGCACTTTTGAATGGGCAAAAGGGGAATCGCAATGCGTTTTCTGAGGCCCGCTTTTTCAGTCTTCTCCCATTGCGCCGAGGGCTATATTTAGGCTTGCGGTGAAAGAGTGAACCCGGAGGGTCCAGTTGAATTTGGGGCTACATAAAGGCTCCCCTGGGGAGTTCACTTGTACCCAAAGCCTTCCTTTGGGGGCACTTTTGAATGGGCGAAAGGGGCTCAGAAAGCATTTTCTGGGACCCGAGTTTTCAGTCGTCTCACATGCCTGCTAGGGCTATGTTTAGTGTTGCTCGGAAAGAGCGAACCCGGAGGGTCCAGTTGCATGTGGGGCTGCATAAAGGCACCCCTGGGGAGTTCACTTGTACCCAAAGCCTTCCTTTGGGGGGAACTTCTGGATGGGTGAATGGGGCTTGAGACGCTTTTTCTGTGGCCCTTGCTTTCAGTCTTCTGCCATGCTGGCTAGGGTTATATTTAGGGTTGCTCGGAAACAGGAGGGTCCAGTTGCATGTGGGGCTGCATAAAGGCTCCCCTGGGGAGTTCACTTTTACCCAAAGTCTTCCTTTAGGGGCACTTCTGGATGGGCGAACGGGGCTTGAAACTCTTTTTCTGTGGCCCGAGTTTTCAGTCTTCTGCCATGCTGGGTAGGGATATATTTAGGGTTGCTCGTAAACAGCGAACACGGAGGGTCCAGTTGCATGTGGGGCTGCGTAAAGGCTCTGCTGGGGAGTTCACTTGTACCCAAAGCCTTCCTTTGGGGGCACTTCTGGATGGGTGAATGGGGCTTGTAACGCTTTTTCTGTGGCCCGATTTTTCAGTCGTCTGCCATGCAGGCCAGGGTTATATTTAGGCTTGCGGTGAAAGAGCGAATACGGAGGGTCCAGTTGCATGTGGGGCTGCATAAAGGCTCCCCTGGGGAGTTCACTTGTACCCAAAGCCTTCCTCTGGGGGCACTTTTGGATGGGCGAATAGGGCTTGTAACGCGTTTTATGGGTTTCGATTTTTCACTCGTCTGCCATGCGGGCCAGGGTTATATTTAGGCTTGCGGTGAAAGAGCGAATACGGAGGGTCCAGTTGCATGTGGGGCTGCATAAAGGCTCCCCTGGGGAGTTCACTTTTACCCAAAGTCTTCCTTTAGGGGCACTTCTGGATGGGTGAATGGGGCTTGAGACGCTTTTTCTGTGGCTTGAGCTTTCAGTCTTCTGCCATGCTGGGTAGGGTTATATTTAGGATTGCTCGTAAACAGCGAACACGGAGGGTCCAGTTGCATGTGGGGCTGCGTAAAGTCTCCCCTGGGGAGTTCACTTGTACCCAAAGCCTTCCTTTCGGGGCACTTTTGAATGGGCAAAATGGGAATCGCAATGCGTTTTCTGAGGCCCGCTTTTTCAGTCTTCTCCCATTGCGCCGAGGGCTATATTTAGGCTTGCGGTGAAAGAGTGAACCCGGAGGGTCCAGTTGAATTTGGGGCTGCATAAAGGCTCCCCTGGGGAGTTCACTTGTACCCAAAGCCTTCCTTTGGGGGCACTTTTGAATGGGCGAAAGGGGCTCAGAAAGCGTTTTCTGGGACCCGAGTTTTCAGTCGTCTCACATGCCTGCTAGGGCTATGTATAGTGTTGCTCGGAAAGAGCGAACCCTGAGGGTCCAGTTGCATGTGGGGCTGCATAAAGGCTCCCCTGGGGAGTTCACTTGTACCCAAAGCCTTCCTTTGGGGGGAACTTCTGGATGGGTGAATGGGGCTTGAGACGCTTTTTCTGTGGCCCTTGCTTTCAGTCTTCTGCCATGCTGGCTAGGGTTATATTTAGGGTTGCTCGGAAACAGCGAACCGGGAGGGTCCAGTTGCATGTGGGGCTGCGTAAAGGCTCCCCTGGGGAGTTCACTTGTACCCAAATCCTTCCTCTAGGGGCAATTTTGAATGGGCGAAAGGGGCTCGGAAAGCATTTTCTGGGGCCCTAGTTTTCAGTCGTCTCCCATGCCGGTTAGGACTATGTTTACTGTTGCTCGTAAACAGCGAACACGGAGGGTCCAGTTGCATGTGGGGCTGCATAAAGGCTCCCCTGGGGAGATCACTTGTACCCAAAGCCTTCCTCTGGGGGCACTTTTGGATGGTCCAAGGGGAATCGCAATGCGTTTTCTGAGGCCCGCTTTTTCAGTCTTCTCCCATTGCGCCGAGGGCTATATTTAGGCTTGAAGTTAAACAGTGAAGCCGGAGGGTCCAGTTGCATGTGGGGCTGCATAAAAGCTCCCCTGGGGAGTTCACTTGTACCCAAAGCCTTCCTCTGGGGGCACTTCTGGATGGGCGAATGGGGCTTGTAACGCGTTTTCTGGGGCCCGAATTTTCAGTCGTCTGCCATGCGGGCCAGGGTTATATTTAGGGTTGCTGTGAAAGAGCGAATACGGAGGGTCCAGTTGCATGTGGGGCTGCATAAAGGCTCCCCTGGGGAGTTCACTTGTACCCAAAGCCTTCCTTTAGGGGCACTTCTGGATGGGCGAACGGGGCTTGAAACTCTTTTTCTGTGGCCCGAGTTTTCAGTCTTCTGTCATGCTGGGTAGGGATATATTTAGGTTTGCTCGTAAACAGCGAACACGGAGGGTCCAGTTGCATGTAGGGCTGCATAAAGGCTCCCCTGGGGAGTTCACTTGTACCCAAATCCTTCCTCTAGGGGCACTTTTGAATGGGCGAAAGGGGCTCGGAAATCGTTTTCTGGGGCCCTAGTTTTCAGTCGTCTCCCATGCCGGCTGGGGTTATGTTTAGTGTTGCTCGGAAAGAGCGAACCCGGAGGGTCCAGTTGCATGTGGGGCTGCATAAAGGCTCCCCTGGGGAGTTCAGTTGTACCCAAAGACTTCCTTTGGGGGCACTTCTTGATGGGTGAATGAGGCTTGTAACGCGTTTTCTGTGGCCCGAGTTTTCAGTCTTCTGCCATGCTGGCTAGTGTTATATTTAGGGTTGCTCGTAAACAGCGAACCGGGAGGGTCCAGTTGCATGTGGGGCTGCATAAAGGCTCCCCTGGGGAGTTCACTTGTACCCAAAGCCTTCCTTTGGGGGCACTTTTGAATGGGCGAAAGGGGAATCGCAACGCGTTTTCTGAGGCCCGCTTTTTCAGTTTTCTCCCATTCCGCCGAGGGCTATATTTAGGTTTGCGGTGAAAGAGTGAACCCGGAGGGTCCAGTTGCATGTGGGGCTGCATAAAGGCTCCCCTGGGGAGTTCACTTGTACCCAAAGCCTTCCTCTGGGGGCACTTCTGGATGGGCGAATGGGGCTTGTAACGCGTTTTGTGGGGCCCGATTTTTCAGTCGTCTGCCATGCGGGCCAGGGTTATATTTAGGGTTGCTGAGAAAGAGCGAATACGGAGGGTCCAGTTGCATGTGGGGCTGCATAAAGGCTCCCCTGGGGAGTTCACTTTTACCCAAAGTCTTCCTTTAGGGGCACTTCTGGATGGGCGAACGGGGCTTGAAACTCTTTTTCTGTGGCCCGAGTTTTCAGTCTTCTGCCATGCTGGGTAGGGATATATTTAGGGTTGCTCGTAAACAGCGAACACGGAGGGTCCAGTTGCATGTGGGGCTGCGTAAAGGCTCTGCTGGGGAGTTCACTTGTACCCAAAGCCTTCCTTTGGGGGCACTTCTGGATGGGTGAATGGGGCTTGTAACGCTTTTTCTGTGGCCCGATTTTTCAGTCGTCTGCCATGCAGGCCAGGGTTATATTTAGGCTTGCGGTGAAAGAGCGAATACGGAGGGTCCAGTTGCATGTGGGGCTGCATAAAGGCTCCCCTGGGGAGTTCACTTGTACCCAAAGCCTTCCTCTGGGGGCACTTTTGGATGGGCGAATAGGGCTTGTAACGCGTTTTATGGGTTTCGATTTTTCACTCGTCTGCCATGCGGGCCAGGGTTATATTTAGGCTTGCGGTGAAAGAGCGAATACGGAGGGTCCAGTTGCATGTGGGGCTGCATAAAGGCTCCCCTGGGGAGTTCACTTTTACCCAAAGTCTTCCTTTAGGGGCACTTCTGGATGGGTGAATGGGGCTTGAGACGCTTTTTCTGTGGCTTGAGCTTTCAGTCTTCTGCCATGCTGGGTAGGGTTATATTTAGGATTGCTCGTAAACAGCGAACACGGAGGGTCCAGTTGCATGTGGGGCTGCGTAAAGTCTCCCCTGGGGAGTTCACTTGTACCCAAAGCCTTCCTTTCGGGGCACTTTTGAATGGGCAAAATGGGAATCGCAATGCGTTTTCTGAGGCCCGCTTTTTCAGTCTTCTCCCATTGCGCCGAGGGCTATATTTAGGCTTGCGGTGAAAGAGTGAACCCGGAGGGTCCAGTTGAATTTGGGGCTGCATAAAGGCTCCCCTGGGGAGTTCACTTGTACCCAAAGCCTTCCTTTGGGGGCACTTTTGAATGGGCGAAAGGGGCTCAGAAAGCGTTTTCTGGGACCCGAGTTTTCAGTCGTCTCACATGCCTGCTAGGGCTATGTATAGTGTTGCTCGGAAAGAGCGAACCCTGAGGGTCCAGTTGCATGTGGGGCTGCATAAAGGCTCCCCTGGGGAGTTCACTTGTACCCAAAGCCTTCCTTTGGGGGGAACTTCTGGATGGGTGAATGGGGCTTGAGACGCTTTTTCTGTGGCCCTTGCTTTCAGTCTTCTGCCATGCTGGCTAGGGTTATATTTAGGGTTGCTCGGAAACAGCGAACCGGGAGGGTCCAGTTGCATGTGGGGCTGCGTAAAGGCTCCCCTGGGGAGTTCACTTGTACCCAAATCCTTCCTCTAGGGGCAATTTTGAATGGGCGAAAGGGGCTCGGAAAGCATTTTCTGGGGCCCTAATTTTCAGTCGTCTCCCATGCCGGTTAGGACTATGTTTACTGTTGCTCGGAAAGAGCGAACCCGGAGGGTCCAGTTGCATGTGGGGCTGCATAAAGGCTCCCCTGGGGAGTTCAGTTGTACCCAAAACCTTCCTTTGGGGGATCATCTGGATTGGTGAATGGGGCTTGAAGATCTTTTTCTGTGGCCCCAGTTTTCAGTCGTCTGCCATGCTGGGTAGGGTTATATTTAGGGTTGCTCGTAAACAGCGAACACGGAGGGTCCAGTTGCATGTGGGGCTCCATAAAGGCTCCCCTGGGGAGTTCACTTGTACCCAAAGCCTTCCTCTGGGGGCACTTTTGGATGGTCCAAGGGGAATCGCAATGCGTTTTCTGAGGCCCGCTTTTTCAGTCTTCTCCCTTTGCGCCAAGGGCTATATTTAGGCTTGAAGTTAAACAGTGAAGCCGGAGGGTCCAGTTGCATGTGGGGCTGCATAAAAGCTCCCCTGGGGAGTTCACTTGTACCAAAAGCCTTCCTCTGGGGGCTGTTTTTGATGGGCGAATTGGGCTTGTAACGCGTTTTCTGGGGCCCGAATTTTCAGTCGTCTGCCATGCGGGCCAGGGTTATATTTAGGGTTGCTGTGAAAGAGCGAATACGGAGGGTCCAGTTGCATGTGGGGATGCATAAAGGCTCCCCTGGGGAGTTCACTTGTACCCAAAGCCTTCCTTTAGGGGCACTTCTGGATGGGCAAACGGGGCTTGAAACTCTTTTTCTGTGGCCCGAGTTTTCAGTGTTCTGCCATGCTGGGTAGGGATATATATAGTGTTTCTCGGAAAGAGAGAACCCGGATGGTCCAGTTGCATGTGGGGCTGCATAAAGGCTCCCCTGGGGAGTTCACTTGTACCCAAAGCCTTCCTCTGGGGGCACTTCTGGATGGGCGAATGGGGCTTGTAACGCGTTATCTGGGGCCCGATTTTTCAGTCGTCTGCCATGCTGGCCAGGGTTATATTTAGGCTTGCGGTGAAAGAGTGAACCCGGAGGGTCCAGTTGAATTTGGGGCTGCATAAAGGCTCCCCTGGGGAGTTCACTTGTACCCAAAGCCTTCCTTTGGGGGCACTTTTGAATGGGCGAAAGGGGCTCAGAAAGCTTTTTCTTGGACCCGATTTTTCAGTCGTCTGCCATGCGGGCCAGGGTTATATTTAGGGTTGCTGAGAAAGAGGGAATACGGAGGGTCCAGTTGCATGTGGGGCTGCATAAAGGCTCCCCTGGGGAGTTCACTTGTACCCAAAGTCTTCCTTTGGGGGGAACTTCTGGATGGGTGAATGGGGCTTGAGACGCTTTTTCTGTGGCCCTTACTTTCAGTCTTCTGCCATGCTGGGTAGGGTTATATTTAGGGTTGCTCGGAAACAGCGAACCGGGAGGGTCCAGTTGCATGTGGGGCTGCGTAAACGCTCCCCTGGGGAGTTCACTTGTACCCAAATCCTTCCTCTAGGGGCACTTTTGAATGGGCGAAAGGGGCTCGGAAAGCATTTTCTGGGGCCCTAGTTTTCAGTCGTCTCCCATGCCGGCTGGGGTTATGTTTAGTGTTGCTCGGAAAGAGCGAACCCGGAGGGTCCAGTTGCATGTGGGGCTGCATAAAGGCTCCCCTGGGGAGTTCACTTGTACCCAAAGACTTCCTTTGGGGGCACTTCTTGATGGGTGAATGAGGCTTGTAACGCGTTTTCTGTGGCCCGAGTTTTCAGTCTTCTGCCATGCTGGCTAGTGTTATATTTAGGGTTGCTCGTAAACAGCGAACCCGGAGGGTCCAGTTGCATGTGGGGCTGCATAAAGGCTCCCCTGGGGAGTTCACTTGTACCCAAAGCCTTCCTTTGGGGGCACTTTTGAATGGCGAAAGGGGAATCGCAACGCGTTTTCTGAGGCCCGCTTTTTCAGTTTTCTCCCATTCCGCCGAGGGATATATTTAGGCTTGCGGTGAAAGAGTGAACCCGGAGGGTCCAGTTGCATGTGGGGCTGCATAAAGGCTCCCCTGGGGAGATCACTTGTACCCAAAGCCTTCCTCTGGGGGCACTTCTGGATGGGCGAATGGGGCTTGTAACGCGTTTTGTGGGGCCCGATTTTTCAGTCGTCTGCAATGCGGGCCAGGGTTATATTTAGGGTTGCTGAGAAAGAGCGAATACGGAGGGTCCAGTTGCATGTGGGGCTGCATAAAGGCTCCCCTGGGGAGTTCACTTGTACCCAACGCCTTCCTCTGGGGGCACTTTTGAATGGGCGAAAGGGGCTCGGAATGCGTTTTCTGGGGCCCGAGTTTTCAGTCGTCTCCCATGCCGGCTAGGGCTATGTTTAGTGTTGCTCGGAAAGAGCGAACCCGGAGGGTCCAGTTGCATGTGGGGCTGCATAAAGGCTCCCCTGGGAAGTTCACTTGTACCCAAAGCCTTCCTTTGGGGGGAACTTCTGGATGGGTGAATGGGGCTTGAGACGCTTTTTCTGTGGCCCTTGCTTTCAGTCTTCTGCCATGCTGGCTAGGGGTATATTTAGGGTTGCTCGGAAACAGCGAACCGGGAGGGTCCAGTTGCATGTGGGGCTGCGTAAAGGCTCCCCTGGGGAGTTCAGTTGTACCCAAATCCTTCCTCTAGGGGCACTTTTGAATGGGCGAAAGGGGCTCGGAAAGCGTTTCCTGGGGCCCGAGTTTTCAGTCGTCTCCCATGCCGGCTGGGGTTATGTTTAGTGTTGCTCGGAAAGAGCGAACCCAGAGGGTCCAGTTGCATGTGGGGCTGCATAAAGGCTCCCCTGGGGAGTTCAACTGTACGCAAAGCCTTCCTTTGGGGGCACTTCTGGATGGGTGAATGAGGCTTGTAACGCGTTTTCTTTGTCCCGAGTTTTCAGTCGTCTGCCATGCTGGCTAGGGTTATATTTAGGGTTGCTCGTAAACAGCGAACCCGGAGGGTCCAGTTGCATGTGGGGCTGCATAAAGGCTCCCCTGGGTTGTTCAGTTGTACCCAAAGCCTTCCTCTGGGGGCACTTCTGGATGGGCGAATGGGGCTTGTTACGCGTTTTCTGGGTCCCGATTTTTCAGTCGTCTGCCATGCGGGCCAGGGTTATATTTAGGGTTGCTGAGAAAGAGGGAATACGGAGGGTCCAGTTGCATGTGGGGCTGCATAAAGGCTCCCGTGCGGAGTTCAGTTGTACCCAAAGCCTTCCTCTAGGGGCACTTTTGAATGGGCGAAAGGGGCTCGGAAAGCGTTTTCTGTGGCCTGAGTTTTCAGTCGTCTCCCATGCCGGCTGGGGTTATGTTTAGTGTTGCTCGGAAAGAGCGAACCCAGAGGGTCCAGTTGCATGTGGGGCTGCATAAAGGCTCCCCTGGGGAGTTCACTTGTACCCAAAGCCTTCCTTTGGGGGCACTTCTGGATCTGTAAATGAGGCTTCTAACGCGTTTTCTGTGGCCCGAGTTTTCAGTTTTCTGCCATGCTGGCTAGTGTTATATTTAGGGTTGCTCGTAAACAGCGAACCCGGAGGGTCCAGTTGCATGTGGGGCTGCATAAAGGCTCCCCTGGGGAGTTCACTTGTACCCAAAGCCTTCGTTTGGGGGGAACTTCTGGATGGGTGAATGGGGCTTGAGACGCTTTTTCTGTGGCCCTTGCTTTCAGTCTTCTGTCATGCTGGGTAGGGTTATATTTAGGGTTTCTCGGAAACAGCGAACCGGGAGGGTCCAGTTGCATGTGGGGCTGCATAAAGGCTCCCCTGGGGAGTTCACTTGTACCCAAAGCCTTCCTCTGGGGGCACTTCTGGATAGGCGAATGGGGCTTGTTACGCGTTTTCTGGGGCCCGATTTTTCAGTCGTCTGCCATGCGGGCCAGGGTTATATTTAGGGTTGCTGTGAAAGAGCGAATACGGAGGGTCCAGTTGCATGTGGGGCTGCATAAAGGCTCCCCTGGGGAGTTCAGTTGTACCCAAAGACTTCCTTTGGGGGTACTTCTTGATGGGTGAATGAGGCTTGTAACGCGTTTTCTGTGGCCCGAGTTTTCAGTCTTCTGCCATGCTGGCTAGTGTTATATTTAGGGTTGCTCGTAAACAGCGAACCCGGAGGGTCCAGTTGCATGTGGGGCTGCATAAAGGCTCCTCTGGGGAGTTCACTTGTACCCAAAGCCTTCCTTTGGGGGCACTTTTGAATGGCGAAAGGGGAATCGCAACGCGTTTTCTGAGGCCCGCTTTTTCAGTCTTCTCCCATTGCGCCGAGGGCTATATTTAGGCTTGCGGTGAAAGAGTGAACCCGGAGGGTCCAGTTGCATGTGGGGCTGCATAAAGGCTCCCCTGGGGAGATCACTTGTACCCAAAGCCTTCCTCTGGGGGCACTTCTGGATGGGCGAATGGGGCTTGTAACGCGTTTTGTGGGGCCCGATTTTTCAGTCGTCTGCAATGCGGGCCAGGGTTATATTTAGGGTTGCTGAGAAAGAGCGAATACGGAGGGTCCAGTTGCATGTGGGGCTGCATAAAGGCTCCCCTGGGGAGTTCACTTGTACCCAACGCCTTCCTCTGGGGGCACTTTTGAATGGGCGAAAGGGGCTCGGAATGCGTTTTCTGGGGCCCGAGTTTTCAGTCGTCTGCCATGCCGGCTAGGGCTATGTTTAGTGTTGCTCGGAAATAGCGAACCCGGAGGGTCCAGTTGCATGTGGGGCTGCATAAAGGCTCCCCTGGGGAGTTCACTTGTACCCAAAGCCTTCCTTTGGGGGGAACTTCTGGATGGGTGAATGGGGCTTGAGACGCTTTTTCTGTGGCCCTTGCTTTCAGTCTTCTGCCATGCTGGGTAGGGTTATATTTAGGGTTGCTCGGAAACAGCGAACACGGAGGGTCCAGTTGCATGTGGGGCTGCATAAAGGCTCCACTGGGGAGTTCAGATGAACACAAAGCCTTCCTTTGGGGGCACTTTTGGATGGTCCAAGGGGAATCGCAATGCGTTTTCTGAGGCCCGCTTTTTCAGTCTTCTCCCATTGCGCCGAGGGTTATATTTAGTCTTGCGGTGAAAGAGTGAACCCGGAGGGTCCAGTTGCATGTGGTTCTGCATAAAGGCTCCCCTGGGGAGTTCACTTGTACCCAAAGCCTTCCTCTGGGGGCACTTCTGGATGGGCGAATGGGGCTTGTAACGCGTTTTCTGGGTCCCGATTTTTCAGTCGTCTGCCATGCGGGCCAGGGTTATATTTAGGGTTGCTGAGAAAGAGGGAATACGGAGGGTCCAGTTGCATGTGGGGCTGCATAAAGGCTCCCCTGGGGAGTTCACTTGTACCCAAAGCCTTCCTCTGGGGGCACTTCTGGATGGGCGAATGGGGCTTGTAACGCGTTTTGTGGGGCCCGATTTTTCAGTCGTCTGCAATGCGGGCCAGGGTTATATTTAGGGTTGCTGAGAAAGAGCGAATACGGAGGGTCCAGTTGCATGTGGGGCTGCATAAAGGCTCCCCTGGGTTGTTCAGTTGTACCCAAAGCCTTCCTCTGGGGGCACTTCTGGATGGGCGAATGGGGCTTGTTACGCGTTTTCTGGGTCCCGATTTTTCAGTCGTCTGCCATGCTGGCTAGTGTTATATTTAGGGTTGCTCGGAAACTGCGAACCCGGAGGGTCCAGTTGCATGTGGGGCTGCATAAAGGCTCCCCTGGGGAGTTCAGTTGTACCCAAAGCCTTCCTTTGGGGGGAACTTCTGGATGGGTGAATGGGGAATGAGACGCTTTTTCTGTGGCCCGAGCTTTCAGTCGTCTCCCATGCCGGCTGGGGTTATGTTTAGTGTTGCTCGGAAAGAGCGAACCCAGAGGGTCCAGTTGCATGTGGGGCTGCATAAAGGCTCCCCTGGGGAGTTCAGTTGTACCCAAAGCCTTCCTCTAGGGGCACTTTTGAATGGGCGAAAGGGGCTCGGAAAGCGTTTTCTGGGGCCCGAGTTTTCAGTCGTCTCCCATGCCGGCTGGGGTTATGTTTAGTGTTGCTCGGAAAGAGCGAACCCAGAGGGTCCAGTTGCATGTGGGGCTGCATAAAGGCTCCCCTGGGGAGTTCACTTGTACCCAAAGCCTTCCTTTGGGGGCACTTCTGGATTTGTAAATGAGGCTTCTAACGCGTTTTCTGTGGCCCTTGCTTTCAGTTTTCTGCCATGCTGGCTAGTGTTATATTTAGGGTTGCTCGTAAACAGCGAACCCGGAGGGTCCAGTTGCATGTGGGGCTGCATAAAGGCTCCCCTGGGGAGTTCACTTGTACCCAAAGCCTTCGTTTGGGGGGAACTTCTGGATGGGTGAATGGGGCTTGAGACGCTTTTTCTGTGGCCCTTGCTTTCAGTCTTCTGTCATGCTGGGTAGGGTTATATTTAGGGTTTCTCGGAAACAGCGAACCGGGAGGGTCCAGTTGCATGTGGGGCTGCATAAAGGCTCCCCTGGGGAGTTCACTTGTACCCAAAGCCTTCCTCTGGGGGCACTTCTGGATAGGCGAATGGGGCTTGTTACGCGTTTTCTGGAGCCCGATTTTTCAGTCGTCTGCCATGCGGGCCAGGGTTATATTTAGGCTTGCGGTGAAAGAGCGAATACGGAGGGTCCAGTTGCATGTGGGGCTGCATAAAGGCTCCCCTGGGGAGTTCAGTTGTACCCAAAGACTTCCTTTGGGGGCACTTCTTGATGGGTGAATGAGGCTTGTAACGCGTTTTCTGTGGCCCGAGTTTTCAGTCTTCTGCCATGCTGGCTAGTGTTATATTTAGGGTTGCTCGTAAACAGCGAACCCGGAGGGTCCAGTTGCATGTGGGGCTGCATAAAGGCTCCTCTGGGGAGTTCACTTGTACCCAAAGCCTTCCTTTGGGGGCACTTTTGAATGGCGAAAGGGGAATCGCAACGCGTTTTCTGAGGCCCGCTTTTTCAGTCTTCTCCCATTGCGCCGAGGGCTATATTTAGGCTTGCGGTGAAAGAGTGAACCCGGAGGGTCCAGTTGCATGTGGGGCTGCATAAAGGCTCCCCTGGAGAGATCACTTGTACCCAAAGCCTTCCTCTGGGGGCACTTCTGGATGGGCGAATGGGGCTTGTAACGCGTTTTGTGGGGCCCGATTTTTCAGTCGTCTGCAATGCGGGCCAGGGTTATATTTAGGGTTGCTGAGAAAGAGCGAATACGGAGGGTCCAGTTGCATGTGGGGCTGCATAAAGGCTCCCCTGGGGAGTTCACTTGTACCCAACGCCTTCCTCTGGGGGCACTTTTGAATGGGCGAAAGGGGCTCGGAATGCGTTTTCTGGGGCCCGAGTTTTCAGTCGTCTGCCATGCCGGCTAGGGCTATGTTTAGTGTTGCTCGGAAATAGCGAACCCGGAGGGTCCAGTTGCATGTGGGGCTGCATAAAGGCTCCCCTGGGGAGTTCACTTGTACCCAAAGCCTTCCTTTGGGGGGAACTTCTGGATGGGTGAATGGGGCTTGAGACGCTTTTTCTGTGGCCCTTGCTTTCAGTCTTCTGCCATGCTGGGTAGGGATATATTTAGGGTTGCTCGGAAACAGCGAACACGGAGGGTCCAGTTGCATGTGGGGCTGCATAAAGGCTCCACTGGGGAGTTCAGATGAACACAAAGCCTTCCTTTGGGGGCACTTTTGGATGGTCCAAGGGGAATCGCAATGCGTTTTCTGAGGCCCGCTTTTTCAGTCTTCTCCCATTGCGCCGAGGGTTATATTTAGTCTTGCGGTGAAAGAGTGAACCCGGAGGGTCCAGTTGCATGTGGTTCTGCATAAAGGCTCCCCTGGGGAGTTCACTTGTACCCAAAGCCTTCCTCTGGGGGCACTTCTGGATGGGCGAATGGGGCTTGTAACGCGTTTTCTGGGTCCCGATTTTTCAGTCGTCTGCCATGCGGGCCAGGGTTATATTTAGGGTTGCTGAGAAAGAGGGAATACGGAGGGTCCAGTTGCATGTGGGGCTGCATAAAGGCTCCCCTGGGGAGTTCACTTGTACCCAAAGCCTTCCTCTGGGGGGCACTTCTGGATGGGCAAACGGGGCTTGAAACTCTTTTTCTGTGGCCCGAGATTTCAGTCTTCTGCCATGCTGGGTAGGGATATATTTAGGGTTGCTCGTAAACAGCGAACCCGGAGGGTCCAGTTGCATGTGGGGCTGCATAAAGGCTCCCCTGGGTTGTTCAGTTGTACCCAAAGCCTTCCTCTGGGGGCACTTCTGGATGGGCGAATGGGGCTTGTTACGCGTTTTCTGGGTCCCGATTTTTCAGTCGTCTGCCATGCGGGCCAGGGTTATAATTAGGGTTGCTGAGAAAGAGCGAATACGGAGGGTCCAGTTGCATGTGGGGCTGAATAAAGGCTCCACTGGGGAGTTCAGATTAACCCAAAGCCTTCCTTTGGGGGCACTTTTGGATGGTCCAAGGGGAATCGCAATGCGTTTTCTGAGGCCCGCTTTTTCAGTCTTCTCCCATTGCGCCGAGGGTTATATTTAGGCTTGCGGTGAAAGAGTGAACGCGGAGGGTCCAGTTGCATGTGGTTCTGCATAAAGGCTCCCCTGGGGAGTTCACTTGTACCCAAAGCCTTCCTCTGGGGGCACTTCTGGATGGGCGAATGGGGCTTGTAACGCGTTTTCTGGGTCCCGATTTTTCAGTCGTCTGCCATGCGGGCCAGGGTTATATTTAGGGTTGCTGAGAATGAGGGAATACGGAGGGTCCAGTTGCATGTGGGGCTGCATAAAGGCTCCCCTGCGGAGTTCACTTGTACCCAAAGCCTTCCTCTAGGGGCACTTCTGGATGGGCAAACGGGGCTTGAAACTCTTTTTCTGTGGCCCGAGATTTCAGTCTTCTGCCATGCTGGCTAGTGTTATATTTAGGGTTGCTCGGAAACTGCGAACCCGGAGGGTCCAGTTGCATGTGGGGCTGCATAAAGGCTCCCCTGGAGAGTTCAGTTGTACCCAAAGCCTTCCTTTGGGGGGAACTTCTGGATGGGTGAATGGGGCTTGAGACGCTTTTTCTGTGGCCCGAGCTTTCAGTCGTCTCCCATGCCGGCTGGGGTTATGTTTAGTGTTGCTCGGAAAGAGCGAACCCAGAGGGTCCAGTTGCATGTGGGGCTGCATAAAGGCTCCCCTGGGGAGTTCAGTTGTACCCAAAGCCTTCCTCTAGGGGCACTTTTGAATGGGCGAAAGGGGCTCGGAAAGCGTTTTCTGGGGCCCGAGTTTTCAGTCGTCTCCCATGCCGGCTGGGGTTATGTTTAGTGTTGCTCGGAAAGAGCGAACCCAGAGGGTCCAGTTGCATGTGGGGCTGCATAAAGGCTCCCCTGGGGAGTTCACTTGTACCCAAAGCCTTCCTTTGGGGGCACTTCTGGATCTGTAAATGAGGCTTCTAACGCGTTTTCTGTGGCCCGAGTTTTCAGTTTTCTGCCATGCTGGCTAGTGTTATATTTAGGGTTGCTCGTAAACAGCGAACCCGGAGGGTCCAGTTGCATGTGGGGCTGCATAAAGGCTCCCCTGGGGAGTTCACTTGTACCCAAAGCCTTCGTTTGGGGGGAACTTCTGGATGGGTGAATGGGGCTTGAGACGCTTTTTCTGTGGCCCTTGCTTTCAGTCTTCTGTCATGCTGGGTAGGGTTATATTTAGGGTTTCTCGGAAACAGCGAACCGGGAGGGTCCAGTTGCATGTGGGGCTGCATAAAGGCTCCCCTGGGGAGTTCACTTGTACCCAAAGCCTTCCTCTGGGGGCACTTCTGGATAGGCGAATGGGGCTTGTTACGCGTTTTCTGGAGCCCGATTTTTCAGTCGTCTGCCATGCGGGCCAGGGTTATATTTAGGCTTGCGGTGAAAGAGCGAATACGGAGGGTCCAGTTGCATGTGGGGCTGCATAAAGGCTCCCCTGGGGAGTTCACTTGTACCCAAAGACTTCCTTTGGGGGCACTTCTTGATGGGTGAATGAGGCTTGTAACGCGTTTTCTGTGGCCCGAGTTTTCAGTCTTCTGCCATGCTGGCTAGTGTTATATTTAGGGTTGCTCGTAAACAGCGAACCCGGAGGGTCCAGTTGCATGTGGGGCTGCATAAAGGCTCCTCTGGGGAGTTCACTTGTACCCAAAGCCTTCCTTTGGGGGCACTTTTGAATGGCGAAAGGGGAATCGCAACGCGTTTTCTGAGGCCCGCTTTTTCAGTCTTCTCCCATTGCGCCGAGGGCTATATTTAGGCTTGCGGTGAAAGAGTGAACCCGGAGGGTCCAGTTGCATGTGGGGCTGCATAAAGGCTCCCCTGGGGAGATCACTTGTACCCAAAGCCTTCCTCTGGGGGCACTTCTGGATGGGCGAATGGGGCTTGTAACGCGTTTTGTGGGGCCCGATTTTTCAGTCGTCTGCCATGCGGGCCAGGGTTATATTTAGGGTTGCTGAGAATGAGGGAATACGGAGGGTCCAGTTGCATGTGGGGCTGCATAAAGGCTCCCCTGGGGAGTTCACTTGTACCCAACGCCTTCCTCTGGGGGCACTTTTGAATGGGCGAAAGGGGCTCGGAATGCGTTTTCTGGGGCCCGAGTTTTCAGTCGTCTGCCATGCCGGCTAGGGCTATGTTTAGTGTTGCTCGGAAATAGCGAACCCGGAGGGTCCAGTTGCATGTGGGGCTGCATAAAGGCTCCCCTGGGGAGTTCAGTTGTACCCAAAGCCTTCCTTTGGGGGGAACTTCTGGATGGGTGAATGGGGCTTGAGACGCTTTTTCTGTGGCCCGAGCTTTCAGTCGTCTCCCATGCCGGCTGGGGTTATGTTTAGTGTTGCTCGGAAAGAGCGAACCCAGAGGGTCCAGTTGCATGTGGGGCTGCATAAAGGCTCCCCTGGGGAGTTCAGTTGTACCCAAAGCCTTCCTCTAGGGGCACTTTTGAATGGGCGAAAGGGGCTCGGAAAGCGTTTTCTGGGGCCCGAGTTTTCAGTCGTCTCCCATGCCGGCTGGGGTTATGTTTAGTGTTGCTCGGAAAGAGCGAACCCAGAGGGTCCAGTTGCATGTGGGGCTGCATAAAGGCTCCCCTGGGGAGTTCACTTGTACCCAAAGCCTTCCTTTGGGGGCACTTCTGGATCTGTAAATGAGGCTTCTAACGCGTTTTCTGTGGCCCGAGTTTTCAGTTTTCTGCCATGCTGGCTAGTGTTATATTTAGGGTTGCTCGTAAACAGCGAACCCGGAGGGTCCAGTTGCATGTGGGGCTGCATAAAGGCTCCCCTGGGGAGTTCACTTGTACCCAAAGCCTTCGTTTGGGGGGAACTTCTGGATGGGTGAATGGGGCTTGAGACGCTTTTTCTGTGGCCCTTGCTTTCAGTCTTCTGTCATGCTGGGTAGGGTTATATTTAGGGTTTCTCGGAAACAGCGAACCGGGAGGGTCCAGTTGCATGTGGGGCTGCATAAAGGCTCCCCTGGGGAGTTCACTTGTACCCAAAGCCTTCCTCTGGGGGCACTTCTGGATAGGCGAATGGGGCTTGTTACGCGTTTTCTGGAGCCCGATTTTTCAGTCGTCTGCCATGCGGGCCAGGGTTATATTTAGGCTTGCGGTGAAAGAGCGAATACGGAGGGTCCAGTTGCATGTGGGGCTGCATAAAGGCTCCCCTGGGGAGTTCAGTTGTACCCAAAGACTTCCTTTGGGGGCACTTCTTGATGGGTGAATGAGGCTTGTAACGCGTTTTCTGTGGCCCGAGTTTTCAGTCTTCTGCCATGCTGGCTAGTGTTATATTTAGGGTTGCTCGTAAACAGCGAACCCGGAGGGTCCAGTTGCATGTGGGGCTGCATAAAGGCTCCTCTGGGGAGTTCACTTGTACCCAAAGCCTTCCTTTGGGGGCACTTTTGAATGGCGAAAGGGGAATCGCAACGCGTTTTCTGAGGCCCGCTTTTTCAGTCTTCTCCCATTGCGCCGAGGGCTATATTTAGGCTTGCGGTGAAAGAGTGAACCCGGAGGGTCCAGTTGCATGTGGGGCTGCATAAAGGCTCCCCTGGGGAGTTCACTTGTACCCAACGCCTTCCTCTGGGGGCACTTTTGAATGGGCGAAAGGGGCTCGGAATGCGTTTTCTGGGGCCCGAGTTTTCAGTCGTCTGCCATGCCGGCTAGGGCTATGTTTAGTGTTGCTCGGAAATAGCGAACCCGGAGGGTCCAGTTGCATGTGGGGCTGCATAAAGGCTCCCCTGGGGAGTTCAGTTGTACCCAAAGCCTTCCTTTGGGGGGAACTTCTGGATGGGTGAATGGGGCTTGAGACGCTTTTTCTGTGGCCCGAGCTTTCAGTCGTCTCCCATGCCGGCTGGGGTTATGTTTAGTGTTGCTCGGAAAGAGCGAACCCAGAGGGTCCAGTTGCATGTGGGGCTGCATAAAGGCTCCCCTGGGGAGTTCAGTTGTACCCAAAGCCTTCCTCTAGGGGCACTTTTGAATGGGCGAAAGGGGCTCGGAATGCGTTTTCTGGGGCCCGAGTTTTCAGTCGTCTCCCATGCCGGCTGGGGTTATGTTTAGTGTTGCTCGGAAAGAGCGAACCCAGAGGGTCCAGTTGCATGTGGGGCTGCATAAAGGCTCCCCTGGGGAGTTCACTTGTACCCAAAGCCTTCCTTTGGGGGCACTTCTGGATCTGTAAATGAGGCTTCTAACGCGTTTTCTGTGGCCCGAGTTTTCAGTTTTCTGCCATGCTGGCTAGTGTTATATTTAGGGTTGCTCGTAAACAGCGAACCCGGAGGGTCCAGTTGCATGTGGGGCTGCATAAAGGCTCCCCTGGGGAGTTCACTTGTACCCAAAGCCTTCGTTTGGGGGGAACTTCTGGATGGGTGAATGGGGCTTGAGACGCTTTTTCTGTGGCCCTTGCTTTCAGTCTTCTGTCATGCTGGGTAGGGTTATATTTAGGGTTTCTCGGAAACAGCGAACCGGGAGGGTCCAGTTGCATGTGGGGCTGCATAAAGGCTCCCCTGGGGAGTTCACTTGTACCCAAAGCCTTCCTCTGGGGGCACTTCTGGATAGGCGAATGGGGCTTGTTACGCGTTTTCTGGAGCCCGATTTTTCAGTCGTCTGCCATGCGGGCCAGGGTTATATTTAGGCTTGCGGTGAAAGAGCGAATACGGAGGGTCCAGTTGCATGTGGGGCTGCATAAAGGCTCCCCTGGGGAGTTCAGTTGTACCCAAAGACTTCCTTTGGGGGCACTTCTTGATGGGTGAATGAGGCTTGTAACGCGTTTTCTGTGGCCCGAGTTTTCAGTCTTCTGCCATGCTGGCTAGTGTTATATTTAGGGTTGCTCGTAAACAGCGAACCCGGAGGGTCCAGTTGCATGTGGGGCTGCATAAAGGCTCCTCTGGGGAGTTCACTTGTACCCAAAGCCTTCCTTTGGGGGCACTTTTGAATGGCGAAAGGGGAATCGCAACGCGTTTTCTGAGGCCCGCTTTTTCAGTCTTCTCCCATTGCGCCGAGGGCTATATTTAGGCTTGCGGTGAAAGAGTGAACCCGGAGGGTCCAGTTGCATGTGGGGCTGCATAAAGGCTCCCCTGGGGAGATCACTTGTACCCAAAGCCTTCCTCTGGGGGCACTTCTGGATGGGCGAATGGGGCTTGTAACGCGTTTTGTGGGGCCCGATTTTTCAGTCGTCTGCAATGCGGGCCAGGGTTATATTTAGGGTTGCTGAGAAAGAGCGAATACGGAGGGTCCAGTTGCATGTGGGGCTGCATAAAGGCTCCCCTGGGGAGTTCACTTGTACCCAAAGCCTTTGTTTGGGGGGAACTTCTGGATGGGTGAATGGGGCTTGAGACGCTTTTTCTGTGGCCCTTGCTTTCAGTCTTCTGTCATGCTGGGTAGGGTTATATTTAGGGTTTCTCGGAAACAGCGAACCGGGAGGGTCCAGTTGCATGTGGGGCTGCATAAAGGCTCCCCTGGGGAGTTCACTTGTACCCAAAGCCTTCCTCTGGGGGCACTTCTGGATAGGCGAATGGGGCTTGTTACGCGTTTTCTGGAGCCCGATTTTTCAGTCGTCTGCCATGCGGGCCAGGGTTATATTTAGGCTTGCGGTGAAAGAGTGAATACGGAGGGTCCAGTTGCATGTGGGGCTGCATAAAGGCTCCCCTGGGGAGTTCAGTTGTACCCAAAGACTTCCTTTGGGGGCACTTCTTGATGGGTGAATGAGGCTTGTAACGCGTTTTCTGTGGCCCGAGTTTTCAGTCTTCTGCCATGCTGGCTAGTGTTATATTTAGGGTTGCTCGTAAACAGCGAACCCGGAGGGTCCAGTTGCATGTGGGGCTGCATAAAGGCTCCTCTGGGGAGTTCACTTGTACCCAAAGCCTTCCTTTGGGGGCACTTTTGAATGGCGAAAGGGGAATCGCAACGCGTTTTCTGAGGCCCGCTTTTTCAGTCTTCTCCCATTGCGCCGAGGGCTATATTTAGGCTTGCGGTGAAAGAGTGAACCCGGAGGGTCCAGTTGCATGTGGGGCTGCATAAAGGCTCCCCTGGGGAGATCACTTGTACCCAAAGCCTTCCTCTGGGGGCACTTCTGGATGGGCGAATGGGGCTTGTAACGCGTTTTGTGGGGCCCGATTTTTCAGTCGTCTGCAATGCGGGCCAGGGTTATATTTAGGGTTGCTGAGAATGAGGGAATACGGAGGGTCCAGTTGCATGTGGGGCTGCATAAAGGCTCCCCTGGGGAGTTCACTTGTACCCAACGCCTTCCTCTGGGGGCACTTTTGAATGGGCGAAAGGGGCTCGGAATGCGTTTTCTGGGGCCCGAGTTTTCAGTCGTCTGCCATGCCGGCTAGGGCTATGTTTAGTGTTGCTCGGAAATAGCGAACCCGGAGGGTCCAGTTGCATGTGGGGCTGCATAAAGGCTCCCCTGGGGAGTTCAGTTGTACCCAAAGCCTTCCTTTGGGGGGAACTTCTGGATGGGTGAATGGGGCTTGAGACGCTTTTTCTGTGGCCCGAGCTTTCAGTCGTCTCCCATGCCGGCTGGGGTTATGTTTAGTGTTGCTCGGAAAGAGCGAACCCAGAGGGTCCAGTTGCATGTGGGGCTGCATAAAGGCTCCCCTGGGGAGTTCAGTTGTACCCAAAGCCTTCCTCTAGGGGCACTTTTGAATGGGCGAAAGGGGCTCGGAAAGCGTTTTCTGGGGCCCGAGTTTTCAGTCGTCTCCCATGCCGGCTGGGGTTATGTTTAGTGTTGCTCGGAAAGAGCGAACCCAGAGGGTCCAGTTGCATGTGGGGCTGCATAAAGGCTCCCCTGGGGAGTTCACTTGTACCCAAAGCCTTCCTTTGGGGGCACTTCTGGATCTGTAAATGAGGCTTCTAACGCGTTTTCTGTGGCCCGAGTTTTCAGTTTTCTGCCATGCTGGCTAGTGTTATATTTAGGGTTGCTCGTAAACAGCGAACCCGGAGGGTCCAGTTGCATGTGGGGCTGCATAAAGGCTCCCCTGGGGAGTTCACTTGTACCCAAAGCCTTCGTTTGGGGGGAACTTCTGGATGGGTGAATGGGGCTTGAGACGCTTTTTCTGTGGCCCTTGCTTTCAGTCTTCTGTCATGCTGGGTAGGGTTATATTTAGGGTTTCTCGGAAACAGCGAACCGGGAGGGTCCAGTTGCATGTGGGGCTGCATAAAGGCTCCCCTGGGGAGTTCACTTGTACCCAAAGCCTTCCTCTGGGGGCACTTCTGGATAGGCGAATGGGGCTTGTTACGCGTTTTCTGGAGCCCGATTTTTCAGTCGTCTGCCATGCGGGCCAGGGTTATATTTAGGCTTGCGGTGAAAGAGCGAATACGGAGGGTCCAGTTGCATGTGGGGCTGCATAAAGGCTCCCCTGGGGAGTTCAGTTGTACCCAAAGACTTCCTTTGGGGGCACTTCTTGATGGGTGAATGAGGCTTGTAACGCGTTTTCTGTGGCCCGAGTTTTCAGTCTTCTGCCATGCTGGCTAGTGTTATATTTAGGGTTGCTCGTAAACAGCGAACCCGGAGGGTCCAGTTGCATGTGGGGCTGCATAAAGGCTCCTCTGGGGAGTTCACTTGTACCCAAAGCCTTCCTTTGGGGGCACTTTTGAATGGCGAAAGGGGAATCGCAACGCGTTTTCTGAGGCCCGCTTTTTCAGTCTTCTCCCATTGCGCCGAGGGCTATATTTAGGCTTGCGGTGAAAGAGTGAACCCGGAGGGTCCAGTTGCATGTGGGGCTGCATAAAGGCTCCCCTGGGGAGATCACTTGTACCCAAAGCCTTCCTCTGGGGGCACTTCTGGATGGGCGAATGGGGCTTGTAACGCGTTTTGTGGGGCCCGATTTTTCAGTCGTCTGCAATGCGGGCCAGGGTTATATTTAGGGTTGCTGAGAAAGAGCGAATACGGAGGGTCCAGTTGCATGTGGGGCTGCATAAAGGCTCCCCTGGGGAGTTCACTTGTACCCAACGCCTTCCTCTGGGGGCACTTTTGAATGGGCGAAAGGGGCTCGGAATGCGTTTTCTGGGGCCCGAGTTTTCAGTCGTCTCCCATGCCGGCTAGGGCTATGTTTAGTGTTGCTCGGAAATAGCGAACCCGGAGGGTCCAGTTGCATGTGGGGCTGCATAAAGGCTCCCCTGGGGAGTTCACTTGTACCCAAAGCCTTCCTTTGGGGGGAACTTCTGGATGGGTGAATGGGGCTTGAGACGCTTTTTCTGTGGCCCTTGCTTTCAGTCTTCTGCCATGCTGGGTAGGGATATATTTAGGGTTGCTCGGAAACAGCGAACACGGAGGGTCCAGTTGCATGTGGGGCTGCATAAAGGCTCCACTGGGGAGTTCAGATGAACACAAAGCCTTCCTTTGGGGGCACTTTTGGATGGTCCAAGGGGAATCGCAATGCGTTTTCTGAGGCCCGCTTTTTCAGTCTTCTCCCATTGCGCCGAGGGTTATATTTAGTCTTGCGGTGAAAGAGTGAACCCGGAGGGTCCAGTTGCATGTGGTTCTGCATAAAGGCTCCCCTGGGGAGTTCACTTGTACC
Source organism: Anas acuta (assembly GCF_963932015.1). Classification (NCBI taxonomy): domain Eukaryota; kingdom Metazoa; phylum Chordata; class Aves; order Anseriformes; family Anatidae; genus Anas; species Anas acuta. Next base: position 244,645 of record NC_089004.1, on the reverse strand, counting down.
CAAAGCCTTCCTCTGGGGGCACTTCTGGATGGGCGAATGGGGCTTGTAACGCGTTTTCTGGGTCCCGATTTTTCAGTCGTCTGCCATGCGGGCCAGGGTTATATTTAGGGTTGCTGAGAAAGAGGGAATACGGAGGGTCCAGTTGCATGTGGGGCTGCATAAAGGCTCCCCTGGGGAGTTCACTTGTACCCAAAGCCTTCCTCTAGGGGCACTTCTGGATGGGCAAACGGGGCTTGAAACTCTTTTTCTGTGGCCCGAGATTTCAGTCTTCTGCCATGCTGGGTAGGGATATATTTAGGGTTGCTCGTAAACAGCGAACCCGGAGGGTCCAGTTGCATGTGGGGCTGCATAAAGGCTCCCCTGGGTTGTTCAGTTGTACCCAAAGCCTTCCTCTGGGGGCACTTCTGGATGGGCGAATGGGGCTTGTTACGCGTTTTCTGGGTCCCGATTTTTCAGTCGTCTGCCATGCGGGCCAGGGTTATATTTAGGCTTGCGGTGAAAGAGCGAATACGGAGGGTCCAGTTGCATGTGGGGCTGCATAAAGGCTCCCCTGGGGAGTTCACTTGTACCCAACGCCTTCCTTTGGGGGGAACTTCTGGATGGGCGAACGGGGCTTGAAACTCTTTTTCTGTGGCCCGAGTTTTCAGTCTTCTGCCATGCTGGGTAGGGATATATTTAGGGTTGCTCGTAAACAGCGAACACGGAGGGTCCAGTTGCATGTGGGGCTGCGTAAAGGCTCCCCTGGGGAGTTCACTTGTACCCAAAGCCTTCCTTTGGGGGCACTTCTGGATGGGTGAATGGGGCTTGTAACGCTTTTTCTGTGGCCCGATTTTTCAGTCGTCTGCCATGCAGGCCAGGGTTATATTTAGGCTTGCGGTGAAAGAGCGAATACGGAGGGTCCAGTTGCATGTGGGGCTGCATAAAGGCTCCCCTGGGGAGTTCACTTGTACCCAAAGCCTTCCTCTGGGGGCACTTTTGGATGGGCGAATAGGGCTTGTAACGCGTTTTATGGGTTTCGATTTTTCACTCGTCTGCCATGCGGGCCAGGGTTATATTTAGGCTTGCGGTGAAAGAGCGAATACGGAGGGTCCAGTTGCATGTGGGGCTGCATAAAGGCTCCCCTGGGGAGTTCACTTTTACCCAAAGTCTTCCTTTAGGGGCACTTCTGGATGGGTGAATGGGGCTTGAGACGCTTTGTCTGTGGCCCGAGCTTTCAGTCTTCTGCCATGCTGGGTAGGGTTATATTTAGGATTGCTCGTAAACAGCGAACACGGAGGGTCCAGTTGCATGTGGGGCTGCGTAAAGTCTCCCCTGGGGAGTTCAGATGAATCCAAAGCCTTCCTTTGGGGGCACTTTTGAATGGGCAAAAGGGGAATCGCAATGCGTTTTCTGAGGCCCGCTTTTTCAGTCTTCTCCCATTGCGCCGAGGGCTATATTTAGGCTTGCGGTGAAAGAGTGAACCCGGAGGGTCCAGTTGAATTTGGGGCTGCATAAAGGCTCCCCTGGGGAGTTCACTTGTACCCAAAGCCTTCCTTTGGGGGCACTTTTGAATGGGCGAACGGGGCTCAGAAAGCGTTTTCTGGGACCCGAGTTTTCAGTCGTCTCCCATGCCTGCTAGGGCTATGTTTAGTGTTGCTCGGAAAGAGCGAACCCTGAGGGTCCAGTTGCATGTGGGGCTGCATAAAGGCTCCCCTGGGGAGTTCACTTGTACCCAAAGCCTTCCTTTCGGGGAACTTCTGGATGGGTGAATGGGGCTTGAGACGCTTTTTCTGTGGCCCTTGCTTTCAGTCTTCTGCCATGCTGGCTAAGGTTATATTTAGGGTTTCTCGGAAACAGCGAACCGGGAGGGTCCAGTTGCATGTGGGGCTGCGTAAAGGCTCCCCTGGGGAGTTCACTTGTACCCAAATCCTTCCTCTAGGGGCAATTTTGAATGGGCGAAAGGGGCTCGGAAAACATTTTCTGGGGCCCTAATTTTCAGTCGTCTCCCATGCCGGTTAGGACTATGTTTACTGTTGCTCGGAAAGAGCGAACCCGGAGGGTCCAGTTGCATGTGGGGCTGCATAAAGGCTCCCCTGGGGAGTTCAGTTGTACCCAAAACCTTCCTTTGGGGGATCATCTGGATTGGTGAATGGGGCTTGAAGATCTTTTTCTGTGGCCCCAGTTTTCAGTCGTCTGCCATGCTGGGTAGGGTTATATTTAGGGTTGCTCGTAAACAGCGAACACGGAGGGTCCAGTTGCATGTGGGGCTGCATAAAGGCTCCACTGGGGAGTTCAGATGAACACAAAGCCTTCCTTTGGGGGCACTTTTGGATGGTCCAAGGGGAATCGCAATGCGTTTTCTGAGGCCCGCTTTTTCAGTCTTCCCCCATTGCGCCGAGGGTTATATTTAGTCTTGCGGTGAAAGAGTGAACCCGGAGGGTCCAGTTGCATGTGGTTCTGCATAAAGGCTCCCCTGGGGAGTTCACTTGTACCCAAAGCCTTCCTCTGGGGGCACTTCTGGATGGGCGAATGGGGCTTGTAACGCGTTTTCTGGGTCCCGATTTTTCAGTCGTCTGCCATGCGGGCCAGGGTTATATTTAGGGTTGCTGAGAAAGAGGGAATACGGAGGGTCCAGTTGCATGTGGGGCTGCATAAAGGCTCCCCTGGGGAGTTCACTTGTACCCAAAGCCTTCCTCTAGGGGCACTTCTGGATGGGTGAATGGGGCTTGAGACGCTTTTTCTGTGGCCCGAGCTTTCAGTCGTCTCCCATGCCGGCTGGGGTTATGTTTAGTGTTGCTCGGAAAGAGCGAACCCAGAGGGTCCAGTTGCATGTGGGGCTGCATAAAGGCTCCCCTGGGGAGTTCAGTTGTACCCAAAGCCTTCCTCTAGGGGCACTTTTGAATGGGCGAAAGGGGCTCGGAAAGCGTTTTCTGGGGCCCGAGTTTTCAGTCGTCTCCCATGCCGGCTGGGGTTATGTTTAGTGTTGCTCGGAAAGAGCGAACCCAGAGGGTCCAGTTGCATGTGGGGCTGCATAAAGGCTCCCCTGGGGAGTTCACTTGTACCCAAAGCCTTCCTTTGGGGGCACTTCTGGATCTGTAAATGAGGCTTCTAACGCGTTTTCTGTGGCCCGAGTTTTCAGTTTTCTGCCATGCTGGCTAGTGTTATATTTAGGGTTGCTCGTAAACAGCGAACCCGGAGGGTCCAGTTGCATGTGGGGCTGCATAAAGGCTCCCCTGGGGAGTTCACTTGTACCCAAAGCCTTCCTTTGGGGGGAACTTCTGGATGGGTGAATGGGGCTTGAGACGCTTTTTCTGTGGCCCTTGCTTTCAGTCTTCTGTCATGCTGGGTAGGGTTATATTTAGGGTTTCTTGGAAACAGCGAACCGGGAGGGTCCAGTTGCATGTGGGGCTGCATAAAGGCTCCCCTGGGGAGTTCACTTGTACCCAAAGCCTTCCTCTGGGGGCACTTCTGGATAGGCGAATGGGGCTTGTTACGCGTTTTCTGGAGCCCGATTTTTCAGTCGTCTGCCATGCGGGCCAGGGTTATATTTAGGCTTGCGGTGAAAGAGCGAATACGGAGGGTCCAGTTGCATGTGGGGCTGCATAAAGGCTCCCCTGGGGAGTTCAGTTGTACCCAAAGACTTCCTTTGGGGGCACTTCTTGATGGGTGAATGAGGCTTGTAACGCGTTTTCTGTGGCCCGAGTTTTCAGTCTTCTGCCATGCTGGCTAGTGTTATATTTAGGGTTGCTCGTAAACAGCGAACCCGGAGGGTCCAGTTGCATGTGGGGCTGCATAAAGGCTCCTCTGGGGAGTTCACTTGTACCCAAAGCCTTCCTTTGGGGGCACTTTTGAATGGCGAAAGGGGAATCGCAACGCGTTTTCTGAGGCCCGCTTTTTCAGTCTTCTCCCATTGCGCCGAGGGCTATATTTAGGCTTGCGGTGAAAGAGTGAACCCGGAGGGTCCAGTTGCATGTGGGGCTGCATAAAGGCTCCCCTGGGGAGATCACTTGTACCCAAAGCCTTCCTCTGGGGGCACTTCTGGATTGGCGAATGGGGCTTGTAACGCGTTTTGTGGGGCCCGATTTTTCAGTCGTCTGCAATGCGGGCCAGGGTTATATTTAGGGTTGCTGAGAAAGAGCGAATACGGAGGGTCCAGTTGCATGTGGGGCTGCATAAAGGCTCCCCTGGGGAGTTCAGTTGTACCCATAGCCTTCCTCTGGGGGCACTTTTGAATGGGCGAAAGGGGCTCGGAATGCGTTTTCTGGGGCCCGAGTTTTCAGTCGTCTGCCATGCCGGCTAGGGCTATGTTTAGTGTTGCTCGGAAATAGCGAACCCGGAGGGTCCAGTTGCATGTGGGGCTGCATAAAGGCTCCCCTGGGGAGTTCAGTTGTACCCAAAGCCTTCCTTTGGGGGGAACTTCTGGATGGGCGAACGGGGCTTGAAACTCTTTTTCTGTGGCCCGAGTTTTCAGTCTTCTGCCATGCTGGGTAGGGATATATTTAGGGTTGCTCGTAAACAGCGAACACGGAGGGTCCAGTTGCATGTGGGGCTGCGTAAAGGCTCTGCTGGGGAGTTCACTTGTACCCAAAGCCTTCCTTTGGGGGCACTTCTGGATGGGTGAATGGGGCTTGTAACGCTTTTTCTGTGGCCCGATTTTTCAGTCGTCTGCCATGCAGGCCAGGGTTATATTTAGGCTTGCGGTGAAAGAGCGAATACGGAGGGTCCAGTTGCATGTGGGGCTGCGTAAAGTCTCCCCTGGGGAGTTCAGATGAATCCAAAGCCTTCCTTTGGGGGCACTTTTGAATGGGCAAAAGGGGAATCGCAATGCGTTTTCTGAGGCCCGCTTTTTCAGTCTTCTCCCATTGCGCCGAGGGCTATATTTAGGCTTGCGGTGAAAGAGTGAACCCGGAGGGTCCAGTTGAATTTGGGGCTGAATAAAGGCTCCACTGGGGAGTTCACTTGTACCCAAAGCCTTCCTTTCGGGGCACTTTTGAATGGGCGAAAGGGGCTCAGAAACCGTTTTCTGGGACCCGAGTTTTCAGTCGTCTCCCATGCCTGCTAGGGCTATGTTTAGTGTTGCTCGGAAAGAGCGAACCCTGAGGGTCCAGTTGCATGTGGGGCTGCATAAAGGCTCCCCTGGGGAGTTCACTTGTACCCAAAGCCTTCCTTTGGGGGGAACTTCTGGATGGGTGAATGGGGCTTGAGACGCTTTTTCTGTGGCCCTTGCTTTCAGTCTTCTGCCATGCTGGCTAGGGTTATATTTAGGGTTGCTCGGAAACAGCGAACCGGGAGGGTCCAGTTGCATGTGGGGCTGCGTAAAGGCTCCCCTGGGGAGTTCACTTGTACCCAAATCCTTCCTCTAGGGGCACTTTTGAATGGGCGAAAGGGGCTCGGAATGCGTTTTCTGGGGCCCGAGTTTTCAGTCGTCTGCCATGCCGGCTAGGGCTATGTTTAGTGTTGCTCGGAAATAGCGAACCCGGAGGGTCCAGTTGCATGTGGGGCTGCATAAAGGCTCCCCTGGGGAGTTCAGTTGTACCCAAAGCCTTCCTTTGGGGGGAACTTCTGGATGGGCGAACGGGGCTTGAAACTCTTTTTCTGTGGCCCGAGTTTTCAGTCTTCTGCCATGCTGGGTAGGGATATATTTAGGGTTGCTCGTAAACAGCGAACACGGAGGGTCCAGTTGCATGTGGGGCTGCGTAAAGGCTCTGCTGGGGAGTTCACTTGTACCCAAAGCCTTCCTTTGGGGGCACTTCTGGATGGGTGAATGGGGCTTGTAACGCTTTTTCTGTGGCCCGATTTTTCAGTCGTCTGCCATGCAGGCCAGGGTTATATTTAGGCTTGCGGTGAAAGAGCGAATACGGAGGGTCCAGTTGCATGTGGGGCTGCATAAAGGCTCCCCTGGGGAGTTCACTTGTACCCAAAGCCTTCCTCTGGGGGCACTTTTGGATGGGCGAATAGGGCTTGTAACGCGTTTTATGGGTTTCGATTTTTCACTCGTCTGCCATGCGGGCCAGGGTTATATTTAGGCTTGCGGTGAAAGAGCGAATACGGAGGGTCCAGTTGCATGTGGGGCTGCATAAAGGCTCCCCTGGGGAGTTCACTTGTACCCAAAGCCTTCCTCTGGGGGCACTTCTGGATGGGTGAATGGGGCTTGAGACGCTTTTTCTGTGGCCCGAGCTTTCAGTCTTCTGCCATGCTGGGTAGGGTTATATTTAGGATTGCTCGTAAACAGCGAACACGGAGGGTCCAGTTGCATGTGGGGCTGCGTAAAGTCTCCCCTGGGGAGTTCACTTGTATCCAAAGCCTTCCTGTGGGGGCACTTTTGAATGGGCGAAAATGGGCTCGGAAAACGTTTTCTGGGGCCCAAGTTTTCAGTCGTCTCCCATGCCTGCTAGGGCTATGTTTAGTGTTGCTCGGAAAGAGCGAACCCGGAGGGTCCAGTTGCATGTGGGGCTGCATAAAGGCTCCCCTGGGTAGTTCAGTTGTACCCAAAACCTTCCTCTGGGGCACTTCTGGATGGGTGAATGGAGATTGAGACCCTTTTTCTGTGGCCCGAGTTTTCAGTGTTCTGCCATGCTGGGTAGGGATATATATAGCGTTTCTCGGAAAGAGAGAACCCGGATGGTCCAGTTGCATGTGGGGCTGCATAAAGGCTCCCCTGGGGAGTTCACTTGTACCCAAAGCCTTCCTTTGAGGGCACTTTTGGATGGTCCAAGGGGAATCGCAATGCGTTTTCTGAGGCCCGCTTTTTCAGTCTTCTCCCTTTGCGCCGAGGGCTATATTTAGGCTTGCGGTGAAAGAGTGAACCCGGAGGGTCCAGTTGCATGTGGGGCTGCATAAAAGCTCCCCTGGGGAGTTCACTTGTACCCAAAGCCTTCCTCTGGGGGCACTTCTGGATGGGCGAATGGGGCTTGTAACGCGTTATCTGGGGCCCGATTTTTCAGTCGTCTGCCATGCTGGCCAGGGTTATATTTAGGGTTGCTGTGAAAGAGCGAACCCGGAGGGTCCAGTTGCATGTGGGGCTGCATAAAGTCTCCCCTGGGGAGTTCAGATGAACCCAAAGCCTTCCTCTGGGGGCACTTTTGAATGGGCAAAAGGGGAATCGCAATGCGTTTTCTGAGGCCCGCTTTTTCAGTCTTCTCCCATTGCGCCGAGGGCTATATTTAGTCTTGCGGTGAAAGAGTGAACCCGGAGGGTCCAGTTGCATGTGGGGCTGCATAAAGGCTCCCCTGGGGAGTTCACTTGTACCCAAAGCCTTCCTTTGGGGGCACTTTTGAATGGGCGAAAGGGGCTCAGAAAGCGTTTTCTGGGACCCGATTTTTCAGTCGTCTGCCATGCGGGCCAGGGTTATATTTAGGGTTGCTGAGAAAGAGGGAATACGGAGGGTCCAGTTGCATGTGGGGCTGCATAAAGGCTCCCCTGGGGAGTTCACTTGTACCCAAAGTCTTCCTTTGGGGGGAACTTCTGGATGGGTGAATGGGGCTTGAGACGCTTTTTCTGTGGCCCTTACTTTCAGTCTTCTGCCATGCTGGGTAGGGTTATATTTAGGGTTGCTCGGAAACAGCGAACCGGGAGGGTCCAGTTGCATGTGGGGCTGCGTAAACGCTCCCCTGGGGAGTTCACTTGTACCCAAATCCTTCCTCTAGGGGCACTTTTGAATGGGCGAAAGGGGCTCGGAAAGCATTTTCTGGGGCCCTAGTTTTCAGTCGTCTCCCATGCCGGCTGGGGTTATGTTTAGTGTTGCTCGGAAAGAGCGAACCCGGAGGGTCCAGTTGCATGTGGGGCTGCATAAAGGCTCCCCTGGGGAGTTCAGTTGTACACAAAGACTTCCTTTGGGGGCACTTCTTGATGGGTGAATGAGGCTTGTAACGCGTTTTCTGTGGCCCGATTTTTCAGTCTTCTGCCATGCTGGCTAGTGTTATATTTAGGGTTGCTCGTAAACAGCGAACCCGGAGGGTCCAGTTGCATGTGGGGCTGCATAAAGGCTCCCCTGGGGAGTTCAGTTGTACCCAAATCCTTCCTCTAGGGGCACTTTTGAATGGGCGAAAGAGGCTCGGAAAGCGTTTCCTGGGGCCCGAGTTTTCAGTCGTCTCCCATGCCGGCTGGGGTTATGTTTAGTGTTGCTCGGAAAGAGCGAACCCAGAGGGTCCAGTTGCATGTGGGGCTGCATAAAGGCTCTCCTGGGGAGTTCAATTGTACGCAAAGCCTTCATTTGGGGGCACTTCTGGATGGGCGAATGGGGCTTGTAACGCGTTATCTGGGGCCCGATTTTTCAGTCGTCTGCCATGCTGGCCAGGGTTATATTTAGGGTTGCTGTGAAAGAGCGAACCCGGAGGGTCCAGTTGCATGTGGGGCTGCATAAAGGCTCCCCTGGGTTGTTCAGTTGTACCCAAAGCCTTCGTTTGGGGGGCACTTCTGGATGGGCGAATGGGGCTTGTTACGCGTTTTCTGGGTCCCGATTTTTCAGTCGTCTGCCATGCGGGCCAGGGTTATATTTAGGGTTGCTGAGAAAGAGGGAATACGGAGGGTCCAGTTGCATGTGGGGCTGCATAAAGGCTCCCCTGCGGAGTTCACTTGTACCCAAAGCCTTCCTCTAGGGGCACTTCTGGATGGGCAAATGGGGCTTGAAACTCTTTTTCTGTGGCCCGAGATTTCAGTCTTCTGCCATGCTGGCTAGTGTTATATTTAGGGTTGCTCGGAAAGAGCGAACCCGGAGGGTCCAGTTGCATGTGGGGCTGCATAAAGGCTCCCCTGGGGAGTTCAGTTGTACCCAAAGACTTCCTTTGGGGGCACTTCTTGATGGGTGAATGAGGCTTGTAACGCGTTTTCTGTGGCCCGAGTTTTCAGTCTTCTGCCATGCTGGCTAGTGTTATATTTAGGGTTGCTCGTAAACAGCGAACCCGGAGGGTCCAGTTGCATGTGGGGCTGCATAAAGGCTCCTCTGGGGAGTTCACTTGTACCCAAAGCCTTCCTTTGGGGGCACTTTTGAATGGCGAAAGGGGAATCGCAATGCGTTTTCTGAGGCCCGCTTTTTCAGTCTTCTCCCATTGCGCCGAGGGCTATATTTAGGCTTGCGGTGAAAGAGTGAACCCGGAGGGTCCAGTTGCATGTGGGGCTGCATAAAGGCTCCCCTGGGGAGATCACTTGTACCCAAAGCCTTCCTCTGGGGGCACTTCTGGATGGGCGAATGGGGCTTGTAACGCGTTTTGTGGGGCCCGATTTTTCAGTCGTCTGCAATGCGGGCCAGGGTTATATTTAGGGTTGCTGAGAAAGAGCGAATACGGAGGGTCCAGTTGCATGTGGGGCTGCATAAAGGCTCCCCTGGGGAGTTCACTTGTACCCATAGCCTTCCTCTGGGGGCACTTTTGAATGGGCGAATGGGGCTCGGAATGCGTTTTCTGGGGCCCGAGTTTTCAGTCGTCTGCCATGCCGGCTAGGGCTATGTTTAGTGTTGCTCGGAAATAGCGAACCCGGAGGGTCCAGTTGCATGTGGGGCTGCATAAAGGCTCCCCTGGGGAGTTCACTTGTACCCAAAGCCTTCCTTTGGGGGGAACTTCTGGATGGGTGAATGGGGCTTGAGACGCTTTTTCTGTGGCCCTTGCTTTCAGTCTTCTGCCATGCTGGGTAGGGATATATTTAGGGTTGCTCGGAAACAGCGAACACGGAGGGTCCAGTTGCATGTGGGGCTGCATAAAGGCTCCACTGGGTTGTTCAGTTGTACCCAAAGCCTTCCTCTGGGGCCCTTCTGGATGGGCGAATGGGGCTTGTTACGCGTTTTCTGGGTCCCGATTTTTCAGTCGTCTGCCATGCGGGCCAGGGTTATAATTAGGGTTGCTGAGAAAGAGCGAATACGGAGGGTCCAGTTGCATGTGGGGCTGAATAAAGGCTCCACTGGGGAGTTCAGATTAACCCAAAGCCTTCCTTTGGGGGCACTTTTGGATGGTCCAAGGGGAATCGCAATGCGTTTTCTGAGGCCCGCTTTTTCAGTCTTCTCCCATTGCGCCGAGGGTTATATTTAGTCTTGCGGTGAAAGAGTGAACCCGGAGGGTCCAGTTGCATGTGGTTCTGCATAAAGGCTCCCCTGGGGAGTTCACTTGTACCCAAAGCCTTCCTCTGGGGGCACTTCTGGATGGGCGAATGGGGCTTGTAACGCGTTTTCTGGGTCCCGATTTTTCAGTCGTCTGCCATGCGGGCCAGGGTTATATTTAGGGTTGCTGAGAAAGAGGGAATACGGAGGGTCCAGTTGCATGTGGGGCTGCATAAAGGCTCCCCTGGGGAGTTCACTTGTACCCAAAGCCTTCCTCTAGGGGCACTTCTGGATGGGCAAACGGGGCTTGAAACTCTTTTTCTGTGGCCCGAGATTTCAGTCTTCTGCCATGCTGGGTAGGGATATATTTATGGTTGATCGTAAACAGCGAACCCGGAGGGTCCAGTTGCATGTGGGGCTGCATAAAGGCTCCCCTGGGGAGATCACTTGTACCCAAAGCCTTCCTCTGGGGGCACTTCTGGATGGGCGAATGGGGCTTGTTACGCGTTTTCTGGGTCCCGATTTTTCAGTCGTCTGCCATGCGGGCCAGGGTTATAATTAGGGTTGCTGTGAAAGACCGAATACGGAGGGTCCAGTTGCATGTGGGGCTGAATAAAGGCTCCACTGGGGAGTTCAGATTAACCCAAAGCCTTCCTTTGGGGGCACTTTTGGATGGTCCAAGGGGAATTGCAATGCGTTTTCTGAGGTCCGCTTTTTCAGTCTTCTCCCATTGCGCCGAGGGTTATATTTAGTCTTGCGGTGAAAGAGTGAACGCGGAGGGTCCAGTTGCATGTGGTTCTGCATAAAGGCTCCCCTGGGGAGTTCACTTGTACCCAAAGCCTTCCTCTGGGGGCACTTCTGGATGGGCGAATGGGGCTTGTAACGCGTTTTCTGGGTCCCGATTTTTCAGTCGTCTGCCATGCGGGCCAGGGTTATATTTAGGGTTGCTGAGAAAGAGGGAATACGGAGGGTCCAGTTGCATGTGGGGCTGCATAAAGGCTCCCCTGCGGAGTTCACTTGTACCCAAAGCCTTCCTCTAGGGGCACTTCTGGATGGGCAAACGGGGCTTGAAACTCTTTTTCTGTGGCCCGAGATTTCAGTCTTCTGCCATGCTGGCTAGTGTTATATTTAGGGTTGCTCGGAAACTGCGAACCCGGAGGGTCCAGTTGCATGTGGGGCTGCATAAAGGCTCCCCTGGGGAGTTCAGTTGTACCCAAAGCCTTCCTTTGGGTGGAACTTCTGGATGGGTGAATGGGGCTTGAGACGCTTTTTCTGTGGCCCGAGCTTTCAGTCGTCTCCCATGCCGGCTGGGGTTATGTTTAGTGTTGCTCGGAAAGAGCGAACCCAGAGGGTCCAGTTGCATGTGGGGCTGCATAAAGGCTCCCCTGGGGAGTTCAGTTGTACCCAAAGCCTTCCTCTAGGGGCACTTTTGAATGGGCGAAAGGGGCTCGGAAAGCGTTTTCTGGGGCCCGAGTTTTCAGTCGTCTCCCATGCCGGCTGGGGTTATGTTTAGTGTTGCTCGGAAAGAGCGAACCCAGAGGGTCCAGTTGCATGTGGGGCTGCATAAAGGCTCCCCTGGGGAGTTCAGTTGTACCCAAAGCCTTCCTTTGGGGGCACTTCTGGATCTGTAAATGAGGCTTCTAACGCGTTTTCTGTGGCCCGAGTTTTCAGTTTTCTGCCATGCTGGCTAGTGTTATATTTAGGGTTGCTCGTAAACAGCGAACCCGGAGGGTCCAGTTGCATGTGGGGCTGCATAAAGGCTCCCCTGGGGAGTTCACTTGTACCCAAAGCCTTCGTTTGGGGGGAACTTCTGGATGGGTGAATGGGGCTTGAGACGCTTTTTCTGTGGCCCTTGCTTTCAGTCTTCTGTCATGCTGGGTAGGGTTATATTTAGGGTTTCTCGGAAACAGCGAACCGGGAGGGTCCAGTTGCATGTGGGGCTGCATAAAGGCTCCCCTGGGGAGTTCACTTGTACCCAAAGCCTTCCTCTGGGGGCACTTCTGGATAGGCGAATGGGGCTTGTTACGCGTTTTCTGGAGCCCGATTTTTCAGTCGTCTGCCATGCGGGCCAGGGTTATATTTAGGCTTGCGGTGAAAGAGCGAATACGGAGGGTCCAGTTGCATGTGGGGCTGCATAAAGGCTCCCCTGGGGAGTTCAGTTGTACCCAAAGACTTCCTTTGGGGGCACTTCTTGATGGGTGAATGAGGCTTGTAACGCGTTTTCTGTGGCCCGAGTTTTCAGTCTTCTGCCATGCTGGCTAGTGTTATATTTAGGGTTGCTCGTAAACAGCGAACCCGGAGGGTCCAGTTGCATGTGGGGCTGCATAAAGGCTCCTCTGGGGAGTTCACTTGTACCCAAAGCCTTCCTTTGGGGGCACTTTTGAATGGCGAAAGGGGAATCGCAACGCGTTTTCTGAGGCCCGCTTTTTCAGTCTTCTCCCATTGCGCCGAGGGCTATATTTAGGCTTGCGGTGAAAGAGTGAACCCGGAGGGTCCAGTTGCATGTGGGGCTGCATAAAGGCTCCCCTGGGGAGATCACTTGTACCCAAAGCCTTCCTCTGGGGGCACTTCTGGATGGGCGAATGGGGCTTGTAACGCGTTTTGTGGGGCCCGATTTTTCAGTCGTCTGCAATGCGGGCCAGGGTTATATTTAGGGTTGCTGAGAAAGAGCGAATACGGAGGGTCCAGTTGCATGTGGGGCTGCATAAAGGCTCCCCTGGGGAGTTCACTTGTACCCATAGCCTTCCTCTGGGGGCACTTTTGAATGGGCGAAAGGGGCTCGGAATGCGTTTTCTGGGGCCCGAGTTTTCAGTCGTCTGCCATGCCGGCTAGGGCTATGTTTAGTGTTGCTCGGAAATAGCGAACCCGGAGGGTCCAGTTGCATGTGGGGCTGCATAAAGGCTCCCCTGGGGAGTTCACTTGTACCCAAAGCCTTCCTTTGGGGGGAACTTCTGGATGGGTGAATGGGGCTTGATACGCGTTTTCTGTGGCCCTTGCTTTCAGTCTTCTGCCATGCTGGGTAGGGTTATATTTAGGGTTGCTCGGAAACAGCGAACACGGAGGGTCCAGTTGCATGTGGGGCTGCATAAAGGCTCCACTAGGGAGTTCAGATGAACACAAAGCCTTCCTTTGGGGGCACTTTTGGATGGTCCAAGGGGAATCGCAATGCGTTTTCTGAGGCCCGCTTTTTCAGTCTTCTCCCATTGCGCCGAGGGTTATATTTAGTCTTGCGGTGAAAGAGTGAACCCGGAGGGTCCAGTTGCATGTGGTTCTGCATAAAGGCTCCCCTGCGGAGTTCACTTGTACCCAAAGCCTTCCTCTGGGGGCACTTCTGGATGGGCAAACGGGGCTTGAAACTCTTTTTCTGTGGCCCGAGATTTCAGTCTTCTGCCATGCTGGCTAGTGTTATATTTAGGGTTGCTCGGAAACTGCGAACCCGGAGGGTCCAGTTGCATGTGGGGCTGCATAAAGGCTCCCCTGGGGAGTTCAGTTGTACCCAAAGCCTTCCTTTGGGGGGAACTTCTGGATGGGTGAATGGGGCTTGAGACGCTTTTTCTGTGGCCCGAGCTTTCAGTCGTCTCCCATGCCGGCTGGGGTTATGTTTAGTGTTGCTCGGAAAGAGCGAACCCGGAGGGTCCAGTTGCATGTGGGGCTGCATAAAGGCTCCCCTGGGGAGTTCAGTTGTACCCAAAGCCTTCCTCTAGGGGCACTTTTGAATGGGCGAAAGGGGCTCGGAAAGCGTTTTCTGGGGCCCGAGTTTTCAGTCGTCTCCCATGCCGGCTGGGGTTATGTTTAGTGTTGCTCGGAAAGAGCGAACCCAGAGGGTCCAGTTGCATGTGGGGCTGCATAAAGGCTCCCCTGGGGAGTTCAGTTGTACCCAAAGCCTTCCTTTGGGGGCACTTCTGGATCTGTAAATGAGGCTTCTAACGCGTTTTCTGTGGCCCGAGTTTTCAGTTTTCTGCCATGCTGGCTAGTGTTATATTTAGGGTTGCTCGTAAACAGCGAACCCGGAGGGTCCAGTTGCATGTGGGGCTGCATAAAGGCTCCCCTGGGGAGTTCACTTGTACCCAAAGCCTTCGTTTGGGGGGAACTTCTGGATGGGTGAATGGGGCTTGAGACGCTTTTTCTGTGGCCCTTGCTTTCAGTCTTCTGTCATGCTGGGTAGGGTTATATTTAGGGTTTCTCGGAAACAGCGAACCGGGAGGGTCCAGTTGCATGTGGGGCTGCATAAAGGCTCCCCTGGGGAGTTCACTTGTACCCAAAGCCTTCCTCTGGGGGCACTTCTGGATGGGCGAATGGGGCTTGTAACGCGTTTTCTGGGGCCCGATTTTTCAGTCGTCTGCCATGCGGGCCAGGGTTATATTTAGGGTTGCTGTGAAAGAGCGAATACGGAGGGTCCAGTTGCATGTGGGGCTGCATAAAGGCTCCCCTGGGGAGTTCAGTTGTACCCAAAGACTTCCTTTGGGGGCACTTCTTGATGGGTGAATGAGGCTTGTAACGCGTTTTCTGTGGCCCGAGTTTTCAGTCTTCTGCCATGCTGGCTAGTGTTATATTTAGGGTTGCTCGTAAACAGCGAACACGGAGGGTCCAGTTGCATGTGGGGCTGCATAAAGGCTCCTCTGGGGAGTTCACTTGTACCCAAAGCCTTCCTTTGGGGGCACTTTTGAATGGCGAAAGGGGAATCGCAACGCGTTTTCTGAGGCCCGCTTTTTCAGTCTTCTCCCATTGCGCCGAGGGCTATATTTAGGCTTGCGGTGAAAGAGTGAACCCGGAGGGTCCAGTTGCATGTGGGGCTGCATAAAGGCTCCCCTGGGGAGATCACTTGTACCCAAAGCCTTCCTCTGGGGGCACTTCTGGATGGGCGAATGGGGCTTGTAACGCGTTTTGTGGGGCCCGATTTTTCAGTCGTCTGCAATGCGGGCCAGGGTTATATTTAGGGTTGCTGAGAAAGAGCGAATACGGAGGGTCCAGTTGCATGTGGGGCTGCATAAAGGCTCCCCTGGGGAGTTCACTTGTACCCATAGCCTTCCTCTGGGGGCACTTTTGAATGGGCGAAAGGGGCTCGGAATGCGTTTTCTGGGGCCCGAGTTTTCAGTCGTCTGCCATGCCGGCTAGGGCTATGTTTAGTGTTGCTCGGAAAGAGCGAACCCGGAGGGTCCAGTTGCATGTGGGGCTGCATAAAGGCTCCCCTGGGGAGTTCACTTGTACCCAAAGCCTTCCTTTGGGGGAACTTCTGGATGGGTGAATGGGGCTTGAGACGCTTTTTCTGTGGCCCTTGCTTTCAGTCTTCTGCCATGCTGGGTAGGGTTATATTTAGGGTTGCTCGGAAACAGCGAACACGGAGGGTCCAGTTGCATGTGGGGCTGCATAAAGGCTCCACTGGGGAGTTCAGATGAACACAAAGCCTTCCTTTGGGGGCACTTTTGGATGGTCCAAGGGGAATCGCAATGCGTTTTCTGAGGCCCGCTTTTTCAGTCTTCTCCCATTGCGCCGAGGGTTATATTTAGTCTTGCGGTGAAAGAGTGAACCCGGAGGGTCCAGTTGCATGTGGTTCTGCATAAAGGCTCCCCTGGGGAGTTCACTTGTACCCAAAGCCTTCCTCTGGGGGCACTTCTGGATGGGCGAATGGGGCTTGTAACGCGTTTTCTGGGTCCCGATTTTTCAGTCGTCTGCCATGCGGGCCAGGGTTATATTTAGGGTTGCTGAGAAAGAGGGAATACGGAGGGTCCAGTTGCATGTGGGGCTGCATAAAGGCTCCCCTGGGGAGTTCACTTGTACCCAAAGCCTTCTTCTAGGGGCACTTCTGGATGGGCAAACGGGGCTTGAAACTCTTTTTCTGTGGCCCGAGATTTCAGTCTTCTGCCATGCTGGCTAGTGTTATATTTAGGGTTGCTCGGAAACTGCGAACCCGGAGGGTCCAGTTGCATGTGGGGCTGCATAAAGGCTCCCCTGGGGAGTTCAGTTGTACCCAAAGCCTTCCTTTGGGGGGAACTTCTGGATGGGTGAATGGGGCTTGAGACGCTTTTTCTGTGGCCCGAGCTTTCAGTCGTCTCCCATGCCGGCTGGGGTTATGTTTAGTGTTGCTCGGAAAGAGCGAACCCAGAGGGTCCAGTTGCATGTGGGGCTGCATAAAGGCTCCCCTGGGGAGTTCAGTTGTACCCAAAGCATTCCCCTAGGGGCACTTTTGAATGGGCGAAAGGGGCTCGGAAAGCGTTTTCTGGGGCCCGAGTTTTCAGTCGTCTCCCATGCCGGCTGGGGTTATGTTTAGTGTTGCTCGGAAAGAGCGAACCCAGAGGGTCCAGTTGCATGTGGGGCTGCATAAAGGCTCCCCTGGGGAGTTCAGTTGTACCCAAAGCCTTCCTTTGGGGGCACTTCTGGATCTGTAAATGAGGCTTCTAACGCGTTTTCTGTGGCCCGAGTTTTCAGTCTTCTGCCATGCTGGCTAGTGTTATATTTAGGGTTGCTCGTAAACAGCGAACCCGGAGGGTCCAGTTGCATGTGGGGCTGCATAAAGGCTCCCCTGGGGAGTTCACTTGTACCCAAAGCCTTCGTTTGGGGGGAACTTCTGGATGGGTGAATGGGGCTTGAGACGCTTTTTCTGTGGCCCTTGCTTTCAGTCTTCTGTCATGCTGGGTAGGGTTATATTTAGGGTTTCTCGGAAACAGCGAACCGGGAGGGTCCAGTTGCATGTGGGGCTGCATAAAGGCTCCCCTGGGGAGTTCACTTGTACCCAAAGCCTTCCTCTGGGGGCACTTCTGGATAGGCGAATGGGGCTTGTTACGCGTTTTCTGGAGCCCGATTTTTCAGTCGTCTGCCATGCGGGCCAGGGTTATATTTAGGGTTGCTGTGAAAGAGCGAATACGGAGGGTCCAGTTGCATGTGGGGCTGCATAAAGGCTCCCCTGGGGAGTTCGGTTGTACCCAAAGACTTCCTTTGGGGGCACTTCTGGATGGCTGAATGGGGATTGAAATGCTTTTTCTGTGGCCCGAGTTTTCAGTCTTCTGCCATGCTGGCTAGGGTTATATTTAAGGTTGCTCGTAAACAGCGAACCCGGAGGGTCCAGTTGCATGTGGGGCTGCATAAAGGCTCCCCTGGGGAGTTCACTTGTACCCAAAGCCTTCCTTTGGGGGCACTTCTTGATGGCTGAATAGGGATTGAAACGCTTTTTCTGTGGCCCGAGTTTTCAGTCTTGTGCCATGCTGGCTAGTGTTATATTTAGGGTTGCTCGTGAACAGCGAACACGGAGGGTCCAGTTGCATGTGGGGCTGTGTAAAGGCTCCCCTGGGGAGTTCACTTGTACCCAACGCCTTCCTCTGGGGGCACTTTTGAATGTGCGAAAGGGGCTCGGAAAGCGTTTTCTGGGGCCCAAATTTTCAGTCGTCACCCATGCCGGCTAGGGCTATGTTTAGTGTTGCTGTGAAAGAGCGAACCCGGAGGGTCCAGTTGCATGTGGGGCTGCATAAAGGCTCCCCTGGGGAGTTCAGTTGTACCCAAAGCCTTCCTTTAGGGGCACTTCTGGATGGGTGAAAGGGGCTCGGAAAGCGTTTTCTGGGGCCCGAGTTTTCAGTCGTCTCCCATGGCGGCTAGGGATATGTTCAGTGTTGCTCGGAAAGAGCAAACCCGGAGGGTCCAGTTGCATGTGGGGCTGCATAAAGGCTCCCCTGGGGAGTTCACTTGTACCCAAAGCCTTCCTTTGGGGCTCTTTTGAATGGGCGAAAGGGGCTCGGAAAGCGTTTTCTGGGACCCGAGTTTTCAGTCGTCTCCCATGCCGGCTAGGGCTATGTTTAGTGTTGCTCGGAAAGAGCGAACCCGGAGGGTCCAGTTGCATGTGGGGCTGCATAAAGGCTCCCCTGGGGAGTTCACTTGTACCCAAAGCCTTCCTTTGGGGGGAACTTCTGGATGGGTGAATGGGGCTTGTAACGCTTTTTCTGTGGCCCTCGCTTTCAGTCTTCTGCCATGCTGGGTAGGGTTATATTTAGGGTTGCTCGGAAACAGAGAACCGGGAGGGTCCAGTTGCATGTGGGGCTGCGTAAAGGCTCCCCTGGGGAGTTCACTTGTACCCAAATCCTTCCTCTAGGGGCACTTTTGAATAGGCGAAAGGGGCTCGGAAAGCGTTTTCTGG
Source organism: Anas acuta (assembly GCF_963932015.1). Classification (NCBI taxonomy): domain Eukaryota; kingdom Metazoa; phylum Chordata; class Aves; order Anseriformes; family Anatidae; genus Anas; species Anas acuta. Next base: position 226,517 of record NC_089004.1, on the reverse strand, counting down.
GGCCCGAGTTTTCAGTCGTCTCCCATGCCGGCTGGTGTTATGTTTAGTGTTGCTCGGAAAGAGCGAACCCAGAGGGTCCAGTTGCATGTGGGGCTGCATAAAGGCTCCCCTGCGGAGTTCACTTGTACCCAAAGCCTTCTTTTGGGGGCACTTCTGGATGGGTGAATGGGGCTTGAAACGCTTTTTCTGTGGCCCGAGTTTTCAGTCTTCTGCCATGCTGGCTAGTGTTATATTTAGGGTTGCTCGGAAACAGCGAACCCGGAGGGTCCAGTTGCATGTGGGGCTGCATAAAGGCTCCACTGGGGAGTTCACTTGTACCCAAATCCTTCCTTTGGGGGCACTTCTGGATGGTCCAAGGGGAATCGCAATGCGTTTTCTGAGGCCCGCTTTTTCAGTCTTCTCCCATTGCGCCGAGTGCTGTATTTAGGCTTGCGGTGAAAGAGTGAACCCGGAGGGTGCAGTTGCATGTTGTGCTGCATAAAGGCTCCCCTGGGGAGTTCCCTTGTACCCAAAGCCTTCCTCTGGGGGCACTTTTGAATGGGCGACAGGGGCTCGGAAAGCGTTTTCTGTGGCCCGAGTTTTCAGTCGTCTCCCATGCCGGCTGGGGTTATGTTTAGTGTTGCTCGGAAAGAGCGAACCCAGAGGGTCCAGTTGCATGTGGGGCTGCATAAAGGCTCCCCTGGGGAATTCACTTGTACCCAAAGCCTTCCTCTAGGGGCACTTTTGAATGGGCGAAAGGGGCTCGGAAAGCGTTTTCTGGGGCCCGAGTTTTCAGTCGTCACCCATGCCGCCTGGGTTATGTTTAGTGTTGCTCGGAAAGAGCGAACCCAGAGGGTCCAGTTGCATGTGGGGCTGCGTAAAGGCTCCCCTGGGGAGTTCACTTGTACCCAAAGCCTTCCTTTGGGGACACTTTTGAATGGGCGAAAGTGGCTCGGAAAGCGTTTTCTGGGACCCGAGTTTTCAGTCGTCTCCCATGCCGGCTAGGGATATGTTTAGTGTTGCTCGGAAAGAGCGAACTCAAAGGGTCCAGTTGCATGTGGGGCTGCATAAAGACTCCCCTGGGGAGTTCACTTGTACCCAAAGCCTTCCTTTGGGGACACTTTTGAATGGGCGAAAGGGGCTCGGAAAGCGTTTTCTGGGGCCCGAGTTTTCAGTCGTCTCCCATGCCGGCTAGGGATATGTTTAGTGTTGCTCGGAAAGAGCGAACCCAAAGGGTCCAGTTGCATGTGGGGCTGCATAAAGGCTCCCTGGGGAGTTCACTTGTACCCAAAGCCTTCCTTTGGGGGGAACTTCTGGATGGGTGAATGGGGCTTGAGACCCTTTTTCTGTGGCCCTTGCTTTCAGTCTTCTGCCATGCTGGGTAGGGTTATATTTAGGGTTTCTCGGAAACAGCTTACCGGGAGGGTCCAGTTGCATGTGGGGCTGCGTAAAGGCTCCCCTGGGGAGTTCACTTGTACCCAAAGCCTTCCTCTGGGGGCACTTCTGGATAGACGAATGGGGCTTGTAAATCATTTTCTGGGTCCCGATTTTTCAGTCGTCTGCCATGCGGGCCAGGGTTATATTTAGGGTTGCTGTGAAAGAGAGAATACGGAGGGTCCAGTTGCATGTGGGGCTGCATAAAGGCTCCCCTGGGGAGTTCAGTTGTACCCAAAGTCTTCCTTTTGGGGCACTTCTGGATGGCTGAATGTGGATTGAAATGCTTTTTCTGTGGCCCGAGTTTTCAGTCTTCTGCCATGCTGGCTAGGGTTATATTTAAAGTTGCTCGTAAACAGCGAACCCGGAGGGTCCAGTTGCATGTGGGGCTGCATAAAGGCTCCCCTGCGGAGTTCACTTGTACCCATAGCCTTCCTGTGGGGGCACTTTTGAATGGGCGAAAGGGGTTCGGAAAGCGTTTTCTGGGGCCCAAGTTTTCAGTCGTCTCCCATGCCGGCTAGGGTTATGTTTAGTGTTGCTCGGAAAGAGCGAACCCGGAGGGTCCAGTTGCATGTGGGGCTGCATAAAGGCTCCCCTGGGGAGTTCAGATTAACCCAAAGCCTTCCTTTGGGGGCACTTTTGGATGGTGCAAGGGGAATCGCAACGCGTTTTCTGAGGCCTGCTTTTTCAGTCTTCTCCCATTGCGCCGAGGGCTATATTTAGGCTTGCGGTGAAGGAGTGAACCCGGAGGGTCCAGTTGCATGTGGGGCTGCATAAAGGCTCCCCTGGGGAGTTCACTAGGACCCGAAGCCTTCCTTTGGGGGCACTTCTTGATGGCTGAATAGGGATTGAAACGCTTTTTCTGTGGCCCAAGTTTTCAGTCTTGTGCCAAGCTGGCTAGTGTTATATTTAGGGTTGCTCGTGAACAGCGAACACGGAGGGTCCAGTTGCATGTGGGGCTGTGTAAAGGCTCCCCTGGGGAGTTCACTTGTACCCAACGCCTTCCTCTGGGGGCACTTTTGAATGTGCGAAAAGGGCTCGGAAAGCGTTTTCTGGGGCCCAAATTTTCAGTCGTCACCCATGCCGGCTAGGGCTATGTTTAGTGTTGCTCGGAAAGAGCGAACCCGGAGGGTCCAGTTGCATGTGGGGCTGCATAAAGGCTCCCCAGGGGAGTTCACTTGTACCCAAAGCCTTCCTTTAGGGGCACTTCTGGATGGGTGAAAGGGGCTCGGAAAGCGTTTTCTGGGGCCCGAGTTTTCAGTCGTCTCCCATGGCGGCTAGGGATATGTTTAGTGTTGCTCGGAAAGAGCAAACCCGGAGGGTCCAGTTGCATGTGGGGCTGCATAAAGGCTCCCCTGGGGAGTTCACTTGTACCCAAAGCCTTCCTTTGGGGGCTCTTTTGAATGGGCGAATGGGGCTCGGAAAGCGTTTTCTGGGACCCGAGTTTTCAGTCGTCTCCCATGCCGGCTAGGGCTATGTTTAGTGTTGCTCGGAAAGAGCGAACCCGGAGGGTCCAGTTGCATGTGGGCCTGCATAAAGGCTCCCCTGGGGAGTTCACTTGTACCCAAAGCCTTCCTTTGGGGGGAACTTCTGGATGGGTGAATGGGGCTTGTAACACTTTTTCTGTGGCCCTCGCTTTCAGTCTTCTGCCATGCTGGGTAGGGTTATATTTAGGGTTGCTCGGAAACAGCGAACCGGGAGGGTCCAGTTGCATGTGGGGCTGCGTAAAGGCTCCCCTGGGGAGTTCACTTGTACCCAAATCCTTCCTCTAGGGGCACTTTTGAATAGGCGAAAGGGGCTCGGAAAGCGTTTTCTGGGGCCCGAGTTTTCAGTCGTCTCCCATGCCGGCTGGGGTTATGTTTAGTGTTGCTCGGAAAGAGCGAACCCAGAGGGTCCAGTTGCATGTGGGGCTGCATAAAGGCTCCCCTGCGGAGTTCACTTGTACCCAAAGCCTTCTTTTGGGGGCACTTCTGGATGGGTGAATGGGGCTTGAAACGCTTTTTCTGTGGCCCGAGTTTTCAGTCGTCTGCCATGCTGGCTAGTGATATATTTAGGGTTGCTCGGAAACAGCGAACCTGGAGGGTCCAGTTGCATGTGGGGCTGCATAAAGGCTCCCCTGGGGAGTTCAGTTGTACCCAAATCCTTCCTTTGGGGGCACTTCTGGATGGTCCAAGGGGAATCGCAATGCGTTTTCTGAGGCCCGCTTTTTCAGTCTTCTCCCATTGCGCCGAGTGCTGTATTTAGGCTTGCGGTGAAAGAGTGAACCCGGAGGGTGCAGTTGCATGTTGTGCTGCATAAAGGCTCCCCTGGGGAGTTCCCTTGTACCCAAAGCCTACCTCTGGGGGCACTTTTGAATGGGCGAAAGGGGCTCGGAAAGCGTTTTCTGTGGCCCGAGTTTTCAGTCGTCTCCCATGCCGGCTGGGGTTATGTTTAGTGTTGCTCGGAAAGAGCGAACCCAGAGGGTCCAGTTGCATGTGGGGCTGCATAAAGGCTCCCCTGGGGAGTTCACTTGTACCCAAAGCCTTCCTCTAGGGGCACTTTTGAATGGGCTAAAGGGGCTCGGAAAGCGTTTTCTGGGGCCCGAGTTTTCAGTCGTCTCCCATGCTGCCTGGGTTATGTTTAGTGTTGCTCGGAAAGAGCGAACCCAGAGGGTCCAGTTGCATGTGGGGCTGCATAAAGGCTCCCCTGCGGAGTTCACTTGTACCCAAAGCCTTCCTTTGGGGACACTTTTGAATGGGCGAAAGGGGCTCGGAAAGCGTTTTCTGGGACCCGACTTTTTTGTCGTCTCCCATGCCGGCTAGGGATATGTTTAGTGTTGCTCGGAAAGAGCGAACCCAAAGGGTCCAGTTGCATGTGGGGCTGCATAAAGGCTCCCCTGGGGAGTTCACTTGTACCCAAAGCCTTCCTTTGGGGACACTTTTGAATGGGCGAAAGGGGCTCGGAAAGCGTTTTCTGGGACCCGAGTTTTCAGTCGTCTCCCATGCCGGCTAGGGATATGTTTAGTGTTACTCGGAAAGAGCGAACCCAAAGGGTCCAGTTGCATGTGGGGCTGCATAAAGGCTCCCCTGGGAAGTTCACTTGTACCCAAAGCCTTCCTTTGGGGGGAACTTCTGGATGGGTGAATGGGGCTTGAGACGCTTTTTCTGTGGCCCTTGCTTTCAGTCTTCTGCCATGCTGGGTAGGGTTATATTTAGGGTTTCTCGGAAACAGCGAACCGGGAGGGTCCAGTTGCATGTGGGGCTGCGTAAAGGCTCCCCTGGGGAGTTCACTTGTACCCAAAGCCTTCCTCTGGGGGCACTTCTGGATAGACGAATGGGGCTTGTAAATCGTTTTCTGGGTCCCGATTTTTCAGTCGTCTGCCATGCGGGCCAGGGTTATATTTAGGGTTGCTGTGAAAGAGAGAATACGGAGGGTCCAGTTGCATGTGGGGCTGCATAAAGGCTCCCCTGCGGAGTTCAGTTGTACCCAAAGCCTTCGTTTGGGGGCACTTCTGGATGGCTGAATGTGGATTGAAATGCTTTTTCTGTGGCCCGAGTTTTCAGACTTCTGCCATGCTGTCTAGGGTTATATTTAAGGTTGCTCGTAAACAGCGAACCCGGAGGGTCCAGTTGCTTGTGGGGCTGCATAAAGGCTCCCCTGGGGAGTTCACTTGTACCCAAAGCCTTCCTCTGGGGGCCCTTCTGGATGGGCGAACGGGGCTTGAAACTCTTTTTCTGTGGCCCTCGCTTTCAGTCTTCTGCCATGCTGGGTAGGGTTATATTTAGGGTTGCTCGGAAACAGTGAACCGGGAGGGTCCAGTTGCATGTGGGGCTGCGTAAAGGCTCCCCTGGGGAGTTCACTTGTACCCAAATCCTTCCTCTAGGGGCACTTTTGAATAGGCGAAAGGGGCTCGGAAAGCGTTTTCTGGGGCCCGAGTTTTCAGTCGTCTCCCATGCCGGCTGGGGTTATGTTTAGTGTTGCTCGGAAAGAGCGAACCCAGAGGGTCCAGTTGCATGTGGGGCTGCATAAAGTCTCCCCTGCGGAGTTCACTTGTACCCAAAGCCTTCTTTTGGGGGCACTTCTGGATGGGTGAATGGGGCTTGAAACGCTTTTTCTGTGGCCCGAGTTTTCAGTCTTCTGCCATGCTGGCTAGTGATATATTTAGGGTTGCTCGGAAACAGCGAACCCGGAGGGTCCAGTTGCATGTGGGGCTGCATAAAGGCTCCCCTGGGGAGTTCACTTGTACCCAAATCCTTCCTTTGGGGGCACTTCTGGATGGTCCAAGGGGAATCGCAATGCGTTTTCTGAGGCCCGCTTTTTCAGTCTTCTCCCATTGCGCCGAGTGCTGTATTTAGGCTTGCGGTGAAAGAGTGAACCCGGAGGGTGCAGTTGCATGTTGTGCTGCATAAAGGCTCCCCTGGGGAGTTCCCTTGTACCCAAAGCCTTCCTCTGGGGGCATTTTTGAATGGGCGACAGGGGCTCGGAAAGCGTTTTCTGGGGCCCGAGTTTTCAGTCGTCTCCCTTGCCGGCTGGGGTTATGTTTAGTGTTGCTCGGAAAGAGCGAACCCTGAGGGTCCAGTTGCATGTGGGGCTGCATAAAGGCTCCCCTGGGGAGTTCAGTTGTACCCAAAGCCTTCCTTTGGGGACACTTTTGAATGGGCGAAAGGGGCTCGGAAAGCGTTTTCTGGGACCCGACTTTTTTGTCGTCTCCCATGCCGGCTAGGGATATGTTTAGTGTTGCTCGGAAAGAGCGAACCCAAAGGGTCCAGTTGCATGTGGGGCTGCATAAAGGCTCCCCTGGGGAGTTCACTTGTACCCAAAGCCTTCCTTTGGGGACACTTTTGAATGGGCGAAAGGGGCTCGGAAAGCGTTTTCTGGGACCCGAGTTTTCAGTCGTCTCCCATGCCGGCTAGGGATATGTTTAGTGTTACTCGGAAAGAGCGAACCCAAAGGGTCCAGTTGCATGTGGGGCTGCATAAAGGCTCCCCTGGGGAGTTCACTTGTACCCAAAGCCTTCCTTTGGGGGGAACTTCTGGATGGGTGAATGGGGCTTAAGACGCTTTTTCTGTGCGCCGAGTTTTCAGTAGCCTCCCATGCCGGCTAGGGATATATTTAGTGTTGCTCGGAAAGAACGAACCCGGAGGGTCCAGTTGCATGTGGGGCTGCATAAAGGGTCCCCTGGGGAGTTCACTTGTACCCAAAGCCTTCCTTTGGGGGCACTTCTGGATGGGTGAATGGGGCTTGAAACGCTTTTTCTGTGGCTTGAGTTTTCCGTCTTTTGCCATGCTGGCTAGTGTTATATTTAGGGTTGCTCGGAAACAGCGAACCCGGAGGGTCCAGTTGCATGGGGGGCTGCATAAAGGCTCCCCTGGGGAGTTCACTTGTACCCAAAGCCTTCCTTTGGGGGCACTTCTGGATGGTCCAAGGGGAATTGCAATGCGTGTTCTGAGGCCCGCTTTTTCAGTCTTCTCCCATTGCGCCGAGTGATGTATTTAGGCTTGCAGTGAAAGAGTGAACTCGGAGGGTGCAGTTGCATGTTGGGCTGCATAAAGGCTCCCCTGGGGAGTTCCCTTGTACCCAAAGCCTTCCTCTGGGGGCACTTCTGGATGGGCGAATGGGGCTTGTAACGCGTTTTCTGGGGCCCGATTTTTCAGTCGTCTGCCATGCGGGCCAGGGTTATATTTAGGGTTGCTGTGAAAGAGCGAATACGGAGGTTCCAGTTGCATGTGGGGCTGCATAAAGGATCCCCTGGGGAGTTCACTTGTACCCAAAGCCTTCCTCAGGGGCTCTTTTGAATGGGCTAAATGGGCTCGGAATGCGTTTTCTGGGGCCCGAGTTTTCAGTCGTCTCCCATGCCGGCTAGGGATATGTTTAGTGTTGCTCGAAAAGAGCGAACCCGGAGGGTCCAGTTGCATGTGGGGCTGCATAAAGGCTCCCCTGGGGAGTTCACTTGTACCCAAAGCCTTCCTTTGGGGGCACTTTTGAATGGGCGAAAGGGGAATCGCAATGCTTTTTCTGAGGCCCGCTATTTCATTCTTCTCCCATTGCGCCGAGGGCTATATTTGGCTTGTGGTGAAAGAGTGAACCCAGAGGGTCCAGTTGCATGTGGGGCTGCATAAAGGCTCCCCTGGGGAGTTCACTTGTACCCAAAGCCTTCCTTTGGGGGCACTTCTGGATCGGTGAATGAGGCTTGTAACGCGTTTTCTGTGGTCCGAGTTTTCAGTCTTATGCCATGCTTGCTATGGATATATTTAGGATTGCTCATAAACAGCGAACCGGGAGGGTCCAGTTGCATGTGGGGCTGCATAAAGGCTCCCCTGGGGAGTTCACTTGTACCCAAAGCCTTCCTCTGGGGGTACTTCTGGATGGCCAAAAGGGGCTCGGAAAGCGATTTCTGGGGGCGGAGTTTTCAGTCGTCTCCCATGCCGGCTAGGGCTATGTTTAGTGTTGCTCGAAAAGAGCAAACCCGGAGGGTCCAGTTGCATGTGGGGCTGCATAAAGGCTCCCCTGGGGAGTTCACTTGTTCCCAAAGCCTTCCTTTGGGGGCACTTCTGGATGGGTGAATGGGTCTTGAAACGCTGTTTCTGTGGCCCGAATTTTCTGTCGCCTCCCATGCCTGCAAGGGATATATATAGTGTTGCTCGGAAAGACCGAACCCGGAGGGTCCAGTTGCATGTGGGGCTGCATAAAGGCTCCCCTGGGGAGTTCACTTGTACCCAAAGCCTTCCATTGGGGGCACTTCTGGATGGCTGAATGGGGCTTGAAAAGCTTTTTCTGTGGCCCGAGTTTTCTGTCTTTTGCCATGCTGGCTAGTGTTATATTTAGGGTTGCTCGTAAACAGCAAACCCGGAGGGTCCAGTTGCATGTGGGGCTGCATAAAGGCTCCCCTGGGGAGTTCAGATGTACCCAAAGCCTTCCTTTGGGGGCACTTTTGGATGCTCCAAGGGGAATCGCAATGCATTTTCTGAGGCCCGCTTTTTCAGGCTTCTCCCCTTGCGCCGAGTGATGTATTTAGACTTGCGGTGAAAGAGTGAACCCGGAGGGTCCAGTTGCATGTGGGGCTGCATAAAGGCTCCCCTGGGGAGTTCACTTGTACCCAAAGCCTTCCTTTAGGGGCACTTCTGTATGGGTGAATGGGGCTTGAATCTCTTTTTCTGGGTCCCGATTTTTCAGTCGTCTGCCATGCGGGCCAGGGTTATATTTAGCGTTGCTGTGAAAGAGCGAATACGGAGGGTCCAGTTGCATGTGGGGCTGCATAAAGGCTCCCCTGGGGAGTTCACTTGTACCCAAAGCCTTCCTTTGGGGGCACTTCTGGATGGGTGAATGGGGCTTGAAACGCTTTTTCTGTGGCCCGAGTTTTCAGTCGCCTCCCATGCCGGCTAGTGATATATTCAGTGTTGCTCGGAAAGAGCGAACCCGGAGGGTCCAGTTGCATGTTTGGCTGCATAAAGGCTCCCCTGGGGAGTTCACTTGTACCCAAAGCCTTCCTCTGGCGGCACTTCTGGATGGGCGAATGGGGCTTGTAACGCGTTTTCTGTGACCCGAGTTTTCAGTCGTCTGCCATGCGGGCCAGGGTTATATTTAGGGTTGCTGAGAAAGAGCGAATACGGAGGGTCCAGTTGCATGTGGGGCTGCATAAAGGCTCCCCTGGGGAGTTCACTTGTACCCAAAGCCTTCCTCTGGGGGCACTTCTGGATGGGCGAAGGGGGCTTGAAACTCTTTTTCTGTGGCCCGAGTTTTCAGTCTTCTGCCATGCTGGCTAGTGTTATATTTAGGGTTGCTCGTAAACAGCGAACCCGGAGGGTCCAGTTGCATGTGGGGCTGCATAAAGGCTCCCCTGGGGAGTTCAGTTGTACCCAAAGCCTTCCTTTGTGGGCACTTTTGAATGGGCGAAAGGGGCTCGGAATGCGTTTTCTGGGACCCGAGTTTTCAGTCGTCTCCCATGCCGGCTAGGGTTATGTTTAGTGTTGCTCGGAAAGAGTGAACCCGGAGGGTCCAGTTGCATGTGGGGCTGCATAAAGGCTCCCCTGGGGAGTTCACTTGTACCCAAAGCCTTCCTTTGGGGGCACTTTTGGATGGTCCAAGGGGAATCGCAATGCGTGTTCTGAGGCCCGCTTTTTCAGTCTTCTCCCATTGCGCCGTGGGATATATTTAGGATTGCGGTGAAAGAGTGAACCTAGAGGGTCCAGTTGCATGTGGGGCTGCATAAAGGCTCCCCTGGGGAGTTCAGTTGTACCCAAAGCCTTCCTTTGGGGGCACTTTTGGATGGGTAAATGGGGCTTGTAACGCGTTTTCTGGGTCCCGATTTTTCAGTCGTCTGCCATGCTGGCAAGTGTTATATTTAGGTTTGCTGAGAAAGAGCGAATACGGAGGGTCCAGTTGCATGTGGGGCTGCATAAAGGCTCCCCTGGGGAGTTCACTTGTACCCAAAGCCTTCCTCTGGGGGCACTTCTGGATGGGTGAATGGTGCTTGAAACGCTTTTTCTGTGCGCCGAGTTTTCAGTCGCCTCCCATGCCGGCTAGGGATATATTTAGTGTTGCTCGGAAAGAACGAACCCGGAGGGTCCAGTTGCATGTGGGGCTGCATAAAGGGTTCCATGGGGAGTTCAGTTGTACCCAAAGCCTTCCTTTGGGGGCACTTCTGGATGGGTGAATGGGGCTTGAAACGCATTTTCTGGAGCCCGAGTTTTCCGTCTTTTGCCATGCTGGCTAGTGTTATATTTAGGGTTGCTCGGAAAGAGCGAACCCGGAGGTTCCAGTTGCATGTGGGGCTGCATAAAGGCTCCCCTGGGGAGTTCACTTGTACCCAAAGCCTTCCTTTGGGGGCACTTTTGGATGGTCCAAGGGGAATCGCAATGCGTGTTCTGAGGCCCGCTTTTTCAGACTTCTCCCATTGCGCCGAGGGGAATATTTAGGATTGCGGTGAAAGAGTGAACCTAGAGGGTCCAGTTGCATGTGGGGCTGCATAAAGGCTCCCCTGGGGAGTTCACTTGTACCCAAAGCCTTCCTTTGGGGGCACTTTTGGATGGGTAAATGGGGCTTGTAACGCGTTTTCTGGGTCCCGATTTTTCAGTGGTCTGCCATGCGGGCAAGTGTTATATTTAGGGTTGCTGAGAAAGAGCGAATATGGAGGGTCCAGTTGGATGTGGGGCTGCATAAAGGATACCCTGGGGAGTTCACTTGTACCCAAAGCCTTCCTTTGTGGGAACTTTTGAATGGGCGAAAGGGGCTCGGAAATCGTTTTCTGGGGCCCGAGTTTTCAGTCGTCTCCCATGCCGGCTAGGGTTATGTTTAGTGTTGCTCGGAAAGAGCGAACCCGGAGGGTCCAGTTGCATGTGGGGCTGCATAAAGGCTCCCCTGGGGAGTTCACTTGTACCCAAAGCCTTCCTTTGGGGGCACTTCTGGATAGGTGAACGGGGCTTGTAACGCGTTTTCTGGGGCCCGATTTTTCAGTCGTCTGCCATGCGGGCCAGGGTTATATTTAGGCTTGCGGTGAAAGAGCGAATACGGAGGGTCCAGTTGCATGTGGTGCTGCATAAAGGCTCCCCTGGGGAGTTCACTTGTACCCAAATCCTTCCTTTGGGGGCACTTCTGGATGGTCCAAGGGGAATCGCAATGCGTTTTCTGAGGCCCGCTTTTTCAGTCTTCTCCCATTGCGCCGAGTGCTGTATTTAGGCTTGCGGTGAAAGAGTGAACCCGGAGGGTGCAGTTGCATGTTGTGCTGCATAAAGGCTCCCCTGGGGAGTTCACTTGTACCCAAAGCCTTCCTCTGGGGGCACTTTTGAATGGGCGACAGGGGCTCGGAAAGCGTTTTCTGTGGCCCGAGTTTTCAGTCGTCTCCCTTGCCGGCTGGGGTTATGTTTAGTGTTGCTCGGAAAGAGCGAACCCAGAGGGTCCAGTTGCATGTGGGGCTGCATAAAGGCTCCCCTGGGGAGTTCAGTTGTACCCAAAGCCTTCCTCTAGGGGCACTTTTGAATGGGCGAAAGGGGCTCGGAAAGCGTTTTCTGGGGCCCGAGTTTTCAGTCGTCTCCCATGCCGCCTGGGTTATGTTTAGTGTTGCTCGGAAAGAGCGAACCCAGAGGGTCCAGTTGCATGTGGGGCTGCATAAAGGATACCCTGGGGAGTTCACTTGTACCCAAAGCCTTCCTTTGGGGACACTTTTGAATGGGCGAAAGGGGCTCGGAAAGCGTTTTCTGGGACCCGACTTTTTTGTCGTCTCCCATGCCGGCTAGGGATATGTTTAGTGTTGCTCGGAAAGAGCGAACCCAAAGGGTCCAGTTGCATGTGGGGCTGCATAAAGGCTCCCCTGGGGAGTTCACTTGTACCCAAAGCCTTCCTTTGGGGACACTTTTGAATGGGCGAAAGGGGCTCGGAAAGCGTTTTCTGGGACCCGAGTTTTCAGTCGTCTCCCATGCCGGCTAGGGATATGTTTAGTGTTACTCGGAAAGAGCGAACCCGGAGGGTCCAGTTGCATGTGGGGCTGCATAAAGGCTCCCCTGGGGAGTTCACTTGTACCCAAAGCCTTCCTTTGGGGGGAACTTCTGGATGGGTGAATGGGGCTTAAGACGCTTTTTCTGTGCGCCGAGTTTTCAGTAGCCTCCCATGCCGGCTAGGGATATATTTAGTGTTGCTCGGAAAGAACGAACCCGGAGGGTCCAGTTGCATGTGGGGCTGCATAAAGGGTCCCCTGGGGAGTTCAGTTGTACCCAAACCCTTCCTTTGGGGGCACTTCTGGATGGGTGAATGGGGCTTGAAACGCTTTTTCTGTGGCTTGAGTTTTCCGTCTTTTGCCATGCTGGCTAGTGTTATATTTAGGATTGCTCGGAAACAGCGAACCCGGAGGGTCCAGTTGCATGGGGGGCTGCATAAAGGCTCCCCTGGGGAGTTCACTTGTACCCAAAGCCTTCCTTTGGGGGCACTTCTGGATGGTCCAAGGGGAATCGCAATGCGTGTTCTGAGGCCCGCTTTTTCAGTCTTCTCCCATTGCGCCGTGGGATATATTTAGGATTGTGGTGAAAGAGTGAACCTAGAGGGTCCAGTTGCATGTGGGGCTGCATAAAGGCTCCCCTGGGGAGTTCAGTTGTACCCAAAGCCTTCCTTTGGGGGCACTTTTGGATGGGTAAATGGGGCTTGTAACGCGTTTTCTGGGTCCCGATTTTTCAGTCGTCTGCCATGCTGGCAAGTGTTATATTTAGGTTTGCTGAGAAAGAGCGAATACGGAGGGTCCAGTTGCATGTGGGGCTGCATAAAGGCTCCCCTGGGGAGTTCACTTGTACCCAAAGCCTTCCTCTGGGGGCACTTCTGGATGGGTGAATGGTGCTTGAAACGCTTTTTCTGTGCGCCGAGTTTTCAGTCGCCTCCCATGCCGGCTAGGGATATATTTAGTGTTGCTCGGAAAGAACGAACCCGGAGGGTCCAGTTGCATGTGGGGCTGCATAAAGGGTTCCATGGGGAGTTCAGTTGTACCCAAAGCCTTCCTTTGGGGGCACTTCTGGATGGGTGAATGGGGCTTGAAACGCATTTTCTGGAGCCCGAGTTTTCCGTCTTTTGCCATGCTGGCTAGTGTTATATTTAGGGTTGCTCGGAAAGAGCGAACCCGGAGGTTCCAGTTGCATGTGGGGCTGCATAAAGGCTCCCCTGGGGAGTTCACTTGTACCCAAAGCCTTCCTTTGGGGGCACTTTTGGATGGTCCAAGGGGAATCGCAATGCGTGTTCTGAGGCCCGCTTTTTCAGACTTCTCCCATTGCGCCGAGGGGAATATTTAGGATTGCGGTGAAAGAGTGAACCTAGAGGGTCCAGTTGCATGTGGGGCTGCATAAAGGCTCCCCTGGGGAGTTCACTTGTACCCAAAGCCTTCCATTGGGGGCACTTCTGGATGGCTGAATGGGGCTTGAAAAGCTTTTTCTGTGGCCCGAGTTTTCTGTCTTTTGCCATGCTGGCTAGTGTTATATTTAGGGTTGCTCGTAAACAGCAAACCCGGAGGGTCCAGTTGCATGTGGGGCTGCATAAAGGCTCCCCTGGGGAGTTCAGATGTACCCAAAGCCTTCCTTTGGGGGCACTTTTGGATGCTCCAAGGGGAATCGCAATGCATTTTCTGAGGCCCGCTTTTTCAGGCTTCTCCCCTTGCGCCGAGTGATGTATTTAGACTTGCGGTGAAAGAGTGAACCCGGAGGGTCCAGTTGCATGTGGGGCTGCATAAAGGCTCCCCTGGGGAGTTCACTTGTACCCAAAGCCTTCCTTTAGGGGCACTTCTGTATGGGTGAATGGGGCTTGAATCTCTTTTTCTGGGTCCCGATTTTTCAGTCGTCTGCCATGCGGGCCAGGATTATATTTAGCGTTGCTGTGAAAGAGCGAATACGGAGGGTCCAGTTGCATGTGGGGCTGCATAAAGGCTCCCCTGGGGAGTTCACTTGTACCCAAAGCCTTCCTTTGGGGGCACTTCTGGATGGGTGAATGGGGCTTGAAACGCTTTTTCTGTGGCCCGAGTTTTCAGTCGCCTCCCATGCCGGCTAGTGATATATTCAGTGTTGCTCGGAAAGAGCGAACCCGGAGGGTCCAGTTGCATGTGGGGCTGCATAAAGGCTCCCCTGGGGAGTTCAGTTGTACCCAAAGCCTTCCTCTAGGGGCACTTTTGAATGGGCGAAAGGGGCTCGGAAAGCGTTTTCTGGGGCCCGAGTTTTCAGTCGTCTCCCATGCCGCCTGGGTTATGTTTAGTGTTGCTCGGAAAGAGCGAACCCAGAGGGTCCAGTTGCATGTGGGGCTGCATAAAGGATACCCTGGGGAGTTCACTTGTACCCAAAGCCTTCCTTTGGGGACACTTTTGAATGGGCGAAAGGGGCTCGGAAAGCGTTTTCTGGGACCCGACTTTTTTGTCGTCTCCCATGCCGGCTAGGGATATGTTTAGTGTTGCTCGGAAAGAGCGAACCCTGAGGGTCCAGTTGCATGTGGGGCTGCATAAAGGCTCCCCTGGGGAGTTCACTTGTACCCAAAGCCTTCCTTTGGGGACACTTTTGAATGGGCGAAAGGGGCTCGGAAAGCGTTTTCTGGGACCCGAGTTTTCAGTCGTCTCCCATGCCGGCTAGGGATATGTTTAGTGTTACTCGGAAAGAGCGAACCCGGAGGGTCCAGTTGCATGTGGGGCTGCATAAAGGCTCCCCTGGGGAGTTCACTTGTACCCAAAGCCTTCCTTTGGGGGGAACTTCTGGATGGGTGAATGGGGCTTAAGACGCTTTTTCTGTGCGCCGAGTTTTCAGTAGCCTCCCATGCCGGCTAGGGATATATTTAGTGTTGCTCGGAAAGAACGAACCCGGAGGGTCCAGTTGCATGTGGGGCTGCATAAAGGGTCCCCTGGGGAGTTCAGTTGTACCCAAACCCTTCCTTTGGGGGCACTTCTGGATGGGTGAATGGGGCTTGAAACGCTTTTTCTGTGGCTTGAGTTTTCCGTCTTTTGCCATGCTGGCTAGTGTTATATTTAGGATTGCTCGGAAACAGCGAACCCGGAGGGTCCAGTTGCATGGGGGGCTGCATAAAGGCTCCCCTGGGGAGTTCACTTGTACCCAAAGCCTTCCTTTGGGGGCACTTCTGGATGGTCCAAGGGGAATCGCAATGCGTGTTCTGAGGCCCGCTTTTTCAGTCTTCTCCCATTGCGCCGTGGGATATATTTAGGATTGTGGTGAAAGAGTGAACCTAGAGGGTCCAGTTGCATGTGGGGCTGCATAAAGGCTCCCCTGGGGAGTTCAGTTGTACCCAAAGCCTTCCTTTGGGGGCACTTTTGGATGGGTAAATGGGGCTTGTAACGCGTTTTCTGGGTCCCGATTTTTCAGTCGTCTGCCATGCTGGCAAGTGTTATATTTAGGTTTGCTGAGAAAGAGCGAATACGGAGGGTCCAGTTGCATGTGGGGCTGCATAAAGGCTCCCCTGGGGAGTTCACTTGTACCCAAAGCCTTCCTCTGGGGGCACTTCTGGATGGGTGAATGGTGCTTGAAACGCTTTTTCTGTGCGCCGAGTTTTCAGTCGCCTCCCATGCCGGCTAGGGATATATTTAGTGTTGCTCGGAAAGAACGAACCCGGAGGGTCCAGTTGCATGTGGGGCTGCATAAAGGGTTCCATGGGGAGTTCAGTTGTACCCAAAGCCTTCCTTTGGGGGCACTTCTGGATGGGTGAATGGGGCTTGAAACGCATTTTCTGGAGCCCGAGTTTTCCGTCTTTTGCCATGCTGGCTAGTGTTATATTTAGGGTTGCTCGGAAAGAGCGAATACGGAGGTTCCAGTTGCATGTGGGGCTGCATAAAGGCTCCCCTGGGGAGTTCACTTGTACCCAAAGCCTTCCTTTGGGGGCACTTTTGGATGGTCCAAGGGGAATCGCAATGCGTGTTCTGAGGCCCGCTTTTTCAGACTTCTCCCATTGCGCCGAGGGGAATATTTAGGATTGCGGTGAAAGAGTGAACCTAGAGGGTCCAGTTGCATGTGGGGCTGCATAAAGGCTCCCCTGGGGAGTTCACTTGTACCCAAAGCCTTCCATTGGGGGCACTTCTGGATGGCTGAATGGGGCTTGAAAAGCTTTTTCTGTGGCCCGAGTTTTCTGTCTTTTGCCATGCTGGCTAGTGTTATATTTAGGGTTGCTCGTAAACAGCAAACCCGGAGGGTCCAGTTGCATGTGGGGCTGCATAAAGGCTCCCCTGGGGAGTTCAGATGTACCCAAAGCCTTCCTTTGGGGGCACTTTTGGATGCTCCAAGGGGAATCGCAATGCATTTTCTGAGGCCCGCTTTTTCAGGCTTCTCCCCTTGCGCCGAGTGATGTATTTAGACTTGCGGTGAAAGAGTGAACCCGGAGGGTCCAGTTGCATGTGGGGCTGCATAAAGGCTCCCCTGGGGAGTTCACTTGTACCCAAAGCCTTCCTTTAGGGGCACTTCTGTATGGGTGAATGGGGCTTGAATCTCTTTTTCTGGGTCCCGATTTTTCAGTCGTCTGCCATGCGGGCCAGGATTATATTTAGCGTTGCTGTGAAAGAGCGAATACGGAGGGTCCAGTTGCATGTGGGGCTGCATAAAGGCTCCCCTGGGGAGTTCACTTGTACCCAAAGCCTTCCTTTGGGGGCACTTCTGGATGGGTGAATGGGGCTTGAAACGCTTTTTCTGTGGCCCGAGTTTTCAGTCGCCTCCCATGCCGGCTAGTGATATATTCAGTGTTGCTCGGAAAGAGCGAACCCGGAGGGTCCAGTTGCATGTTTGGCTGCATAAAGGCTCCCCTGGGGAGTTCACTTGTACCCAAAGCCTTCCTCTGGCGGCACTTCTGGATGGGCGACCGGGGCTTGTAACGCGTTTTCTGTGACCCGAGTTTTCAGTCGTCTGCCATGCGGGCCAGGGTTATATTTAGGGTTGCTGAGAAAGAGCGAATACGGAGGGTCCAGTTGCATGTGGTGCTGCATAAAGGCTCCCCTGGGGAGTTCACTTGTACCCAAAGCCTTCCTCTGGGGGCACTTCTGGATGGGCGAAGGGGGCTTGAAACTCTTTTTCTGTGGCCCGAGTTTTCAGTCTTCTGCCATGCTGGCTAGTGTTATATTTAGGGTTGCTCGTAAACAGCGAACCCGGAGGGTCCAGTTGCATGTGGGGCTGCATAAAGGCTCCCCTGGGGAGTTCAGTTGTACCCAAAGCCTTCCTTTGTGGGCACTTTTGAATGGGCGAAAGGGGCTCGGAATGCGTTTTCTGGGACCCGAGTTTTCAGTCGTCTCCCATGCCGGCTAGGGTTATGTTTAGTGTTGCTCGGAAAGAGTGAACCCGGAGGGTCCAGTTGCATGTGGGGCTGCATAAAGGCTCCCCTGGGGAGTTCACTTGTACCCAAAGCCTTCCTTTGGGGGCACTTTTGGATGGTCCAAGGGGAATCGCAATGCGTGTTCTGAGGCCCGCTTTTTCAGTCTTCTCCCATTGCGCCGTGGGATATATTTAGGATTGCGGTGAAAGAGTGAACCTAGAGGGTCCAGTTGCATGTGGGGCTGCATAAAGGCTCCCCTGGGGAGTTCAGTTGTACCCAAAGCCTTCCTTTGGGGGCACTTTTGGATGGGTAAATGGGGCTTGTAACGCGTTTTCTGGGTCCCGATTTTTCAGTCGTCTGCCATGCTGGCAAGTGTTATATTTAGGTTTGCTGAGAAAGAGCGAATACGGAGGGTCCAGTTGCATGTGGGGCTGCATAAAGGCTCCCCTGCGGAGTTCACTTGTACCCAAAGCCTTCCTCTGGGGGCACTTCTGGATGGGTGAATGGTGCTTGAAACGCTTTTTCTGTGCGCCGAGTTTTCAGTCGCCTCCCATGCCGGCTAGGGATATATTTAGTGTTGCTCGGAAAGAACGAACCCGGAGGGTCCAGTTGCATGTGGGGCTGCATAAAGGCTCCCCTGGGGAGTTCACTTGTACCCAAAGCCTTCCTTTGGGGGCACTTTTGGATGGTCCAAGGGGAATCGCAATGCGTGTTCTGAGGCCCGCTTTTTCAGACTTCTCCCATTGCGCCGAGGGGAATATTTAGGATTGCGGTGAAAGAGTGAACCTAGAGGGTCCAGTTGCATGTGGGGCTGCATAAAGGCTCCCCTGGGGAGTTCACTTGTACCCAAAGCCTTCCTTTGGGGGCACTTTTGGATGGGTAAATGGGGCTTGTAACGCGTTTTCTGGGTCCCGATTTTTCAGTGGTCTGCCATGCGGGCAAGTGTTATATTTAGGGTTGCTGAGAAAGAGCGAATATGGAGGGTCCAGTTGGATGTGGGGCTGCATAAAGGATACCCTGGGGAGTTCACTTGTACCCAAAGCCTTCCTTTGTGGGAACTTTTGAATGGGCGAAAGGGGCTCGGAAATCGTTTTCTGGGGCCCGAGTTTTCAGTCGTCTCCCATGCCGGCTAGGGTTATGTTTAGTGTTGCTCGGAAAGAGCGAACCCGGAGGGTCCAGTTGCATGTGGGGCTGCATAAAGGCTCCCCTGGGGAGTTCACTTGTACCCAAAGCCTTCCTTTGGGGGCACTTCTGGATAGGTGAACGGGGCTTGTAACGCGTTTTCTGGGGCCCGATTTTTCAGTCGTCTGCCATGCGGGCCAGGGTTATATTTAGGCTTGCGGTGAAAGAGCGAATACGGAGGGTCCAGTTGCATGTGGTGCTGCATAAAGGCTCCCCTGGGGAGTTCACTTGTACCCAAATCCTTCCTTTGGGGGCACTTCTGGATGGTCCAAGGGGAATCGCAATGCGTTTTCTGAGGCCCGCTTTTTCAGTCTTCTCCCATTGCGCCGAGTGCTGTATTTAGGCTTGCGGTGAAAGAGTGAACCCGGAGGGTGCAGTTGCATGTTGTGCTGCATAAAGGCTCCCCTGGGGAGTTCACTTGTACCCAAAGCCTTCCTCTGGGGGCACTTTTGAATGGGCGACAGGGGCTCGGAAAGCGTTTTCTGTGGCCCGAGTTTTCAGTCGTCTCCCTTGCCGGCTGGGGTTATGTTTAGTGTTGCTCGGAAAGAGCGAACCCAGAGGGTCCAGTTGCATGTGGGGCTGCATAAAGGCTCCCCTGGGGAGTTCAGTTGTACCCAAAGCCTTCCTCTAGGGGCACTTTTGAATGGGCGAAAGGGGCTCGGAAAGCGTTTTCTGGGGCCCGAGTTTTCAGTCGTCTCCCATGCCGCCTGGGTTATGTTTAGTGTTGCTCGGAAAGAGCGAACCCAGAGGGTCCAGTTGCATGTGGGGCTGCATAAAGGATACCCTGGGGAGTTCACTTGTACCCAAAGCCTTCCTTTGGGGACACTTTTGAATGGGCGAAAGGGGCTCGGAAAGCGTTTTCTGGGACCCGACTTTTTTGTCGTCTCCCATGCCGGCTAGGGATATGTTTAGTGTTGCTCGGAAAGAGCGAACCCAAAGGGTCCAGTTGCATGTGGGGCTGCATAAAGGCTCCCCTGGGGAGTTCACTTGTACCCAAAGCCTTCCTTTGGGGACACTTTTGAATGGGCGAAAGGGGCTCGGAAAGCGTTTTCTGGGACCCGAGTTTTCAGTCGTCTCCCATGCCGGCTAGGGATATGTTTAGTGTTACTCGGAAAGAGCGAACCCGGAGGGTCCAGTTGCATGTGGGGCTGCATAAAGGCTCCCCTGGGGAGTTCACTTGTACCCAAAGCCTTCCTTTGGGGGGAACTTCTGGATGGGTGAATGGGGCTTAAGACGCTTTTTCTGTGCGCCGAGTTTTCAGTAGCCTCCCATGCCGGCTAGGGATATATTTAGTGTTGCTCGGAAAGAACGAACCCGGAGGGTCCAGTTGCATGTGGGGCTGCATAAAGGGTCCCCTGGGGAGTTCAGTTGTACCCAAACCCTTCCTTTGGGGGCACTTCTGGATGGGTGAATTGGGCTTGAAACGCTTTTTCTGTGGCTTGAGTTTTCCGTCTTTTGCCATGCTGGCTAGTGTTATATTTAGGATTGCTCGGAAACAGCGAACCCGGAGGGTCCAGTTGCATGGGGGGCTGCATAAAGGCTCCCCTGGGGAGTTCACTTGTACCCAAAGCCTTCCTTTGGGGGCACTTTTGGATGCTCCAAGGGGAATCGCAATGCATTTTCTGAGGCCCGCTTTTTCAGGCTTCTCCCCTTGCGCCGAGTGATGTATTTAGGCTTGCGGTGAAAGAGAGAACCCGGAGGGTCCAGTTGCATGTGGGGCTGCATAAAGGCTCCCCTGGGGAGTTCACTTGTACCCAAAGCCTTCCTTTAGGGGCACTTCTGTATGGGTGAATGGGGCTTGAATCTCTTTTTCTGGGTCCCGATTTTTCAGTCGTCTGCCATGCGGGCCAGGATTATATTTAGCGTTGCTGTGAAAGAGCGAATACGGAGGGTCCAGTTGCATGTGGGGCTGCATAAAGGATCCCCTGGGGAGTTCACTTGTACCCAAAGCCTTCCTCAGGGGCTCTTTTGAATGGGCTAAATGGGCTCGGAATGCGTTTTCTGGGGCCCGAGTTTTCAGTCGTCTCCCATGCCGGCTAGGGATATGTTTAGTGTTGCTCGAAAAGAGCGAACCCGGAGGGTCCAGTTGCATGTGGGGCTGCATAAAGGCTCCCCTGGGGAGTTCACTTGTACCCAAAGCCTTCCTTTGGGGGCACTTTTGAATGGGCGAAAGGGGAATCGCAATGCTTTTTCTGAGGCCCGCTATTTCATTCTTCTCCCATTGCGCCGAGGGCTATATTTGGCTTGTGGTGAAAGAGTGAACCCAGAGGGTCCAGTTGCATGTGGGGCTGCATAAAGGCTCCCCTGGGGAGTTCACTTGTACCCAAAGCCTTCCTTTGGGGGCACTTCTGGATCGGTGAATGAGGCTTGTAACGCGTTTTCTGTGGTCCGAGTTTTCAGTCTTATGCCATGCTTGCTATGGATATATTTAGGATTGCTCGTAAACAGCGAACCGGGAGGGTCCAGTTGCATGTGGGGCTGCATAAAGGCTCCCCTGGGGAGTTCACTTGTACCCAAAGCCTTCCTCTGGGGGTACTTCTGGATGGCCAAAAGGGGCTCGGAAAGCGATTTCTGGGGGCGGAGTTTTCAGTCGTCTCCCATGCCGGCTAGGGCTATGTTTAGTGTTGCTCGAAAAGAGCAAACCCGGAGGGTCCAGTTGCATGTGGGGCTGCATAAAGGCTCCCCTGGGGAGTTCAGTTGTACCCAAAGCCTTCCTTTGGGGGCACTTTTGGATGGGCGAATGGGGCTTATAACGCCTTTTCTGGGGCCCGATTTTTCAGTCGTCTGCAATGCGGGCCAGGGTTATATTTAGCCTTGCTGTGAAAGAGCGAATACGGAGGGTCCAGTTGCATGTGGGGCTGCATAAAGGCTCCCCTGGGGAGTTCACTTGTTCCCAAAGCCTTCCTTTGGGGGCACTTCTGGATGGGTGAATGGGTCTTGAAACGCTGTTTCTGTGGCCCGAATTTTCTGTCGCCTCCCATGCCTGCAAGGGATATATATAGTGTTGCTCGGAAAGACCGAACCCGGAGGGTCCAGTTGCATGTGGGGCTGCATAAAGGCTCCCCTGGGGAGTTCACTTGTACCCAAAGCCTTCCATTGGGGGCACTTCTGGATGGCTGAATGGGGCTTGAAAAGCTTTTTCTGTGGCCCGAGTTTTCTGTCTTTTGCCATGCTGGCTAGTGTTATATTTAGGGTTGCTCGTAAACAGCAAACCCGGAGGGTCCAGTTGCATGTGGGGCTGCATAAAGGCTCCCCTGGGGAGTTCAGATGTACCCAAAGCCTTCCTTTGGGGGCACTTTTGGATGCTCCAAGGGGAATCGCAATGCATTTTCTGAGGCCCGCTTTTTCAGGCTTCTCCCCTTGCGCCGAGTGATGTATTTAGGCTTGCGGTGAAAGAGTGAACCCGGAGGGTCCAGTTGCATGTGGGGCTGCATAAAGGCTCCCCTGGGGAGTTCACTTGTACCCAAAGCCTTCCTTTAGGGGCACTTCTGTATGGGTGAATGGGGCTTGAATCTCTTTTTCTGGGTCCCGATTTTTCAGTCGTCTGCCATGCGGGCCAGGATTATATTTAGCGTTGCTGTGAAAGAGCGAATACGGAGGGTCCAGTTGCATGTGGGGCTGCATAAAGGCTCCCCTGGGGAGTTCACTTGTACCCAAAGCCTTCCTTTGGGGGCACTTCTGGATGGGTGAATGGGGCTTGAAACGCTTTTTCTGTGGCCCGAGTTTTCAGTCGCCTCCCATGCCGGCTAGTGATATATTCAGTGTTGCTCGGAAAGAGCGAACCCAGAGGGTCCAGTTGCATGTTTGGCTGCATAAAGGCTCCCCTGGGGAGTTCACTTGTACCCAAAGCCTTCCTCTGGCGGCACTTCTGGATGGGCGAATGGGGCTTGTAACGCGTTTTCTGTGACCCGAGTTTTCAGTCGTCTGCCATGCGGGCCAGGGTTATACTTAGGGTTGCTGAGAAAGAGCGAATACGGAGGGTCCAGTTGCATGTGGGGCTGCATAAAGGCTCCCCTGGGGAGTTCACTTGTACCCAAAGCCTTCCTCTGGGGGCACTTCTGGATGGGCGAAGGGGGCTTGAAACTCTTTTTCTGTGGCCCGAGTTTTCAGTCTTCTGCCATGCTGGCTAGTGTTATATTTAGGGTTGCTCGTAAACAGCGAACCCGGAGGGTCCAGTTGCATGTGGGGCTGCATAAAGGCTCCCCTGGGGAGTTCAGTTGTACCCAAAGCCTTCCTTTGTGGGCACTTTTGAATGGGCGAAAGGGGCTCGGAATGCGTTTTCTGGGACCCGAGTTTTCAGTCGTCTCCCATGCCGGCTAGGGTTATGTTTAGTGTTGCTCGGAAAGAGTGAACCCGGAGGGTCCAGTTGCATGTGGGGCTGCATAAAGGCTCCCCTGGGGAGTTCACTTGTACCCAAAGCCTTCCTTTGGGGGCACTTTTGGATGGTCCAAGGGGAATCGCAATGCGTGTTCTGAGGCCCGCTTTTTCAGTCTTCTCCCATTGCGCCGTGGGATATATTTAGGATTGCGGTGAAAGAGTGAACCTAGAGGGTCGAGTTGCATGTGGTGCTGCATAAAGGCTCCCCTGGGGAGTTCACTTGTACCCAAAGCCTTCCTTTGGGGGCACTTCTGGATGGGTGAATGGGGCTTGAAACGCGTTTTCTGTGGCCCGAGTTTTCAGTCGCCTCCCATGCCGGCTAGTGATATATTCAGTGTTGCTCGGAAAGAGGGAACCCGGAGGGTCCAGTTGCATGTTGGGCTGCATAAAGGCTCCCCTGCGGAGTTCACTTGTACCCAAAGACTTCCTCTGGGGGCACTTCTGTATGGGCGAACGGGGCTTGAATCTCTTTTTCTGTGGCCCGAGTTTTCAGTCTTCTGCCATGCAGGCTAAGGCTATGTTTAGTGTTGCTCGGAAAGAGCGAACCCAGAGGGTCCAGTTGCATGTGGGGCTGCATAAAGGCTCCCCTGGGGAGTTCACTTGTACCCAAAGCCTTCCTCTGGGGGCACTTCTGGATGGGTGAATGGTGCTTGAAACGCTTTTTCTGTGGCCCGAATTTTCCGTCTTTTGCCATGCTGGCTAGTGTTATATTTAGGGTTGCTCGGAAAGAGCGAACCCGGAGGTTCCAGTTGCATGTGGGGCTGCATAAAGGCTCCCCTGGGGAGTTCACTTGTACCCAAAGCCTTCCTTTGGGGGCACTTTTGGATGGTCCAAGGGGAATCGCAATGCGTGTTCTGAGGCCCGCTTTTTCAGACTTCTCCCATTGCGCCGAGGGGAATATTTAGGATTGCGGTGAAAGAGTGAACCTAGAGGGTCCAGTTGCATGTGGGGCTGCATAAAGGCTCCCCTGGGGAGTTCACTTGTACCCAAAGCCTTCCTTTGGGGGCACTTTTGGATGGGTAAATGGGGCTTGTAACGCGTTTTCTGGGTCCCGATTTTTCAGTGGTCTGCCATGCGGGCAAGTGTTATATTTAGGGTTGCTGAGAAAGAGCGAATATGGAGGGTCCAGTTGGATGTGGGGCTGCATAAAGGATACCCTGGGGAGTTCACTTGTACCCAAAGCCTTCCTTTGTGGGAACTTTTGAATGGGCGAAAGGGGCTCGGAAATCGTTTTCTGGGGCCCGAGTTTTCAGTCGTCTCCCATGCCGGCTAGGGTTATGTTTAGTGTTGCTCGGAAAGAGCGAACCCGGAGGGTCCAGTTGCATGTGGGGCTGCATAAAGGCTCCCCTGGGGAGTTCACTTGTACCCAAAGCCTTCCTTTGGGGGCACTTCTGGATAGGTGAACGGGGCTTGTAACGCGTTTTCTGGGGCCCGATTTTTCAGTCGTCTGCCATGCGGGCCAGGGTTATATTTAGGCTTGCGGTGAAAGAGCGAATACGGAGGGTCCAGTTGCATGTGGTGCTGCATAAAGGCTCCCCTGGGGAGTTCACTTGTACCCAAAGCCTTCCTTTGGGGGCACTTCTGGATGGGTGAATGGGGCTTGAAACGCTTTTTCTGTGGCCCGAGTTTTCAGTCGCCTCCCATGCCGGCTAGTGATATATTCAGTGTTGCTCGGAAAGAGGGAACCCGGAGGGTCCAGTTGCATGTTGGGCTGCATAAAGGCTCCCCTGCGGAGTTCACTTGTACCCAAAGACTTCCTCTGGGGGCACTTCTGTATGGGCGAACGGGGCTTGAATCTCTTTTTCTGTGGCCCGAGTTTTCAGTCTTCTGCCATGCCGGCTAAGGCTATGTTTAGTGTTGCTCGGAAAGAGCGAACCCGGAGGGTCCAGTTGCATGTGGGGCTGCATAAAGGCTCCCCTGGGGAGTTCACTTGTACCCAAAGCCTTCCTCTGGGGGCACTTCTGGATGGGTGAATGGTTCTTGAAACGCTTTTTCTGTGCGCCGAGTTTTCAGTCGCCTCCCATGCCGGCTAGGGATATATTTAGTGTTGCTCGGAAAGAACGAACCCGGAGGGTCCAGTTGCATGTGGGGCTGCATAAAGGGTTCCATGGGGAGTTCAGTTGTACCCAAAGCCTTCCTTTGGGGGCACTTCTGGATGGGTGAATGGGGCTTGAAACGCTTTTTCTGTGGCCCGAGTTTTCCGTCTTTTGCCATGCTGGCTAGTGTTATATTTAGGGTTGCTCGGAAAGAGCGAACCCGGAGGTTCCAGTTGCATGTGGGGCTGCATAAAGGCTCCCCTGGGGAGTTCACTTGTACCCAAAGCCTTCCTTTGGGGGCACTTTTGGATGGTCCAAGGGGAATCGCAATGCGTGTTCTGAGGCCCGCTTTTTCAGACTTCTCCCATTGCGCCGAGGGGAATATTTAGGATTGCGGTGAAAGAGTGAACCTAGAGGGTCCAGTTGCATGTGGGGCTGCATAAAGGCTCCCCTGGGGAGTTCACTTGTACCCAAAGCCTTCCTTTGGGGCACTTTTGGATGGTCAAATGGGGCTTGTAGCACGTTTTCTGGGGCCCGAGTTTTCAGTCGTCTGCCATGCCGGCCAGGGTTATACTTAGGGTTGCTGTGAAAGAGCGAACACGGAGGGTCCAGTTGCATGTGGGGCTGCATAAAGGCTCCCCTGGGGAGTTCACTTGTACCCAAAGCCTTCCTCTGGGGGCACTTTTGGATGGGCGAATTAGGCTTTTAATGCATTTTCTGGGGCCCGAGTTTTCAGTCGACTGCCAGGCGGGCCAGGGCTATATTTAGGGTTGCTCGTAAACAGTGAACAAGGAGGGTCCAGTTGCATGTGGGGCTGCATAAAGGCTCCCCTGGGGAGTTCACTTGTACCCAAAGCCTTCCTTTGGGGGCACTTCTGGATGGGCGAAAGGGGCTTGAAACGCTTTTTCTGTGGCCCGAGTTTTCAGTCTTCTGCCATGCTGGCTAGGGATATATTTAGGGTTGCAGTGAAAGAGCGAACCCGGAGGGTCCAGTTGCATGTGGGGCTTCGTAAAGGCTCCCCTGGGGAGTTCAGATGTACCCAAAGCCTTCCTTTGGGGGCACTTTTGGATAGGCGAATGGGGCTCGTAACACATTTTCTGTGGCCCGAGCTTTCTGTTGAGTGCCAGGCGTGCTAGGGATATATTTAGGCTTGAGGTGAAAGAGTGAACCCGGAGGGTCCAGTTGCATGTGGGGCTGCGTAAAGGCTCCCCTGGGGAGTTCACTTGTACCCAAAGCCTTCCTTTGGGAGCACTTTTGGATGGTCCAAGGGGAATCGCAATGCGTTTTCTGAGGCCCGCTTTTTCAGTTTTCTCCCATTGCGCCGAGGGCTATATTTAGGCTTGCGGTGAAAGAGTGAACCCGGAGGGTCCAGTTGCATGTGGGGCTGCATAAAGGTTCCCCTGGGGAGTTCACTTGTACCCAAAGCCTTCCTCTGGGGGCACTTTTGGATGGGCGAATTAGGCTTTTAATGCATTTTCTGGGGCCCGAGTTTTCAGTCGACTGCCAGGCGGGCCAGGGCTATATTTAGGGTTGCTCGTAAACAGTGAACAAGGAGGGTCCAGTTGCATGTGGGGCTGCATAAAGGCTCCCCTGGGGAGTCCAGTTGTACCCAAAGATTTCCTTTGGGGGCACTTTTAGATGGTCCAAGGGGAATCGCAATGCGTTTTCTGGGGCCCGCTTTTTCAGTCTTCTCCCATTGCGCCGAGGGCTATATTTAGGCTTGCGGTGAAAGAGTGAACCCGGAGGGTCCAGTTGCATGTGGGGCTGCATAAAGGCTCCCCTGGGGAGTTCACTTGTACCCAAAGCCTTCCTTTGGGGGCACTTCTGGATGGGCGAAAGGGGCTTGAAACGCTTTTTCTGTGGCCCGAGTTTTCAGTCTTCTGCCATGCTGGCTAGGGTTATATTTAGGGTTGCTGTAAAGAGCGAACACGGAGGGTCCAGTTGCATGTGGGGCTGCGTAAAGGCTCCCCTGGGGAGTTCAGATGTACCCAAAGCCTTCCTTTGGGGGCACTTTTGGATGGGCGAATGGGGCTCGTAACACATTTTCTGTGGCCCGAGCTTTCTGTTGAGTGCCAGGCGTGCTAGGGATATATTTAGGCTTGAGGTGAAAGAGTGAACCCGGAGGGTCCAGTTGCATGTGGGGCTGCGTAAAGGCTCCCCTGGGGAGTTCACTTGTACCCAAAGCCTTCCTTTGGGGGCACTTCTGGATGGGTGAATGGGGCTTGAAACGCATTTTCTGGAGCCCGAGTTTTCAGTCGTCTGCCATGCTGGCTAGTGTTATATTTAGGGTTGCTCGTAAACAGTGAACAAGGAGGGTCCAGTTGCTTGTGGGGCTGCGTAAAGGCTCCCCTGGGGAGTTCACTTGTACCCAAAGCCTTCCTCTGGGGGCACTTTTGGATGGGCGAAATAGGCTTTTAACGCATTTTCTGGGGCCCGAGTTTTCAGTCGACTGCCAGGCGGGCCAGGGCTATATTTAGGGTTGCTGTGAAAGAGCGAATACTGAGTGTCCATTTGCATGTGGGGCTGCGTTAAGGCTCCCCTGGAGAGTTCACTTGTACCCAAAGCCTTCCTCTGGGGGCACTTTTGGATGGGCGAATTAGGCTTTTAACAGTTTTTCTGGTGCCCGAGTTTTCAGTCTTCTCCCATTGCGCCGAGGGTTATATTTAGGCTTGCGGTGAAAGAGTGAACCCGGAGGGTCCAGTTGCATGTGGGGCTGTGTTAAGGCTCCCCTGGGGAGTTCACTTGTACCCAAAGCCTTCCTTTGGGGGCACTTCTGGATGGGCAAAAGGGGCTTGAAACGCTTTTTCTGTGGCCCGAGCTTTCAGTCTTCTGCCATGCTGGCTAGGGTTATATTTAGGGTTGCTGTAAAGAGCGAACACGGAGGGTCCAGTTGCATGTGGGGCTGCGTAAAGGCTCCCCTGGGGAGTTCAGATGTACCCAAAGCCTTCCTTTGGGGGCACTTTTGGATGGGCGAATGGGGCTCGTAACACATTTTCTGTGGCCCGAGCTTTCAGTTGAGTGCCAGGAGTTCTAGGGATATATTTAGGCTTGAGGTGAAAGAGTGAACCCGGAGGGTCCAGTTGCATGTGGGGCTGCGTAAAGGCTCCCCTGGGGAGTTCAGATGTACCCAAAGCCTTCCTTTGGGGGCACTTTTGGATGGGCGACTGGGGCTCGTAACACATTTTCTGTGGCCCGAGTTTTCAGTCGACTGCCAGGCGTGCTTGGGCTATATTTAGGGTTGAAGTGAAAGAGTGAACCCGGAGGGTCCAGTTGCATGTGGGGCTGCATAAAGGCTCCCCTGGGGAGTTCAGTTGTACCCAAAGCCTTCCTTTGGGGCACTTTTGGATGGTCGAATGGGGCTTGAAACGCATTTTCTGGAGCCCGAGTTTTCAGTCTTCTGCCATGCTGGCTAGGGGTATATTTAGGGTTGCTTGTAAACAGTGAACAAGGAGGGTCCAGTTGCATGTGGGGCTGCGTAAAGGCTCCCCTGGAGAGTTCAGTTGTACCCAAAGCCTTTCTCTGGGGGCACTTTTGGATGGGCGAATTAGGCTTTTAACAGTTTTATGGGGCCCGAGTTTTCAGTCGATAGCCAGGCGGGCCAGGGCTATATTTAGGGTTGCTGTGAAAGAGCGAATACGGAGGGTCCAGTTGCATGTGGTGCTGCATAAAGGCTCCCCTGGGGAGTTCACTTGTACCCAAAGCCTTCCTTTGGGGGCACTTTTGGATGGGCGAATGGGGCTCGTAACACATTTTCTGTGGCCCGAGCTTTCAGTCGACTGCCAGGCGTGCTAGAGCTATATTTTGGCTTGCGGTGAAAGAGTGAACCCGGAGAGTCCACTTGCATGTGGGACTGCGTAAAGGCTCCCCTGGGGAGTTCACTTGTACCCAAAGCCTTCCTTTGGGGGCACTTCTGGATGGGCGAAAGGGGCTTGTAGCACGTTTTCTGTGGCCCGAGTTTTCAGTCGTCTGCCATGCGGGCCAGGGTTATATTTAGGGTTGCTGTGAAAGAGCGAATACGGAGGGTCCAGTTGCATGTGGGGCTGCATAAAGGCTCCCCTGGGGAGTTCACTTGTACCCAAAGCCTTCCTTTGGGGGCACTTCTGGATGGGCGAAAGGGGCTTGAAACGCTTTTTCTGGAGCCCGAGTTTTCAGTCTTCTGCCATGCTGGCTAGGGTTATATTTAGGGTTGCTGTAAAGAGCGAACACGGAGGGTCCAGTTGCATGTGGGGCTGCGTAAAGGCTCCCCTGGGGAGTTCAGATGTACCCAAAGCCTTCCTTTGGGGGCACTTTTGGATGGGCGAATGGGGCTCGTAACACATTTTCTGTGGCCCGAGCTTTCAGTCGACTGCCAGGCGTGCTAGGGCTATATTTAGGCTTGCGGTGAAAGGGTGAACCCGGAGGGTCCACTTGCATGTGGGGCTGCGTAAAGGCTCCCCTGGGGAGTTCAGATGTACCCAAAGCCTTCCTTTGGGGGCACTTTTGGATGGGCGAATGGGGCTCGTAACACATTTTCTGTGGCCCGAGCTTTCACTCGACTGCCAGGCGTGCTAGGGCTATATTTAGTCTTGCGGTGAAAGGGTGAACCCGGAGGGTCCACTTGCATGTGGGGCTGCGTAAAGGCTCCTCTGGGGAGTTCAGATGTACCCAAAGCCTTCCTTTGGGGGCACTTTTGGATGGGCGAATGGGGCTCGTAACACATTTTCTTTGGCCCGAGCTTTCACTCGACTGCCAGGCGTGCTAGGGCTATATTTAGGGTTGCAGTGAAAGAGTGAACCCGGAGGGTCCAGTTGCATGTGGGGCTGCATAAAGGCTCCCCTGGGGAGTTCAGTTGTACCCAAAGCCTTCCTTTGGGGCACTTTTGGATGGTCGAATGGGGCTTGTAGCACGTTTTCTGGGAACCGAGTTTTCAGTCGTCTGCCATGCGGGCCAGGGTTATACTTAGGGTTGCTGTGAAAGAGCGAATACGGAGGGTCCAGTTGCATGTGGGGCTGCATAAAGGCTCCCCTGGGGAGTTCACTTGTACCCAAAGCCTTCCTTTGGGGGCACTTCTGGATGGGCGAAAGGGGCTTGAAACGCTTTTTCTGGAGCCCGAGTTTTCAGTCTTCTGCCATGCTGGCTAGGGTTATATTTAGGGTTGCTGTAAAGAGCGAACACGGAGGGTCCAGTTGCATGTGGGGCTGCGTAAAGGCTCCCCTGGGGAGTTCAGATGTACCCAAAGCCTTCCTCTGGGGGCACTTCTGGATGGGCGAATTACGCTTTTAATGCATTTTCTGTAGCCCGAGTTTTCAGTCGACTGCCAGGCGGGCCAGGGCTATATTTAGGGTTGCTGTGAAAGAGCGAATACGGAGGGTCCAGTTGCATGTGGGGCTGCATAAAGGCTCCCCTGGGGAGTTCAGTTGTACCCAAAGCCTTCCTTTGGGGGCACTTTTGGATGGGCGAATGGGGCTCGTAACACATTTTCTGTGGCCCGAGCTTTCAGTCGACTGCCAGGCGTGCTAGGGTTATATTTAGGCTTGCGGTGAAAGAGTGAACCCGGAGGGTCCAGTTGCATGTGGGGCTGCATAAAGGCTCCCCTGGGGAGTTCAGTTGTACCCAAAGCCTTCCTTTGGGGGCACTTCTGGATGGGTGAATGGGGCTTGAAACGCTTTTTCTGTGGCCCGAGTTTTCAGTCGCCTCCCATGCCGGCTAGTGATATATTCAGTGTTGCTCGGAAAGAGGGAACCCGGAGGGTCCAGTTGCATCTTGGGCTGCATAAAGGCTCCCCTGCGGAGTTCACTTGTACCCAAAGACTTCCTCTGGGGGCACTTCTGTATGGGCGAACGGGGCTTGAATCTCTTTTTCTGTGGCCCGAGTTTTCAGTCTTCTGCCATGCAGGCTAAGGCTATGTTTAGTGTTGCTCGGAAAGAGCGAACCCAGAGGGTCCAGTTGCATGTGGGGCTGCATAAAGGCTCCCCTGGGGAGTTCACTTGTACCCAAAGCCTTCCTCTGGGGGCACTTCTGGATGGGTGAATGGTGCTTGAAACGCTTTTTCTGTGGCCCGAATTTTCCGTCTTTTGCCATGCTGGCTAGTGTTATATTTAGGGTTGCTCGGAAAGAGCGAACCCGGAGGTTCCAGTTGCATGTGGGGCTGCATAAAGGCTCCCCTGGGGAGTTCACTTGTACCCAAAGCCTTCCTTTGGGGGCACTTTTGGATGGTCCAAGGGGAATCGCAATGCGTGTTCTGAGGCCCGCTTTTTCAGACTTCTCCCATTGCGCCGAGGGGAATATTTAGGATTGCGGTGAAAGAGTGAACCTAGAGGGTCCAGTTGCATGTGGGGCTGCATAAAGGCTCCCCTGGGGAGTTCACTTGTACCCAAAGCCTTCCTTTGGGGGCACTTTTGGATGGGTAAATGGGGCTTGTAACGCGTTTTCTGGGTCCCGATTTTTCAGTGGTCTGCCATGCGGGCAAGTGTTATATTTAGGGTTGCTGAGAAAGAGCGAATATGGAGGGTCCAGTTGGATGTGGGGCTGCATAAAGGATACCCTGGGGAGTTCACTTGTACCCAAAGCCTTCCTTTGTGGGAACTTTTGAATGGGCGAAAGGGGCTCGGAAATCGTTTTCTGGGGCCCGAGTTTTCAGTCGTCTCCCATGCCGGCTAGGGTTATGTTTAGTGTTGCTCGGAAAGAGCGAACCCGGAGGGTCCAGTTGCATGTGGGGCTGCATAAAGGCTCCCCTGGGGAGTTCACTTGTACCCAAAGCCTTCCTTTGGGGGCACTTCTGGATAGGTGAACGGGGCTTGTAACGCGTTTTCTGGGGCCCGATTTTTCAGTCGTCTGCCATGCGGGCCAGGGTTATATTTAGGCTTGCGGTGAAAGAGCGAATACGGAGGGTCCAGTTGCATGTGGTGCTGCATAAAGGCTCCCCTGGGGAGTTCACTTGTACCCAAAGCCTTCCTTTGGGGGCACTTCTGGATGGGTGAATGGGGCTTGAAACGCTTTTTCTGTGGCCCGAGTTTTCAGTCGCCTCCCATGCCGGCTAGTGATATATTCAGTGTTGCTCGGAAAGAGGGAACCCGGAGGGTCCAGTTGCATGTTGGGCTGCATAAAGGCTCCCCTGCGGAGTTCACTTGTACCCAAAGACTTCCTCTGGGGGCACTTCTGTATGGGCGAACGGGGCTTGAATCTCTTTTTCTGTGGCCCGAGTTTTCAGTCTTCTGCCATGCCGGCTAAGGCTATGTTTAGTGTTGCTCGGAAAGAGCGAACCCGGAGGGTCCAGTTGCATGTGGGGCTGCATAAAGGCTCCCCTGGGGAGTTCACTTGTACCCAAAGCCTTCCTCTGGGGGCACTTCTGGATGGGTGAATGGTGCTTGAAACGCTTTTTCTGTGCGCCGAGTTTTCAGTCGCCTCCCATGCCGGCTAGGGATATATTTAGTGTTGCTCGGAAAGAACGAACCCGGAGGGTCCAGTTGCATGTGGGGCTGCATAAAGGGTTCCATGGGGAGTTCAGTTGTACCCAAAGCCTTCCTTTGGGGGCACTTCTGGATGGGTGAATGGGGCTTGAAACGCTTTTTCTGTGGCCCGAGTTTTCCGTCTTTTGCCATGCTGGCTAGTGTTATATTTAGGGTTGCTCGGAAAGAGCGAACCCGGAGGTTCCAGTTGCATGTGGGGCTGCATAAAGGCTCCCCTGGGGAGTTCACTTGTACCCAAAGCCTTCCTTTGGGGGCACTTTTGGATGGTCCAAGGGGAATCGCAATGCGTGTTCTGAGGCCCGCTTTTTCAGACTTCTCCCATTGCGCCGAGGGGAATATTTAGGATTGCGGTGAAAGAGTGAACCTAGAGGGTCCAGTTGCATGTGGGGCTGCATAAAGGCTCCCCTGGGGAGTTCACTTGTACCCAAAGCCTTCCTTTGGGGCACTTTTGGATGGTCAAATGGGGCTTGTAGCACGTTTTCTGGGGCCCGATTTTTCAGTGGTCTGCCATGCGGGCAAGTGTTATACTTAGGGTTGCTGTGAAAGAGCGAACACGGAGGGTCCAGTTGCATGTGGGGCTGCATAAAGGCTCCCCTGGGGAGTTCAGATGTACCCAAAGCCTTCCTTTGGGGGCACTTTTGGATGGGCGAATGGGGCTCGTAACACATTTTCTGTGGCCCGAGCTTTCAGTCGACTGCCAGGCGTGCTAGGGCTATATTTAGGCTTGCGGTGAAAGAGTGAACCCGGAGGGTCCAGTTGCATGTGGGGCTGCATAAAGGCTCCCCTGGGGAGTTCACTTGTACCCAAAGCCTTCCTTTGGGGGCACTTCTGGATGGGCGAAAGGGGCTTGAAACGCTTTTTCTGTGGCCCGAGTTTTCAGTCTTCTGCCATGCTGGCTAGGGTTATATTTAGGGTTGCTGTAAAGAGCGAACCCGGAGGGTCCAGTTGCATGTGGGGCTTCGTAAAGGCTCCCCTGGGGAGTTCAGATGTACCCAAAGCCTTCCTTTGGGGGCACTTTTGGATAGGCGAATGGGGCTCGTAACACATTTTCTGTGGCCCGAGCTTTCTGTTGAGTGCCAGGCGTGCTAGGGATATATTTAGGCTTGAGGTGAAAGAGTGAACCCGGAGGGTCCAGTTGCATGTGGGGCTGCGTAAAGGCTCCCCTGGGGAGTTCACTTGTACCCAAAGCCTTCCTTTGGGAGCACTTTTGGATGGTCCAAGGGGAATCGCAATGCGTTTTCTGAGGCCCGCTTTTTCAGTTTTCTCCCATTGCGCCGAGGGCTATATTTAGGCTTGCGGTGAAAGAGTGAACCCGGAGGGTCCAGTTGCATGTGGGGCTGCATAAAGGTTCCCCTGGGGAGTTCACTTGTACCCAAAGCCTTCCTCTGGGGGCACTTTTGGATGGGCGAATTAGGCTTTTAACAGTTTTCTGGGGCCCGAGTTTTCAGTCGACTGCCAGGCGGGCCAGGGCTATATTTAGGGTTGCTCGTAAACAGTGAACAAGGAGGGTCCAGTTGCATGTGGGGCTGCGTAAAGGCTCCCCTGGGGAGTTCAGATGTACCCAAAGATTTCCTTTGGGGGCACTTTTAGATGGTCCAAGGGGAATCGCAATGCGTTTTCTGGGGCCCGCTTTTTCAGTCTTCTCCCATTGCGCCGAGGGCTATATTTAGGCTTGCGGTGAAAGAGTGAACCCGGAGGGTCCAGTTGCATGTGGGGCTGCATAAAGGCTCCCCTGGGGAGTTCACTTGTACCCAAAGCCTTCCTTTGGGGGCACTTCTGGATGGGCGAAAGGGGCTTGAAACGCTTTTTCTGTGGCCCGAGTTTTCAGTCTTCTGCCATGCTGGCTAGGGTTATATTTAGGGTTGCTGTAAAGAGCGAACACGGAGGGTCCAGTTGCATGTGGGGCTGCGTAAAGGCTCCCCTGGGGAGTTCAGATGTACCCAAAGCCTTCCTTTGGGGGCACTTTTGGATGGGCGAATGGGGCTCGTAACACATTTTCTGTGGCCCGAGCTTTCTGTTGAGTGCCAGGCGTGCTAGGGATATATTTAGGCTTGAGGTGAAAGAGTGAACCCGGAGGGTCCAGTTGCATGTGGGGCTGCGTAAAGGCTCCCCTGGGGAGTTCACTTGTACCCAAAGCCTTCCTTTGGGGGCACTTCTGGATGGGTGAATGGGGCTTGAAACGCATTTTCTGGAGCCCGAGTTTTCAGTCGTCTGCCATGCTGGCTAGTGTTATATTTAGGGTTGCTCGTAAACAGTGAACAAGGAGGGTCCAGTTGCTTGTGGGGCTGCGTAAAGGCTCCCCTGGGGAGTTCACTTGTACCCAAAGCCTTCCTCTGGGGGCACTTTTGGATGGGCGAAATAGGCTTTTAACGCATTTTCTGGGGCCCGAGTTTTCAGTCGACTGCCAGGCGGGCCAGGGCTATATTTAGGGTTGCTGTGAAAGAGCGAATACTGAGGGTCCATTTGCATGTGGGGCTGCGTTAAGGCTCCCCTGGAGAGTTCACTTGTACCCAAAGCCTTCCTCTGGGGGCACTTTTGGATGGGCGAATTAGGCTTTTAACAGTTTTTCTGGTGCCCGAGTTTTCAGTCTTCTCCCATTGCGCCGAGGGTTATATTTAGGCTTGCGGTGAAAGAGTGAACCCGGAGGGTCCAGTTGCATGTGGGGCTGTGTTAAGGCTCCCCTGGGGAGTTCACTTGTACCCAAAGCCTTCCTTTGGGGGCACTTCTGGATGGGCGAAAGGGGCTTGAAACGCTTTTTCTGTGGCCCGAGTTTTCAGTCTTCTGCCATGCTGGCTAGGGTTATATTTAGGGTTGCTGTAAAGAGCGAACACGGAGGGTCCAGTTGCATGTGGGGCTGCGTAAAGGCTCCCCTGGGGAGTTCAGATGTACCCAAAGCCTTCCTTTGGGGGCACTTTTGGATGGGCGAATGGGGCTCGTAACACATTTTCTGTGGCCCGAGCTTTCAGTTGAGTGCCAGGAGTTCTAGGGATATATTTAGGCTTGAGGTGAAAGAGTGAACCCGGAGGGTCCAGTTGCATGTGGGGCTGCGTAAAGGCTCCCCTGGGGAGTTCAGATGTACCCAAAGCCTTCCTTTGGGGGCACTTTTGGATGGGCGACTGGGGCTCGTAACACATTTTCTGTGGCCCGAGTTTTCAGTCGACTGCCAGGCGTGCTTGGGCTATATTTAGGGTTGAAGTGAAAGAGTGAACCCGGAGGGTCCAGTTGCATGTGGGGCTGCATAAAGGCTCCCCTGGGGAGTTCAGTTGTACCCAAAGCCTTCCTTTGGGGCACTTTTGGATGGTCGAATGGGGCTTGAAACGCATTTTCTGGAGCCCGAGTTTTCAGTCTTCTGCCATGGTGGCTAGGGGTATATTTAGGGTTGCTTGTAAACAGTGAACAAGGAGGGTCCAGTTGCATGTGGGGCTGCGTAAAGGCTCCCCTGGAGAGTTCAGTTGTACCCAAAGCCTTTCTCTGGGGGCACTTTTGGATGGTCGAATTAGGCTTTTAACAGTTTTATGGGGCCCGAGTTTTCAGTCGATAGCCAGGCGGGCCAGGGCTATATTTAGGGTTGCTGTGAAAGAGTGAACCCGGAGAGTCCACTTGCATGTGGGACTGCGTAAAGGCTCCCCTGGGGAGTTCAGATGTACCCAAAGCCTTCCTTTGGGGGCCCTTCTGGATGGGCGAAAGGGGCTTGTAGCACGTTTTCTGTGGCCCGAGTTTTCAGTCGTCTGCCAGGCGGGCCAGGGTTATATTTAGGGTTGCTGTGAAAGAGCGAATACGGAGGGTCCAGTTGCATGTGGGGCTGCATAAAGGCTCCCCTGGGGAGTTCACTTGTACCCAAAGCCTTCCTTTGGGGGCACTTTTGGATGGGCGAAAGGGGCTTGAAACGCTTTTTCTGGAGCCCGAGTTTTCAGTCTTCTGCCATGCTGGCTAGGGTTATATTTAGGGTTGCTGTAAAGAGCGAACACGGAGGGTCCAGTTGCATGTGGGGCTGCGTAAAGGCTCCCCTGGGGAGTTCAGATGTACCCAAAGCCTTCCTTTGGGGGCACTTTTGGATGGGCGAATGGGGCTCGTAACACATTTTCTGTGGCCCGAGCTTTCAGTCGACTGCCAGGCGTGCTAGGGCTATATTTAGGCTTGCGGTGAAAGGGTGAACCCGGAGGGTCCACTTGCATGTGGGGCTGCGTAAAGGCTCCCCTGGGGAGTTCAGATGTACCCAAAGCCTTCCTTTGGGGGCACTTTTGGATGGGCGAATGGGGCTCGTAACACATTTTCTGTGGCCCGAGCTTTCACTCGACTGCCAGGCGTGCTAGGGCTATATTTAGTCTTGCGGTGAAAGGGTGAACCCGGAGGGTCCACTTGCATGTGGGGCTGCGTAAAGGCTCCTCTGGGGAGTTCAGATGTACCCAAAGCCTTCCTTTGGGGGCACTTTTGGATGGGCGAATGGGGCTCGTAACACATTTTCTTTGGCCCGAGCTTTCACTCGACTGCCAGGCGTGCTAGGGCTATATTTAGGGTTGCAGTGAAAGAGTGAACCCGGAGGGTCCAGTTGCATGTGGGGCTGCATAAAGGCTCCCCTGGGGAGTTCAGTTGTACCCAAAGCCTTCCTTTGGGGCACTTTTGGATGGTCGAATGGGGCTTGTAGCACGTTTTCTGGGAACCGAGTTTTCAGTCGTCTGCCATGCGGGCCAGGGTTATACTTAGGGTTGCTGTGAAAGAGCGAATACGGAGGGTCCAGTTGCATGTGGGGCTGCATAAAGGCTCCCCTGGGGAGTTCACTTGTACCCAAAGCCTTCCTTTGGGGGCACTTCTGGATGGGCGAAAGGGGCTTGAAACGCTTTTTCTGGAGCCCGAGTTTTCAGTCTTCTGCCATGCTGGCTAGGGTTATATTTAGGGTTGCTGTAAAGAGCGAACACGGAGGGTCCAGTTGCATGTGGGGCTGCGTAAAGGCTCCCCTGGGGAGTTCAGATGTACCCAAAGCCTTCCTCTGGGGGCACTTCTGGATGGGCGAATTACGCTTTTAATGCATTTTCTGTAGCCCGAGTTTTCAGTCGACTGCCAGGCGGGCCAGGGCTATATTTAGGGTTGCTGTGAAAGAGCGAATACGGAGGGTCCAGTTGCATGTGGTGCTGCATAAAGGCTCCCCTGGGGAGTTCACTTGTACCCAAAGCCTTCCTTTGGGGGCACTTTTGGATGGGCGAATGGGGCTCGTAACACATTTTCTGTGGCCCGAGCTTTCAGTCGACTGCCAGGCGTGCTAGGGTTATATTTAGGCTTGCGGTGAAAGAGTGAACCCGGAGGGTCCAGTTGCATGTGGGGCTGCATAAAGGCTCCCCTGGGGAGTTCAGTTGTACCCAAAGCCTTCCTTTGGGGGCACTTCTGGATGGGTGAATGGGGCTTGAAACGCATTTTCTGGAGCCCGAGTTTTCAGTCTTCTGCCATGGTGGCTAGGGGTATATTTAGGGTTGCTCGTAAACAGTGAACAAGGAGGGTCCAGTTGCATGTGGGGCTGCGTTAAGGCTCCCCTGGGGAGTTCAGTTTTACCCAAAGCCTTCCTTTGGGGGCACTTTTGGATGGTCGAATGGGGTTTGTACCACGTTTTCTGGGGCCCGAGTTTTCAGTCGACTGCCAGGCGGGCCAGGGTTATATTTAGGGTTGCTGTGAAAGAGCGAATACGGAGGGTCCAGTTGCATGTGGGGCTGCATAAAGGCTCCCCTGGGGAGTTCACTTGTACCCAAAGCCTTCCTTTGGGGGCACTTCTGGATGGGCGAAAGGGGCTTGAAACGCTTTTTCTGTGGCCCGAGTTTTCAGTCTTCTGCCATGCTGGCTAGGGTTATATTTAGGGTTGCTGTAAAGAGCGAACACGGAGGGTCCAGTTGCATGTGGGGCTGCGTAAAGGCTCCCCTGGGGAGTTCAGATGTACCCAAAGCCTTCCTTTGGGGGCACTTTTGGATGGGCGAATGGGGCTCGTATCACATTTTCTGTGGCCCGAGCTTTCACTCGACTGCCAGGCGTGCTAGGGCTATATTTAGGCTTGCGGTGAAAGAGTGAACCCGGAGGGTCCAGTTGCATGTGGGGCTGCATAAAGGCTCCCCTGGGGAGTTCAGTTGTACCCAAAGCCTTCCTTTGGGGGCACTTCTAGATGGGTGAATGGGACTTGAAACGCATTTTATGGAACCCTAGTTTTCAGTCTTCTGCCATGGTGGCTAGGGGTATATTTAGGGTTGCTCGTAAACAGTGAACAAGGAGGGTCCAGTTGCATGTGGGGCTGCGTAAAGGCTCCCCTGGAGAGTTCAGTTGTACCCAAAGCCTTCCTCTGGGGGCACTTCTGGATGGGTGAATGGGGCTTGAAACGCTTTTTCTGTGGCCCGAGTTTTCCGTCTTTTGCCATGCTGGCTAGTGTTATATTTAGGGTTGCTCGGAAAGAGCGAACCCGGAGGTTCCAGTTGCATGTGGGGCTGCATAAAGGGTTCCATGGGGAGTTCAGTTGTACCCAAAGCCTTCCTTTGGGGGCACTTCTGGATGGGTGAATGAGGCTTGTAACGCGTTTTCTGTGGCCCGATTTTTCAGTCTTCTGCCATGCTGGCTAGTGTTATATTTAGGGTTGCTCGTAAACAGCGAACCCGGAGGGTCCAGTTGCATGTGGGGCTGCATAAAGGCTCCCCTGGGGAGTTCACTTGTACCCAAAGCCTTCCTTTGGGGGCACTTTTGGATGGTCCAAGGGGAATCGCAATGCGTGTTCTGAGGCCCGCTTTTTCAGACTTCTCCCTTTGCGCCGAGGAGAATATTTAGGATTGCGGTGAAAGAGTGAACCTAGAGGGTCCAGTTGCATGTGGGGCTGCATAAAGGCTCCCCTGGGGAGTTCACTTGTACCCAAAGCCTTCCTTTGGGGGCACTTCTGGATGGGTAAATGGGGCTTGTAACGCGTTTTCTGGGTCCCGATTTTTCAGTGGTCTGCCATGCGGGCAAGTGTTATATTTAGGGTTGCTGAGAAAGAGCGAATATGGAGGGTCCGGTTGGATGTGGGGCTGCATAAAGGATACCCTGGGGAGTTCACTTGTACCCAAAGCCTTCCTTTGTGGGAACTTTTGAATGGGCGAAAGGGGCTCGGAAATCGTTTTCTGGGGCCCGAGTTTTCAGTCGTCTGCCATGCGGGCCAGGGTTATATTTAGGGTTGCTGTGAAAGAGCGAATACGGAGGGTCCAGTTGCATGTGGGGCTGCATAAAGGCTCCCCTGGGGAGTTCACTTGTACCCAAAGCCTTCCTTTGGGGGCACTTCTGGATGGGCGAAAGGGGCTTGAAACGCTTTTTCTGGAGCCCGAGTTTTCAGTCTTCTGCCATGCTGGCTAGGGTTATATTTAGGGTTGCTGTAAAGAGCGAACACGGAGGGTCCAGTTGCATGTGGGGCTGCGTAAAGGCTCCCCTGGGGAGTTCAGATGTACCCAAAGCCTTCCTTTGGGGGCACTTTTGGATGGGCGAATGGGGCTCGTAACACATTTTCTGTGGCCCGAGCTTTCAGTCGACTGCCAGGCGTGCTAGGGCTATATTTAGGCTTGCGGTGAAAGGGTGAACCCGGAGGGTCCACTTGCATGTGGGGCTGCGTAAAGGCTCCCCTGGGGAGTTCAGATGTACCCAAAGCCTTCCTTTGGGGGCACTTTTGGATGGGCGAATGGGGCTCGTAACACATTTTCTGTGGCCCGAGCTTTCACTCGACTGCCAGGCGTGCTAGGGCTATATTTAGTCTTGCGGTGAAAGGGTGAACCCGGAGGGTCCACTTGCATGTGGGGCTGCGTAAAGGCTCCTCTGGGGAGTTCAGATGTACCCAAAGCCTTCCTTTGGGGGCACTTTTGGATGGGCGAATGGGGCTCGTAACACATTTTCTTTGGCCCGAGCTTTCACTCGACTGCCAGGCGTGCTAGGGCTATATTTAGGGTTGCAGTGAAAGAGTGAACCCGGAGGGTCCAGTTGCATGTGGGGCTGCATAAAGGCTCCCCTGGGGAGTTCAGTTGTACCCAAAGCCTTCCTTTGGGGCACTTTTGGATGGTCGAATGGGGCTTGTAGCACGTTTTCTGGGAACCGAGTTTTCAGTCGTCTGCCATGCGGGCCAGGGTTATACTTAGGGTTGCTGTGAAAGAGCGAATACGGAGGGTCCAGTTGCATGTGGGGCTGCATAAAGGCTCCCCTGGGGAGTTCACTTGTACCCAAAGCCTTCCTTTGGGGGCACTTCTGGATGGGCGAAAGGGGCTTGAAACGCTTTTTCTGGAGCCCGAGTTTTCAGTCTTCTGCCATGCTGGCTAGGGTTATATTTAGGGTTGCTGTAAAGAGCGAACACGGAGGGTCCAGTTGCATGTGGGGCTGCGTAAAGGCTCCCCTGGGGAGTTCAGATGTACCCAAAGCCTTCCTCTGGGGGCACTTCTGGATGGGCGAATTACGCTTTTAATGCATTTTCTGTAGCCCGAGTTTTCAGTCGACTGCCAGGCGGGCCAGGGCTATATTTAGGGTTGCTGTGAAAGAGCGAATACGGAGGGTCCAGTTGCATGTGGGGCTGCATAAAGGCTCCCCTGGGGAGTTCAGTTGTACCCAAAGCCTTCCTTTGGGGGCACTTTTGGATGGGCGAATGGGGCTCGTAACACATTTTCTGTGGCCCGAGCTTTCAGTCGACTGCCAGGCGTGCTAGGGTTATATTTAGGCTTGCGGTGAAAGAGTGAACCCGGAGGGTCCAGTTGCATGTGGGGCTGCATAAAGGCTCCCCTGGGGAGTTCACTTGTACCCAAAGCCTTCCTTTGGGGGCACTTCTGGATGTTTGAATGGGGCTTGAAACGCATTTTCTGGAGCCCGAGTTTTCAGTCTTCTGCCATGGTGGCTAGGGGTATATTTAGGGTTGCTCGTAAACAGTGAACAAGGAGGGTCCAGTTGCATGTGGGGCTGCGTTAAGGCTCCCCTGGGGAGTTCAGTTTTACCCAAAGCCTTCCTTTGGGGGCACTTTTGGATGGTCGAATGGGGTTTGTACCACGTTTTCTGGGGCCCGAGTTTTCAGTCGACTGCCAGGCGGGCCAGGGTTATATTTAGGGTTGCTGTGAAAGAGCGAATACGGAGGGTCCAGTTGCATGTGGGGCTGCATAAAGGCTCCCCTGGGGAGTTCACTTGTACCCAAAGCCTTCCTTTGGGGGCACTTCTGGATGGGCGAAAGGGGCTTGAAACGCTTTTTCTGGAGCCCGAGTTTTCAGTCTTCTGCCATGCTGGCTAGGGTTATATTTAGGGTTGCTGTAAAGAGCGAACACGGAGGGTCCAGTTGCATGTGGGGCTGCGTAAAGGCTCCCCTGGGGAGTTCAGATGTACCCAAAGCCTTCCTTTGGGGGCACTTTTGGATGGGCGAATGGGGCTCGTATCACATTTTCTGTGGCCCGAGCTTTCACTCGACTGCCAGGCGTGCTAGGGCTATATTTAGGCTTGCGGTGAAAGAGTGAACCCGGAGGGTCCAGTTGCATGTGGGGCTGCATAAAGGCTCCCCTGGGGAGTTCAGTTGTACCCAAAGCCTTCCTTTGGGGGCACTTCTGGATGGGTGAATGGGACTTGAAACGCATTTTATGGAGCCCTAGTTTTCAGTCTTCTGCCATGGTGGCTAGGGGTATATTTAGGGTTGCTCGTAAACAGTGAACAAGGAGGGTCCAGTTGCATGTGGGGCTGCGTAAAGGCTCCCCTGGAGAGTTCAGTTGTACCCAAAGCCTTCCTCTGGGGGCACTTCTGGATGGGTGAATGGGGCTTGAAACGCTTTTTCTGTGGCCCGAGTTTTCCGTCTTTTGCCATGCTGGCTAGTGTTATATTTAGGGTTGCTCGGAAAGAGCGAACCCGGAGGTTCCAGTTGCATGTGGGGCTGCATAAAGGGTTCCATGGGGAGTTCAGTTGTACCCAAAGCCTTCCTTTGGGGGCACTTCTGGATGGGTGAATGGGGCTTGAAACGCTTTTTCTGTGGCCCGAGTTTTCCGTCTTTTGCCATGCTGGCTAGTGTTATATTTAGGGTTGCTGTGAAAGAGCGAATACGGAGGTTCCAGTTGCATGTGGGGCTGCATAAAGGCTCCCCTGGGGAGTTCACTTGTACCCAAAGCCTTCCTTTGGGGGCACTTTTGGATGGTCCAAGGGGAATCGCAATGCGTGTTCTGAGGCCCGCTTTTTCAGACTTCTCCCTTTGCGCCGAGGGGAATATTTAGGATTGCGGTGAAAGAGTGAACCTAGAGGGTCCAGTTGCATGTGGGGCTGCATAAAGGCTCCCCTGGGGAGTTCACTTGTACCCAAAGCCTTCCTTTGGGGGCACTTTTGGATGGGTAAATGGGGCTTGTAACGCGTTTTCTGGGTCCCGATTTTTCAGTGGTCTGCCATGCGGGCAAGTGTTATATTTAGGGTTGCTGAGAAAGAGCGAATATGGAGGGTCCGGTTGGATGTGGGGCTGCATAAAGGATACCCTGGGGAGTTCACTTGTACCCAAAGCCTTCCTTTGTGGGAACTTTTGAATGGGCGAAAGGGGCTCGGAAATCGTTTTCTGGGGCCCGAGTTTTCAGTCGTCTCCCATGCCGGCTAGGGTTATGTTTAGTGTTGCTCGGAAAGAGCGAACCCGGAGGGTCCAGTTGCATGTGGGGCTGCATAAAGGCTCCCCTGGGGAGTTCACTTGTACCCAAAGCCTTCCTTTGGGGGCACTTCTGGATAGGTGAACGGGGCTTGTAACGCGTTTTCTGGGGCCCGATTTTTCAGTCGTCTGCCATGCGGGCCAGGGTTATATTTAGGCTTGCGGTGAAAGAGCGAATACGGAGGGTCCAGTTGCATGTGGTGCTGCATAAAGGCTCCCCTGGGGAGTTCACTTGTACCCAAAGCCTTCCTTTGGGGGCACTTCTGGATGGGTGAATGGGGCTTGAAACGCTTTTTCTGTGGCCCGAGTTTTCAGTCGCCTCCCATGCCGGCTAGTGATATATTCAGTGTTGCTCGGAAAGAGGGAACCCGGAGGGTCCAGTTGCATGTTGGGCTGCATAAAGGCTCCCCTGCGGAGTTCACTTGTACCCAAAGACTTCCTCTGGGGGCACTTCTGTATGGGCGAACGGGGCTTGAATCTCTTTTTCTGTGGCCCGAGTTTTCAGTCTTCTGCCATGCCGGCTAAGGCTATGTTTAGTGTTGCTCGGAAAGAGCGAACCCGGAGGGTCCAGTTGCATGTGGGGCTGCATAAAGGCTCCCCTGGGGAGTTCACTTGTACCCAAAGCCTTCCTCTGGGGGCACTTCTGGATGGGTGAATGGTGCTTGAAACGCTTTTTCTGTGCGCCGAGTTTTCAGTCGCCTCCCATGCCGGCT
Organism: Anas acuta; assembly: GCF_963932015.1. Taxonomy (NCBI): domain Eukaryota; kingdom Metazoa; phylum Chordata; class Aves; order Anseriformes; family Anatidae; genus Anas; species Anas acuta. Next base: position 182,998 of record NC_089004.1, on the reverse strand, counting down.
AGGGATATATTTAGTGTTGCTCGGAAAGAACGAACCCGGAGGGTCCAGTTGCATGTGGGGCTGCATAAAGGGTTCCATGGGGAGTTCAGTTGTACCCAAAGCCTTCCTTTGGGGGCACTTCTGGATGGGTGAATGGGGCTTGAAACGCTTTTTCTGTGGCCCGAGTTTTCCGTCTTTTGCCATGCTGGCTAGTGTTATATTTAGGGTTGCTCGGAAAGAGCGAACCCGGAGGTTCCAGTTGCATGTGGGGCTGCATAAAGGCTCCCCTGGGGAGTTCACTTGTACCCAAAGCCTTCCTTTGGGGGCACTTTTGGATGGTCCAAGGGGAATCGCAATGCGTGTTCTGAGGCCCGCTTTTTCAGACTTCTCCCATTGCGCCGAGGGGAATATTTAGGATTGCGGTGAAAGAGTGAACCTAGAGGGTCCAGTTGCATGTGGGGCTGCATAAAGGCTCCCCTGGGGAGTTCAGATGTACCCAAAGCCTTCCTTTGGGGGCACTTTTGGATGGGCGAATGGGGCTCGTAACACATTTTCTGTGGCCCGAGCTTTCAGTCGACTGCCAGGCGTGCTAGGGCTATATTTAGGCTTGCGGTGAAAGGGTGAACCCGGAGGGTCCACTTGCATGTGGGGCTGCGTAAAGGCTCCCCTGGGGAGTTCAGATGTACCCAAAGCCTTCCTTTGGGGGCACTTTTGGATGGGCGAATGGGGCTCGTAACACATTTTCTGTGGCCCGAGCTTTCACTCGACTGCCAGGCGTGCTAGGGCTATATTTAGTCTTGCGGTGAAAGGGTGAACCCGGAGGGTCCACTTGCATGTGGGGCTGCGTAAAGGCTCCTCTGGGGAGTTCAGATGTACCCAAAGCCTTCCTTTGGGGGCACTTTTGGATGGGCGAATGGGGCTCGTAACACATTTTCTTTGGCCCGAGCTTTCACTCGACTGCCAGGCGTGCTAGGGCTATATTTAGGGTTGCAGTGAAAGAGTGAACCCGGAGGGTCCAGTTGCATGTGGGGCTGCATAAAGGCTCCCCTGGGGAGTTCAGTTGTACCCAAAGCCTTCCTTTGGGGCACTTTTGGATGGTCGAATGGGGCTTGTAGCACGTTTTCTGGGAACCGAGTTTTCAGTCGTCTGCCATGCGGGCCAGGGTTATACTTAGGGTTGCTGTGAAAGAGCGAATACGGAGGGTCCAGTTGCATGTGGGGCTGCGTAAAGGCTCCCCTGGGGAGTTCACTTGTACCCAAAGCCTTCCTTTGGGGGCACTTCTGGATGGGCGAAAGGGGCTTGAAACGCTTTTTCTGGAGCCCGAGTTTTCAGTCTTCTGCCATGCTGGCTAGGGTTATATTTAGGGTTGCTGTAAAGAGCGAACACGGAGGGTCCAGTTGCATGTGGGGCTGCGTAAAGGCTCCCCTGGGGAGTTCAGATGTACCCAAAGCCTTCCTCTGGGGGCACTTCTGGATGGGCGAATTACGCTTTTAATGCATTTTCTGTAGCCCGAGTTTTCAGTCGACTGCCAGGCGGGCCAGGGCTATATTTAGGGTTGCTGTGAAAGAGCGAATACGGAGGGTCCAGTTGCATGTGGGGCTGCATAAAGGCTCCCCTGGGGAGTTCAGTTGTACCCAAAGCCTTCCTTTGGGGGCACTTTTGGATGGGCGAATGGGGCTCGTAACACATTTTCTGTGGCCCGAGCTTTCAGTCGACTGCCAGGCGTGCTAGGGTTATATTTAGGCTTGCGGTGAAAGAGTGAACCCGGAGGGTCCAGTTGCATGTGGGGCTGCATAAAGGCTCCCCTGGGGAGTTCAGTTGTACCCAAAGCCTTCCTTTGGGGGCACTTCTGGATGTTTGAATGGGGCTTGAAACGCATTTTCTGGAGCCCGAGTTTTCAGTCTTCTGCCATGGTGGCTAGGGGTATATTTAGGGTTGCTCGTAAACAGTGAACAAGGAGGGTCCAGTTGCATGTGGGGCTGCGTTAAGGCTCCCCTGGGGAGTTCAGTTTTACCCAAAGCCTTCCTTTGGGGGCACTTTTGGATGGTCGAATGGGGTTTGTACCACGTTTTCTGGGGCCCGAGTTTTCAGTCGACTGCCAGGCGGGCCAGGGTTATATTTAGGGTTGCTGTGAAAGAGCGAATACGGAGGGTCCAGTTGCATGTGGGGCTGCATAAAGGCTCCCCTGGGGAGTTCACTTGTACCCAAAGCCTTCCTTTGGGGGCACTTCTGGATGGGCGAAAGGGGCTTGAAACGCTTTTTCTGTGGCCCGAGTTTTCAGTCTTCTGCCATGCTGGCTAGGGTTATATTTAGGGTTGCTGTAAAGAGCGAACACGGAGGGTCCAGTTGCATGTGGGGCTGCGTAAAGGCTCCCCTGGGGAGTTCAGATGTACCCAAAGCCTTCCTTTGGGGGCACTTTTGGATGGGCGAATGGGGCTCGTATCACATTTTCTGTGGCCCGAGCTTTCACTCGACTGCCAGGCGTGCTAGGGCTATATTTAGGCTTGCGGTGAAAGAGTGAACCCGGAGGGTCCAGTTGCATGTGGGGCTGCATAAAGGCTCCCCTGGGGAGTTCAGTTGTACCCAAAGCCTTCCTTTGGGGGCACTTCTGGATGGGTGAATGGGACTTGAAACGCATTTTATGGAGCCCTAGTTTTCAGTCTTCTGCCATGGTGGCTAGGGGTATATTTAGGGTTGCTCGTAAACAGTGAACAAGGAGGGTCCAGTTGCATGTGGGGCTGCGTAAAGGCTCCCCTGGAGAGTTCAGTTGTACCCAAAGCCTTCCTCTGGGGGCACTTCTGGATGGGTGAATGGGGCTTGAAACGCTTTTTCTGTGGCCCGAGTTTTCCGTCTTTTGCCATGCTGGCTAGTGTTATATTTAGGGTTGCTCGGAAAGAGCGAACCCGGAGGTTCCAGTTGCATGTGGGGCTGCATAAAGGGTTCCATGGGGAGTTCAGTTGTACCCAAAGCCTTCCTTTGGGGGCACTTCTGGATGGGTGAATGGGGCTTGAAACGCTTTTTCTGTGGCCCGAGTTTTCCGTCTTTTGCCATGCTGGCTAGTGTTATATTTAGGGTTGCTGTGAAAGAGCGAATACGGAGGTTCCAGTTGCATGTGGGGCTGCATAAAGGCTCCCCTGGGGAGTTCACTTGTACCCAAAGCCTTCCTTTGGGGGCACTTTTGGATGGTCCAAGGGGAATCGCAATGCGTGTTCTGAGGCCCGCTTTTTCAGACTTCTCCCTTTGCGCCGAGGGGAATATTTAGGATTGCGGTGAAAGAGTGAACCTAGAGGGTCCAGTTGCATGTGGGGCTGCATAAAGGCTCCCCTGGGGAGTTCACTTGTACCCAAAGCCTTCCTTTGGGGGCACTTTTGGATGGGTAAATGGGGCTTGTAACGCGTTTTCTGGGTCCCGATTTTTCAGTGGTCTGCCATGCGGGCAAGTGTTATATTTAGGGTTGCTGAGAAAGAGCGAATATGGAGGGTCCGGTTGGATGTGGGGCTGCATAAAGGATACCCTGGGGAGTTCACTTGTACCCAAAGCCTTCCTTTGTGGGAACTTTTGAATGGGCGAAAGGGGCTCGGAAATCGTTTTCTGGGGCCCGAGTTTTCAGTCGTCTCCCATGCCGGCTAGGGTTATGTTTAGTGTTGCTCGGAAAGAGCGAACCCGGAGGGTCCAGTTGCATGTGGGGCTGCATAAAGGCTCCCCTGGGGAGTTCACTTGTACCCAAAGCCTTCCTTTGGGGGCACTTCTGGATAGGTGAACGGGGCTTGTAACGCGTTTTCTGGGGCCCGATTTTTCAGTCGTCTGCCATGCGGGCCAGGGTTATATTTAGGCTTGCGGTGAAAGAGCGAATACGGAGGGTCCAGTTGCATGTGGTGCTGCATAAAGGCTCCCCTGGGGAGTTCACTTGTACCCAAAGCCTTCCTTTGGGGGCACTTCTGGATGGGTGAATGGGGCTTGAAACGCTTTTTCTGTGGCCCGAGTTTTCAGTCGCCTCCCATGCCGGCTAGTGATATATTCAGTGTTGCTCGGAAAGAGGGAACCCGGAGGGTCCAGTTGCATGTTGGGCTGCATAAAGGCTCCCCTGCGGAGTTCACTTGTACCCAAAGACTTCCTCTGGGGGCACTTCTGTATGGGCGAACGGGGCTTGAATCTCTTTTTCTGTGGCCCGAGTTTTCAGTCTTCTGCCATGCCGGCTAAGGCTATGTTTAGTGTTGCTCGGAAAGAGCGAACCCGGAGGGTCCAGTTGCATGTGGGGCTGCATAAAGGCTCCCCTGGGGAGTTCACTTGTACCCAAAGCCTTCCTCTGGGGGCACTTCTGGATGGGTGAATGGTGCTTGAAACGCTTTTTCTGTGCGCCGAGTTTTCAGTCGCCTCCCATGCCGGCTAGGGATATATTTAGTGTTGCTCGGAAAGAACGAACCCGGAGGGTCCAGTTGCATGTGGGGCTGCATAAAGGGTTCCATGGGGAGTTCAGTTGTACCCAAAGCCTTCCTTTGGGGGCACTTCTGGATGGGTGAATGGGGCTTGAAACGCTTTTTCTGTGGCCCGAGTTTTCCGTCTTTTGCCATGCTGGCTAGTGTTATATTTAGGGTTGCTCGGAAAGAGCGAACCCGGAGGTTCCAGTTGCATGTGGGGCTGCATAAAGGCTCCCCTGGGGAGTTCACTTGTACCCAAAGCCTTCCTTTGGGGGCACTTTTGGATGGTCCAAGGGGAATCGCAATGCGTGTTCTGAGGCCCGCTTTTTCAGACTTCTTCCATTGCGCCGAGGGGAATATTTAGGATTGCGGTGAAAGAGTGAACCTAGAGGGTCCAGTTGCATGTGGGGCTGCATAAAGGCTCCCCTGGGGAGTTCACTTGTACCCAAAGCCTTCCTTTGGGGCACTTTTGGATGGTCAAATGGGGCTTGTAGCACGTTTTCTGGGGCCCGAGTTTTCAGTCGTCTGCCATGCCGGCCAGGGTTATACTTAGGGTTGCTGTGAAAGAGCGAACACGGAGGGTCCAGTTGCATGTGGGGCTGCATAAAGGCTCCCCTGGGGAGTTCAGATGTACCCAAAGCCTTCCTTTGGGGGCACTTTTGGATGGGCGAAAGGGGCTCGTAACACATTTTCTGTGGCCCGAGCTTTCAGTCGACTGCCAGGCGTGCTAGGGCTATATTTAGGCTTGCGGTGAAAGAGTGAACCCGGAGGGTCCAGTTGCATGTGGGGCTGCATAAAGGCTCCCCTGGGGAGTTCACTTGTACCCAAAGCCTTCCTTTGGGGGCACTTCTGGATGGGCGAAAGGGGCTTGAAACGCTTTTTCTGTGGCCCGAGTTTTCAGTCTTCTGCCATGCTGGCTAGGGTTATATTTAGGGTTGCTGTAAAGAGCGAACCCGGAGGGTCCAGTTGCATGTGGGGCTGCGTAAAGGCTCCCCTGGGGAGTTCAGATGTACCCAAAGCCTTCCTTTGGGGGCACTTTTGGATGGGCGAATGGGGCTCGTAACACATTTTCTGTGGCCCGAGCTTTCTGTTGAGTGCCAGGCGTGCTAGGGATATATTTAGGCTTGAGGTGAAAGAGTGAACCCGGAGGGTCCAGTTGCATGTGGGGCTGCGTAAAGGCTCCCCTGGGGAGTTCACTTGTACCCAAAGCCTTCCTTTGGGAGCACTTTTGGATGGTCCAAGGGGAATCGCAATGCGTTTTCTGAGGCCCGCTTTTTCAGTCTTCTCCCATTGCGCCGAGGGCTATATTTAGGCTTGCGGTGAAAGAGTGAACCCGGAGGGTCCAGTTGCATGTGGGGCTGCATAAAGGTTCCCCTGGGGAGTTCACTTGTACCCAAAGCCTTCCTCTGGGGGCACTTTTGGATGGGCGAATTAGGCTTTTAATGCATTTTCTGGGGCCCGAGTTTTCAGTCGACTGCCAGGCGGGCCAGGGCTATATTTAGGGTTGCTCGTAAACAGTGAACAAGGAGGGTCCAGTTGCATGTGGGGCTGCATAAAGGCTCCCCTGGGGAGTCCAGTTGTACCCAAAGATTTCCTTTGGGGGCACTTTTAGATGGTCCAAGGGGAATCGCAATGCGTTTTCTGGGGCCCGCTTTTTCAGTCTTCTCCCATTGCGCCGAGGGCTATATTTAGGCTTGCGGTGAAAGAGTGAACCCGGAGGGTCCAGTTGCATGTGGGGCTGCATAAAGGCTCCCCTGGGGAGTTCACTTGTACCCAAAGCCTTCCTTTGGGGGCACTTTTGGATGGGCGAATGGGGCTCGTAACACATTTTCTGTGGCCCGAGCTTTCAGTTGAGTGCCAGGAGTTCTAGGGATATATTTAGGCTTGAGGTGAAAGAGTGAACCCGGAGGGTCCAGTTGCATGTGGGGCTGCGTAAAGGCTCCCCTGGGGAGTTCACTTGTACCCAAAGCCTTCCTTTGGGGGCACTTCTGGATGGGTGAATGGGGCTTGAAACGCATTTTCTGGAGCCCGAGTTTTCAGTCTTCTGCCATGCTGGCTAGGGGTATATTTAGGGTTGCTCGTAAACAGTGAACAAGGAGGGTCCAGTTGCATGTGGGGCTGCGTAAAGGCTCCCCTGGGGAGTTCACTTGTACCCAAAGCCTTCCTCTGGGGGCACTTTTGGATGGGCGAAATAGGCTTTTAACGCATTTTCTGGGGCCCGGGTTTTCAGTCGACTGCCAGGCGGGCCAGGGCTATATTTAGGGTTGCTGTGAAAGAGCGAATACGGAGGGTCCAGTTGCATGTGGGGCTGCATAAAGGCTCCCCTGGGGAGTTCACTTGTACCCAAAGCCTTCCTCTGGGGGCACTTTTGGATGGGCGAATTAGGCTTTTAACAGTTTTTCTGGTGCCCGAGTTTTCAGTCTTCTCCCATTGCGCCGAGGGTTATATTTAGGCTTGCGGTGAAAGAGTGAACCCGGAGGGTCCAGTTGCATGTGGGGCTGTGTTAAGGCTCCCCTGGGGAGTTCACTTGTACCCAAAGCCTTCCTTTGGGGGCACTTCTGGATGGGCGAAAGGGGCTTGAGACGCTTTTTCTGTGGCCCGAGCTTTCAGTCGTCTCCCATGCCGGCTGGGGTTATGTTTAGTGTTGCTCGGAAAGAGCGAACCCAGAGGGTCCAGTTGCATGTGGGGCTGCATAAAGGCTCCCCTGGGGAGTTCAGTTGTACCCAAAGCCTTCCTTTGTGGGCACTTTTGAATGGGCGAAAGGGGCTCGGAATGCGTTTTCTGGGACCCGAGTTTTCAGTCGTCTCCCATGCCGGCTAGGGATATGTTTAGTGTTGCTCGGAAAGAGTGAACCCGGAGGGTCCAGTTGCATGTGGGGCTGCATAAAGGCTCCCCTGGGGAGTTCACTTGTACCCAAAGCCTTCCTTTGGGGGCACTTTTGGATGGTCCAAGGGGAATCGCAATGCGTGTTCTGAGGCCCGCTTTTTCAGTCTTCTCCCATTGCGCCGTGGGATATATTTAGGATTGCGGTGAAAGAGTGAACCTAGAGGGTCGAGTTGCATGTGGTGCTGCATAAAGGCTCCCCTGGGGAGTTCACTTGTACCCAAAGCCTTCCTTTGGGGGCACTTCTGGATGTGTGAATGGGGCTTGAAACGCGTTTTCTGTGGCCCGAGTTTTCAGTCGCCTCCCATGCCGGCTAGTGATATATTCAGTGTTGCTCGGAAAGAGGGAACCCGGAGGGTCCAGTTGCATGTTGGGCTGCATAAAGGCTCCCCTGCGGAGTTCACTTGTACCCAAAGACTTCCTCTGGGGGCACTTCTGTATGGGCGAACGGGGCTTGAATCTCTTTTTCTGTGGCACGAGTTTTCAGTCTTCTGCCATGCTGGCTAAGGCTATGTTTAGTGTTGCTCGGAAAGAGCGAACCCAGAGGGTCCAGTTGCATGTGGGGCTGCATAAAGGCTCCCCTGGGGAGTTCACTTGTACCCAAAGCCTTCCTCTGGGGGCACTTCTGGATGGGTGAATGGTGCTTGAAACGCTTTTTCTGTGGCCCGAATTTTCCGTCTTTTGCCATGCTGGCTAGTGTTATATTTAGGGTTGCTCGGAAAGAGCGAACCCGGAGGTTCCAGTTGCATGTGGGGCTGCATAAAGGCTCCCCTGGGGAGTTCACTTGTACCCAAAGCCTTCCTTTGGGGGCACTTTTGGATGGTCCAAGGGGAATCGCAATGCGTGTTCTTAGGCCCGCTTTTTCAGACTTCTCCCATTGCGCCGAGGGGAATATTTAGGATTGCGGTGAAAGAGTGAACCTAGAGGGTCCAGTTGCATGTGGGGCTGCATAAAGGCTCTCCTGGGGAGTTCACTTGTACCCAAAGCCTTCCTTTGGGGGCACTTTTGGATGGGTAAATGGGGCTTGTAACGCGTTTTCTGGGTCCCGATTTTTCAGTGGTCTGCCATGCGGGCAAGTGTTATATTTAGGGTTGCTGAGAAAGAGCGAATATGGAGGGTCCAGTTGGATGTGGGGCTGCATAAAGGATACCCTGGGGAGTTCACTTGTACCCAAAGCCTTCCTTTGTGGGAACTTTTGAATGGGCGAAAGGGGCTCGGAAATCGTTTTCTGGGGCCCGAGTTTTCAGTCGTCTCCCATGCCGGCTAGGGTTATGTTTAGTGTTGCTCGGAAAGAGCGAACCCGGAGGGTCCAGTTGCATGTGGGGCTGCATAAAGGCTCCCCTGGGGAGTTCACTTGTACCCAAAGCCTTCCTTTGGGGGCACTTCTGGATAGGTGAACGGGGCTTGTAACGCGTTTTCTGGGGCCCGATTTTTCAGTCGTCTGCCATGCGGGCCAGGGTTATATTTAGGCTTGCGGTGAAAGAGCGAATACGGAGGGTCCAGTTGCATGTGGTGCTGCATAAAGGCTCCCCTGGGGAGTTCACTTGTACCCAAAGCCTTCCTTTGGGGGCACTTCTGGATGGGTGAATGGGGCTTGAAACGCTTTTTCTGTGGCCCGAGTTTTCAGTCGCCTCCCATGCCGGCTAGTGATATATTCAGTGTTGCTCGGAAAGAGGGAACCCGGAGGGTCCAGTTGCATGTTGGGCTGCATAAAGGCTCCCCTGCGGAGTTCACTTGTACCCAAAGACTTCCTCTGGGGGCACTTCTGTATGGGCGAACGGGGCTTGAATCTCTTTTTCTGTGGCCCGAGTTTTCAGTCTTCTGCCATGCCGGCTAAGGCTATGTTTAGTGTTGCTCGGAAAGAGCGAACCCGGAGGGTCCAGTTGCATGTGGGGCTGCATAAAGGCTCCCCTGGGGAGTTCACTTGTACCCAAAGCCTTCCTCTGGGGGCACTTCTGGATGGGTGAATGGTGCTTGAAACGCTTTTTCTGTGCGCCGAGTTTTCAGTCGCCTCCCATGCCGGCTAGGGATATATTTAGTGTTGCTCGGAAAGAACGAACCCGGAGGGTCCAGTTGCATGTGGGGCTGCATAAAGGGTTCCATGGGGAGTTCAGTTGTACCCAAAGCCTTCCTTTGGGGGCACTTCTGGATGGGTGAATGGGGCTTGAAACGCTTTTTCTGTGGCCCGAGTTTTCCGTCTTTTGCCATGCTGGCTAGTGTTATATTTAGGGTTGCTCGGAAAGAGCGAACCCGGAGGTTCCAGTTGCATGTGGGGCTGCATAAAGGCTCCCCTGGGGAGTTCACTTGTACCCAAAGCCTTCCTTTGGGGGCACTTTTGGATGGTCCAAGGGGAATCGCAATGCGTGTTCTGAGGCCCGCTTTTTCAGACTTCTCCCATTGCGCCGAGGGGAATATTTAGGATTGCGGTGAAAGAGTGAACCTAGAGGGTCCAGTTGCATGTGGGGCTGCATAAAGGCTCCCCTGGGGAGTTCACTTGTACCCAAAGCCTTCCTTTGGGGCACTTTTGGATGGTCAAATGGGGCTTGTAGCACGTTTTCTGGGGCCCGAGTTTTCAGTCGTCTGCCATGCCGGCCAGGGTTATACTTAGGGTTGCTGTGAAAGAGCGAACACGGAGGGTCCAGTTGCATGTGGGGCTGCATAAAGGCTCCCCTGGGGAGTTCAGATGTACCCAAAGCCTTCCTTTGGGGGCACTTTTGGATGGGCGAATGGGGCTCGTAACACATTTTCTGTGGCCCGAGCTTTCAGTCGACTGCCAGGCGTGCTAGGGCTATATTTAGGCTTGCGGTGAAAGAGTGAACCCGGAGGGTCCAGTTGCATGTGGGGCTGCATAAAGGCTCCCCTGGGGAGTTCACTTGTACCCAAAGCCTTCCTTTGGGGGCACTTCTGGATGGGCGAAAGGGGCTTGAAACGCTTTTTCTGTGGCCCGAGTTTTCAGTCTTCTGCCATGGTGGCTAGGGTTATATTTAGGGTTGCTGTAAAGAGCGAACCCGGAGGGTCCAGTTGCATGTGGGGCTTCGTAAAGGCTCCCCTGGGGAGTTCAGATGTACCCAAAGCCTTCCTTTGGGGGCACTTTTGGATAGGCGAATGGGGCTCGTAACACATTTTCTGTGGCCCGAGCTTTCTGTTGAGTGCCAGGCGTGCTAGGGATATATTTAGGCTTGAGGTGAAAGAGTGAACCCGGAGGGTCCAGTTGCATGTGGGGCTGCGTAAAGGCTCCCCTGGGGAGTTCACTTGTACCCAAAGCCTTCCTTTGGGAGCACTTTTGGATGGTCCAAGGGGAATCGCAATGCGTTTTCTGAGGCCCGCTTTTTCAGTTTTCTCCCATTGCGCCGAGGGCTATATTTAGGCTTGCGGTGAAAGACTGAACCCGGAGGGTCCAGTTGCATGTGGGGCTGCATAAAGGTTCCCCTGGGGAGTTCACTTGTACCCAAAGCCTTCCTCTGGGGGCACTTTTGGATGGGCGAATTAGGCTTTTAATGCATTTTCTGGGGCCCGAGTTTTCAGTCGACTGCCAGGCGGGCCAGGGCTATATTTAGGGTTGCTCGTAAACAGTGAACAAGGAGGGTCCAGTTGCATGTGGGGCTGCATAAAGGCTCCCCTGGGGAGTCCAGTTGTACCCAAAGATTTCCTTTGGGGGCACTTTTAGATGGTCCAAGGGGAATCGCAATGCGTTTTCTGGGGCCCGCTTTTTCAGTCTTCTCCCATTGCGCCGAGGGCTATATTTAGGCTTGCGGTGAAAGAGTGAACCCGGAGGGTCCAGTTGCATGTGGGGCTGCATAAAGGCTCCCCTGGGGAGTTCACTTGTACCCAAAGCCTTCCTTTGGGGGCACTTCTGGATGGGCGAAAGGGGCTTGAAACGCTTTTTCTGTGGCCCGAGTTTTCAGTCTTCTGCCATGCTGGCTAGGGTTATATTTAGGGTTGCTGTAAAGAGCGAACACGGAGGGTCCAGTTGCATGTGGGGCTGCGTAAAGGCTCCCCTGGGGAGTTCAGATGTACCCAAAGCCTTCCTTTGGGGGCACTTTTGGATGGGCGAATGGGGCTCGTAACACATTTTCTGTGGCCCGAGCTTTCTGTTGAGTGCCAGGCGTGCTAGGGATATATTTAGGCTTGAGGTGAAAGAGTGAACCCGGAGGGTCCAGTTGCATGTGGGGCTGCGTAAAGGCTCCCCTGGGGAGTTCACTTGTACCCAAAGCCTTCCTTTGGGGGCACTTCTGGATGGGTGAATGGGGCTTGAAACGCATTTTCTGGAGCCCGAGTTTTCAGTCGTCTGCCATGCTGGCTAGTGTTATATTTAGGGTTGCTCGTAAACAGTGAACAAGGAGGGTCCAGTTGCTTGTGGGGCTGCGTAAAGGCTCCCCTGGGGAGTTCACTTGTACCCAAAGCCTTCCTCTGGGGGCACTTTTGGATGGGCGAAATAGGCTTTTAACGCATTTTCTGGGGCCCGAGTTTTCAGTCGACTGCCAGGCGGGCCAGGGCTATATTTAGGGTTGCTGTGAAAGAGCGAATACTGAGGGTCCATTTGCATGTGGGGCTGCGTTAAGGCTCCCCTGGAGAGTTCACTTGTACCCAAAGCCTTCCTCTGGGGGCACTTTTGGATGGGCGAATTAGGCTTTTAACAGTTTTTCTGGTGCCCGAGTTTTCAGTCTTCTCCCATTGCGCCGAGGGTTATATTTAGGCTTGCGGTGAAAGAGTGAACCCGGAGGGTCCAGTTGCATGTGGGGCTGTGTTAAGGCTCCCCTGGGGAGTTCACTTGTACCCAAAGCCTTCCTTTGGGGGCACTTCTGGATGGGCGAAAGGGGCTTGAAACGCTTTTTCTGTGGCCCGAGTTTTCAGTCTTCTGCCATGCTGGCCAGGGTTATATTTAGGGTTGCTGTAAAGAGCGAACACGGAGGGTCCAGTTGCATGTGGGGCTGCGTAAAGGCTCCCCTGGGGAGTTCAGATGTACCCAAAGCCTTCCTTTGGGGGCACTTTTGGATGGGCGAATGGGGCTCGTAACACATTTTCTGTGGCCCGAGCTTTCAGTTGAGTGCCAGGAGTTCTAGGGATATATTTAGGCTTGAGGTGAAAGAGTGAACCCGGAGGGTCCAGTTGCATGTGGGGCTGCGTAAAGGCTCCCCTGGGGAGTTCAGTTGTACCCAAAGCCTTCCTTTGGGGGCACTTTTGGATGGGCGACTGGGGCTCGTAACACATTTTCTGTGGCCCGAGTTTTCAGTCGACTGCCAGGCGTGCTTGGGCTATATTTAGGGTTGAAGTGAAAGAGTGAACCCGGAGGGTCCAGTTGCATGTGGGGCTGCATAAAGGCTCCCCTGGGGAGTTCAGTTGTACCCAAAGCCTTCCTTTGGGACACTTTTGGATGGTCGAATGGGGCTTGAAACGCATTTTCTGGAGCCCGAGTTTTCAGTCGTCTGCCATGGTGGCTAGGGGTATATTTAGGGTTGCTTGTAAACAGTGAACAAGGAGGGTCCAGTTGCATGTGGGGCTGCGTAAAGGCTCCCCTGGAGAGTTCAGTTGTACCCAAAGCCTTTCTCTGGGGGCACTTTTGGATGGGCGAATTAGGCTTTTAACAGTTTTATGGGGCCCGAGTTTTCAGTCGATAGCCAGGCGGGCCAGGGCTATATTTAGGGTTGCTGTGAAAGAGCGAATACGGAGGGTCCAGTTGCATGTGGTGCTGCATAAAGGCTCCCCTGGGGAGTTCACTTGTACCCAAAGCCTTCCTTTGGGGGCACTTTTGGATGGGCGAATGGGGCTCGTAACACATTTTCTGTGGCCCGAGCTTTCAGTCGACTGCCAGGCGTGCTAGAGCTATATTTTGGCTTGCGGTGAAAGAGTGAACCCGGAGAGTCCACTTGCATGTGGGACTGCGTAAAGGCTCCCCTGGGGAGTTCAGATGTACCCAAAGCCTTCCTTTGGGGGCCCTTCTGGATGGGCGAAAGGGGCTTGTAGCACGTTTTCTGTGGCCCGAGTTTTCAGTCGTCTGCCATGCGGGCCAGGGTTATATTTAGGGTTGCTGTGAAAGAGCGAATACGGAGGGTCCAGTTGCATGTGGGGCTGCATAAAGGCTCCCCTGGGGAGTTCACTTGTACCCAAAGCCTTCCTTTGGGGGCACTTTTGGATGGGCGAAAGGGGCTTGAAACGCTTTTTCTGGAGCCCGAGTTTTCAGTCTTCTGCCATGCTGGCTAGGGTTATATTTAGGGTTGCTGTAAAGAGCGAACACGGAGGGTCCAGTTGCATGTGGGGCTGCGTAAAGGCTCCCCTGGGGAGTTCAGATGTACCCAAAGCCTTCCTTTGGGGGCACTTTTGGATGGGCGAATGGGGTTTGTACCACGTTTTCTGGGGCCCGAGCTTTCAGTCGACTGCCAGGCGTGCTAGGGCTATATTTAGGCTTGCGGTGAAAGGGTGAACCCGGAGGGTCCACTTGCATGTGGGGCTGCGTAAAGGCTCCCCTGGGGAGTTCAGATGTACCCAAAGCCTTCCTTTGGGGGCACTTTTGGATGGGCGAATGGGGCTCGTAACACATTTTCTGTGGCCCGAGCTTTCACTCGACTGCCAGGCGTGCTAGGGCTATATTTAGTCTTGCGGTGAAAGGGTGAACCCGGAGGGTCCACTTGCATGTGGGGCTGCGTAAAGGCTCCTCTGGGGAGTTCAGATGTACCCAAAGCCTTCCTTTGGGGGCACTTTTGGATGGGCGAATGGGGCTCGTAACACATTTTCTTTGGCCCGAGCTTTCACTCGACTGCCAGGCGTGCTAGGGCTATATTTAGGGTTGCAGTGAAAGAGTGAACCCGGAGGGTCCAGTTGCATGTGGGGCTGCATAAAGGCTCCCCTGGGGAGTTCACTTGTACCCAAAGCCTTCCTTTGGGGGCACTTTTGGATGGTCGAATGGGGCTTGTAGCACGTTTTCTGGGAACCGAGTTTTCAGTCGTCTGCCATGCGGGCCAGGGTTATACTTAGGGTTGCTGTGAAAGAGCGAATACGGAGGGTCCAGTTGCATGTGGGGCTGCATAAAGGCTCCCCTGGGGAGTTCACTTGTACCCAAAGCCTTCCTTTGGGGGCACTTCTGGATGGGCGAAAGGGGCTTGAAACGCTTTTTCTGGAGCCCGAGTTTTCAGTCTTCTGCCATGCTGGCTAGGGTTATATTTAGGGTTGCTGTAAAGAGCGAACACGGAGGGTCCAGTTGCATGTGGGGCTGCGTAAAGGCTCCCCTGGGGAGTTCAGATGTACCCAAAGCCTTCCTCTGGGGGCACTTCTGGATGGGCGAATTACGCTTTTAATGCATTTTCTGTAGCCCGAGTTTTCAGTCGACTGCCAGGCGGGCCAGGGCTATATTTAGGGTTGCTGTGAAAGAGCGAATACGGAGGGTCCAGTTGCATGTGGGGCTGCATAAAGGCTCCCCTGGGGAGTTCAGTTGTACCCAAAGCCTTCCTTTGGGGGCACTTCTGGATGGGCGAATGGGGCTCGTAACACATTTTCTGTGGCCCGAGCTTTCAGTCGACTGCCAGGCGTGCTAGGGTTATATTTAGGCTTGCGGTGAAAGAGTGAACCCGGAGGGTCCAGTTGCATGTGGGGCTGCATAAAGGCTACCCTGGGGAGTTCAGTTGTACCCAAAGCCTTCCTTTGGGGGCACTTCTGGATGGGTGAATGGGGCTTGAAACGCATTTTCTGGAGCCCGAGTTTTCAGTCTTCTGCCATGGTGGCTAGGGGTATATTTAGGGTTGCTCGTAAACAGTGAACAAGGAGGGTCCAGTTGCATGTGGGGCTGCGTTAAGGCTCCCCTGGGGAGTTCAGTTTTATCCAAAGCCTTCCTTTGGGGGCACTTTTGGATGGTCGAATGGGGTTTGTACCACGTTTTCTGGGGCCCGAGTTTTCAGTCGACTGCCAGGCGGGCCAGGGTTATATTTAGGGTTGCTGTGAAAGAGCGAATACGGAGGGTCCAGTTGCATGTGGGGCTGCATAAAGGCTCCCCTGGGGAGTTCACTTGTACCCAAAGCCTTCCTTTGGGGGCACTTCTGGATGGGCGAAAGGGGCTTGAAACGCTTTTTCTGTGGCCCGAGTTTTCAGTCTTCTGCCATGCTGGCTAGGGTTATATTTAGGGTTGCTGTAAAGAGCGAACACGGAGGGTCCAGTTGCATGTGGGGCTGCATAAAGGCTCCCCTGGGGAGTTCAGTTGTACCCAAAGCCTTCCTTTGGGGGCACTTCTGGATGGGCGAATGGGGCTCGTAACACATTTTCTGTGGCCCGAGCTTTCAGTCGACTGCCAGGCGTGCTAGGGTTATATTTAGGCTTGCGGTGAAAGAGTGAACCCGGAGGGTCCAGTTGCATGTGGGGCTGCATAAAGGCTCCCCTGGGGAGTTCAGTTGTACCCAAAGCCTTCCTTTGGGGGCACTTTTGGATGGGCGAATGGGGCTCGTATCACATTTTCTGTGGCCCGAGCTTTCACTCGACTGCCAGGCGTGCTAGGGCTATATTTAGGCTTGCGGTGAAAGAGTGAACCCGGAGGGTCCAGTTGCATGTGGGGCTGCATAAAGGCTCCCCTGGGGAGTTCACTTGTACCCAAAGCCTTCCTTTGGGGGCACTTCTAGATGGGTGAATGGGACTTGAAACGCATTTTATGGAGCCCTAGTTTTCAGTCTTCTGCCATGGTGGCTAGGGGTATATTTAGGGTTGCTCGTAAACAGTGAACAAGGAGGGTCCAGTTGCATGTGGGGCTGCGTAAAGGCTCCCCTGGAGAGTTCAGTTGTACCCAAAGCCTTCCTCTGGGGGCACTTCTGGATGGGTGAATGGGGCTTGAAACGCTTTTTCTGTGGCCCGAGTTTTCCGTCTTTTGCCATGCTGGCTAGTGTTATATTTAGGGTTGCTCGGAAAGAGCGAACCCGGAGGTTCCAGTTGCATGTGGGGCTGCATAAAGGGTTCCGTGGGGAGTTCAGTTGTACCCAAAGCCTTCCTTTGGGGGCACTTCTGGATGGGTGAATGGGGCTTGAAACGCTTTTTCTGTGGCCCGAGTTTTCCGTCTTTTGCCATGCTGGCTAGTGTTATATTTAGGGTTGCTGTGAAAGAGCGAATACGGAGGTTCCAGTTGCATGTGGGGCTGCATAAAGGCTCCCCTGGGGAGTTCACTTGTACCCAAAGCCTTCCTTTGGGGGCACTTTTGGATGGTCCAAGGGGAATCGCAATGCGTGTTCTGAGGCCCGCTTTTTCAGACTTCTCCCTTTGCGCCGAGGAGAATATTTAGGATTGCGGTGAAAGAGTGAACCTAGAGGGTCCAGTTGCATGTGGGGCTGCATAAAGGCTCCCCTGGGGAGTTCACTTGTACCCAAAGCCTTCCTTTGGGGGCACTTTTGGATGGGTAAATGGGGCTTGTAACGCGTTTTCTGGGTCCCGATTTTTCAGTGGTCTGCCATGCGGGCCAGGGTTATATTTAGGGTTGCTGTGAAAGAGCGAATACGGAGGGTCCAGTTGCATGTGGGGCTGCATAAAGGCTCCCCTGGGGAGTTCACTTGTACCCAAAGCCTTCCTTTGTGGGAACTTTTGAATGGGCGAAAGGGGCTCGGAAATCGTTTTCTGGGGCCCGAGTTTTCAGTCGTCTGCCATGCGGGCCAGGGTTATATTTAGGGTTGCTGTGAAAGAGCGAATACGGAGGGTCCAGTTGCATGTGGGGCTGCATAAAGGCTCCCCTGGGGAGTTCACTTGTACCCAAAGCCTTCCTTTGGGGGCACTTCTGGATGGGCGAAAGGGGCTTGAAACGCTTTTTCTGGAGCCCGAGTTTTCAGTCTTCTGCCATGCTGGCTAGGGTTATATTTAGGGTTGCTGTAAAGAGCGAACACGGAGGGTCCAGTTGCATGTGGGGCTGCGTAAAGGCTCCCCTGGGGAGTTCAGATGTACCCAAAGCCTTCCTTTGGGTTCACTTTTGGATGGGCGAATGGGGCTCGTAACACATTTTCTGTGGCCCGAGCTTTCAGTCGACTGCCAGGCGTGCTAGGGCTATATTTAGGCTTGCGGTGAAAGGGTGAACCCGGAGGGTCCACTTGCATGTGGGGCTGCGTAAAGGCTCCCCTGGGGAGTTCAGATGTACCCAAAGCCTTCCTTTGGGGGCACTTTTGGATGGGCGAATGGGGCTCGTAACACATTTTCTGTGGCCCGAGCTTTCACTCGACTGCCAGGCGTGCTAGGGCTATATTTAGTCTTGCGGTGAAAGGGTGAACCCGGAGGGTCCACTTGCATGTGGGGCTGCGTAAAGGCTCCTCTGGGGAGTTCAGATGTACCCAAAGCCTTCCTTTGGGGGCACTTTTGGATGGGCGAATGGGGCTCGTAACACATTTTCTTTGGCCCGAGCTTTCACTCGACTGCCAGGCGTGCTAGGGCTATATTTAGGGTTGCAGTAAAAGAGTGAACCCGGAGGGTCCAGTTGCATGTGGGGCTGCATAAAGGCTCCCCTGGGGAGTTCAGTTGTACCCAAAGCCTTCCTTTGGGGCACTTTTGGATGGTCGAATGGGGCTTGTAGCACGTTTTCTGGGAACCGAGTTTTCAGTCGTCTGCCATGCGGGCCAGGGTTATACTTAGGGTTGCTGTGAAAGAGCGAATACGGAGGGTCCAGTTGCATGTGGGGCTGCATAAAGGCTCCCCTGGGGAGTTCACTTGTACCCAAAGCCTTCCTTTGGGGGCACTTCTGGATGGGCGAAAGGGGCTTGAAACGCTTTTTCTGGAGCCCGAGTTTTCAGTCTTCTGCCATGCTGGCTAGGGTTATATTTAGGGTTGCTGTAAAGAGCGAACACGGAGGGTCCAGTTGCATGTGGGGCTGCGTAAAGGCTCCCCTGGGGAGTTCAGATGTACCCAAAGCCTTCCTCTGGGGGCACTTCTGGATGGGCGAATTACGCTTTTAATGCATTTTCTGTAGCCCGAGTTTTCAGTCGACTGCCAGGCGGGCCAGGGCTATATTTAGGGTTGCTGTGAAAGAGCGAATACGGAGGGTCCAGTTGCATGTGGGGCTGCATAAAGGCTCCCCTGGGGAGTTCAGTTGTACCCAAAGCCTTCCTTTGGGGGCACTTTTGGATGGGCGAATGGGGCTCGTAACACATTTTCTGTGGCCCGAGCTTTCAGTCGACTGCCAGGCGTGCTAGGGTTATATTTAGGCTTGCGGTGAAAGAGTGAACCCGGAGGGTCCAGTTGCATGTGGGGCTGCATAAAGGCTCCCCTGGGGAGTTCAGTTGTACCCAAAGCCTTCCTTTGGGGGCACTTCTGGATGTTTGAATGGGGCTTGAAACGCATTTTCTGGAGCCCGAATTTTCAGTCTTCTGCCATGGTGGCTAGGGGTATATTTAGGGTTGCTCGTAAACAGTGAACAAGGAGGGTCCAGTTGCATGTGGGGCTGCGTTAAGGCTCCCCTGGGGAGTTCAGTTTTACCCAAAGCCTTCCTTTGGGGGCACTTTTGGATGGTCGAATGGGGTTTGTACCACGTTTTCTGGGGCCCGAGTTTTCAGTCGACTGCCAGGCGGGCCAGGGTTATATTTAGGGTTGCTGTGAAAGAGCGAATACGGAGGGTCCAGTTGCATGTGGGGCTGCATAAAGGCTCCCCTGGGGAGTTCACTTGTACCCAAAGCCTTCCTTTGGGGGCACTTCTGGATGGGCGAAAGGGGCTTGAAACGCTTTTTCTGTGGCCCGAGTTTTCAGTCTTCTGCCATGCTGGCTAGGGTTATATTTAGGGTTGCTGTAAAGAGCGAACACGGAGGGTCCAGTTGCATGTGGGGCTGCGTAAAGGCTCCCCTGGGGAGTTCAGATGTACCCAAAGCCTTCCTTTGGGGGCACTTTTGGATGGGCGAATGGGGCTCGTATCACATTTTCTGTGGCCCGAGCTTTCACTCGACTGCCAGGCGTGCTAGGGCTATATTTAGGCTTGCGGTGAAAGAGTGAACCCGGAGGGTCCAGTTGCATGTGGGGCTGCATAAAGGCTCCCCTGGGGAGTTCAGTTGTACCCAAAGCCTTCCTTTGGGGGCACTTCTGGATGGGTGAATGGGACTTGAAACGCATTTTATGGAGCCCTAGTTTTCAGTCTTCTGCCATGGTGGCTAGGGGTATATTTAGGGTTGCTCGTAAACAGTGAACAAGGAGGGTCCAGTTGCATGTGGGGCTGCGTAAAGGCTCCCCTGGAGAGTTCAGTTGTACCCAAAGCCTTCCTCTGGGGGCACTTCTGGATGGGTGAATGGGGCTTGAAACGCTTTTTCTGTGGCCCGAGTTTTCCGTCTTTTGCCATGCTGGCTCGTGTTATATTTAGGGTTGCTCGGAAAGAGCGAACCCGGAGGTTCCAGTTGCATGTGGGGCTGCATAAAGGGTTCCATGGGGAGTTCAGTTGTACCCAAAGCCTTCCTTTGGGGGCACTTCTGGATGGGTGAATGGGGCTTGAAACGCTTTTTCTGTGGCCCGAGTTTTCCGTCTTTTGCCATGCTGGCTAGTGTTATATTTAGGGTTGCTGTGAAAGAGCGAATACGGAGGTTCCAGTTGCATGTGGGGCTGCATAAAGGCTCCCCTGGGGAGTTCACTTGTACCCAAAGCCTTCCTTTGGGGGCACTTTTGGATGGTCCAAGGGGAATCGCAATGCGTGTTCTGAGGCCCGCTTTTTCAGACTTCTCCCTTTGCGCCGAGGGGAATATTTAGGATTGCGGTGAAAGAGTGAACCTAGAGGGTCCAGTTGCATGTGGGGCTGCATAAAGGCTCCCCTGGGGAGTTCACTTGTACCCAAAGCCTTCCTTTGGGGGCACTTTTGGATGGGTAAATGGGGCTTGTAACGCGTTTTCTGGGTCCCGATTTTTCAGTGGTCTGCCATGCAGGCAAGTGTTATATTTAGGGTTGCTGAGAAAGAGCGAATATGGAGGGTCCGGTTGGATGTGGGGCTGCATAAAGGATACCCTGGGGAGTTCACTTGTACCCAAAGCCTTCCTTTGTGGGAACTTTTGAATGGGCGAAAGGGGCTCGGAAATCGTTTTCTGGGGCCCGAGTTTTCAGTCGTCTCCCATGCCGGCTAGGGTTATGTTTAGTGTTGCTCGGAAAGAGCGAACCCGGAGGGTCCAGTTGCATGTGGGGCTGCATAAAGGCTCCCCTGGGGAGTTCACTTGTACCCAAAGCCTTCCTTTGGGGGCACTTCTGGATAGGTGAACGGGGCTTGTAACGCGTTTTCTGGGGCCCGATTTTTCAGTCGTCTGCCATGCGGGCCAGGGTTATATTTAGGCTTGCGGTGAAAGAGCGAATACGGAGGGTCCAGTTGCATGTGGTGCTGCATAAAGGCTCCCCTGGGGAGTTCACTTGTACCCAAAGCCTTCCTTTGGGGGCACTTCTGGATGGGTGAATGGGGCTTGAAACGCTTTTTCTGTGGCCCGAGTTTTCCGTCTTTTGCCATGCTGGCTAGTGTTATATTTAGGGTTGCTCGGAAAGAGCGAACCCGGAGGTTCCAGTTGCATGTGGGGCTGCATAAAGGCTCCCCTGGGGAGTTCACTTGTACCCAAAGCCTTCC
Organism: Anas acuta; assembly: GCF_963932015.1. Taxonomy (NCBI): domain Eukaryota; kingdom Metazoa; phylum Chordata; class Aves; order Anseriformes; family Anatidae; genus Anas; species Anas acuta. The sequence goes on along the minus strand of NC_089004.1, from coordinate 162,199 downwards.
TTTGGGGGCACTTTTGGATGGTCCAAGGGGAATCGCAATGCGTGTTCTGAGGCCCGCTTTTTCAGACTTCTCCCATTGCGCCGAGGGGAATATTTAGGATTGCGGTGAAAGAGTGAACCTAGAGGGTCCAGTTGCATGTGGGGCTGCATAAAGGCTCCCCTGGGGAGTTCACTTGTACCCAAAGCCTTCCTTTGGGGCACTTTTGGATGGTCAAATGGGGCTTGTAGCACGTTTTCTGGGGCCCGAGTTTTCAGTCGTCTGCCATGCCGGCCAGGGTTATACTTAGGGTTGCTGTGAAAGAGCGAACACGGAGGGTCCAGTTGCATGTGGGGCTGCATAAAGGCTCCCCTGGGGAGTTCAGATGTACCCAAAGCCTTCCTTTGGGGGCACTTTTGGATGGGCGAAAGGGGCTCGTAACACATTTTCTGTGGCCCGAGCTTTCAGTCGACTGCCAGGCGTGCTAGGGCTATATTTAGGCTTGCGGTGAAAGAGTGAACCCGGAGGGTCCAGTTGCATGTGGGGCTGCATAAAGGCTCCCCTGGGGAGTTCACTTGTACCCAAAGCCTTCCTTTGGGGGCACTTCTGGATGGGCGAAAGGGGCTTGAAACGCTTTTTCTGTGGCCCGAGTTTTCAGTCTTCTGCCATGCTGGCTAGGGTTATATTTAGGGTTGCTGTAAAGAGCGAACCCGGAGGGTCCAGTTGCATGTGGGGCTGCGTAAAGGCTCCCCTGGGGAGTTCAGATGTACCCAAAGCCTTCCTTTGGGGGCACTTTTGGATGGGCGAATGGGGCTCGTAACACATTTTCTGTGGCCCGAGCTTTCTGTTGAGTGCCAGGCGTGCTAGGGATATATTTAGGCTTGAGGTGAAAGAGTGAACCCGGAGGGTCCAGTTGCATGTGGGGCTGCGTAAAGGCTCCCCTGGGGAGTTCACTTGTACCCAAAGCCTTCCTTTGGGAGCACTTTTGGATGGTCCAAGGGGAATCGCAATGCGTTTTCTGAGGCCCGCTTTTTCAGTCTTCTCCCATTGCGCCGAGGGCTATATTTAGGCTTGCGGTGAAAGAGTGAACCCGGAGGGTCCAGTTGCATGTGGGGCTGCATAAAGGTTCCCCTGGGGAGTTCACTTGTACCCAAAGCCTTCCTCTGGGGGCACTTTTGGATGGGCGAATTAGGCTTTTAATGCATTTTCTGGGGCCCGAGTTTTCAGTCGACTGCCAGGCGGGCCAGGGCTATATTTAGGGTTGCTCGTAAACAGTGAACAAGGAGGGTCCAGTTGCATGTGGGGCTGCATAAAGGCTCCCCTGGGGAGTCCAGTTGTACCCAAAGATTTCCTTTGGGGGCACTTTTAGATGGTCCAAGGGGAATCGCAATGCGTTTTCTGGGGCCCGCTTTTTCAGTCTTCTCCCATTGCGCCGAGGGCTATATTTAGGCTTGCGGTGAAAGAGTGAACCCGGAGGGTCCAGTTGCATGTGGGGCTGCATAAAGGCTCCCCTGGGGAGTTCACTTGTACCCAAAGCCTTCCTTTGGGGGCACTTCTGGATGGGCAAAAGGGGCTTGAAACGCTTTTTCTGTGGCCCGAGTTTTCAGTCTTCTGCCATGCTGGCTAGGGTTATATTTAGGGTTGCTGTAAAGAGCGAACACGGAGGGTCCAGTTGCATGTGGGGCTGCGTAAAGGCTCCCCTGGGGAGTTCAGATGTACCCAAAGCCTTCCTTTGGGGGCACTTTTGGATGGGCGAATGGGGCTCGTAACACATTTTCTGTGGCCCGAGCTTTCTGTTGAGTGCCAGGCGTGCTAGGGATATATTTAGGCTTGAGGTGAAAGAGTGAACCCGGAGGGTCCAGTTGCATGTGGGGCTGCGTTAAGGCTCCCCTGGGGAGTTCAGTTGTACCCAAAGCCTTCCTTTGGGGGCACTTCTGGATGGGTGAATGGGGCTTGAAACGCATTTTCTGGAGCCCGAGTTTTCAGTCTTCTGCCATGCTGGCTAGGGGTGTATTTAGGGTTCCTCGTAAACAGTGAACAAGGAGGGTCCAGTTGCATGTGGGGCTGCGTAAAGGCTCCCCTGGGGAGTTCAGTTGTACCCAAAGCCTTCCTCTGGGGGCACTTTTGGATGGGCGAAATAGGCTTTTAACGCATTTTCTGTGGCCCGAGTTTTCAGTCGACTGCCAGGCGGGCCAGGGCTATATTTAGTGTTGCTGTGAAAGAGCGAATACGGAGGGTCCAGTTGCATGTGGGGCTGCATAAAGGCTCCCCTGGGGAGTTCACTTGTACCCAAAGCCTTCCTCTGGGGGCACTTTTGGATGGGCGAATTAGGCTTTTAACAGTTTTTCTGGTGCCCGAGTTTTCAGTCTTCTCCCATTGCGCCGAGGGTTATATTTAGGCTTGCGGTGAAAGAGTGAACCCGGAGGGTCCAGTTGCATGTGGGGCTGTGTTAAGGCTCCCCTGGGGAGTTCACTTGTACCCAAAGCCTTCCTTTGGGGGCACTTCTGGATGGGCGAAAGGGGCTTGAAACGCTTTTTCTGTGGCCCGAGTTTTCAGTCTTCTGCCATGCTGGCTAGGGTTATATTTAGGGTTGCTGTAAAGAGCGAACACGGAGGGTCCAGTTGCATGTGGGGCTGCGTAAAGGCTCCCCTGGGGAGTTCAGATGTACCCAAAGCCTTCCTTTGGGGGCACTTTTGGATGGGCGAATGGGGCTCGTAACACATTTTCTGTGGCCCGAGCTTTCAGTTGAGTGCCAGGAGTTCTAGGGATATATTTAGGCTTGAGGTGAAAGAGTGAACCCGGAGGGTCCAGTTGCATGTGGGGCTGCGTAAAGGCTCCCCTGGGGAGTTCAGTTGTACCCAAAGCCTTCCTTTGGGGGCACTTTTGGATGGGCGACTGGGGCTCGTAACACATTTTCTGTGGCCCGAGTTTTCAGTCGACTGCCAGGCGTGCTTGGGCTATATTTAGGGTTGAAGTGAAAGAGTGAACCCGGAGGGTCCAGTTGCATGTGGGGCTGCATAAAGGCTCCCCTGGGGAGTTCAGTTGTACCCAAAGCCTTCCTTTGGGGCACTTTTGGATGGTCGAATGGGGCTTGAAACTCTTTTTCTGGAGCCCGAGTTTTCAGTCTTCTGCCATGCTGGCTAGGGTTATATTTAGGGTTGCTGTAAAGAGCGAACACGGAGGGTCCAGTTGCATATGGGGCTGCGTAAAGGCTCCCCTGGGGAGTTCAGATGTACCCAAAGCCTTCCTTTGGGGGCACTTTTGGATGGGCGAATGGGGCTCGTAAGACATTTTCTGTGGCCCGAGCTTTCAGTCGACTGCCAGGCGTGCTAGGGCTATATTTAGGCTTGCGGTGAAAGGGTGAACCCGGAGGGTCCAGTTGCATGTGGGGCTGCGTAAAGGCTCCCCTGGGGAGTTCAGATGTACCCAAAGCCTTCCTCTGGGGGCACTTCTGGATGGGCGAATTACGCTTTTAATGCATTTTCTGTAGCCCGAGTTTTCAGTCGACTGCCAGGCGGGCCAGGGCTATATTTAGGGTTGCTGTAAAGAGCGAACACGGAGGGTCCAGTTGCATGTGGGGCTGCGTAAAGGCTCCCCTGGGGAGTTCAGATGTACCCAAAGCCTTCCTTTGGGGGCACTTTTGGATGGGCGAATGGGGCTCGTATCACATTTTCTGTGGCCCGAGCTTTCACTCGACTGCCAGGCGTGCTAGGGCTATATTTAGGCTTGCGGTGAAAGAGTGAACCCGGAGGGTCCAGTTGCATGTGGGGCTGCATAAAGGCTCCCCTGGGGAGTTCAGTTGTACCCAAAGCCTTCCTTTGGGGGCACTTCTGGATGGGTGAATGGGACTTGAAACGCATTTTATGGAGCCCTAGTTTTCAGTCTTCTGCCATGGTGGCTAGGGGTATATTTAGGGTTGCTCGTAAACAGTGAACAAGGAGGGTCCAGTTGCATGTGGGGCTGCGTAAAGGCTCCCCTGGAGAGTTCAGTTGTACCCAAAGCCTTCCTCTGGGGGCACTTTTGGATGGGCGAAAGGGGCTTGAAACGCTTTTTCTGTGGCCTGAATTTTCCGTTTTCTGCCATGCTGGCTAGGGTTATATTTAGGGTTGCTTGTAAACAGCGAACACGGGGGGTCCAGTTGCATGTGGGGCTGCGTTAAGGCTCCCCTGGGGAGTTCAGATGTACCCAAAGCCTTCCTCTGGGGGCACTTTTGGATGGACGAACGGGTCTCGTAACACATTTTCTGTGGCCCGAGCTTTCAGTTGACTGCCAGGCGTGCTAGGGCTATATTTAGGCTTGCGGTGAAAGAGTGAACCCAGAGGGTCCAGTTGCATGTGGGGCTGCGTTAAGGCTCCCCTGGGGAGTTCAGTTGTACCCAAAGCCTTCCTTTGGGGGCACTTTTGGATGGTCCAAGGGGAATCGCAATGCGTTTTCTGAGGCACGCTTTTTCAGTCTTCTCCCATTGCGCCGAGGGATATATTTAGGCTTGCGGTGAAAGAGTGAACCCGGAGGGTCCAGTTGCATGTGGGGCTGCGTAAAGGCTCCCCTGGGGAGTTCAGTTGTACCCAAAGCCTTCCTTTGGGGGCAATTCTGGATGGGTGAATGGGGCTTGAAACGCTTCTTCTGTGGCCCGAATTTTCAGTTTTCTGCCATGCTGCCTAGGGTTATATTTAGGGTTGCTTGTAAACAGCGAACACGGGGGGTCCAGTTGCGTATGGGCCTGCATAAAGGCTCCCCTGGGGAGTTCACTTGTACCCAAAGCCTTCCTCTGGGGGCACTTTTGGATGGTCCAAGGGGAATTGCAATGCGTTTTCTGAGGCCGCTTTTACAGTCTTCTCCCATTGCGCCGAGGGATATATTTAGGCTTGCGGTGAAAGAGCGAATACGGAGGGTCCAGTTGCATGTGGGGCTGCATAAAGGCTCCCCTGGGGAGTTCAGTTGTACCCAAAGCCTTCTTGTGGGGGCACTTTTGGATGGGCGTATTAGGCTTTTAACGCATTTTCTGGGGCCCGAGTATTCAGTGGACTGCAAGGCGTGCTAGGGCTATATTTAGGGTTGCTGTGAAAGAGCGAATACAGAGGGTCCAGTTGCACGTGGGGCTGCGTAATGGCTCACCTGGGGAGTTCAGATGTACCCAAAGCCTTCCTCTGGGGGCACTTTCGGATGGGAGAATTAGGCTTTAAATGCATTTTCTGGGGCCCGAGTTTTCAGTCGACTGCCAGGCGGGCCAGGGCTATATATAGGGTTGCTGTGAAAGCGCGAATACGGAGGGTCCAGTTGCATGTGGGGCTGCATAAAGGCTCCCCTGGGGAGTTCACTTGTACCCAAAGCCTTCCTTTGGGGGCACTTCTGGATGGGCGAAAGGGGCTTGAAACGCTTTTTCTGTGGCCCGAGTTTTCAGTCTTCTGCCATGCTGGCTAGGGTAAGAATCCCGTTACGGGCGGATTGGGGACAACGATCCCATGACACGGTTGTCCGGCCACGAGCGGTGTGCCTGCCAGCCTTGCCGCGAAGCGTGCGGCTGTCCACTGCCGGCTCGTGGGCTGGCAGTCGAGGGGCCAAGGTGTTCTGTCCTCTACGGAGCGGCAGCCGTCCGTCCCGAACAACCACGCTCCTATGCTGGGCGACGTGTGTGCTAGCCGCACTGGGGTCCGGGTGGGACCTCGGTCGGCTCCGCTCTTTCGATCGCAGGACACGAGTGTCCCTCCACGGGCAGCGTGGGTCCGGCTTCCCGAGCCCTTTCACTCCATCCTGGGTGTCGTGTTTGCTCGCCGCACCGGGGTCCGGATCCCATTTCGGGCGCCTCGGGGAAGGAGATCCTACGACACGGTTGTCCGGCCACAAGCGCTGTGGCTGCCAGCCGTGTCAAGAAGTGGAGGCTGTCGTTCAGCGGCTCGGAGTTACGCAGTGCCGGGGACCGGGGATTCAGACAATCCAGAGCGGCAGGCGTCCGGATATGGACCCTGGGCTTCGGTCCTGGGCGACGTGTGTGCTAGCCGCACTGCGGTCCGGGTTCTGTCTTGGGCGGCTCGGGGAAGGAGATCCCACGACACAGTGGTCCGGCCACGAGCTGCATGCGTAGCAGCCGTGTCGTGAAACAGGAGGCTGTCATCCTCTGGCTCGGGGGCTGGCTGTCCCCGAGACGAAAGCTTCTGTCCTGTCCGGAGCGGCGGCCGTCCTTCCCGAACAGCCACGCTCCGGTCCCGGGCGATGTGTGTGCTAGCCGCACTAGGACCCGGTCGAACCTCTGTCGGCTCCGCTATTTCGATCGCAGGCAACGTGTGTCCCTCTACGGGCTGCGTGGGTCCGGCTTCCCGAGCCCCTAGGCTCCGGTCCTGCGCGACGTGTGTGCTAGCCGCACCGGGGTCCGTGTCCCGCCAAGGGCGGCTCGACTAAAATGATCGCAAGATACGGGTGACCCGCGACAAGCGGTGTGCCTGCCAGCTTTGCCGCGAAGAAGGAGGCTATGTTCCGTTCTCTCGGCAACTATTCGTCCCGGAGCGGCCGCCGTCTTTCCCGAACGCCAAGACTCCGGTCCTGGGAGACGTGTATGCTAGCCGCGCAAGGGTAAGAATCCCGTTACGGGCGGATTGGGGACAACGATCCCATGACACGGTTGTCCGGCCACGAGCGGTGTGCCTGCCAGCCTTGCCGCGAAGCGTGTGGCTGTCCACTGCCGGCTCGTGGGCTGGCAGTCGCGGGGACATGGGGTTCTGTCCTCTACGGAGCGGCAGCCGTCCGTCCCGAACAACCACGCTCCTATGCTGGGCGACGTGTGTGCTAGCCGCACTGGGGTCCGGGTTCTGTCTTGGGCGAATCGGGGAAGGAGATCCCACGACACAGTGGTCCGGCCACGAGCTGCATGCGTAGCAGCCGTGTCGTGAAACAGGAGGCTGTCATCCTCTGGCTCGGGGGCTGGCTGTCCCCGAGACGAAAGCTTCTGTCCTGTCCGGAGCGGTGGCCGTCCTTCCCGAACAGCCACGCTCCGGTCCCGGGCGATGTGTGTGCTAGCCGTACTAGGACCCGGTCGAACCTCTGTCGGCTCCGCTATTTCGATCGCAGGCAACGTGTGTCCCTCTACGGGCTGCGTGGGTCCGGCTTCCCGAGCCCCTAGGCTCCGGTCCTGCGCGACGTGTGTGCTAGCCGCACCGGGGTCCGGGTCCCGCCTTGGGCGGCTCGACGAAAGTGATCGCAAGACACGGGTAACCGGCCACAAGCGGTGTGCCTGCCAGCCTTGCCGCGAAGAAGGAGGCTATGTTCCGTTCTCTCGGCAACTATTTGTCCCGGAGCGGCCGCCGTCTTTCCCGAACGCCAAGACTCCGGTCCTGGGAGACGTGTATGCTAGCCGAGCAAGGGTAAGAATCCCGTTACGGGCGGATTGGGGACAACGGTCCCATGACACGGTTGTCCGGCCACGAGCGGTGTGCCTGCCAGCCTTGCCGCGAAGCGTGTGGCTGTCCACTGCCGGCTCGTGGGCTGGCAGTCGCGGGGACATGGGGTTCTGTCCTCTCCGGAGCGGCAGCCGTCCGTCCCGAACAACCACGCTCCTATCCTGGGCGACGTGTGTGCTAGCCGCACTGGGGTCCGGGTGGGACCTCGGTCGGCTCCGCTCTTTCGATCGCAGGACACGAGTGTCCCTCCACGGGCAGCGTGGGTCCGGCTTCCCGAGCCCTTTCACTCCATCCTGGGTGTCGTGTTTGCTCGCCGCACCGGGGTCCGGATCCCATTTCGGGCGCCTCAGGGAAGGAGATCCTACGACACGGTTGTCCGGCCACGAGCGGTGTGGCTTCCAGCCTTGCCGCGTAGCAGGAGGCTGTCCTCCGCCGCCTCGTGGGCTAGCAGTCGCGGGGACATGGGGTTCTGTCCTCTCCGGAGCGGCCGCCGTCCGTCCCGAACACCCACGCTCCGGTCCTGGGCGACGTGTGTGCTAGCCGCACTGCGGTCCGGGTTCTGTCTTGGGCGAATCGGGGAAGGAGATCCCACGACACAGTGGTCCGGCCACGAGCTGCATGCGTAGCAGCCGTGTCGTGAAACAAGAGGCTGTCATCCTCTGGCTCGGGGGCTGGTTGTCCCCGAGACGAAAGCTTCTGTCCTGTCCGGAGCGGCGGCCGTCCTTCCCGAACAGCCACGCTCCGGTCCCGGGCGATGTGTGTGCTAGCCGCACTAGGACCCGGTCGAACCTCTGTCGGCTCCGCTATTTCGATCGCAGGCAACGTGTGTCCCTCTACGGGCTGCGTGGGTCCGGCTACCCGAGCCCCTAGGCTCCGGTCCTGCGCGACGTGTGTGCTAGCCGCACCGGGGTCCAGGTCCCGCCTTGGGCGGCTCGACGAAAGTGATCGCAAGATACGGGTGACCCGCCACAAGCGGTGTGCCTGCCAGCCTTGCCGCGAAGCGTGTGGCTGTCCACTGCCGGCTCGTGGGCTGGCAGTCGCGGGGACATGGGGTTCTGTCCTCTACGGAGCGGCAGCCGTCCGTCCCGAACAACCACGCTCCTATGCTGGGCGACGTGTGTGCTAGCCGCACTGGGGTCCGGGTTCTGTCTTGGGCGAATCGGGGAAGGAGATCCCACGACACAGTGGTCCGGCCACGAGCTGCATGCGTAGCAGCCGTGTCGTGAAACAGGAGGCTGTCATCCTCTGGCTCGCGGGCTGGCTGTCCCCGAGACGAAAGCTTCTGTCCTGTCCGGAGCGGCGGCCGTCCTTCCCGAACAGCCACGCTCCGGTCCCGGGCGATGTGTGTGCTAGCCGCACTAGGACCCGGTCGAACCTCTGTCGGCTCCGCTATTTCGATCGCAGGCAACGTGTGTCCCTCTACGGGCTGCGTGGGTCCGGCTTCCCGAGCCCCTAGGCTCCGGTCCTGCGCGACGTGTGTGCTAGCCGCACCGGGGTCCGGGTCCCGCCTTGGGCGGCTCGACGAAAGTGATCGCAAGACACGGGTAACCGGCCACAAGCGGTGTGCCTGCCAGCCTTGCCGCGAAGAAGGAGGCTATGTTCCGTTCTCTCGGCAACTATTTGTCCCGGAGCGGCCGCCGTCTTTCCCGAACGCCAAGACTCCGGTCCTGGGAGACGTGTATGCTAGCCGAGCAAGGGTAAGAATCCCGTTACGGGCGGATTGGGGACAACGATCCCATGACACGGTTGTCCGGCCACGAGCGGTGTGCCTGCCAGCCTTGCCGCGAAGCGTGTGGCTGTCCACTGCCGGCTCGTGGGCTGGCAGTCGCGGGGACATGGGGTTCTGTCCTCTCCGGAGCGGCAGCCGTCCGTCCCGAACAACCACGCTCCTATCCTGGGCGACGTGTGTGCTAGCCGCACTGGGGTCCGGGTGGGACCTCGGTCGGCTCCGCTCTTTCGATCGCAGGACACGAGTGTCCCTCCACGGGCAGCGTGGGTCCGGCTTCCCGAGCCCTTTCACTCCATCCTGGGTGTCGTGTTTGCTCGCCGCACCGGGGTCCGGATCCCATTTCGGGCGCCTCGGGGAAGGAGATCCTACGACACGGTTGTCCGGCCACAAGCGCTGTGGCTGCCAGCCGTGTCAAGAAGTGGAGGCTGTCGTTCAGCGGCTCGGAGTTACGCAGTGCCGGGGACCGGGGATTCAGACAATCCAGAGCGGCAGGCGTCCGGATATGGACCCTGGGCTTCGGTCCTGGGCGACGTGTGTGCTAGCCGCACTGGGGTCCGGGTTCTGTCTTGGGCGAATCGGGGAAGGAGATCCCACGACACAGTGGTCCGGCCACGAGCTGCATGCGTAGCAGCCGTGTCGTGAAACAAGAGGCTGTCATCCTCTGGCTCGGGGGCTGGTTGTCCCCGAGACGAAAGCTTCTGTCCTGTCCGGAGCGGCGGCCGTCCTTCCCGAACAGCCACGCTCCGGTCCCGGGCGATGTGTGTGCTAGCCGCACTAGGACCCGGTCGAACCTCTGTCGGCTCCGCTGTTTCGATCGCAGGCAACGTGTGTCCCTCTACGGGCAGCGTTGGTCCGGCTACCCGAGCCCCTAGGCTCCGGTCCTGCGCGACGTGTGTGCTAGCCGCACCGGGGTCCAGGTCCCGCCTTGGGCGGCTCGACGAAAGTGATCGCAAGACACGGGTAACCGGCCACAAGCGGTGTGCCTGCCAGCCTTGCCGCGAAGAAGGAGGCTATGTTCCGTTCTCTCGGCAACTATTCGTCCCGGAGCGGCCGCCGTCTTTCCCGAACGCCAAGACTCCGGTCCTGGGAGACGTGTATGCTAGCCGAGCAAGGGTAAGAATCCCGTTACGGGCGGATTGGGGACAACGATCCCATGACACGGTTGTCCGGCCACGAGCGGTGTGCCTGCCAGCCTTGCCGCGAAGCGTGTGGCTGTCCACTGCCGGCTCGTGGGCTGGCAGTCACGGGGCCAAGGGGTTCTGTCCTCTACGGAGCGGCAGCCGTCCGTCCCGAACAACCACGCTCCTATCCTGGGCGACGTGTGTGCTAGCCGCACTGGGGTCCGGGTGGGACCTCGGTCGGCTCCGCTCTTTCGATCGCAGGACACGAGTGTCCCTCCACGGGCAGCGTGGGTCCGGCTTCCCGAGCCCTTTCACTCCATCCTGGGTGTCGTGTTTGCTCGCCGCACCGGGGTCCGGATCCCATTTCGGGCGCCTCGGGGAAGGAGATCCTACGACACGGTTGTCCGGCCACAAGCGCTGTGGCTGCCAGCCGTGTCAAGAAGTGGAGGCTGTCGTTCAGCGGCTCGGAGTTACGCAGTGCCGGGGACCGGGGATTCAGACAATCCAGAGCGGCAGGCGTCCGGATATGGACCCTGGGCTTCGGTCCTGGGCGACGTGTGTGCTAGCCGCACTGCGGTCCGGGTTCTGTCTTGGGCGGCTCGGGGAAGGAGATCCCACGACACAGTGGTCCGGCCACGAGCTGCATGCGTAGCAGCCGTGTCGTGAAACAGGAGGCTGTCATCCTCTGGCTCGGGGGCTGGCTGTCCCCGAGACGAAAGCTTCTGTCCTGTCCGGAGCGGCGGCCGTCCTTCCCGAACAGCCACGCTCCGGTCCCGGGCGATGTGTGTGCTAGCCGCACTAGGACCCGGTCGAACCTCTGTCGGCTCCGCTATTTCGATCGCAGGCAACGTGTGTCCCTCTACGGGCTGCGTGGGTCCGGCTTCCCGAGCCCCTAGGCTCCGGTCCTGCGCGACGTGTGTGCTAGCCGCACCGGGGTCCGTGTCCCGCCAAGGGCGGCTCGACTAAAATGATCGCAAGATACGGGTGACCCGCGACAAGCGGTGTGCCTGCCAGCTTTGCCGCGAAGAAGGAGGCTATGTTCCGTTCTCTCGGCAACTATTCGTCCCGGAGCGGCCGCCGTCTTTCCCGAACGCCAAGACTCCGGTCCTGGGAGACGTGTATGCTAGCCGCGCAAGGGTAAGAATCCCGTTACGGGCGGATTGGGGACAACGATCCCATGACACGGTTGTCCGGCCACGAGCGGTGTGCCTGCCAGCCTTGCCGCGAAGCGTGTGGCTGTCCACTGCCGGCTCGTGGGCTGGCAGTCGCGGGGACATGGGGTTCTGTCCTCTACGGAGCGGCAGCCGTCCGTCCCGAACAACCACGCTCCTATGCTGGGCGACGTGTGTGCTAGCCGCACTGGGGTCCGGGTTCTGTCTTGGGCGAATCGGGGAAGGAGATCCCACGACACAGTGGTCCGGCCACGAGCTGCATGCGTAGCAGCCGTGTCGTGAAACAGGAGGCTGTCATCCTCTGGCTCGGGGGCTGGCTGTCCCCGAGACGAAAGCTTCTGTCCTGTCCGGAGCGGCGGCCGTCCTTCCCGAACAGCCACGCTCCGGTCCCGGGCGATGTGTGTGCTAGCCGCACTAGGACCCGGTCGAACCTCTGTCGGCTCCGCTGTTTCGATCGCAGGCAACGTGTGTCCCTCTACGGGCAGCGTTGGTCCGGCTACCCGAGCCCCTAGGCTCCGGTCCTGCGCGACGTGTGTGCTAGCCGCACCGGGGTCCGTGTCCCGCCTTGGGCGGCTCGACTAAAATGATCGCAAGATACGGGTGACCCGCCACAAGCGGTGTGCCTGCCAGCCTTGCCGCGAAGAAGGAGGCTATGTTCCGTTCTCTCGGCAACTATTCGTCCCGGAGCGGCCGCCGTCTTTCCCGAACGCCAAGACTCCGGTCCTGGGAGACGTGTATGCTAGCCGAGCAAGGGTAAGAATCCCGTTACGGGCGGATTGGGGACAACGATCCCATGACACGGTTGTCCGGCCACGAGCGGTGTGCCTGCCAGCCTTGCCGCGAAGCGTGTGGCTGTCCACTGCCGGCTCGTGGGCTGGCAGTCGCGGGGACATGGGGTTCTGTCCTCTCCGGAGCGGCAGCCGTCCGTCCCGAACAACCACGCTCCTATCCTGGGCGACGTGTGTGCTAGCCGCACTGGGGTCCGGGTGGGACCTCGGTCGGCTCCGCTCTTTCGATCGCAGGACACGAGTGTCCCTCCACGGGCAGCGTGGGTCCGGCTTCCCGAGCCCTTTCACTCCATCCTGGGTGTCGTGTTTGCTCGCCGCACCGGGGTCCGGATCCCATTTCGGGCGCCTCGGGGAAGGAGATCCTACGACACGGTTGTCCGGCCACAAGCGCTGTGGCTGCCAGCCGTGTCAAGAAGTGGAGGCTGTCGTTCAGCGGCTCGGAGTTACGCAGTGCCGGGGACCGGGGATTCAGACAATCCAGAGCGGCAGGCGTCCGGATATGGACCCTGGGCTTCGGTCCTGGGCGACGTGTGTGCTAGCCGCACTGCGGTCCGGGTTCTGTCTTGGGCGGCTCGGGGAAGGAGATCCCACGACACAGTGGTCCGGCCACGAGCTGCATGCGTAGCAGCCGTGTCGTGAAACAGGAGGCTGTCATCCTCTGGCTCGGGGGCTGGCTGTCCCCGAGACGAAAGCTTCTGTCCTGTCCGGAGCGGCGGCCGTCCTTCCCGAACAGCCACGCTCCGGTCCCGGGCGATGTGTGTGCTAGCCGCACTAGGACCCGGTCGAACCTCTGTCGGCTCCGCTATTTCGATCGCAGGCAACGTGTGTCCCTCTACGGGCTGCGTGGGTCCGGCTTCCCGAGCCCCTAGGCTCCGGTCCTGCGCGACGTGTGTGCTAGCCGCACCGGGGTCCGTGTCCCGCCAAGGGCGGCTCGACTAAAATGATCGCAAGATACGGGTGACCCGCGACAAGCGGTGTGCCTGCCAGCTTTGCCGCGAAGAAGGAGGCTATGTTCCGTTCTCTCGGCAACTATTCGTCCCGGAGCGGCCGCCGTCTTTCCCGAACGCCAAGACTCCGGTCCTGGGAGACGTGTATGCTAGCCGAGCAAGGGTAAGAATCCCGTTACGGGCGGATTGGGGACAACGATCCCATGACACGGTTGTCCGGCCACGAGCGGTGTGCCTGCCAGCCTTGCCGCGAAGCGTGTGGCTGTCCACTGCCGGCTCGTGGGCTGGCAGTCGAGGGGCCAAGGTGTTCTGTCCTCTACGGAGCGGCAGCCGTCCGTCCCGAACAACCACGCTCCTATGCTGGGCGACGTGTGTGCTAGCCGCACTGGGGTCCGGGTGGGACCTCGGTCGGCTCCGCTCTTTCGATCGCAGGACACGAGTGTCCCTCCACGGGCAGCGTGGGTCCGGCTTCCCGAGCCCTTTCACTCCATCCTGGGTGTCGTGTTTGCTCGCCGCACCGGGGTCCGGATCCCATTTCGGGCGCCTCGGGGAAGGAGATCCTACGACACGGTTGTCCGGCCAAAAGCGCTGTGGCTGCCAGCCGTGTCGAGAAGTGGAGGCTGTCGTTCAGCGGCTCGGAGTTACGCAGTGCCGGGGACCGGGGATTCAGACAATCCAGAGCGGCAGGCGTCCGGATATGGACCCTGGGCTTCGGTCCTGGGCGACGTGTGTGCTAGCCGCACTGGGGTCCGGGTTCTGTCTTGGGCGAATCGGGGAAGGAGATCCCACGACACAGTGGTCCGGCCACGAGCTGCATGCGTAGCAGCCGTGTCGTGAAACAGGAGGCTGTCATCCTCTGGCTCGGGGGCTAGCTGTCCCCGAGACGAAAGCTTCTGTCCTGTCCGGAGCGGCGGCCGTCCTTCCCGAACAGCCACGCTCCGGTCCCGGGCGATGTGTGTGCTAGCCGCACTAGGACCCGGTCGAACCTCTGTCGGCTCCGCTATTTCGATCGCAGGCAACGTGTGTCCCTCTACGGGCTGCGTGGGTCCGGCTACCCGAGCCCCTAGGCTCCGGTCCTGCGCGACGTGTGTGCTAGCCGCACCGGGGTCCGTGTCCCGCCTTGGGCGGCTCGACTAAAATGATCGCAAGATACGGGTGACCCGCCACAAGCGGTGTGCCTGCCAGCCTTGCCGCGAAGCGTGCGGCTGTCCTCCGCCGGCTCGTGGGCTGGCAGTCGCGGGGACATGGGGTTCTGTCCTCTACGGAGCGGCAGCCGTCCGTCCCGAACAACCACGCTCCTATGCTGGGCGACGTGTGTGCTAGCCGCACTGGGGTCCGGGTTCTGTCTTGGGCGAATCGGGGAAGGAGATCCCACGACACAGTGGTCCGGCCACGAGCTGCATGCGTAGCAGCCGTGTCGTGAAACAAGAGGCTGTCATTCTCTGGCTCGGGAACTGCTTGTCCCCGAGACGAAAGCTTCTGTCCTGTCCGGAGCGGCGGCCGTCCTTCCCGAACAGCCACGCTCCGGTCCCGGGCGATGTGTGTGCTAGCCGCACTAGGACCCGGTCGAACCTCTGTCGGCTCCGCTATTTCGATCGCAGGCAACGTGTGTCCCTCTACGGGCTGCGTGGGTCCGGCTACCCGAGCCCCTAGGCTCCGGTCCTGCGCGACGTGTGTGCTAGCCGCACCGGGGTCCGTGTCCCGCCTTGGGCGGCTCGACTAAAATGATCGCAAGATACGGGTGACCCGCCACAAGCGGTGTGCCTGCCAGCCTTGCCGCGAAGCGTGCGGCTGTCCTCCGCCGGCTCGTGGGCTGGCAGTCGCGGGGACATGGGGTTCTGTCCTCTACGGAGCGGCAGCCGTCCGTCCCGAACAACCACGCTCCTATCCTGGGCGACGTGTGTGCTAGCCGCACTGGGGTCCGGGTGGGACCTCGGTCGGCTCAGCTCTTTCGATCGCAGGACACGAGTGTCCCTCCACGGGCAGCGTGGGTCCGGCTTCCCGAGCCCTTTGACTCCATCCTGGGTGTCGTGTTTGCTCGCCGCACCGGGGTCCGGATCCCATTTCGGGCGCCTCGGGGAAGGAGATCCTACGACACGGTTGTCCGGCCACAAGCGCTGTGGCTGCCAGCCGGGTCGAGAAGTGGAGGCTGTCGTTCAGCGGCTCGGAGTTACGCAGTGCCGGGGACCGGGGATTCAGACAGTCCAGAGCGGCAGGCGTCCGGATATGGACGCTCCTATCCTGGGCGACGTGTGTGCTAGCCGCACTGGGGTCCGGGTTCTGTCTTGGGCGAATCGGGGAAGGAGATCCCACGACACAGTGGTCCGGCCACGAGCTGCATGCGTAGCAGCCGTGTCGTGAAACAAGAGGCTGTCATTCTCTGGCTCGGGGACTGCTTGTCCCCGAGACGAAAGCTTCTGTCCTGTCCGGAGCGGCGGCCGTCCTTCCCGAACAGCCACGCTCCGGTCCCGGCGATGTGTGTGCTAGCCGCACTAGGACCCGGTCGAACCTCTGTCGGCTCCGCTATTTCGATCGCAGGAAACGTGTGTCCCTCTATGGGCTGCGTGGGTCCGGCTTCCCGAGCCCCTAGGCTCCGGTCCTGCGCGACGTGTGTGCTAGCCGCACCGGGGTCCGTGTCCCGCCTTGGGCGGCTCGACTAAAATGATCGCAAGATACGGGTGACACGCCACAAGCGGTGTGCCTGCCAGCCTTGCCGCGAAGCGTGTGGCTGTCCTCCGCCGGCTCGTGGGCTGGCAGTCGCGGGGACATGGGGTTCTGTCCTCTACGGAGCGGCAGCCGTCCGTCCCGAACAACCACGCTCCTATCCTGGGCGACGTGTGTGCCTGCCGCACTGGGTTCCGGGTGGGACCTCGGTCGGCTCAGCTCTTTCGATCGCAGGACACGAGTGTCCCTCCACGGGCAGCGTGTGTCCGGCTTCCCGAGCCCTTTGACTCCATCCTGGGTGTCGTGTTTGCTCGCCGCACCGGGGTCCGGATCCCATTTCGGGCGCCTCGGGGAAGGAGATCCTACGACACGGTTGTCCGGCCACAAGCGCTGTGGCTGCCAGCCGTGTCGAGAAGTGGAGGCTGTCGTTCAGCGGCTCGGAGTTACGCAGTGCCGGGGACCGGGGATTCAGACAGTCCAGAGCGGCAGGCGTCCGGATATGGACGCTCCTATCCTGGGCGACGTGTGTGCTAGCCGCACTGGGGTCCGGGTTCTGTCTTGGGCGAATCGGGGAAGGAGATCCCACGACACAGTGGTCCGGCCACGAGCTGCATGCGTAGCAGCCGTGTCGTGAAACAAGAGGCTGTCATTCTCTGGCTCGGGAACTGCTTGTCCCCGAGACGAAAGCTTCTGTCCTGTCCGGAGCGGCGGCCGTCCTTCCCGAACAGCCACGCTCCGGTCCCGGGCGATGTGTGTGCTAGCCGCACTAGGACCCGGTCGAACCTCTGTCGGCTCCGCTATTTCGATCGCAGGCAACGTGTGTCCCTCTACGGGCTGCGTGGGTCCGGCTTCCCGAGCCCCTAGGCTCCGGTCCTGCGCGACGTGTGTGCTAGCCGCACCGGGGTCCGTGTCCCGCCTTGGGCGGCTCGACTAAAATGATCGCAAGATACGGGTGACCCGCCACAAGCGGTGTGCCTGCCAGCCTTGCCGCGAAGCGTGCGGCTGTCCTCCGCCGGCTCGTGGGCTGGCAGTCGCGGGGACATGGGGTTCTGTCCTCTACGGAGCGGCAGCCGTCCGTCCCGAACAACCACGCTCCTATGCTGGGCGACGTGTGTGCTAGCCGCACTGGGGTCCGGGTTCTGTCTTGGGCGAATCGGGGAAGGAGATCCCACGACACAGTGGTCCGGCCACGAGCTGCATGCGTAGCAGCCGTGTCGTGAAACAAGAGGCTGTCATTCTCTGGCTCGGGAACTGCTTGTCCCCGAGACGAAAGCTTCTGTCCTGTCCGGAGCGGCGGCCGTCCTTCCCGAACAGCCACGCTCCGGTCCCGGGCGATGTGTGTGCTAGCCGCACTAGGACCCGGTCGAACCTCTGTCGGCTCCGCTATTTCGATCGCAGGCAACGTGTGTCCCTCTACGGGCTGCGTGGGTCCGGCTACCCGAGCCCCTAGGCTCCGGTCCTGCGCGACGTGTGTGCTAGCCGCACCGGGGTCCGTGTCCCGCCTTGGGCGGCTCGACTAAAATGATCGCAAGATACGGGTGACCCGCCACAAGCGGTGTGCCTGCCAGCCTTGCCGCGAAGCGTGCGGCTGTCCTCCGCCGGCTCGTGGGCTGGCAGTCGCGGGGACATGGGGTTCTGTCCTCTACGGAGCGGCAGCCGTCCGTCCCGAACAACCACGCTCCTATCCTGGGCGACGTGTGTGCTAGCCGCACTGGGGTCCGGGTGGGACCTCGGTCGGCTCAGCTCTTTCGATCGCAGGACACGAGTGTCCCTCCACGGGCAGCGTGGGTCCGGCTTCCCGAGCCCTTTGACTCCATCCTGGGTGTCGTGTTTGCTCGCCGCACCGGGGTCCGGATCCCATTTCGGGCGCCTCGGGGAAGGAGATCCTACGACACGGTTGTCCGGCCACAAGCGCTGTGGCTGCCAGCCGGGTCGAGAAGTGGAGGCTGTCGTTCAGCGGCTCGGAGTTACGCAGTGCCGGGGACCGGGGATTCAGACAGTCCAGAGCGGCAGGCGTCCGGATATGGACGCTCCTATCCTGGGCGACGTGTGTGCTAGCCGCACTGGGGTCCGGGTTCTGTCTTGGGCGAATCGGGGAAGGAGATCCCACGACACAGTGGTCCGGCCACGAGCTGCATGCGTAGCAGCCGTGTCGTGAAACAGGAGGCTGTCATCCTCTGGCTCGGGGGCTGGCTGTCCCCGAGACGAAAGCTTCTGTCCTGTCCGGAGCGGTGGCCGTCCTTCCCGAACAGCCACGCTCCGGTCCCGGGCGATGTGTGTGCTAGCCGTACTAGGACCCGGTCGAACCTCTGTCGGCTCCGCTATTTCGATCGCAGGCAACGTGTGTCCCTCTACGGGCTGCGTGGGTCCGGCTTCCCGAGCCCCTAGGCTCCGGTCCTGCGCGACGTGTGTGCTAGCCGCACCGGGGTCCGGGTCCCGCCTTGGGCGGCTCGACGAAAGTGATCGCAAGACACGGGTAACCGGCCACAAGCGGTGTGCCTGCCAGCCTTGCCGCGAAGAAGGAGGCTATGTTCCGTTCTCTCGGCAACTATTTGTCCCGGAGCGGCCGCCGTCTTTCCCGAACGCCAAGACTCCGGTCCTGGGAGACGTGTATGCTAGCCGAGCAAGGGTAAGAATCCCGTTACGGGCGGATTGGGGACAACGGTCCCATGACACGGTTGTCCGGCCACGAGCGGTGTGCCTGCCAGCCTTGCCGCGAAGCGTGTGGCTGTCCACTGCCGGCTCGTGGGCTGGCAGTCGCGGGGACATGGGGTTCTGTCCTCTCCGGAGCGGCAGCCGTCCGTCCCGAACAACCACGCTCCTATCCTGGGCGACGTGTGTGCTAGCCGCACTGGGGTCCGGGTGGGACCTCGGTCGGCTCCGCTCTTTCGATCGCAGGACACGAGTGTCCCTCCACGGGCAGCGTGGGTCCGGCTTCCCGAGCCCTTTCACTCCATCCTGGGTGTCGTGTTTGCTCGCCGCACCGGGGTCCGGATCCCATTTCGGGCGCCTCGGGGAAGGAGATCCTACGACACGGTTGTCCGGCCACGAGCGGTGTGGCTTCCAGCCTTGCCGCGTAGCAGGAGGCTGTCCTCCGCCGCCTCGTGGGCTAGCAGTCGCGGGGACATGGGGTTCTGTCCTCTCCGGAGCGGCCGCCGTCCGTCCCGAACACCCACGCTCCGGTCCTGGGCGACGTGTGTGCTAGCCGCACTGCGGTCCGGGTTCTGTCTTGGGCGAATCGGGGAAGGAGATCCCACGACACAGTGGTCCGGCCACGAGCTGCATGCGTAGCAGCCGTGTCGTGAAACAAGAGGCTGTCATCCTCTGGCTCGGGGGCTGGTTGTCCCCGAGACGAAAGCTTCTGTCCTGTCCGGAGCGGCGGCCGTCCTTCCCGAACAGCCACGCTCCGGTCCCGGGCGATGTGTGTGCTAGCCGCACTAGGACCCGGTCGAACCTCTGTCGGCTCCGCTATTTCGATCGCAGGCAACGTGTGTCCCTCTACGGGCTGCGTGGGTCCGGCTACCCGAGCCCCTAGGCTCCGGTCCTGCGCGACGTGTGTGCTAGCCGCACCGGGGTCCAGGTCCCGCCTTGGGCGGCTCGACGAAAGTGATCGCAAGATACGGGTGACCCGCCACAAGCGGTGTGCCTGCCAGCCTTGCCGCGAAGCGTGTGGCTGTCCACTGCCGGCTCGTGGGCTGGCAGTCGCGGGGACATGGGGTTCTGTCCTCTACGGAGCGGCAGCCGTCCGTCCCGAACAACCACGCTCCTATGCTGGGCGACGTGTGTGCTAGCCGCACTGGGGTCCGGGTTCTGTCTTGGGCGAATCGGGGAAGGAGATCCCACGACACAGTGGTCCGGCCACGAGCTGCATGCGTAGCAGCCGTGTCGTGAAACAGGAGGCTGTCATCCTCTGGCTCGCGGGCTGGCTGTCCCCGAGACGAAAGCTTCTGTCCTGTCCGGAGCGGCGGCCGTCCTTCCCGAACAGCCACGCTCCGGTCCCGGGCGATGTGTGTGCTAGCCGCACTAGGACCCGGTCGAACCTCTGTCGGCTCCGCTATTTCGATCGCAGGCAACGTGTGTCCCTCTACGGGCTGCGTGGGTCCGGCTTCCCGAGCCCCTAGGCTCCGGTCCTGCGCGACGTGTGTGCTAGCCGCACCGGGGTCCGGGTCCCGCCTTGGGCGGCTCGACGAAAGTGATCGCAAGACACGGGTAACCGGCCACAAGCGGTGTGCCTGCCAGCCTTGCCGCGAAGAAGGAGGCTATGTTCCGTTCTCTCGGCAACTATTTGTCCCGGAGCGGCCGCCGTCTTTCCCGAACGCCAAGACTCCGGTCCTGGGAGACGTGTATGCTAGCCGAGCAAGGGTAAGAATCCCGTTACGGGCGGATTGGGGACAACGATCCCATGACACGGTTGTCCGGCCACGAGCGGTGTGCCTGCCAGCCTTGCCGCGAAGCGTGTGGCTGTCCACTGCCGGCTCGTGGGCTGGCAGTCGCGGGGACATGGGGTTCTGTCCTCTCCGGAGCGGCAGCCGTCCGTCCCGAACAACCACGCTCCTATCCTGGGCGACGTGTGTGCTAGCCGCACTGGGGTCCGGGTGGGACCTCGGTCGGCTCCGCTCTTTCGATCGCAGGACACGAGTGTCCCTCCACGGGCAGCGTGGGTCCGGCTTCCCGAGCCCTTTCACTCCATCCTGGGTGTCGTGTTTGCTCGCCGCACCGGGGTCCGGATCCCATTTCGGGCGCCTCGGGGAAGGAGATCCTACGACACGGTTGTCCGGCCACAAGCGCTGTGGCTGCCAGCCGTGTCAAGAAGTGGAGGCTGTCGTTCAGCGGCTCGGAGTTACGCAGTGCCGGGGACCGGGGATTCAGACAATCCAGAGCGGCAGGCGTCCGGATATGGACCCTGGGCTTCGGTCCTGGGCGACGTGTGTGCTAGCCGCACTGGGGTCCGGGTTCTGTCTTGGGCGAATCGGGGAAGGAGATCCCACGACACAGTGGTCCGGCCACGAGCTGCATGCGTAGCAGCCGTGTCGTGAAACAAGAGGCTGTCATCCTCTGGCTCGGGGGCTGGTTGTCCCCGAGACGAAAGCTTCTGTCCTGTCCGGAGCGGCGGCCGTCCTTCCCGAACAGCCACGCTCCGGTCCCGGGCGATGTGTGTGCTAGCCGCACTAGGACCCGGTCGAACCTCTGTCGGCTCCGCTGTTTCGATCGCAGGCAACGTGTGTCCCTCTACGGGCAGCGTTGGTCCGGCTACCCGAGCCCCTAGGCTCCGGTCCTGCGCGACGTGTGTGCTAGCCGCACCGGGGTCCAGGTCCCGCCTTGGGCGGCTCGACGAAAGTGATCGCAAGACACGGGTAACCGGCCACAAGCGGTGTGCCTGCCAGCCTTGCCGCGAAGAAGGAGGCTATGTTCCGTTCTCTCGGCAACTATTCGTCCCGGAGCGGCCGCCGTCTTTCCCGAACGCCAAGACTCCGGTCCTGGGAGACGTGTATGCTAGCCGAGCAAGGGTAAGAATCCCGTTACGGGCGGATTGGGGACAACGATCCCATGACACGGTTGTCCGGCCACGAGCGGTGTGCCTGCCAGCCTTGCCGCGAAGCGTGTGGCTGTCCACTGCCGGCTCGTGGGCTGGCAGTCACGGGGCCAAGGGGTTCTGTCCTCTACGGAGCGGCAGCCGTCCGTCCCGAACAACCACGCTCCTATCCTGGGCGACGTGTGTGCTAGCCGCACTGGGGTCCGGGTGGGACCTCGGTCGGCTCCGCTCTTTCGATCGCAGGACACGAGTGTCCCTCCACGGGCAGCGTGGGTCCGGCTTCCCGAGCCCTTTCACTCCATCCTGGGTGTCGTGTTTGCTCGCCGCACCGGGGTCCGGATCCCATTTCGGGCGCCTCGGGGAAGGAGATCCTACGACACGGTTGTCCGGCCACAAGCGCTGTGGCTGCCAGCCGTGTCAAGAAGTGGAGGCTGTCGTTCAGCGGCTCGGAGTTACGCAGTGCCGGGGACCGGGGATTCAGACAATCCAGAGCGGCAGGCGTCCGGATATGGACCCTGGGCTTCGGTCCTGGGCGACGTGTGTGCTAGCCGCACTGCGGTCCGGGTTCTGTCTTGGGCGGCTCGGGGAAGGAGATCCCACGACACAGTGGTCCGGCCACGAGCTGCATGCGTAGCAGCCGTGTCGTGAAACAGGAGGCTGTCATCCTCTGGCTCGGGGGCTGGCTGTCCCCGAGACGAAAGCTTCTGTCCTGTCCGGAGCGGCGGCCGTCCTTCCCGAACAGCCACGCTCCGGTCCCGGGCGATGTGTGTGCTAGCCGCACTAGGACCCGGTCGAACCTCTGTCGGCTCCGCTATTTCGATCGCAGGCAACGTGTGTCCCTCTACGGGCTGCGTGGGTCCGGCTTCCCGAGCCCCTAGGCTCCGGTCCTGCGCGACGTGTGTGCTAGCCGCACCGGGGTCCGTGTCCCGCCAAGGGCGGCTCGACTAAAATGATCGCAAGATACGGGTGACCCGCGACAAGCGGTGTGCCTGCCAGCTTTGCCGCGAAGAAGGAGGCTATGTTCCGTTCTCTCGGCAACTATTCGTCCCGGAGCGGCCGCCGTCTTTCCCGAACGCCAAGACTCCGGTCCTGGGAGACGTGTATGCTAGCCGCGCAAGGGTAAGAATCCCGTTACGGGCGGATTGGGGACAACGATCCCATGACACGGTTGTCCGGCCACGAGCGGTGTGCCTGCCAGCCTTGCCGCGAAGCGTGTGGCTGTCCACTGCCGGCTCGTGGGCTGGCAGTCGCGGGGACATGGGGTTCTGTCCTCTACGGAGCGGCAGCCGTCCGTCCCGAACAACCACGCTCCTATGCTGGGCGACGTGTGTGCTAGCCGCACTGGGGTCCGGGTTCTGTCTTGGGCGAATCGGGGAAGGAGATCCCACGACACAGTGGTCCGGCCACGAGCTGCATGCGTAGCAGCCGTGTCGTGAAACAGGAGGCTGTCATCCTCTGGCTCGGGGGCTGGCTGTCCCCGAGACGAAAGCTTCTGTCCTGTCCGGAGCGGCGGCCGTCCTTCCCGAACAGCCACGCTCCGGTCCCGGGCGATGTGTGTGCTAGCCGCACTAGGACCCGGTCGAACCTCTGTCGGCTCCGCTGTTTCGATCGCAGGCAACGTGTGTCCCTCTACGGGCAGCGTTGGTCCGGCTACCCGAGCCCCTAGGCTCCGGTCCTGCGCGACGTGTGTGCTAGCCGCACCGGGGTCCGTGTCCCGCCTTGGGCGGCTCGACTAAAATGATCGCAAGATACGGGTGACCCGCCACAAGCGGTGTGCCTGCCAGCCTTGCCGCGAAGAAGGAGGCTATGTTCCGTTCTCTCGGCAACTATTCGTCCCGGAGCGGCCGCCGTCTTTCCCGAACGCCAAGACTCCGGTCCTGGGAGACGTGTATGCTAGCCGAGCAAGGGTAAGAATCCCGTTACGGGCGGATTGGGGACAACGATCCCATGACACGGTTGTCCGGCCACGAGCGGTGTGCCTGCCAGCCTTGCCGCGAAGCGTGTGGCTGTCCACTGCCGGCTCGTGGGCTGGCAGTCGCGGGGACATGGGGTTCTGTCCTCTCCGGAGCGGCAGCCGTCCGTCCCGAACAACCACGCTCCTATCCTGGGCGACGTGTGTGCTAGCCGCACTGGGGTCCGGGTGGGACCTCGGTCGGCTCCGCTCTTTCGATCGCAGGACACGAGTGTCCCTCCACGGGCAGCGTGGGTCCGGCTTCCCGAGCCCTTTCACTCCATCCTGGGTGTCGTGTTTGCTCGCCGCACCGGGGTCCGGATCCCATTTCGGGCGCCTCGGGGAAGGAGATCCTACGACACGGTTGTCCGGCCACAAGCGCTGTGGCTGCCAGCCGTGTCAAGAAGTGGAGGCTGTCGTTCAGCGGCTCGGAGTTACGCAGTGCCGGGGACCGGGGATTCAGACAATCCAGAGCGGCAGGCGTCCGGATATGGACCCTGGGCTTCGGTCCTGGGCGACGTGTGTGCTAGCCGCACTGCGGTCCGGGTTCTGTCTTGGGCGGCTCGGGGAAGGAGATCCCACGACACAGTGGTCCGGCCACGAGCTGCATGCGTAGCAGCCGTGTCGTGAAACAGGAGGCTGTCATCCTCTGGCTCGGGGGCTGGCTGTCCCCGAGACGAAAGCTTCTGTCCTGTCCGGAGCGGCGGCCGTCCTTCCCGAACAGCCACGCTCCGGTCCCGGGCGATGTGTGTGCTAGCCGCACTAGGACCCGGTCGAACCTCTGTCGGCTCCGCTATTTCGATCGCAGGCAACGTGTGTCCCTCTACGGGCTGCGTGGGTCCGGCTTCCCGAGCCCCTAGGCTCCGGTCCTGCGCGACGTGTGTGCTAGCCGCACCGGGGTCCGTGTCCCGCCAAGGGCGGCTCGACTAAAATGATCGCAAGATACGGGTGACCCGCGACAAGCGGTGTGCCTGCCAGCTTTGCCGCGAAGAAGGAGGCTATGTTCCGTTCTCTCGGCAACTATTCGTCCCGGAGCGGCCGCCGTCTTTCCCGAACGCCAAGACTCCGGTCCTGGGAGACGTGTATGCTAGCCGAGCAAGGGTAAGAATCCCGTTACGGGCGGATTGGGGACAACGATCCCATGACACGGTTGTCCGGCCACGAGCGGTGTGCCTGCCAGCCTTGCCGCGAAGCGTGCGGCTGTCCACTGCCGGCTCGTGGGCTGGCAGTCGAGGGGCCAAGGTGTTCTGTCCTCTACGGAGCGGCAGCCGTCCGTCCCGAACAACCACGCTCCTATGCTGGGCGACGTGTGTGCTAGCCGCACTGGGGTCCGGGTGGGACCTCGGTCGGCTCCGCTCTTTCGATCGCAGGACACGAGTGTCCCTCCACGGGCAGCGTGGGTCCGGCTTCCCGAGCCCTTTCACTCCATCCTGGGTGTCGTGTTTGCTCGCCGCACCGGGGTCCGGATCCCATTTCGGGCGCCTCGGGGAAGGAGATCCTACGACACGGTTGTCCGGCCAAAAGCGCTGTGGCTGCCAGCCGTGTCGAGAAGTGGAGGCTGTCGTTCAGCGGCTCGGAGTTACGCAGTGCCGGGGACCGGGGATTCAGACAATCCAGAGCGGCAGGCGTCCGGATATGGACCCTGGGCTTCGGTCCTGGGCGACGTGTGTGCTAGCCGCACTGGGGTCCGGGTTCTGTCTTGGGCGAATCGGGGAAGGAGATCCCACGACACAGTGGTCCGGCCACGAGCTGCATGCGTAGCAGCCGTGTCGTGAAACAGGAGGCTGTCATCCTCTGGCTCGGGGGCTGGCTGTCCCCGAGACGAAAGCTTCTGTCCTGTCCGGAGCGGCGGCCGTCCTTCCCGAACAGCCACGCTCCGGTCCCGGGCGATGTGTGTGCTAGCCGCACTAGGACCCGGTCGAACCTCTGTCGGCTCCGCTATTTCGATCGCAGGCAACGTGTGTCCCTCTACGGGCAGCGTTGGTCCGGCTTCCCGAGCCCCTAGGCTCCGGTCCTGCGCGACGTGTGTGCTAGCCGCACCGGGGTCCAGGTCCCGCCTTGGGCGGCTCGACGAAAGTGATCGCAAGATACGGGTGACCCGCCACAAGCGGTGTGCCTGCCAGCCTTGCCGCGAAGCGTGTGGCTGTCCTCCGCCGGCTCGTGGGCTGGCAGTCGCGGGGACATGGGGTTCTGTCCTCTACGGAGCGGCAGCCGTCCGTCCCGAACAACCACGCTCCTATCCTGGGCGACGTGTGTGCTAGCCGCACTGCGGTCCGGGTTCTGTCTTGGGCGAATCGGGGAAGGAGATCCCACGACACAGTGGTCCGGCCACGAGCTGCATGCGTAGCAGCCGTGTCGTGAAACAGGAGGCTGTCATCCTCTGGCTCGGGGGCTAGCTGTCCCCGAGACGAAAGCTTCTGTCCTGTCCGGAGCGGCGGCCGTCCTTCCCGAACAGCCACGCTCCGGTCCCGGGCGATGTGTGTGCTAGCCGCACTAGGACCCGGTCGAACCTCTGTCGGCTCCGCTATTTCGATCGCAGGCAACGTGTGTCCCTCTACGGGCTGCGTGGGTCCGGCTACCCGAGCCCCTAGGCTCCGGTCCTGCGCGACGTGTGTGCTAGCCGCACCGGGGTCCGTGTCCCGCCTTGGGCGGCTCGACTAAAATGATCGCAAGATACGGGTGACCCGCCACAAGCGGTGTGCCTGCCGTCCTTGCCGCGAAGCGTGCGGCTGTCCTCCGCCGGCTCGTGGGCTGGCAGTCGCGGGGACATGGGGTTCTGTCCTCTACGGAGCGGCAGCCGTCCGTCCCGAACAACCACGCTCCTATGCTGGGCGACGTGTGTGCTAGCCGCACTGGGGTCCGGGTTCTGTCTTGGGCGAATCGGGGAAGGAGATCCCACGACACAGTGGTCCGGCCACGAGCTGCATGCGTAGCAGCCGTGTCGTGAAACAAGAGGCTGTCATTCTCTGGCTCGGGAACTGCTTGTCCCCGAGACGAAAGCTTCTGTCCTGTCCGGAGCGGCGGCCGTCCTTCCCGAACAGCCACGCTCCGGTCCCGGGCGATGTGTGTGCTAGCCGCACTAGGACCCGGTCGAACCTCTGTCGGCTCCGCTATTTCGATCGCAGGCAACGTGTGTCCCTCTACGGGCTGCGTGGGTCCGGCTACCCGAGCCCCTAGGCTCCGGTCCTGCGCGACGTGTGTGCTAGCCGCACCGGGGTCCGTGTCCCGCCTTGGGCGGCTCGACTAAAATGATCGCAAGATACGGGTGACCCGCCACAAGCGGTGTGCCTGCCAGCCTTGCCGCGAAGCGTGCGGCTGTCCTCCGCCGGCTCGTGGGCTGGCAGTCGCGGGGACATGGGGTTCTGTCCTCTACGGAGCGGCAGCCGTCCGTCCCGAACAACCACGCTCCTATCCTGGGCGACGTGTGTGCTAGCCGCACTGGGGTCCGGGTGGGACCTCGGTCGGCTCAGCTCTTTCGATCGCAGGACACGAGTGTCCCTCCACGGGCAGCGTGGGTCCGGCTTCCCGAGCCCTTTGACTCCATCCTGGGTGTCGTGTTTGCTCGCCGCACCGGGGTCCGGATCCCATTTCGGGCGCCTCGGGGAAGGAGATCCTACGACACGGTTGTCCGGCCACAAGCGCTGTGGCTGCCAGCCGGGTCGAGAAGTGGAGGCTGTCGTTCAGCGGCTCGGAGTTACGCAGTGCCGGGGACCGGGGATTCAGACAGTCCAGAGCGGCAGGCGTCCGGATATGGACGCTCCTATCCTGGGCGACGTGTGTGCTAGCCGCACTGGGGTCCGGGTTCTGTCTTGGGCGAATCGGGGAAGGAGATCCCACGACACAGTGGTCCGGCCACGAGCTGCATGCGTAGCAGCCGTGTCGTGAAACAAGAGGCTGTCATTCTCTGGCTCGGGGACTGCTTGTCCCCGAGACGAAAGCTTCTGTCCTGTCCGGAGCGGCGGCCGTCCTTCCCGAACAGCCACGCTCCGGTCCCGGCGATGTGTGTGCTAGCCGCACTAGGACCCGGTCGAACCTCTGTCGGCTCCGCTATTTCGATCGCAGGAAACGTGTGTCCCTCTACGGGCTGCGTGGGTCCGGCTTCCCGAGCCCCTAGGCTCCGGTCCTGCGCGACGTGTGTGCTAGCCGCACCGGGGTCCGTGTCCCGCCTTGGGCGGCTCGACTAAAATGATCGCAAGATACGGGTGACACGCCACAAGCGGTGTGCCTGCCAGCCTTGCCGCGAAGCGTGTGGCTGTCCTCCGCCGGCTCGTGGGCTGGCAGTCGCGGGGACATGGGGTTCTGTCCTCTACGGAGCGGCAGCCGTCCGTCCCGAACAACCACGCTCCTATCCTGGGCGACGTGTGTGCCTGCCGCACTGGGTTCCGGGTGGGACCTCGGTCGGCTCAGCTCTTTCGATCGCAGGACACGAGTGTCCCTCCACGGGCAGCGTGGGTCCGGCTTCCCGAGCCCTTTGACTCCATCCTGGGTGTCGTGTTTGCTCGCCGCACCGGGGTCCGGATCCCATTTCGGGCGCCTCGGGGAAGGAGATCCTACGACACGGTTGTCCGGCCACAAGCGCTGTGGCTGCCAGCCGGGTCGAGAAGTGGAGGCTGTCGTTCAGCGGCTCGGAGTTACGCAGTGCCGGGGACCGGGGATTCAGACAGTCCAGAGCGGCAGGCGTCCGGATATGGACGCTCCTATCCTGGGCGACGTGTGTGCTAGCCGCACTGGGGTCCGGGTTCTGTCTTGGGCGAATCGGGGAAGGAGATCCCACGACACAGTGGTCCGGCCACGAGCTGCATGCGTAGCAGCCGTGTCGTGAAACAAGAGGCTGTCATTCTCTGGCTCGGGAACTGCTTGTCCCCGAGACGAAAGCTTCTGTCCTGTCCGGAGCGGCGGCCGTCCTTCCCGAACAGCCACGCTCCGGTCCCGGGCGATGTGTGTGCTAGCCGCACTAGGACCCGGTCGAACCTCTGTCGGCTCCGCTATTTCGATCGCAGGCAACGTGTGTCCCTCTACGGGCTGCGTGGGTCCGGCTTCCCGAGCCCCTAGGCTCCGGTCCTGCGCGACGTGTGTGCTAGCCGCACCGGGGTCCGTGTCCCGCCTTGGGCGGCTCGACTAAAATGATCGCAAGATACGGGTGACCCGCCACAAGCGGTGTGCCTGCCAGCCTTGCCGCGAAGCGTGCGGCTGTCCTCCGCCGGCTCGTGGGCTGGCAGTCGCGGGGACATGGGGTTCTGTCCTCTACGGAGCGGCAGCCGTCCGTCCCGAACAACCACGCTCCTATGCTGGGCGACGTGTGTGCTAGCCGCACTGGGGTCCGGGTTCTGTCTTGGGCGAATCGGGGAAGGAGATCCCACGACACAGTGGTCCGGCCACGAGCTGCATGCGTAGCAGCCGTGTCGTGAAACAAGAGGCTGTCATTCTCTGGCTCGGGAACTGCTTGTCCCCGAGACGAAAGCTTCTGTCCTGTCCGGAGCGGCGGCCGTCCTTCCCGAACAGCCACGCTCCGGTCCCGGGCGATGTGTGTGCTAGCCGCACTAGGACCCGGTCGAACCTCTGTCGGCTCCGCTATTTCGATCGCAGGCAACGTGTGTCCCTCTACGGGCTGCGTGGGTCCGGCTACCCGAGCCCCTAGGCTCCGGTCCTGCGCGACGTGTGTGCTAGCCGCACCGGGGTCCGTGTCCCGCCTTGGGCGGCTCGACTAAAATGATCGCAAGATACGGGTGACCCGCCACAAGCGGTGTGCCTGCCAGCCTTGCCGCGAAGCGTGCGGCTGTCCTCCGCCGGCTCGTGGGCTGGCAGTCGCGGGGACATGGGGTTCTGTCCTCTACGGAGCGGCAGCCGTCCGTCCCGAACAACCACGCTCCTATCCTGGGCGACGTGTGTGCTAGCCGCACTGGGGTCCGGGTGGGACCTCGGTCGGCTCAGCTCTTTCGATCGCAGGACACGAGTGTCCCTCCACGGGCAGCGTGGGTCCGGCTTCCCGAGCCCTTTGACTCCATCCTGGGTGTCGTGTTTGCTCGCCGCACCGGGGTCCGGATCCCATTTCGGGCGCCTCGGGGAAGGAGATCCTACGACACGGTTGTCCGGCCACAAGCGCTGTGGCTGCCAGCCGGGTCGAGAAGTGGAGGCTGTCGTTCAGCGGCTCGGAGTTACGCAGTGCCGGGGACCGGGGATTCAGACAGTCCAGAGCGGCAGGCGTCCGGATATGGACGCTCCTATCCTGGGCGACGTGTGTGCTAGCCGCACTGGGGTCCGGGTTCTGTCTTGGGCGAATCGGGGAAGGAGATCCCACGACACAGTGGTCCGGCCACGAGCTGCATGCGTAGCAGCCGTGTCGTGAAACAAGAGGCTGTCATTCTCTGGCTCGGGGACTGCTTGTCCCCGAGACGAAAGCTTCTGTCCTGTCCGGAGCGGCGGCCGTCCTTCCCGAACAGCCACGCTCCGGTCCCGGCGATGTGTGTGCTAGCCGCACTAGGACCCGGTCGAACCTCTGTCGGCTCCGCTATTTCGATCGCAGGAAACGTGTGTCCCTCTACGGGCTGCGTGGGTCCGGCTTCCCGAGCCCCTAGGCTCCGGTCCTGCGCGACGTGTGTGCTAGCCGCACCGGGGTCCGTGTCCCGCCTTGGGCGGCTCGACTAAAATGATCGCAAGATACGGGTGACACGCCACAAGCGGTGTGCCTGCCAGCCTTGCCGCGAAGCGTGTGGCTGTCCTCCGCCGGCTCGTGGGCTGGCAGTCGCGGGGACATGGGGTTCTGTCCTCTACGGAGCGGCAGCCGTCCGTCCCGAACAACCACGCTCCTATCCTGGGCGACGTGTGTGCCTGCCGCACTGGGTTCCGGGTGGGACCTCGGTCGGCTCAGCTCTTTCGATCGCAGGACACGAGTGTCCCTCCACGGGCAGCGTGTGTCCGGCTTCCCGAGCCCTTTGACTCCATCCTGGGTGTCGTGTTTGCTCGCCGCACCGGGGTCCGGATCCCATTTCGGGCGCCTCGGGGAAGGAGATCCTACGACACGGTTGTCCGGCCACAAGCGCTGTGGCTGCCAGCCGGGTCGAGAAGTGGAGGCTGTCGTTCAGCGGCTCGGAGTTACGCAGTGCCGGGGACCGGGGATTCAGACAGTCCAGAGCGGCAGGCGTCCGGATATGGACGCTCCTATCCTGGGCGACGTGTGTGCTAGCCGCACTGGGGTCCGGGTTCTGTCTTGGGCGAATCGGGGAAGGAGATCCCACGACACAGTGGTCCGGCCACGAGCTGCATGCGTAGCAGCCGTGTCGTGAAACAAGAGGCTGTCATTCTCTGGCTCGGGAACTGCTTGTCCCCGAGACGAAAGCTTCTGTCCTGTCCGGAGCGGCGGCCGTCCTTCCCGAACAGCCACGCTCCGGTCCCGGGCGATGTGTGTGCTAGCCGCACTAGGACCCGGTCGAACCTCTGTCGGCTCCGCTATTTCGATCGCAGGCAACGTGTGTCCCTCTACGGGCTGCGTGGGTCCGGCTTCCCGAGCCCCTAGGCTCCGGTCCTGCGCGACGTGTGTTCTAGCCGCACCGGGGTCCGGGTCCCGCCTTGGGCGGCTCGACGAAAGTGATCGCAAGACACGGGTAACGGGCCACAAGCGGTGTGGCTGCTAGCGATGCCGCGAAGAAGGAGGCTGTGTTCCGTTCTCTCGGCAACTATCCGTCCCGGAGCGACAGCCGTCCGTCCCGAGCACCCTAGCTCCTTTCCTGTGCGACGTGTGTGCTAGCCGCACTAGGACCTAGTTGCATGTGGGGCTGCATAAAGGCTCCCCTGGGGAGTTCGCTTGTACTCAAAGCCTTCCTTTGGGGGCACTTCTGGATGGGTGAATGGGGCTTGAAACGCATTTTCTGGAGCCCGAGTTTTCAGTTTTCTGCCATGCTGGCTAGGGGTATATTTAGGGTTGCTCGTAAAGACTGAACAAGGAGGGTCCAGTTGCATGTGGGGCTGCATAAAGGCTCCCCTGGGGAGTTCACTTGTACCCAAAGCCTTCCTTTGGAGGCACTTCTGGATGGGCGAAAGGGGCTTGAAACGCTTTTTCTGTGGCCCGAGTTTTCAGTCTTCTGCCATGCTGGCTAGGGTTATATTTAGGGTTGCTGTAAAGAGCGAACACGGAGGGTCCAGTTGCATGTGGGGCTGCGTTAAGGCTCCCCTGGGGAGTTCAGATGTACCCAAAGCCTTCCTTTGGGGGCACTTTTTGATGGGCGAATGGGGCTCGTAACACATTTCCTGTGGCCCGAGCTTTCAGTCGACTGCCAGGCGTGCTAGGGCTATATTTAGGCTTGCGGTGAAAGAGTGAACCCGGAGGGTCCAGTTGCACGTGGGGCTGCGTAAAGGCTCCCCTGGGGAGTTCACTTGTACCCAAAGCCTTCCTCTGGGGGCACTTCTGGATGGGCGAATTAGGCTTTTAACGCATTTTCTGGAGCCCGAGTTTTCAGTCGACTGCCAGGCGGGCCAGGGCTATATTTAGGGTTGCTGTGAAAGAGTGAACCCGGAGGGTCCAGTTGCATGTGGGGCTGCGTTAAGGCTCCCCTGGGGAGTTCACTTGTACCCAAAGCCTTCCTCTGGGGGCAGTTTTGGATGGGCGAATTAGGCTTTTAACGCATTTTCTGGGGCCCGAGTTTTCAGTCGACTGCCAGGCGGGCCAGGGCTATATTTAGGGTTGCTGTGAAACAGTGAACCCGGAGGGTCCAGTTGCATGTGGGGCTGCGTTAAGGCTCCCCAGGGGAGTCCAGTTGTACCCAAAGCCTTCCTTTGGGGGCACTTTTGCATGGTCCAAGGGGAATCGCAATGCGTTTCCTGAGGCCCGCTTCTTCAGTCTTCTCCCATTGCGCCGAGGGCTATATTTAGGCTTGCGGTGAAAGAGTGAACCCGGAGGGTCCAGTTGCATGTGGGGCTGCATAAAGGCTCCCCTGGGGAGTTCACTTGTACCCAAAGCCTTCCTCTGGGGGCACTTTTGGATATGCGAATTAGGCTTTTAACGCATTTTCTAGGGCCCGAGTTTTCAGTCGTCAGTCATGCGGGCCAGGGCTATATTTAGGGTTGCTGTGAAAGAGTGAACCCGGAGGGTCCAGTTGCATGTGGGGCTGCATAAAGGCTCCCCTGGGGAGTTCACTTGTACCCAAAGCCTTCCTTTGGGGGCTCTTCTGGATGGGCGAAAGGGGCTTGAAACGCTTTTTCTGTGGCCCGAGTTTTCAGTCTTCTGCCATGCTGGCTAGGGGTATATTTAGGGTTGCTGTAAAGAGCGAACACGGAGGGTCCAGTTGCATGTGGGGCTGCATAAAGGCTCCCCTGGGGAGTTCAGTTGTACCCAAAGCCTTCCTTTGGGGGCACTTCTGGATGGGCGAAAGGGGCTTGAAACGCATTTTCTGGAGACCGAGTTTTCAGTCTTCTGCCATGCTGGCTAGGGGTATATTTAGGGTTGCTGTAAAGAGCGAACACAGAGGGTCCAGTTGCATGTGGGGCTGCGTTAAGGCTCCCCTGGGGAGTTCAGTTGTACCCAAAGCCTTCCTTTGGGGGCACTTCTGGATGGGCGAAAGGGGCTTGAAACGCTTTTTCTGTGGCCCGAGTTTTCAGTCTTCTGCCATGCTGGCTAGGGTTATATTTAGGGTTGCTGTAAAGAGCGAACACGGAGGGTCCAGTTGCATGTGGGGCTGCGTTAAGGCTCCCCTGGGGAGTTCAGTTGTACCCAAAGCCTTCCTCTGGGGGCACTTTTGGATGGGCGAATGGGGCTCGTAACACATTTTTTGTGTCCCGAGCTTTCAGTCGACTGCCAGGCGTGCTAGGGCTATATTTAGGGTTGCTATGAAAGAGTGAACCCGGAGGGTCCAGTTGCATGTGGGGCTGCATAAAGGCTCCCCTGGGGAGTTCACTTGTACCCAAAGCCTTCCTCTGGGGGCACTTTTGGATGGGCGAATTAGGCTTTTAACGCATTTTCTGGAGCCCGAGTTTTCAGTCGACTGCCAGGCGGGCCAGGGCTATATTTAGGGTTGCTGTGAAAGAGTGAACCCGGAGGGTCCAGTTGCATGTGGGGCTGCATAAAGGCTCCCCTGGGGAGTTCAGTTGTACCCAAAGCCTTCCTCTGGGGGCACTTCTGGATGGGTGAATGGGGCTTGAAACGCTTTTTCTGTGGCCCGAGTTTTCAGTCTTCTGCCATGCTGGCTAGTGTTATATTTAGGGTTGCTTGTAAACAGCGAACACGGAGTGGTCCAGTTGCGTATGGGCCTGAATAAAGGCTCACCTGGGGAGCTCACTTGTACCCAAAGCCTTCCTCTGGGGGCACTTTTGGATGGGTGAATGGGGCTTGAAACGCATTTTCTGGGGCCCGAGTTTTCAGTCGACTGCCAGGCGGGCCAGGGCTGTATTTAGGGTTGCTGTGAAAGAGTGAATACGGAGGGTCCAGTTGCATGTTGTGCTGCGTAAAGGCTCCCCTGGGGAGTTCACTTGTACCCAAAGCCTTCCTCTGGGGGCACTTCTGATTGGGCGAAAGGGGCTTGAAACGCTTTTTCTGTGGCCCGAGTTTTCAGTTTTCTGCCATGCTGGCTAGTGTTATATTTAGGGTTGATTGTAAACAGCGAACACGGGAGGTCCAGTTGCGTATGGGCCTGCATAAAGGCTCCCCTGGGGAGTTCACTTGTACACAAAGCCTTCCTTTGGGGGCACTTTTGAATGGGTGAATGGGGCTTGAAACGCATTTTCTGTAGCCCGAGTTTTCAGTCTTCTGCCATGGTGGCTAGGGGTATATTTAGGGTTGCTCGTAAACAGTGAACAAGGAGGGTCCAGTTGCATGTGGGGCTGCATAAAGGCTCCCCTGGGGAGTTCACTTGTAGCCAAAGCCTTCCTCTGGGGGCACTTTTGGATGGGCGAATTAGGCTTTTAACGCATTTTCTGGGGCCCGAGTTTTCAGTCGACTGCCAGGCGGGCCAGGGCTATATTTAGGGTTGCTGTGAAAGAGTGAACCCGGAGGGTCCAGTTGCATGTGGGGCTGCATAAAGGCTCCCCTGGGGAGTTCACTTGTACCCAAAGCCTTCCTTTGGGGGCACTTTTGGATGGGTGAATGGGGCTTGAAACGCATTTTCTGGAGCCCGAGTTTTCAGTCTTCTGCCATGGTGGCTAGGGGTATATTTAGGTTCGCTCGTAAACAGTGAACAAGGAGGGTCCAGTTGCATGTGGGGCTGCATAAAGGCTCCCCTGGGGAGTTCACTTGTACCCAAAGCCTTCCTCTGGGGGCACTTTTGGATGGGCGAATTAGGCTTTTAACGCATTTTCTGGGGCCCGAGTTTTCAGTCGACTGCCAGGCGGGCCAGGGCTATATTTAGGGTTGCTGTGAAAGAGTGAACCCGGAGGGTCCAGTTGCATGTGGGGCTGCATAAAGGCTCCCCTGGGGAGTTCAGATGTACCCAAAGCCTTCCTTTGGGGGCACTTTTGGATGGGTGAATGGGGCTTGAAACACATTTTCTGGAGCCCGAGTTTTCAGTCTTCTGCCATGGTGGCTAGGGGTATATTTAGGGTTGCTCGTAAACAGTGAACAAGGAGGGTCCAGTTGCATGTGGGGCTGCATAAAGGCTCCCCTGGGGAGTTCACTTGTACCCAAAGCCTTCCTTTGGGGGCTCTTCTGGATGGGCGAAAGGGGCTTGAAACGCTTTTTCTGTGGCCCGAGTTTTCAGTCTTCTGCCATGCTGGCTAGGGGTATATTTAGGGTTGCTGTAAAGAGCGAACACGGAGGGTCCAGTTGCATGTGGGGCTGCGTAAAGGCTCCCCTGGGGAGTTCAGTTGTACCCAAAGCCTTCCTCTGGGGGCACTTTTGGATGGGTGAATGGGGCTTGAAACGCATTTTCTGGGGCCCGAGTTTTCAGTCGACTGCCAGGCGGGCCAGGGCTGTATTTAGGGTTGCTGTGAAAGAGTGAACCCGGAGGGTCCAGTTGCATGTTGTGCTGCATAAAGGCTCCTCTGGGGAGTTCACTTGTACCCAAAGCCTTCCTTTGGGGCCATTTTTGGATGGGCGAATGGGGCTTGTAGCACGTTTTCTGTGGCCCGAGTTTTCAGTCTTCTGCCATGCTGGCTAGGGTTATATTTAGGGTTGCTGTAAAGAGCGAACCCGGAGGGTCCAGTTGCATGTGGGGCTGCGTTAAGGCTCCCCTGGGGAGTTCAGTTGTACCCAAAGCCTTCCTCTGGGGGCACTTTTGGATGGGCGAATTAGGCTTTTAACGCATTTTCTGGGGCCCGAGTTTTCAGTCGACTGCCAGGCGGGCCAGGGCTATATTTAGGGTTGCTGTGAAAGAGTGAACCCGGAGGGTCCAGTTGCATGTGGGGCTGCATAAAGGCTCCCCTGGGGAGTTCAGATGTACCCAAAGCCTTCCTTTGGGGGCACTTTTGGATGGGTGAATGGGGCTTGAAACACATTTTCTGGAGCCCGAGTTTTCAGTCTTCTGCCATGGTGGCTAGGGGTATATTTAGGGTTGCTCGTAAACAGTGAACAAGGAGGGTCCAGTTGCATGTGGGGCTGCATAAAGGCTCCCCTGGGGAGTTCACTTGTACCCAAAGCCTTCCTTTGGGGGCTCTTCTGGATGGGCGAAAGGGGCTTGAAACGCTTTTTCTGTGGCCCGAGTTTTCAGTCTTCTGCCATGCTGGCTAGGGGTATATTTAGGGTTGCTGTAAAGAGCGAACACGGAGGGTCCAGTTGCATGTGGGGCTGCGTAAAGGCTCCCCTGGGGAGTTCACTTGTACCCAAAGCCTTCCTCTGGGGGCACTTTTGGATGGGTGAATGGGGCTTGAAACGCATTTTCTGGGGCCCGAGTTTTCAGTCGACTGCCAGGCGGGCCAGGGCTGTATTTAGGGTTGCTGTGAAAGAGTGAATACGGAGGGTCCAGTTGCATGTTGTGCTGCATAAAGGCTCCCCTGGGGAGTTCAGTTGTACCCAAAGCCTTCTTGTGGGGGCACTTTTGGATGGGCGAATTAGGCTTTTAACGCATTTTCTGGGGCCCGAGTTTTCAGTCGACTGCCAGGCGGGCCAGGGCTATATTTAGGGTTGCTGTGAAAGAGTGAACCCGGAGGGTCCAGTTGCATGTTGTGCTGCATAAAGGCTCCTCTGGGGAGTTCACTTGTACCCAAAGCCTTCCTTTGGGGGCACTTTTGGATGGGCGAATGGGGCTTGTAACACGTTTTCTGTGGCCCGAATTTTCAGTCGTCAGTCATGCGGGCCAGGGTTATATTTAGGGTTGGTGTGAAGGAGCGAATACGGAGGGTCCAGTTGCATGTGGGGCTGCATAAAGGCTCCCCTGGGGAGTTCACTTGTACCCAAAGCCTTCCTTTGGGGGCACTTCTGGATGGGCGAAAGGGGCTTGAAACGCTTTTTCTGTGGCCCGAGTTTTCAGTTTTCTGCCATTCTGGCTAGGGTTATATTTAGGGTTGCTGTAAAGAGCGAACACGGAGGGTCCAGTTGCATGTGGGGCTGCGTAAAGGCTCCTCTGGGGAGTTCAGTTGTACCCAAAGCCTTCCTTTGGGGCCACTTTTGGATGGGCGAATGGGGCTTGTAGCACGTTTTCTGTGGCCCGAGTTTTCAGTCTTCAGCCATGCGGGCCAGGGTTATATTTAGGGTTGCTGTGAAAGAGCGAATACGGAGGGTCCAGTTGCATGTGGGGCTGCATAAAGGCTCCCCTGGGGAGTTCAGTTGTACCCAAAGCCTTCCTTTGGGGGCACTTCTGGATGGGCGAAAGGGGCTTGAAACGCTTTTTCTGTGGCCCGAGTTTTCAGTCTTCTGCCATGCTGGCTAGGGTTATATTTAGGGTTGCTGTAAAGAGCGAACCCGGAGGGTCCAGTTGCATGTGGGGCTGCGTTAAGGCTCCCCTGGGGAGTTCAGTTGTACCCAAAGCCTTCCTCTGGGGGCACTTTTGGATGGGCGAATGGGGCTCGTAACACATTTTTTGTGTCCCGAGCTTTCAGTCGACTGCCAGGCGTGCTAGGGCTATATTTAGGCTTGCGGTGAAAGAGTGAACCCGGAGGGTCCAGTTGCATGTGGGGCTGCATAAAGGCTCCCCTGGGGAGTTCACTTGTACCCAAAGCCTTCCTCTGGGGGCACTTTTGGATGGGCGAATTAGGCTTTTAACGCATTTTCTGGGGCCCGAGTTTTCAGTCGACTGCCAGGCGGGCCAGGGCTATATTTAGGGTTGCTGTGAAAGAGTGAACCCGGAGGGTCCAGTTGCATGTGGGGCTGCATAAAGGCTCCCCTGGGGAGTTCAGATGTACCCAAAGCCTTCCTTTGGGGGCACTTTTGGATGGGTGAATAGGGCTTGAAACACATTTTCTGGAGCCCGAGTTTTCAGTCTTCTGCCATGGTGGCTAGGGGTATATTTAGGGTTGCTCGTAAACAGTGAACAAGGAGGGTCCAGTTGCATGTGGGGCTGCATAAAGGCTCCCCTGGGGAGTTCACTTGTACCCAAAGCCTTCCTTTGGGGGCTCTTCTGGATGGGCGAAAGGGGCTTGAAACGCTTTTTCTGTGGCCCGAGTTTTCAGTCTTCTGCCATGCTGGCTAGGGGTATATTTAGGGTTGCTGTAAAGAGCGAACACGGAGGGTCCAGTTGCATGTGGGGCTGCGTAAAGGCTCCCCTGGGGAGTTCACTTGTACCCAAAGCCTTCCTCTGGGGGCACTTTTGGATGGGTGAATGGGGCTTGAAACGCATTTTCTGGGGCCCGAGTTTTCAGTCGACTGCCAGGCGGGCCAGGGCTGTATTTAGGGTTGCTGTGAAAGAGTGAATACGGAGGGTCCAGTTGCATGTTGTGCTGCATAAAGGCT
The DNA here is from genome assembly GCF_963932015.1 of Anas acuta. Lineage (NCBI taxonomy): Eukaryota > Metazoa > Chordata > Aves > Anseriformes > Anatidae > Anas > Anas acuta. The sequence continues at coordinate 124,121 of NC_089004.1, read as the reverse complement.
CCCCTGGGGAGTTCAGTTGTACCCAAAGCCTTCTTGTGGGGGCACTTTTGGATGGGCGAATTAGGCTTTTAACGCATTTTCTGGGGCCCGAGTTTTCAGTCGACTGCCAGGCGGGCCAGGGCTATATTTAGGGTTGCTGTGAAAGAGTGAACCCGGAGGGTCCAGTTGCATGTTGTGCTGCATAAAGGTTCCTCTGGGGAGTTCACTTGTACCCAAAGCCTTCCTTTGGGGGCACTTTTGGATGGGCGAATGGGGCTTGTAACACGTTTTCTGTGGCCCGAATTTTCAGTCGTCAGTCATGCGGGCCAGGGTTATATTTAGGGTTGGTGTGAAGGAGCGAATACGGAGGGTCCAGTTGCATGTGGGGCTGCATAAAGGCTCCCCTGGGGAGTTCACTTGTACCCAAAGCCTTCCTTTGGGGGCACTTCTGGATGGGCGAAAGGGGCTTGAAACGCTTTTTCTGTGGCCCGAGTTTTCAGTCTTCTGCCATGCTGGCTAGGGGTATATTTAGGGTTGCTGTAAAGAGCGAACACGGAGGGTCCAGTTGCATGTGGGGCTGCGTAAAGGCTCCCCTGGGGAGTTCACTTGTACCCAAAGCCTTCCTCTGGGGGCACTTTTGGATGGGTGAATGGGGCTTGAAACGCATTTTCTGGGGCCCGAGTTTTCAGTCGACTGCCAGGCGGGCCAGGGCTGTATTTAGGGTTGCTGTGAAAGAGTGAATACGGAGGGTCCAGTTGCATGTTGTGCTGCATAAAGGCTCCCCTGGGGAGTTCAGTTGTACCCAAAGCCTTCTTGTGGGGGCACTTTTGGATGGGCGAATTAGGCTTTTAACGCATTTTCTGGGGCCCGAGTTTTCAGTCGACTGCCAGGCGGGCCAGGGCTATATTTAGGGTTGCTGTGAAAGAGTGAACCCGGAGGGTCCAGTTGCATGTTGTGCTGCATAAAGGCTCCTCTGGGGAGTTCACTTGTACCCAAAGCCTTCCTTTGGGGGCACTTTTGGATGGGCGAATGGGGCTTGTAACACGTTTTCTGTGGCCCGAATTTTCAGTCGTCAGTCATGCGGGCCAGGGTTATATTTAGGGTTGGTGTGAAGGAGCGAATACGGAGGGTCCAGTTGCATGTGGGGCTGCATAAAGGCTCCCCTGGGGAGTTCACTTGTACCCAAAGCCTTCCTTTGGGGGCACTTCTGGATGGGCGAAAGGGGCTTGAAACGCTTTTTCTGTGGCCCGAGTTTTCAGTTTTCTGCCATTCTGGCTAGGGTTATATTTAGGGTTGCTGTAAAGAGCGAACACGGAGGGTCCAGTTGCATGTGGGGCTGCGTAAAGGCTCCTCTGGGGAGTTCAGTTGTACCCAAAGCCTTCCTTTGGGGCCACTTTTGGATGGGCGAATGGGGCTTGTAGCACGTTTTCTGTGGCCCGAGTTTTCAGTCTTCAGCCATGCGGGCCAGGGTTATATTTAGGGTTGCTGTGAAAGAGCGAATACGGAGGGTCCAGTTGCATGTGGGGCTGCATAAAGGCTCCCCTGGGGAGTTCAGTTGTACCCAAAGCCTTCCTTTGGGGGCACTTCTGGATGGGCGAAAGGGGCTTGAAACGCTTTTTCTGTGGCCCGAGTTTTCAGTCTTCTGCCATGCTGGCTAGGGTTATATTTAGGGTTGCTGTAAAGAGCGAACCCGGAGGGTCCAGTTGCATGTGGGGCTGCGTTAAGGCTCCCCTGGGGAGTTCAGTTGTACCCAAAGCCTTCCTCTGGGGGCACTTTTGGATGGGCGAATGGGGCTCGTAACACATTTTTTGTGTCCCGAGCTTTCAGTCGACTGCCAGGCGTGCTAGGGCTATATTTAGGCTTGCGGTGAAAGAGTGAACCCGGAGGGTCCAGTTGCATGTGGGGCTGCATAAAGGCTCCCCTGGGGAGTTCACTTGTACCCAAAGCCTTCCTCTGGGGGCACTTTTGGATGGGCGAATTAGGCTTTTAACGCATTTTCTGGGGCCCGAGTTTTCAGTCGACTGCCAGGCGGGCCAGGGCTATATTTAGGGTTGCTGTGAAAGAGTGAACCCGGAGGGTCCAGTTGCATGTGGGGCTGCATAAAGGCTCCCCTGGGGAGTTCAGATGTACCCAAAGCCTTCCTTTGGGGGCACTTTTGGATGGGTGAATAGGGCTTGAAACACATTTTCTGGAGCCCGAGTTTTCAGTCTTCTGCCATGGTGGCTAGGGGTATATTTAGGGTTGCTCGTAAACAGTGAACAAGGAGGGTCCAGTTGCATGTGGGGCTGCATAAAGGCTCCCCTGGGGAGTTCACTTGTACCCAAAGCCTTCCTTTGGGGGCTCTTCTGGATGGGCGAAAGGGGCTTGAAACGCTTTTTCTGTGGCCCGAGTTTTCAGTCTTCTGCCATGCTGGCTAGGGGTATATTTAGGGTTGCTGTAAAGAGCGAACACGGAGGGTCCAGTTGCATGTGGGGCTGCGTAAAGGCTCCCCTGGGGAGTTCACTTGTACCCAAAGCCTTCCTCTGGGGGCACTTTTGGATGGGTGAATGGGGCTTGAAACGCATTTTCTGGGGCCCGAGTTTTCAGTCGACTGCCAGGCGGGCCAGGGCTGTATTTAGGGTTGCTGTGAAAGAGTGAATACGGAGGGTCCAGTTGCATGTTGTGCTGCATAAAGGCTCCCCTGGGGAGTTCAGTTGTACCCAAAGCCTTCTTGTGGGGGCACTTTTGGATGGGCGAATTAGGCTTTTAACGCATTTTCTGGGGCCCGAGTTTTCAGTCGACTGCCAGGCGGGCCAGGGCTATATTTAGGGTTGCTGTGAAAGAGTGAACCCGGAGGGTCCAGTTGCATGTTGTGCTGCATAAAGGTTCCTCTGGGGAGTTCACTTGTACCCAAAGCCTTCCTTTGGGGGCACTTTTGGATGGGCGAATGGGGCTTGTAACACGTTTTCTGTGGCCCGAATTTTCAGTCGTCAGTCATGCGGGCCAGGGTTATATTTAGGGTTGGTGTGAAGGAGCGAATACGGAGGGTCCAGTTGCATGTGGGGCTGCATAAAGGCTCCCCTGGGGAGTTCACTTGTACCCAAAGCCTTCCTTTGGGGGCACTTCTGGATGGGCGAAAGGGGCTTGAAACGCTTTTTCTGTGGCCCGAGTTTTCAGTTTTCTGCCATTCTGGCTAGGGTTATATTTAGGGTTGCTGTAAAGAGCGAACACGGAGGGTCCAGTTGCATGTGGGGCTGCGTAAAGGCTCCCCTGGGGAGTTCAGATGTACCCAAAGCCTTCCTTTGGGGGCACTTTTGGATGGGCGAATGGGGCTCGTAACACATTTTCTGTGGCCCGAGCTTTCAGTCGACTGCCAGGCGTGCTAGGGCTATATTTAGGCTTGCGGTGAAAGAGTGAACCCGGAGGGTCCAGTTGCATGTGGGGCTGCATAAAGGCTCCCCTGGGGAGTTCACTTGTACCCAAAGCCTTCATTTGGGGGCACTTCTGGATGGGCGAAAGGGGCTTGAAACGCTTTTTCTGTGGCCCGAGTTTTCAGTCTTCTGCCATGCTGGCTAGGGTTATATTTAGGGTTGCTGTAAAGAGCGAACACGGAGGGTCCAGTTGCATGTGGGGCTGCATAAAGGCTCCCCTGGGGAGTTCAGTTGTACCCAAAGCCTTCCTTTGGGGGCACTTCTGGATGGGTGAATGGGGCTTGAAACGCTTTTTCTGTGGCCCGAGTTTTCAGTTTTCTGCTAAGCTGGCTAGTGTTATATTTAGGGTTCCTTGTAAACAGCGAACACGGAGTGGTCCAGTTGCGTATGGGCCTGAATAAAGGCTCCCCTGGGGAGTTCACTTGTACCCAAAGCCTTCCTCTGGGGGCACTTTTGGATGGGTGAATGGGGCTTGAAACGCATTTTCTGGGGCCCGAGTTTTCAGTCGACTGCCAGGCGGGCCAGGGCTGTATTTAGGGTTGCTGTGAAAGAGTGAATACGGAGGGTCCAGTTGCATGTTGTGCTGCATAAAGGCTCCCCTGGGGAGTTCAGTTGTACCCAAAGCCTTCTTGTGGGGGCACTTTTGGATGGGCGAATTAGGCTTTTAACGCATTTTCTGGGGCCCGAGTTTTCAGTCGACTGCCAGGCGGGCCAGGGCTATATTTAGGGTTGCTGTGAAAGAGTGAACCCGGAGGGTCCAGTTGCATGTTGTGCTGCATAAAGGCTCCTCTGGGGAGTTCACTTGTACCCAAAGCCTTCCTTTGGGGGCACTTTTGGATGGGCGAATGGGGCTTGTAACACGTTTTCTGTGGCCCGAATTTTCAGTCGTCAGTCATGCGGGCCAGGGTTATATTTAGGGTTGGTGTGAAGGAGCGAATACGGAGGGTCCAGTTGCATGTGGGGCTGCATAAAGGCTCCCCTGGGGAGTTCACTTGTACCCAAAGCCTTCCTTTGGGGGCACTTCTGGATGGGCGAAAGGGGCTTGAAACGCTTTTTCTGTGGCCCGAGTTTTCAGTTTTCTGCCATTCTGGCTAGGGTTATATTTAGGGTTGCTGTAAAGAGCGAACACGGAGGGTCCAGTTGCATGTGGGGCTGCGTAAAGGCTCCTCTGGGGAGTTCAGTTGTACCCAAAGCCTTCCTTTGGGGCCACTTTTGGATGGGCGAATGGGGCTTGTAGCACGTTTTCTGTGGCCCGAGTTTTCAGTCTTCAGCCATGCGGGCCAGGGTTATATTTAGGGTTGCTGTGAAAGAGCGAATACGGAGGGTCCAGTTGCATGTGGGGCTGCATAAAGGCTCCCCTGGGGAGTTCAGTTGTACCCAAAGCCTTCCTTTGGGGGCACTTCTGGATGGGCGAAAGGGGCTTGAAACGCTTTTTCTGTGGCCCGAGTTTTCAGTCTTCTGCCATGCTGGCTAGGGTTATATTTAGGGTTGCTGTAAAGAGCGAACCCGGAGGGTCCAGTTGCATGTGGGGCTGCGTTAAGGCTCCCCTGGGGAGTTCAGTTGTACCCAAAGCCTTCCTCTGGGGGCACTTTTGGATGGGCGAATGGGGCTCGTAACACATTTTTTGTGTCCCGAGCTTTCAGTCGACTGCCAGGCGTGCTAGGGCTATATTTAGGCTTGCGGTGAAAGAGTGAACCCGGAGGGTCCAGTTGCATGTGGGGCTGCATAAAGGCTCCCCTGGGGAGTTCACTTGTACCCAAAGCCTTCCTCTGGGGGCACTTTTGGATGGGCGAATTAGGCTTTTAACGCATTTTCTGGGGCCCGAGTTTTCAGTCGACTGCCAGGCGGGCCAGGGCTATATTTAGGGTTGCTGTGAAAGAGTGAACCCGGAGGGTCCAGTTGCATGTGGGGCTGCATAAAGGCTCCCCTGGGGAGTTCAGATGTACCCAAAGCCTTCCTTTGGGGGCACTTTTGGATGGGTGAATGGGGCTTGAAACACATTTTCTGGAGCCCGAGTTTTCAGTCTTCTGCCATGGTGGCTAGGGGTATATTTAGGGTTGCTCGTAAACAGTGAACAAGGAGGGTCCAGTTGCATGTGGGGCTGCATAAAGGCTCCCCTGGGGAGTTCATTTGTACCCAAAGCCTTCCTTTGGGGGCTCTTCTGGATGGGCGAAAGGGGCTTGAAACGCTTTTTCTGTGGCCCGAGTTTTCAGTCTTCTGCCATGCTGGCTAGGGGTATATTTAGGGTTGCTGTAAAGAGCGAACACGGAGGGTCCAGTTGCATGTGGGGCTGCGTAAAGGCTCCCCTGGGGAGTTCAGTTGTACCCAAAGCCTTCCTCTGGGGGCACTTTTGGATGGGTGAATGGGGCTTGAAACGCATTTTCTGGGGCCCGAGTTTTCAGTCGACTGCCAGGCGGGCCAGGGCTGTATTTAGGGTTGCTGTGAAAGAGTGAATACGGAGGGTCCAGTTGCATGTTGTGCTGCATAAAGGCTCCCCTGGGGAGTTCAGTTGTACCCAAAGCCTTCTTGTGGGGGCACTTTTGGATGGGCGAATTAGGCTTTTAACGCATTTTCTGGGGCCCGAGTTTTCAGTCGACTGCCAGGCGGGCCAGGGCTATATTTAGGGTTGCTGTGAAAGAGTGAACCCGGAGGGTCCAGTTGCATGTTGTGCTGCATAAAGGCTCCTCTGGGGAGTTCACTTGTACCCAAAGCCTTCCTTTGGGGGCACTTTTGGATGGGCGAATGGGGCTTGTAACACGTTTTCTGTGGCCCGAATTTTCAGTCGTCAGTCATGCGGGCCAGGGTTATATTTAGGGTTGGTGTGAAGGAGCGAATACGGAGGGTCCAGTTGCATGTGGGGCTGCATAAAGGCTCCCCTGGGGAGTTCACTTGTACCCAAAGCCTTCCTTTGGGGGCACTTCTGGATGGGCGAAAGGGGCTTGAAACGCTTTTTCTGTGGCCCGAGTTTTCAGTTTTCTGCCATTCTGGCTAGGGTTATATTTAGGGTTGCTGTAAAGAGCGAACACGGAGGGTCCAGTTGCATGTGGGGCTGCGTAAAGGCTCCCCTGGGGAGTTCAGATGTACCCAAAGCCTTCCTTTGGGGGCACTTTTGGATGGGCGAATGGGGCTCGTAACACATTTTCTGGGGCCCGAGCTTTCAGTCGACTGCCAGGCGTGCTAGGGCTATATTTAGGCTTGCGGTGAAAGAGTGAACCCGGAGGGTCCAGTTGCATGTGGGGCTGCATAAAGGCTCCCCTGGGGAGTTCACTTGTACCCAAAGCCTTCATTTGGGGGCACTTCTGGATGGGCGAAAGGGGCTTGAAACGCTTTTTCTGTGGCCCGAGTTTTCAGTCTTCTGCCATGCTGGCTAGGGTTATATTTAGGGTTGCTGTAAAGAGCGAACACGGAGGGTCCAGTTGCATGTGGGGCTGCATAAAGGCTCCCCTGGGGAGTTCAGTTGTACCCAAAGCCTTCCTTTGGGGGCACTTCTGGATGGGTGAATGGGGCTTGAAACGCTTTTTCTGTGGCCCGAGTTTTCAGTTTTCTGCTATGCTGGCTAGTGTTATATTTAGGGTTCCTTGTAAACAGCGAACACGGAGTGGTCCAGTTGCGTATGGGCCTGAATAAAGGCTCCCCTGGGGAGTTCACTTGTACCCAAAGCCTTCCTCTGGGGGCACTTTTGGATGGGTGAATGGGGCTTGAAACGCATTTTCTGGAGCCCGAGTTTTCAGTCTTCTGCCATGGTGGCTAGGGGTATATATAGGGTTGCTCGTAAACAGTGAACAAGGAGGGTCCAGTTGCATGTGGGGCTGCATAAAGGCTCCCCTGGGGAGTCCAGTTGTACCCAAAGCCTTCCTCTGGGGGCACTTCTGAATGGGCGAAAGGGGCTTGAAACGCTTTTTCTGTGGCCCGAGTTTTCAGTTTTCTGCCATGCTGGCTAGGGGTATATTTAGGTTTGCTCGTAAACAGTGAACAAGGAGGGTCCAGTTGCATGTGGGGCTGCATAAAGGCTCCCCTGGGGAGTTCACTTGTACCCAAAGCCTTCCTTTGGGGCCTCTTCTGGATGGGCGAAAGGGGCTTGAAACGCTTTTTCTGTGGCCCGAGTTTTCAGTTTTCTGCCATGCTGGCTAGGGGTATATTTAGGGTTGATTGTAAACAGCGAACACGGGGGGTCCAGTTGCGTATGGGCCTGCATAAAGGCTCTCCTGGGGAGTTCAGTTGTACCCAAAGCCTTCCTTTGGGGGCACTTTTGAATGGGTGAATGGGGCTTGAAACTCATTTTCTGGAGCCCGAGTTTTCAGTCTTCTGCCATGGTGGCTAGGGGTATATTTAGGGTTGCTCGTAAACAGTGAACAAGGAGGGTCCAGTTGCATGTGGGGCTGCATAAAGGCTCCCCTGGGGAGTTCACTTGTACCCAAAGCCTTCCTTTGGGGGCTCTTCTGGATGGGCGAAAGGGGCTTGAAACGCTTTTTCTGTGGCCCGAGTTTTCAGTCTTCTGCCATGCTGGCTAGGGGTATATTTAGGGTTGCTGTAAAGAGCGAACACGGAGGGTCCAGTTGCATGTGGGGCTGCGTAAAGGCTCCCCTGGGGAGTTCACTTGTACCCAAAGCCTTCCTCTGGGGGCACTTTTGGATGGGTGAATGGGGCTTGAAACGCATTTTCTGTGGCCCGAGTTTTCAGTCGACTGCCAGGCGGGCCAGGGCTGTATTTAGGGTTGCTGTGAAAGAGTGAATACGGAGGGTCCAGTTGCATGTTGTGCTGCATAAAGGCTCCCCTGGGGAGTTCAGTTGTACCCAAAGCCTTCTTGTGGGGGCACTTTTGGATGGGCGAATTAGGCTTTTAACGCATTTTCTGGGGCCCGAGTTTTCAGTCGACTGCCAGGCGGGCCAGGGCTATATTTAGGGTTGCTGTGAAAGAGTGAACCCGGAGGGTCCAGTTGCATGTTGTGCTGCATAAAGGCTCCTCTGGGGAGTTCACTTGTACCCAAAGCCTTCCTTTGGGGGCACTTTTGGATGGGCGAATGGGGCTTGTAACACGTTTTCTGTGGCCCGAATTTTCAGTCGTCAGTCATGCGGGCCAGGGTTATATTTAGGGTTGGTGTGAAGGAGCGAATACGGAGGGTCCAGTTGCATGTGGGGCTGCATAAAGGCTCCCCTGGGGAGTTCACTTGTACCCAAAGCCTTCCTTTGGGGGCACTTCTGGATGGGCGAAAGGGGCTTGAAACGCTTTTTCTGTGGCCCGAGTTTTCAGTTTTCTGCCATTCTGGCTAGGGTTATATTTAGGGTTGCTGTAAAGAGCGAACACGGAGGGTCCAGTTGCATGTGGGGCTGCGTAAAGGCTCCCCTGGGGAGTTCAGATGTACCCAAAGCCTTCCTTTGGGGGCACTTTTGGATGGGCGAATGGGGCTCGTAACACATTTTCTGTGGCCCGAGCTTTCAGTCGACTGCCAGGCGTGCTAGGGCTATATTTAGGCTTGCGGTGAAAGAGTGAACCCGGAGGGTCCAGTTGCATGTGGGGCTGCATAAAGGCTCCCCTGGGGAGTTCACTTGTACCCAAAGCCTTCATTTGGGGGCACTTCTGGATGGGCGAAAGGGGCTTGAAACGCTTTTTCTGTGGCCCGAGTTTTCAGTCTTCTGCCATGCTGGCTAGGGTTATATTTAGGGTTGCTGTAAAGAGCGAACACGGAGGGTCCAGTTGCATGTGGGGCTGCATAAAGGCTCCCCTGGGGAGTTCAGTTGTACCCAAAGCCTTCCTTTGGGGGCACTTCTGGATGGGTGAATGGGGCTTGAAACGCTTTTTCTGTGGCCCGAGTTTTCAGTTTTCTGCTATGCTGGCTAGTGTTATATTTAGGGTTCCTTGTAAACAGCGAACATGGAGTGGTCCAGTTGCGTATGGGCCTGAATAAAGGCTCCCCTGGGGAGTTCACTTGTACCCAAAGCCTTCCTCTGGGGGCACTTTTGGATGGGTGAATGGGGCTTGAAACGCATTTTCTGGAGCCCGAGTTTTCAGTCTTCTGCCATGGTGGCTAGGGGTATATATAGGGTTGCTCGTAAACAGTGAACAAGGAGGGTCCAGTTGCATGTGGGGCTGCGTTAAGGCTCCCCTGGGGAGTTCACTTGTACCCAAAGCCTTCCTTTGGGGCCTCTTCTGGATGGGCGAAAGGGGCTTGAAACGCTTTTTCTGTGGCCCGAGTTTTCAGTTTTCTGCCATGCTGGCTAGGGGTATATTTAGGGTTGATTGTAAACAGCGAACACGGGGGGTCCAGTTGCGTATGGGCCTGCATAAACGCTCTCCTGGGGAGTTCAGTTGTACCCAAAGCCTTCCTTTGGGGGCACTTTTGAATGGGTGAATGGGGCTTGAAACTCATTTTCTGGAGCCCGAGTTTTCAGTCTTCTGCCATGGTGGCTAGGGGTATATTTAGGGTTGCTCGTAAACAGTGAACAAGGAGGGTCCAGTTGCATGTGGGGCTGCATAAAGGCTCCCCTGGGGAGTTCACTTGTACCCAAAGCCTTCCTCTGGGGGCACTTTTGGATGGGCGAATTAGGCTTTTAACGCATTTTCTGGGGCCCGAGTTTTCAGTCGACTGCCAGGCGGGCCAGGGCTATATTTAGGGTTGCTGTGAAAGAGTGAACCCGGAGGGTCCAGTTGCATGTGGGGCTGCATAAAGGCTCCCCTGGGGAGTTCAGATGTACCCAAAGCCTTCCTCTGGGGGCACTTTTGGATGGGTGAATGGGGCTTGAAACGCATTTTCTGGGGCCCGAGTTTTCAGTCGACTGCCAGGCGGGCCAGGGCTGTATTTAGGGTTGCTGTGAAAGAGTGAATACGGAGGGTCCAGTTGCATGTTGTGCTGCATAAAGGCTCCCCTGGGGAGTTCAGTTGTACCCAAAGCCTTCTTGTGGGGGCACTTTTGGATGGGCGAATTAGGCTTTTAACGCATTTTCTGGGGCCCGAGTTTTCAGTCGACTGCCAGGCGGGCCAGGGCTATATTTAGGGTTGCTGTGAAAGAGTGAACCCGGAGGGTCCAGTTGCATGTTGTGCTGCATAAAGGCTCCTCTGGGGAGTTCACTTGTACCCAAAGCCTTCCTTTGGGGGCACTTTTGGATGGGCGAATGGGGCTTGTAACACGTTTTCTGTGGCCCGAATTTTCAGTCGTCAGTCATGCGGGCCAGGGTTATATTTAGGGTTGGTGTGAAGGAGCGAATACGGAGGGTCCAGTTGCATGTGGGGCTGCATAAAGGCTCCCCTGGGGAGTTCACTTGTACCCAAAGCCTTCCTTTGGAGGCACTTCTGGATGGGCGAAAGGGGCTTGAAACGCTTTTTCTGTGGCCCGAGTTTTCAGTTTTCTGCCATTCTGGCTAGGGTTATATTTAGGGTTGCTGTAAAGAGCGAACACGGAGGGTCCAGTTGCATGTGGGGCTGCGTAAAGGCTCCCCTGGGGAGTTCAGATGTACCCAAAGCCTTCCTTTGGGGGCACTTTTGGATGGGCGAATGGGGCTCGTAACACATTTTCTGTGGCCCGAGCTTTCAGTCGACTGCCAGGCGTGCTAGGGCTATATTTAGGCTTGCGGTGAAAGAGTGAACCCGGAGGGTCCAGTTGCATGTGGGGCTGCATAAAGGCTCCCCTGGGGAGTTCACTTGTACCCAAAGCCTTCATTTGGGGGCACTTCTGGATGGGCGAAAGGGGCTTGAAACGCTTTTTCTGTGGCCCGAGTTTTCAGTCTTCTGCCATGCTGGCTAGGGTTATATTTAGGGTTGCTGTAAAGAGCGAACACGGAGGGTCCAGTTGCATGTGGGGCTGCATAAAGGCTCCCCTGGGGAGTTCAGTTGTACCCAAAGCCTTCCTTTGGGGGCACTTCTGGATGGGTGAATGGGGCTTGAAACGCTTTTTCTGTGGCCCGAGTTTTCAGTTTTCTGCTATGCTGGCTAGTGTTATATTTAGGGTTCCTTGTAAACAGCGAACACGGAGTGGTCCAGTTGCGTATGGGCCTGAATAAAGGCTCCCCTGGGGAGTTCACTTGTACCCAAAGCCTTCCTCTGGGGGCACTTTTGGATGGGTGAATGGGGCTTGAAACGCATTTTCTGGAGCCCGAGTTTTCAGTCTTCTGCCATGGTGGCTAGGGGTATATATAGGGTTGCTCGTAAACAGTGAACAAGGAGGGTCCAGTTGCATGTGGGGCTGCGTTAAGGCTCCCCTGGGGAGTTCACTTGTACCCAAAGCCTTCCTTTGGGGCCTCTTCTGGATGGGCGAAAGGGGCTTGAAACGCTTTTTCTGTGGCCCGAGTTTTCAGTTTTCTGCCATGCTGGCTAGGGTTATATTTAGGGTTGCTGTGAAAGAGCGAATACGGAGGGTCCAGTTGCATGTGGGGCTGCATAAAGGCTCCCCTGGGGAGTTCAGTTGTACCCAAAGCCTTCCTTTGGGGGCACTTCTGGATGGGCGAAAGGGGCTTGAAACGCTTTTTCTGTGGCCCGAGTTTTCAGTCTTCTGCCATGCTGGCTAGGGTTATATTTAGGGTTGCTGTAAAGAGCGAACCCGGAGGGTCCAGTTGCATGTGGGGCTGCGTTAAGGCTCCCCTGGGGAGTTCAGTTGTACCCAAAGCCTTCCTCTGGGGGCACTTTTGGATGGGCGAATGGGGCTCGTAACACATTTTTTGTGTCCCGAGCTTTCAGTCGACTGCCAGGCGTGCTAGGGCTATATTTAGGCTTGCGGTGAAAGAGTGAACCCGGAGGGTCCAGTTGCATGTGGGGCTGCATAAAGGCTCCCCTGGGGAGTTCACTTGTACCCAAAGCCTTCCTCTGGGGGCACTTTTGGATGGGCGAATTAGGCTTTTAACGCATTTTCTGGGGCCCGAGTTTTCAGTCGACTGCCAGGCGGGCCAGGGCTATATTTAGGGTTGCTGTGAAAGAGTGAACCCGGAGGGTCCAGTTGCATGTGGGGCTGCATAAAGGCTCCCCTGGGGAGTTCAGATGTACCCAAAGCCTTCCTTTGGGGGCACTTTTGGATGGGTGAATAGGGCTTGAAACACATTTTCTGGAGCCCGAGTTTTCAGTCTTCTGCCATGGTGGCTAGGGGTATATTTAGGGTTGCTCGTAAACAGTGAACAATGAGGGTCCAGTTGCATGTGGGGCTGCATAAAGGCTCCCCTGGGGAGTTCACTTGTACCCAAAGCCTTCCTTTGGGGGCTCTTCTGGATGGGCGAAAGGGGCTTGAAACGCTTTTTCTGTGGCCCGAGTTTTCAGTCTTCTGCCATGCTGGCTAGGGGTATATTTAGGGTTGCTGTAAAGAGCGAACACGGAGGGTCCAGTTGCATGTGGGGCTGCGTAAAGGCTCCCCTGGGGAGTTCAGTTGTACCCAAAGCCTTCCTCTGGGGGCACTTTTGGATGGGTGAATGGGGCTTGAAACGCATTTTCTGGGGCCCGAGTTTTCAGTCGACTGCCAGGCGGGCCAGGGCTGTATTTAGGGTTGCTGTGAAAGAGTGAATACGGAGGGTCCAGTTGCATGTTGTGCTGCATAAAGGCTCCCCTGGGGAGTTCAGTTGTACCCAAAGCCTTCTTGTGGGGGCACTTTTGGATGGGCGAATTAGGCTTTTAACGCATTTTCTGGGGCCCGAGTTTTCAGTCGACTGCCAGGCGGGCCAGGGCTATATTTAGGGTTGCTGTGAAAGAGTGAACCCGGAGGGTCCAGTTGCATGTTGTGCTGCATAAAGGCTCCTCTGGGGAGTTCACTTGTACCCAAAGCCTTCCTTTGGGGGCACTTTTGGATGGGCGAATGGGGCTTGTAACACGTTTTCTGTGGCCCGAATTTTCAGTCGTCAGTCATGCGGGCCAGGGTTATATTTAGGGTTGGTGTGAAGGAGCGAATACGGAGGGTCCAGTTGCATGTGGGGCTGCATAAAGGCTCCCCTGGGGAGTTCACTTGTACCCAAAGCCTTCCTTTGGGGGCACTTCTGGATGGGCGAAAGGGGCTTGAAACGCTTTTTCTGTGGCCCGAGTTTTCAGTTTTCTGCCATTCTGGCTAGGGTTATATTTAGGGTTGCTGTAAAGAGCGAACACGGAGGGTCCAGTTGCATGTGGGGCTGCGTAAAGGCTCCCCTGGGGAGTTCAGATGTACCCAAAGCCTTCCTTTGGGGGCACTTTTGGATGGGCGAATGGGGCTCGTAACACATTTTCTGTGGCCCGAGCTTTCAGTCGACTGCCAGGCGTGCTAGGGCTATATTTAGGCTTGCGGTGAAAGAGTGAACCCGGAGGGTCCAGTTGCATGTGGGGCTGCATAAAGGCTCCCCTGGGGAGTTCACTTGTACCCAAAGCCTTCATTTGGGGGCACTTCTGGATGGGCGAAAGGGGCTTGAAACGCTTTTTCTGTGGCCCGAGTTTTCAGTCTTCTGCCATGCTGGCTAGGGTTATATTTAGGGTTGCTGTAAAGAGCGAACACGGAGGGTCCAGTTGCATGTGGGGCTGCATAAAGGCTCCCCTGGGGAGTTCAGTTGTACCCAAAGCCTTCCTTTGGGGGCACTTCTGGATGGGTGAATGGGGCTTGAAACGCTTTTTCTGTGGCCCGAGTTTTCAGTTTTCTGCTAAGCTGGCTAGTGTTATATTTAGGGTTCCTTGTAAACAGCGAACACGGAGTGGTCCAGTTGCGTATGGGCCTGAATAAAGGCTCCCCTGGGGAGTTCACTTGTACCCAAAGCCTTCCTCTGGGGGCACTTTTGGATGGGTGAATGGGGCTTGAAACGCATTTTCTGGGGCCCGAGTTTTCAGTCGACTGCCAGGCGGGCCAGGGCTGTATTTAGGGTTGCTGTGAAAGAGTGAATACGGAGGGTCCAGTTGCATGTTGTGCTGCATAAAGGCTCCCCTGGGGAGTTCAGTTGTACCCAAAGCCTTCTTGTGGGGGCACTTTTGGATGGGCGAATGGGGCTTGTAACACGTTTTCTGTGGCCCGAATTTTCAGTCGTCAGTCATGCGGGCCAGGGTTATATTTAGGGTTGGTGTGAAGGAGCGAATACGGAGGGTCCAGTTGCATGTGGGGCTGCATAAAGGCTCCCCTGGGGAGTTCACTTGTACCCAAAGCCTTCCTTTGGGGGCACTTCTGGATGGGCGAAAGGGGCTTGAAACGCTTTTTCTGTGGCCCGAGTTTTCAGTTTTCTGCCATTCTGGCTAGGGTTATATTTAGGGTTGCTGTAAAGAGCGAACACGGAGGGTCCAGTTGCATGTGGGGCTGCGTAAAGGCTCCTCTGGGGAGTTCAGTTGTACCCAAAGCCTTCCTTTGGGGCCACTTTTGGATGGGCGAATGGGGCTTGTAGCACGTTTTCTGTGGCCCGAGTTTTCAGTCTTCAGCCATGCGGGCCAGGGTTATATTTAGGGTTGCTGTGAAAGAGCGAATACGGAGGGTCCAGTTGCATGTGGGGCTGCATAAAGGCTCCCCTGGGGAGTTCAGTTGTACCCAAAGCCTTCCTTTGGGGGCACTTCTGGATGGGCGAAAGGGGCTTGAAACGCTTTTTCTGTGGCCCGAGTTTTCAGTCTTCTGCCATGCTGGCTAGGGTTATATTTAGGGTTGCTGTAAAGAGCGAACACAGAGGGTCCAGTTGCATGTGGGGCTGCGTTAAGGCTCCCCTGGGGAGTTCAGTTGTACCCAAAGCCTTCCTCTGGGGGCACTTTTGGATGGGCGAATGGGGCTCGTAACACATTTTTTGTGTCCCGAGCTTTCAGTCGACTGCCAGGCGTGCTAGGGCTATATTTAGGCTTGCGGTGAAAGAGTGAACCCGGAGGGTCCAGTTGCATGTGGGGCTGCATAAAGGCTCCCCTGGGGAGTTCACTTGTACCCAAAGCCTTCCTCTGGGGGCACTTTTGGATGGGCGAATTAGGCTTTTAACGCATTTTCTGGGGCCCGAGTTTTCAGTCGACTGCCAGGCGGGCCAGGGCTATATTTAGGGTTGCTGTGAAAGAGTGAACCCGGAGGGTCCAGTTGCATGTGGGGCTGCATAAAGGCTCCCCTGGGGAGTTCAGATGTACCCAAAGCCTTCCTTTGGGGGCACTTTTGGATGGGTGAATGGGGCTTGAAACACATTTTCTGGAGCCCGAGTTTTCAGTCTTCTGCCATGGTGGCTAGGGGTATATTTAGGGTTGCTCGTAAACAGTGAACAAGGAGGGTCCAGTTGCATGTGGGGCTGCATAAAGGCTCCCCTGGGGAGTTCACTTGTACCCAAAGCCTTCCTTTGGGGGCTCTTCTGGATGGGCGAAAGGGGCTTGAAACGCTTTTTCTGTGGCCCGAGTTTTCAGTCTTCTGCCATTCTGGCTAGGGGTATATTTAGGGTTGCTGTAAAGAGCGAACACGGAGGGTCCAGTTGCATGTGGGGCTGCGTAAAGGCTCCCCTGGGGAGTTCAGTTGTACCCAAAGCCTTCCTCTGGGGGCACTTTTGGATGGGTGAATGGGGCTTGAAACGCATTTTCTGGGGCCCGAGTTTTCAGTCGACTGCCAGGCGGGCCAGGGCTGTATTTAGGGTTGCTGTGAAAGAGTGAATACGGAGGGTCCAGTTGCATGTTGTGCTGCATAAAGGCTCCCCTGGGGAGTTCAGTTGTACCCAAAGCCTTCTTGTGGGGGCACTTTTGGATGGGCGAATTAGGCTTTTAACGCATTTTCTGGGGCCCGAGTTTTCAGTCGACTGCCAGGCGGGCCAGGGCTATATTTAGGGTTGCTGTGAAAGAGTGAACCCGGAGGGTCCAGTTGCATGTTGTGCTGCATAAAGGCTCCTCTGGGGAGTTCACTTGTACCCAAAGCCTTCCTTTGGGGGCACTTTTGGATGGGCGAATGGGGCTTGTAACACGTTTTCTGTGGCCCGAATTTTCAGTCGTCAGTCATGCGGGCCAGGGTTATATTTAGGGTTGGTGTGAAGGAGCGAATACGGAGGGTCCAGTTGCATGTGGGGCTGCATAAAGGCTCCCCTGGGGAGTTCACTTGTACCCAAAGCCTTCCTTTGGGGGCACTTCTGGATGGGCGAAAGGGGCTTGAAACGCTTTTTCTGTGGCCCGAGTTTTCAGTTTTCTGCCATTCTGGCTAGGGTTATATTTAGGGTTGCTGTAAAGAGCGAACACGGAGGGTCCAGTTGCATGTGGGGCTGCGTAAAGGCTCCCCTGGGGAGTTCAGATGTACCCAAAGCCTTCCTTTGGGGGCACTTTTGGATGGGCGAATGGGGCTCGTAACACATTTTCTGTGGCCCGAGCTTTCAGTCGACTGCCAGGCGTGCTAGGGCTATATTTAGGCTTGCGGTGAAAGAGTGAACCCGGAGGGTCCAGTTGCATGTGGGGCTGCATAAAGGCTCCCCTGGGGAGTTCACTTGTACCCAAAGCCTTCATTTGGGGGCACTTCTGGATGGGCGAAAGGGGCTTGAAACGCTTTTTCTGTGGCCCGAGTTTTCAGTCTTCTGCCATGCTGGCTAGGGTTATATTTAGGGTTGCTGTAAAGAGCGAACACGGAGGGTCCAGTTGCATGTGGGGCTGCATAAAGGCTCCCCTGGGGAGTTCAGTTGTACCCAAAGCCTTCCTTTGGGGGCACTTCTGGATGGGTGAATGGGGCTTGAAACGCTTTTTCTGTGGCCCGAGTTTTCAGTTTTCTGCTATGCTGGCTAGTGTTATATTTAGGGTTCCTTGTAAACAGCGAACACGGAGTGGTCCAGTTGCGTATGGGCCTGAATAAAGGCTCCCCTGGGGAGTTCACTTGTACCCAAAGCCTTCCTCTGGGGGCACTTTTGGATGGGTGAATGGGGCTTGAAACGCATTTTCTGGAGCCCGAGTTTTCAGTCTTCTGCCATGGTGGCTAGGGGTATATATAGGGTTGCTCGTAAACAGTGAACAAGGAGGGTCCAGTTGCATGTGGGGCTGCGTTAAGGCTCCCCTGGGGAGTCCAGTTGTACCCAAAGCCTTCCTCTGGGGGCACTTCTGAATGGGCGAAAGGGGCTTGAAACGCTTTTTCTGTGGCCCGAGTTTTAAGTTTTCTGCCATGCTGGCTAGGGGTATATTTAGGTTTGCTCGTAAACAGTGAACAAGGAGGGTCCAGTTGCATGTGGGGCTGCATAAAGGCTCCCCTGGGGAGTTCACTTGTACCCAAAGCCTTCCTTTGGGGCCTCTTCTGGATGGGCGAAAGGGGCTTGAAACGCTTTTTCTGTGGCCCGAGTTTTCAGTTTTCTGCCATGCTGGCTAGGGGTATATTTAGGGTTGATTGTAAACAGCGAACACGGGGGGTCCAGTTGCGTATGGGCCTGCATAAAGGCTCTCCTGGGGAGTTCAGTTGTACCCAAAGCCTTCCTTTGGGGGCACTTTTGAATGGGTGAATGGGGCTTGAAACTCATTTTCTGGAGCCCGAGTTTTCAGTCTTCTGCCATGGTGGCTAGGGGTATATTTAGGGTTGCTCGTAAACAGTGAACAAGGAGGGTCCAGTTGCATGTGGGGCTGCATAAAGGCTCCCCTGGGGAGTTCACTTGTACCCAAAGCCTTCCTTTGGGGGCTCTTCTGGATGGGCGAAAGGGGCTTGAAACGCTTTTTCTGTGGCCCGAGTTTTCAGTCTTCTGCCATGCTGGCTAGGTGTATATTTAGGGTTGCTGTAAAGAGCGAACACGGAGGGTCCAGTTGCATGTGGGGCTGCGTAAAGGCTCCCCTGGGGAGTTCACTTGTACCCAAAGCCTTCCTCTGGGGGCACTTTTGGATGGGTGAATGGGGCTTGAAACGCATTTTCTGTGGCCCGAGTTTTCAGTCGACTGCCAGGCGGGCCAGGGCTGTATTTAGGGTTGCTGTGAAAGAGTGAATACGGAGGGTCCAGTTGCATGTTGTGCTGCATAAAGGCTCCCCTGGGGAGTTCAGTTGTACCCAAAGCCTTCTTGTGGGGGCACTTTTGGATGGGCGAATTAGGCTTTTAACGCATTTTCTGGGGCCCGAGTTTTCAGTCGACTGCCAGGCGGGCCAGGGCTATATTTAGGGTTGCTGTGAAAGAGTGAACCCGGAGGGTCCAGTTGCATGTTGTGCTGCATAAAGGCTCCTCTGGGGAGTTCACTTGTACCCAAAGCCTTCCTTTGGGGGCACTTTTGGATGGGCGAATGGGGCTTGTAACACGTTTTCTGTGGCCCGAATTTTCAGTCGTCAGTCATGCGGGCCAGGGTTATATTTAGGGTTGGTGTGAAGGAGCGAATACGGAGGGTCCAGTTGCATGTGGGGCTGCATAAAGGCTCCCCTGGGGAGTTCACTTGTACCCAAAGCCTTCCTTTGGGGGCACTTCTGGATGGGCGAAAGGGGCTTGAAACGCTTTTTCTGTGGCCCGAGTTTTCAGTTTTCTGCCATTCTGGCTAGGGTTATATTTAGGGTTGCTGTAAAGAGCGAACACGGAGGGTCCAGTTGCATGTGGGGCTGCGTAAAGGCTCCCCTGGGGAGTTCAGATGTACCCAAAGCCTTCCTTTGGGGGCACTTTTGGATGGGCGAATGGGGCTCGTAACACATTTTCTGTGGCCCGAGCTTTCAGTCGACTGCCAGGCGTGCTAGGGCTATATTTAGGCTTGCGGTGAAAGAGTGAACCCGGAGGGTCCAGTTGCATGTGGGGCTGCATAAAGGCTCCCCTGGGGAGTTCACTTGTACCCAAAGCCTTCATTTGGGGGCACTTCTGGATGGGCGAAAGGGGCTTGAAACGCTTTTTCTGTGGCCCGAGTTTTCAGTCTTCTGCCATGCTGGCTAGGGTTATATTTAGGGTTGCTGTAAAGAGCGAACACGGAGGGTCCAGTTGCATGTGGGGCTGCATAAAGGCTCCCCTGGGGAGTTCAGTTGTACCCAAAGCCTTCCTTTGGGGGCACTTCTGGATGGGTGAATGGGGCTTGAAACGCTTTTTCTGTGGCCCGAGTTTTCAGTTTTCTGCTATGCTGGCTAGTGTTATATTTAGGGTTCCTTGTAAACAGCGAACATGGAGTGGTCCAGTTGCGTATGGGCCTGAATAAAGGCTCCCCTGGGGAGTTCACTTGTACCCAAAGCCTTCCTCTGGGGGCACTTTTGGATGGGTGAATGGGGCTTTTAACGCATTTTCTGGAGCCCGAGTTTTCAGTCTTCTGCCATGGTGGCTAGGGGTATATATAGGGTTGCTCGTAAACAGTGAACAAGGAGGGTCCAGTTGCATGTGGGGCTGCGTTAAGGCTCCCCTGGGGAGTTCACTTGTACCCAAAGCCTTCCTTTGGGGCCTCTTCTGGATGGGCGAAAGGGGCTTGAAACGCTTTTTCTGTGGCCCGAGTTTTCAGTTTTCTGCCATGCTGGCTAGGGGTATATTTAGGGTTGATTGTAAACAGCGAACACGGGGGGTCCAGTTGCGTATGGGCCTGCATAAACGCTCTCCTGGGGAGTTCAGTTGTACCCAAAGCCTTCCTTTGGGGGCACTTTTGAATGGGTGAATGGGGCTTGAAACTCATTTTCTGGAGCCCGAGTTTTCAGTCTTCTGCCATGGTGGCTAGGGGTATATTTAGGGTTGCTCGTAAACAGTGAACAAGGAGGGTCCAGTTGCATGTGGGGCTGCATAAAGGCTCCCCTGGGGAGTTCACTTGTACCCAAAGCCTTCCTCTGGGGGCACTTTTGGATGGGCGAATTAGGCTTTTAACGCATTTTCTGGGGCCCGAGTTTTCAGTCGACTGCCAGGCGGGCCAGGGCTATATTTAGGGTTGCTGTGAAAGAGTGAACCCGGAGGGTCCAGTTGCATGTGGGGCTGCATAAAGGCTCCCCTGGGGAGTTCAGATGTACCCAAAGCCTTCCTTTGGGGGCACTTTTGGATGGGTGAATGGGGCTTGAAACACATTTTCTGGAGCCCGAGTTTTCAGTCTTCTGCCATGGTGGCTAGGGGTATATTTAGGGTTGCTCGTAAACAGTGAACAAGGAGGGTCCAGTTGCATGTGGGGCTGCATAAAGGCTCCCCTGGGGAGTTCACTTGTACCCAAAGCCTTCCTTTGGGGGCTCTTCTGGATGGGCGAAAGGGGCTTGAAACGCTTTTTCTGTGGCCCGAGTTTTCAGTCTTCTGCCATGCTGGCTAGGGGTATATTTAGGGTTGCTGTAAAGAGCGAACACGGAGGGTCCAGTTGCATGTGGGGCTGCGTAAAGGCTCCCCTGGGGAGTTCAGTTGTACCCAAAGCCTTCCTCTGGGGGCACTTTTGGATGGGTGAATGGGGCTTGAAACGCATTTTCTGGGGCCCGAGTTTTCAGTCGACTGCCAGGCGGGCCAGGGCTGTATTTAGGGTTGCTGTGAAAGAGTGAATACGGAGGGTCCAGTTGCATGTTGTGCTGCATAAAGGCTCCCCTGGGGAGTTCAGTTGTACCCAAAGCCTTCTTGTGGGGGCACTTTTGGATGGGCGAATTAGGCTTTTAACGCATTTTCTGGGGCCCGAGTTTTCAGTCGACTGCCAGGCGGGCCAGGGCTATATTTAGGGTTGCTGTGAAAGAGTGAACCCGGAGGGTCCAGTTGCATGTTGTGCTGCATAAAGGCTCCTCTGGGGAGTTCACTTGTACCCAAAGCCTTCCTTTGGGGGCACTTTTGGATGGGCGAATGGGGCTTGTAACACGTTTTCTGTGGCCCGAATTTTCAGTCGTCAGTCATGCGGGCCAGGGTTATATTTAGGGTTGGTGTGAAGGAGCGAATACGGAGGGTCCAGTTGCATGTGGGGCTGCATAAAGGCTCCCCTGGGGAGTTCACTTGTACCCAAAGCCTTCCTTTGGGGGCACTTCTGGATGGGCGAAAGGGGCTTGAAACGCTTTTTCTGTGGCCCGAGTTTTCAGTTTTCTGCCATTCTGGCTAGGGTTATATTTAGGGTTGCTGTAAAGAGCGAACACGGAGGGTCCAGTTGCATGTGGGGCTGCGTAAAGGCTCCCCTGGGGAGTTCAGATGTACCCAAAGCCTTCCTTTGGGGGCACTTTTGGATGGGCGAATGGGGCTCGTAACACATTTTCTGTGGCCCGAGCTTTCAGTCGACTGCCAGGCGTGCTAGGGCTATATTTAGGCTTGCGGTGAAAGAGTGAACCCGGAGGGTCCAGTTGCATGTGGGGCTGCATAAAGGCTCCCCTGGGGAGTTCACTTGTACCCAAAGCCTTCATTTGGGGGCACTTCTGGATGGGCGAAAGGGGCTTGAAACGCTTTTTCTGTGGCCCGAGTTTTCAGTCTTCTGCCATGCTGGCTAGGGTTATATTTAGGGTTGCTGTAAAGAGCGAACACGGAGGGTCCAGTTGCATGTGGGGCTGCATAAAGGCTCCCCTGGGGAGTTCAGTTGTACCCAAAGCCTTCCTTTGGGGGCACTTCTGGATGGGTGAATGGGGCTTGAAATGCTTTTTCTGTGGCCCGAGTTTTCAGTTTTCTGCTATGCTGGCTAGTGTTATATTTAGGGTTCCTTGTAAACAGCGAACACGGAGTGGTCCAGTTGCGTATGGGCCTGAATAAAGGCTCCCCTGGGGAGTTCACTTGTACCCAAAGCCTTCCTCTGGGGGCACTTTTGGATGGGTGAATGGGGCTTGAAACGCATTTTCTGGAGCCCGAGTTTTCAGTCTTCTGCCATGGTGGCTAGGGGTATATATAGGGTTGCTCGTAAACAGTGAACAAGGAGGGTCCAGTTGCATGTGGGGCTGCGTTAAGGCTCCCCTGGGGAGTCCAGTTGTACCCAAAGCCTTCCTCTGGGGGCACTTCTGAATGGGCGAAAGGGGCTTGAAACGCTTTTTCTGTGGCCCGAGTTTTCAGTTTTCTGCCATGCTGGCTAGGGGTATATTTAGGTTTGCTCGTAAACAGTGAACAAGGAGGGTCCAGTTGCATGTGGGGCTGCATAAAGGCTCCCCTGGGGAGTTCACTTGTACCCAAAGCCTTCCTTTGGGGCCTCTTCTGGATGGGCGAAAGGGGCTTGAAACGCTTTTTCTGTGGCCCGAGTTTTCAGTTTTCTGCCATGCTGGCTAGGGGTATATTTAGGGTTGATTGTAAACAGCGAACACGGGGGGTCCAGTTGCGTATGGGCCTGCATAAAGGCTCTCCTGGGGAGTTCAGTTGTACCCAAAGCCTTCCTTTGGGGGCACTTTTGAATGGGTGAATGGGGCTTGAAACTCATTTTCTGGAGCCCGAGTTTTCAGTCTTCTGCCATGGTGGCTAGGGGTATATTTAGGGTTGCTCGTAAACAGTGAACAAGGAGGGTCCAGTTGCATGTGGGGCTGCATAAAGGCTCCCCTGGGGAGTTCACTTGTACCCAAAGCCTTCCTTTGGGGGCTCTTCTGGATGGGCGAAAGGGGCTTGAAACGCTTTTTCTGTGGCCCGAGTTTTCAGTCTTCTGCCATGCTGGCTAGGGGTATATTTAGGGTTGCTGTAAAGAGCGAACACGGAGGGTCCAGTTGCATGTGGGGCTGCGTAAAGGCTCCCCTGGGGAGTTCACTTGTACCCAAAGCCTTCCTCTGGGGGCACTTTTGGATGGGTGAATGGGGCTTGAAACGCATTTTCTGGGGCCCGAGTTTTCAGTCGACTGCCAGGCGGGCCAGGGCTGTATTTAGGGTTGCTGTGAAAGAGTGAATACGGAGGGTCCAGTTGCATGTTGTGCTGCATAAAGGCTCCCCTGGGGAGTTCAGTTGTACCCAAAGCCTTCTTGTGGGGGCACTTTTGGATGGGTGAATTAGGCTTTTAACGCATTTTCTGGGGCCCGAGTTTTCAGTCGACTGCCAGGCGGGCCAGGGCTATATTTAGGGTTGCTGTGAAAGAGTGAACCCGGAGGGTCCAGTTGCATGTTGTGCTGCATAAAGGCTCCTCTGGGGAGTTCACTTGTACCCAAAGCCTTCATTTGGGGGCACTTCTGGATGGGCGAAAGGGGCTTGAAACGCTTTTTCTGTGGCCCGAGTTTTCAGTTTTCTGCCATTCTGGCTAGGGTTATATTTAGGGTTGCTGTAAAGAGCGAACACGGAGGGTCCAGTTGCATGTGGGGCTGCGTAAAGGCTCCCCTGGGGAGTTCAGATGTACCCAAAGCCTTCCTTTGGGGGCACTTTTGGATGGGCGAATGGGGCTCGTAACACATTTTCTGTGGCCCGAGCTTTCAGTTGACTGCCAGGCGTGCTAGGGCTATATTTAGGCTTCCGGTGAAAGAGTGAACCCGGAGGGTCCAGTTGCATGTGGGGCTGCATAAAAGCTCCCCTGGGGAGTTCACTTGTACCCAAAGCCTTCATTTGGGGGCACTTCTGGATGGGCGAAAGGGGCTTGAAACGCTTTTTCTGTGGCCCGAGTTTTCAGTCTTCTGCCATGCTGGCTAGGGTTATATTTAGGGTTGCTGTAAAGAGCGAACACGGAGGGTCCAGTTGCATGTGGGGCTGCATAAAGGCTCCCCTGGGGAGTTCAGTTGTACCCAAAGCCTTCCTTTGGGGGCACTTCTGGATGGGTGAATGGGGCTTGAAACGCTTTTTCTGTGGCCCGAGTTTTCAGTTTTCTGCTATGCTGGCTAGTGTTATATTTAGGGTTCCTTGTAAACAGCGAACACGGAGTGGTCCAGTTGCGTATGGGCCTGAATAAAGGCTCCCCTGGGGAGTTCACTTGTACCCAAAGCCTTCCTCTGGGGGCACTTTTGGATGGGTGAATGGGGCTTGAAACGCATTTTCTGGAGCCCGAGTTTTCAGTCTTCTGCCATGGTGGCTAGGGGTATATATAGGGTTGCTCGTAAACAGTGAACAAGGAGGGTCCAGTTGCATGTGGGGCTGCGTTAAGGCTCCCCTGGGGAGTTCACTTGTACCCAAAGCCTTCCTTTGGGGCCTCTTCTGGATGGGCGAAAGGGGCTTGAAACGCTTTTTCTGTGGCCCGAGTTTTCAGTTTTCTGCCATGCTGGCTAGGGGTATATTTAGGGTTGATTGTAAACAGCGAACACGGGGGGTCCAGTTGCGTATGGGCCTGCATAAACGCTCTCCTGGGGAGTTCAGTTGTACCCAAAGCCTTCCTTTGGGGGCACTTTTGGATGGGTGAATGGGGCTTGAAACTCATTTTCTGGAGCCCGAGTTTTCAGTCTTCTGCCATGGTGGCTAGGGGTATATTTAGGGTTGCTCGTAAACAGTGAACAAGGAGGGTCCAGTTGCATGTGGGGCTGCATAAAGGCTCCCCTGGGGAGTTCACTTGTACCCAAAGCCTTCCTCTGGGGGCCCTTTTGGATGGGCGAATTAGGCTTTTAACGCATTTTCTGGGGCCCGAGTTTTCAGTCGACTGCCAGGCGGGCCAGGGCTATATTTAGGGTTGCTGTGAAAGAGTGAACCCGGAGGGTCCAGTTGCATGTGGGGCTGCATAAAGGCTCCCCTGGGGAGTTCAGATGTACCCAAAGCCTTCCTTTGGGGGCACTTTTGGATGGGTGAATGGGGCTTGAAACACATTTTCTGGAGCCCGAGTTTTCAGTCTTCTGCCATGGTGGCTAGGGGTATATTTAGGGTTGCTCGTAAACAGTGAACAAGGAGGGTCCAGTTGCATGTGGGGCTGCATAAAGGCTCCCCTGGGGAGTTCACTTGTACCCAAAGCCTTCCTTTGGGGGCTCTTCTGGATGGGCGAAAGGGGCTTGAAACGCTTTTTCTGTGGCCCGAGTTTTCAGTCTTCTGCCATGCTGGCTAGGGGTATATTTAGGGTTGCTGTAAAGAGCGAACACGGAGGGTCCAGTTGCATGTGGGGCTGCGTAAAGGCTCCCCTGGGGAGTTCAGTTGTACCCAAAGCCTTCCTCTGGGGGCACTTTTGGATGGGTGAATGGGGCTTGAAACGCATTTTCTGGGGCCCGAGTTTTCAGTCGACTGCCAGGCGGGCCAGGGCTGTATTTAGGGTTGCTGTGAAAGAGTGAATACGGAGGGTCCAGTTGCATGTTGTGCTGCATAAAGGCTCCCCTGGGGAGTTCAGTTGTACCCAAAGCCTTCTTGTGGGGGCACTTTTGGATGGGCGAATTAGGCTTTTAACGCATTTTCTGGGGCCCGAGTTTTCAGTCGACTGCCAGGCGGGCCAGGGCTATATTTAGGGTTGCTGTGAAAGAGTGAACCCGGAGGGTCCAGTTGCATGTTGTGCTGCATAAAGGCTCCTCTGGGGAGTTCACTTGTACCCAAAGCCTTCCTTTGGGGGCACTTTTGGATGGGCGAATGGGGCTTGTAACACGTTTTCTGTGGCCCGAATTTTCAGTCGTCAGTCATGCGGGCCAGGGTTATATTTAGGGTTGGTGTGAAGGAGCGAATACGGAGGGTCCAGTTGCATGTGGGGCTGCATAAAGGCTCCCCTGGGGAGTTCACTTGTACCCAAAGCCTTCCTTTGGGGGCACTTCTGGATGGGCGAAAGGGGCTTGAAACGCTTTTTCTGTGGCCCGAGTTTTCAGTTTTCTGCCATTCTGGCTAGGGTTATATTTAGGGTTGCTGTAAAGAGCGAACACGGAGGGTCCAGTTGCATGTGGGGCTGCGTAAAGGCTCCCCTGGGGAGTTCAGATGTACCCAAAGCCTTCCTTTGGGGGCACTTTTGGATGGGCGAATGGGGCTCGTAACACATTTTCTGTGGCCCGAGCTTTCAGTCGACTGCCAGGCGTGCTAGGGCTATATTTAGGCTTGCGGTGAAAGAGTGAACCCGGAGGGTCCAGTTGCATGTGGGGCTGCATAAAGGCTCCCCTGGGGAGTTCACTTGTACCCAAAGCCTTCCTCTGGGGGCACTTTTGGATGGGTGAATGGGGCTTGAAACGCATTTTCTGGGGCCCGAGTTTTCAGTCGACTGCCAGGCGGGCCAGGGCTGTATTTAGGGTTGCTGTGAAAGAGTGAATACGGAGGGTCCAGTTGCATGTTGTGCTGCATAGAGGCTCCCCTGGGGAGTTCAGTTGTACCCAAAGCCTTCTTGTGGGGGCACTTTTGGATGGGCGAATTAGGCTTTTAACGCATTTTCTGGGGCCCGAGTTTTCAGTCGACTGCCAGGCGGGCCAGGGCTATATTTAGGGTTGCTGTGAAAGAGTGAACCCGGAGGGTCCAGTTGCATGTTGTGCTGCATAAAGGCTCCTCTGGGGAGTTCACTTGTACCCAAAGCCTTCCTTTGGGGGCACTTTTGGATGGGCGAATGGGGCTTGTAACACGTTTTCTGTGGCCCGAATTTTCAGTCGTCAGTCATGCGGGCCAGGGTTATATTTAGGGTTGGTGTGAAGGAGCGAATACGGAGGGTCCAGTTGCATGTGGGGCTGCATAAAGGCTCCCCTGGGGAGTTCACTTGTACCCAAAGCCTTCCTTTGGGGGCACTTCTGGATGGGCGAAAGGGGCTTGAAACGCTTTTTCTGTGGCCCGAGTTTTCAGTTTTCTGCCATTCTGGCTAGGGTTATATTTAGGGTTGCTGTAAAGAGCGAACACGGAGGGTCCAGTTGCATGTGGGGCTGCGTAAAGGCTCCCCTGGGGAGTTCAGATGTACCCAAAGCCTTCCTTTGGGGGCACTTTTGGATGGGCGAATGGGGCTCGTAACACATTTTCTGTGGCCCGAGCTTTCAGTCGACTGCCAGGCGTGCTAGGGCTATATTTAGGCTTGCGGTGAAAGAGTGAACCCGGAGGGTCCAGTTGCATGTGGGGCTGCATAAAGGCTCCCCTGGGGAGTTCACTTGTACCCAAAGCCTTCATTTGGGGGCACTTCTGGATGGGCGAAAGGGGCTTGAAACGCTTTTTCTGTGGCCCGAGTTTTCAGTCTTCTGCCATGCTGGCTAGGGTTATATTTAGGGTTGCTGTAAAGAGCGAACACGGAGGGTCCAGTTGCATGTGGGGCTGCATAAAGGCTCCCCTGGGGAGTTCAGTTGTACCCAAAGCCTTCCTCTGGGGGCACTTTTGGATGGGTGAATGGGGCTTGAAACGCATTTTCTGGAGCCCGAGTTTTCAGTCTTCTGCCATGGTGGCTAGGGGTATATATAGGGTTGCTCGTAAACAGTGAACAAGGAGGGTCCAGTTGCATGTGGGGCTGCGTTAAGGCTCCCCTGGGGAGTTCACTTGTACCCAAAGCCTTCCTTTGGGGCCTCTTCTGGATGGGCGAAAGGGGCTTGAAACGCTTTTTCTGTGGCCCGAGTTTTCAGTTTTCTGCCATGCTGGCTAGGGGTATATTTAGGGTTGATTGTAAACAGCGAACACGGGGGGTCCAGTTGCGTATGGGCCTGCATAAACGCTCTCCTGGGGAGTTCAGTTGTACCCAAAGCCTTCCTTTGGGGGCACTTTTGGATGGGTGAATGGGGCTTGAAACTCATTTTCTGGAGCCCGAGTTTTCAGTCTTCTGCCATGGTGGCTAGGGGTATATTTAGGGTTGCTCGTAAACAGTGAACAAGGAGGGTCCAGTTGCATGTGGGGCTGCGTAAAGGCTCCCCTAGGGAGTTCAGATGTACCCAAAGCCTTCCTTTGGGGGCACTTTTGGATGGGCGAATTAGGCTTTTAATGCATTTTCTGGGGCCCGAGTTTTCAGTCGACTGCCAGGCGGGCCAGGGCTATATTTAGGGTTGCTGTGAAAGAGTGAACCCGGAGGGTCCAGTTGCATGTGGGGCTGCATAAAGGCTCCCCTGGGGAGTTCACTTGTACCCAAAGCCTTCCTTTGGGGGCACTTCTGGATGGGTGAATGGGGCTTGAAACGCATTTTCTGGAGCCCGAGTTTTCAGTTTTCTGCCATGCTGGCTAGGGGTATATTTAGGGTTGCTCGTAAACAGTGAACAAGGAGGGTCCAGTTGCATGTGGGGCTGCATAAAGGCTCCCCTGGGGAGTTCACTTGTACCCAAAGCCTTCCTTTGGGGGCTCTTCTGGATGGGCGAAAGGGGCTTGAAACGCTTTTTCTGTGGCCCGAGTTTTCAGTCTTCTGCCATGCTGGCTAGGGTTATATTTAGGGTTGCTGTAAAGAGCGAACACGGAGGGTCCAGTTGCATGTGGGGCTGTGTAAAGGCTCCCCTGGGGAGTTCAGATGTACCCAAAGCCTTCCTTAGGGGGCACTTTTTGATGTGCGAATGGGGCTCGTAACACATTTCCTGTGGCCCGAGCTTTCAGTCGACTGCCAGGCGTGCTAGGGCTATATTTAGGCTTGCGGTGAAAGAGTGAACCCGGAGGGTCCAGTTGCACGTGGGGCTGCGTTAAGGCTCCCCTGGGGAGTTCAGATGTACCCAAAGCCTTCCTTTGGGGGCACTTCTGGATGGGTGAATGGGGCTTGAAACGCATTTTCTGGAGCCCGAGTTTTCAGTCTTCTGCCATGGTGGCTAGGGGTATATTTAGGGTTGCTCGTAAACAGTGAACAAGGAGGGTCCAGTTGCATGTGGGGCTGCATAAAGGCTCCCCTGGGGAGTTCAGTTGTACCCAAAGCCTTCCTCTGGGGGCACTTTTGGATGGGCGAATTAGGCTTTTAACGCATTTTCTGTGGCCCGAGTTTTCAGTCGACTGCCAGGCGGGCCAGGGCTATATTTAGGGTTGCTGTGAAAGAGTGAACCCGGAGGGTCCAGTTGCATGTGGGGCTGCGTTAAGGCTCCCCTGGGGAGTTCAGTTGTACCCAAAGCCTTCCTCTGGGGGCACTTTTGGATGGGCGAATTAGGCTTTTATCGCATTTTCTGGGGCCCGAGTTTTCAGTCGACTGCCAGGCGGGCCAGGGCTATATTTAGGGTTGCTGTGAAAGAGTGAACCCGGAGGGTCCAGTTGCATGTGGGGCTGCGTTAAGGCTCCCCTGGGGAGTTCAGTTGTACCCAAAGCCTTCCTCTGGGGGCACTTTTGGATGGGCGAATTAGGCTTTTAACGCATTTTCTGGGGCCCGAGTTTTCAGTCGACTGCCAGGCGGGCCAGGGCTATATTTAGGGTTGCTGTGAAAGAGTGAACCCGGAGGGTCCAGTTGCATGTGGGGCTGCGTTAAGGCTCCCCTGGGGAGTCCAGTTGTACCCAAAGCCTTCCTTTGGGGCCTCTTCTGGATGGGCGAAATGGGCTTGAAACGCTTTTTCTGTGGCCCGAGTTTTCAGTTTTCTGCCATGCTGGCTAGTGTTATATTTAGGGTTGAATGTAAACAGCGAACACGGGGGGTTCAGTTGCGTATGGGCCTGCATAAAGGCTCCCCTGGGGAGTCCAGTTGTACCCAAAGCCTTCCTTTGGGGGCACTTTTGGATGGGTGAATGGGGCTTGAAACGCATTTTCTGGAGCCCGAGTTTTCAGTCTTCTGCCATGGTGGCTAGGGGTATATTTAGGGTTGCTCGTAAACAGTGAACAAGGAGGGTCCAGTTGCATGTGGGGCTGCGTAAAGGCTCCCCTAGGGAGTTCAGATGTACCCAAAGCCTTCCTCTGGGGGCACTTTTGGATGGGCGAATTAGGCTTTTAATGCATTTTCTGGGGCCCGAGTTTTCAGTCGACTGCCAGGCGGGCCAGGGCTATATTTAGGGTTGCTCGTAAACAGTGAACAAGGAGGGTCCAGTTGCATGTGGGGCTGCATAAATGCTCCCCTGGGGAGTTCACTTGTACCCAAAGCCTTCCTTTGGGGGCACTTCTGGATGGGTGAATGGGGCTTGAAAGGCATTTTCTGGAGCCCGAGTTTTCAGTTTTCTGCCATGCTGGCTAGTGTTATATTTAGGGTTCCTTGTAAACAGCGAACACGGGGGGTCCAGTTGCGTATGGGCCTGCATAAAGGCTCCCCTGGGGAGTTCACTTGTACCCAAAGCCTTCCTTTGGGGGCACTTCTGGATGGGCGAATTAGGCTTTTAACGCATTTTCTGGAGCCCGAGTTTTCAGTCTTCTGCCATGGTGGCTAGGGGTATATATAGGGTTGCTCGTAAACAGTGAACAAGGAGGGTCCAGTTGCATGTGGGGCTGCGTAAAGGCTCCCCTAGGGAGTTCAGATGTACCCAAAGCCTTCCTCTGGGGGCACTTTTGGATGGGCGAATTAGGCTTTTAATGCATTTTCTGGAGCGCGAGTTTTCAGTCGACTGCCAGGCGGGCCAGGGCTATATTTAGGGTTGCTGTGAAAGAGTGAACCCGGAGGGTCCAGTTGCATGTTGTGCTGCATAAAGGCTCCCCTGGGGAGTTCACTTGTACCCAAAGCCTTCCTTTGGGGGCACTTCTGGATGGGTTAATGGGGCTTGAAACGCTTTTTCTGTGGACCGAGTTTTCAGTTTTCTGCCATGCTGGCTAGTGTTATATTTAGGGTTGCTTGTAAACAGCGAACACGGGGGGTCCAGTTGCGTATGGGCCTGCATAAAGGCTCCCCTGGGGAGTTCACTTGTACCCAAAGCCTTCCTCTGGGTGCACTTTTGGATGGGTGAATGGGGCTTGAAATGCATTTTCTGGAGCCCGAGTTTTCAGTCTTCTGCCATGGTGGCTAGGGGCATATTTAGGGTTGCTCGTAAACAGTGAACAAGGAGGGTCCAGTTGCATGTGGGGCTGCATAAAGGCTCTCCTGGGGAGTTCACTTGTACCCAAAGCCTTCCTCTGGGGGCACTTTTGGATGGGCGAATTAGGCTTTTAACGCATTTTCTGTGGCCCGAGTTTTCAGTCGACTGCCAGGCGGGCCAGGGCTATATTTAGGGTTGCTGTGAAAGAGTGAACCCGGCGGGTCCAGTTGAATGTGGGGCTGCGTTAAGGCTCCCCTGGGGAGTTCACTTGTACCCAAAGCCTTCCTTTGGGGGCACTTCTGGATGGGCGAATTACGCTTTTAACGCATTTTCTGGGGCCCGAGTTTTCAGTCGACTGCCAGGCGGGCCAGGGCTATATTTAGGGTTGCTGTGAAAGAGTGAACCGGGAGGGTCCAGTTGCATGTGGGGCTGCATAAAGGCTCCCCTGGGGAGTTCACTTGTACCCAAAGCCTTCCTTTGGGGGCACTTCTGGATGGGTGAATGGGGCTTGAAACGCATTTTCTGGAGCCCGAGTTTTCAGTTTTCTGCCATGCTGGCTAGGGGTATATTTAGGGTTGCTCGTAAACAGTGAACAAGGAGGGTCCAGTTGCATGTGGGGCTGCATAAAGGCTCCCCTGGGGAGTTCACTTGTACCCAAAGCCTTCCTTTGGGGGCTCTTCTGGATGGGCGAAAGGGGCTTGAAACGCTTTTTCTGTGGCCCGAGTTTTCAGTCTTCTGCCATGCTGGCTAGGGTTATATTTAGGGTTGCTGTAAAGAGCGAACACAGAGGGTCCAGTTGCATGTGGGGCTGTGTAAAGGCTCCCCTGGGGAGTTCAGATGTACCCAAAGCCTTCCTTAGGGGGCACTTTTTGATGTGCGAATGGGGCTCGTAACACATTTCCTGTGGCCCGAGCTTTCAGTCGACTGCCAGGCGTGCTAGGGCTATATTTAGGCTTGCGGTGAAAGAGTGAACCCGGAGGGTCCAGTTGCACGTGGGGCTGCGTTAAGGCTCCCCTGGGGAGTTCAGATGTACCCAAAGCCTTCCTTTGGGGGCACTTCTGGATGGGTGAATGGGGCTTGAAACGCATTTTCTGGAGCCCGAGTTTTCAGTCTTCTGCCATGGTGGCTAGGGGTATATTTAGGGTTGCTCGTAAACAGTGAACAAGGAGGGTCCAGTTGCATGTGGGGCTGCATAAAGGCTCCCCTGGGGAGTTCAGTTGTACCCAAAGCCTTCCTCTGGGGGCACTTTTGGATGGGCGAATTAGGCTTTTAACGCATTTTCTGTGGCCCGAGTTTTCAGTCGACTGCCAGGCGGGCCAGGGCTATATTTAGGGTTGCTGTGAAAGAGTGAACCCGGAGGGTCCAGTTGCATGTGGGGCTGCGTTAAGGCTCCCCTGGGGAGTTCAGTTGTACCCAAAGCCTTCCTCTGGGGGCACTTTTGGATGGGCGAATTAGGCTTTTATCGCATTTTCTGGGGCCCGAGTTTTCAGTCGACTGCCAGGCAGGCCAGGGCTATATTTAGGGTTGCTGTGAAAGAGTGAACCCGGAGGGTCCAGTTGCATGTGGGGCTGCGTTAAGGCTCCCCTGGGAAGTTCAGTTGTACCCAAAGCCTTCCTCTGGGGGCACTTTTGGATGGGCGAATTAGGCTTTTAACGCATTTTCTGGGGCCCGAGTTTTCAGTCGACTGCCAGGCGGGCCAGGGCTATATTTAGGGTTGCTGTGAAAGAGTGAACCCGGAGGGTCCAGTTGCATGTGGGGCTGCGTTAAGGCTCCCCTGGGGAGTCCAGTTGTACCCAAAGCCTTCCTTTGGGGCCTCTTCTGGATGGGCGAAATGGGCTTGAAACGCTTTTTCTGTGGCCCGAGTTTTCAGTTTTCTGCCATGCTGGCTAGTGTTATATTTAGGGTTGAATGTAAACAGCGAACACGGGGGGTTCAGTTGCGTATGGGCCTGCATAAAGGCTCCCCTGGGGAGTCCAGTTGTACCCAAAGCCTTCCTTTGGGGGCACTTTTGGATGGGTGAATGGGGCTTGAAACGCATTTTCTGGAGCCTGAGTTTTCAGTCTTCTGCCATGGTGGCTAGGGGTATATTTAGGGTTGCTCGTAAACAGTGAACAAGGAGGGTCCAGTTGCATGTGGGGCTGCGTAAAGGCTCCCCTAGGGAGTTCAGATGTACCCAAAGCCTTCCTCTGGGGGCACTTTTGGATGGGCGAATTAGGCTTTTAATGCATTTTCTGGGGCCCGAGTTTTCAGTCGACTGCCAGGCGGGCCAGGGCTATATTTAGGGTTGCTCGTAAACAGTGAACAAGGAGGGTCCAGTTGCATGTGGGGCTGCATAAATGCTCCCCTGGGGAGTTCACTTGTACCCAAAGCCTTCCTTTGGGGGCACTTCTGGATGGGTGAATGGGGCTTGAAAGGCATTTTCTGGAGCCCGAGTTTTCAGTTTTCTGCCATGCTGGCTAGTGTTATATTTAGGGTTCCTTGTAAACAGCGAACACGGGGGGTCCAGTTGCGTATGGGCCTGCATAAAGGCTCCCCTGGGGAGTTCACTTGTACCCAAAGCCTTCCTCTGGGTGCACTTTTGGATGGGTGAATGGGGCTTGAAATGCATTTTCTGGAGCCCGAGTTTTCAGTCTTCTGCCATGGTGGCTAGGGGCATATTTAGGGTTGCTCGTAAACAGTGAACAAGGAGGGTCCAGTTGCATGTGGGGCTGCATAAAGGCTCCCCTGGGGAGTTCAGTTGTACCCAAAGCCTTCCTCTGGGGGCACTTTTGGATGGGCGAATTAGGCTTTTAACGCATTTTCTGTGGCCCGAGTTTTCAGTCGACTGCCAGGCGGGCCAGGGCTATATTTAGGGTTGCTGTGAAAGAGTGAACCCGGCGGGTCCAGTTGAATGTGGGGCTGCGTTAAGGCTCCCCTGGGGAGTTCACTTGTACCCAAAGCCTTCCTTTGGGGGCACTTCTGGATGGGCGAATTACGCTTTTAACGCATTTTCTGGGGCCCGAGTTTTCAGTCGACTGCCAGGCGGGCCAGGGCTATATTTAGGGTTGCTGTGAAAGAGTGAACCCGGAGGGTCCAGTTGCATGTATGGCTGCATAAAGGCTCCCCTGGGGAGTCCAGTTGTACCCAAAGCCTTCCTTTGGGGGCACTTTTGCATGGTCCAAGTGGAATCGCAATGCGTTTTCTGAGGCCCGCTTTTTCAGTCTTCTCCCATTGCGCCGAGGGCTATATTTAGGCTTGCGGTGAAAGAGTGAACCCGGAGGGTCCAGTTGCATGTGGGGCTGCGTTAAGGCTCCCCTGGGGAGTTCAGGTGTACCCAAACCCTTTTTTTGGGGGCACTTCTGGATGGGTGAATGGGGCTCGTAACACATTTTCTGTGGCCCGAGCTTTCAGTCGACTGCCAGGCGTGCTAGGGCTATATTTAGGCTTGCGGTGAAAGAGTGAACCCGGAGGGTCCAGTTGCATGTGGGGCTGCATAAAGGCTCCCCTGGGGAGTTCACTTGTACCCAAAGCCTTCATTTGGGGGCACTTCTGGATGGGCGAAAGGGGCTTGAAACGCTTTTTCTGTGGCCCGAGTTTTCAGTCTTCTGCCATGCTGGCTAGGGTTATATTTAGGGTTGCTGTAAAGAGCGAACACGGAGGGTCCAGTTGCATGTGGGGCTGCATAAAGGCTCCCCTGGGGAGTTCAGTTGTACCCAAAGCCTTCCTCTGGGGGCACTTTTGGATGGGTGAATGGGGCTTGAAACGCATTTTCTGGAGCCCGAGTTTTCAGTCTTCTGCCATGGTGGCTAGGGGTATATATAGGGTTGCTCGTAAACAGTGAACAAGGAGGGTCCAGTTGCATGTGGGGCTGCGTTAAGGCTCCCCTGGGGAGTTCACTTGTACCCAAAGCCTTCCTTTGGGGCCTCTTCTGGATGGGCGAAAGGGGCTTGAAACGCTTTTTCTGTGGCCCGAGTTTTCAGTTTTCTGCCATGCTGGCTAGGGGTATATTTAGGGTTGATTGTAAACAGCGAACACGGGGGGTCCAGTTGCGTATGGGCCTGCATAAACGCTCTCCTGGGGAGTTCAGTTGTACCCAAAGCCTTCCTTTGGGGGCACTTTTGGATGGGTGAATGGGGCTTGAAACTCATTTTCTGGAGCCCGAGTTTTCAGTCTTCTGCCATGGTGGCTAGGGGTATATTTAGGGTTGCTCGTAAACAGTGAACAAGGAGGGTCCAGTTGCATGTGGGGCTGCGTAAAGGCTCCCCTAGGGAGTTCAGATGTACCCAAAGCCTTCCTTTGGGGGCACTTTTGGATGGGCGAATTAGGCTTTTAATGCATTTTCTGGGGCCCGAGTTTTCAGTCGACTGCCAGGCGGGCCAGGGCTATATTTAGGGTTGCTGTGAAAGAGTGAACCCGGAGGGTCCAGTTGCATGTGGGGCTGCATAAAGGCTCCCCTGGGGAGTTCACTTGTACCCAAAGCCTTCCTTTGGGGGCACTTCTGGATGGGTGAATGGGGCTTGAAACGCATTTTCTGGAGCCCGAGTTTTCAGTTTTCTGCCATGCTGGCTAGGGGTATATTTAGGGTTGCTCGTAAACAGTGAACAAGGAGGGTCCAGTTGCATGTGGGGCTGCATAAAGGCTCCCCTGGGGAGTTCACTTGTACCCAAAGCCTTCCTTTGGGGGCTCTTCTGGATGGGCGAAAGGGGCTTGAAACGCTTTTTCTGTGGCCCGAGTTTTCAGTCTTCTGCCATGCTGGCTAGGGTTATATTTAGGGTTGCTGTAAAGAGCGAACACAGAGGGTCCAGTTGCATGTGGGGCTGTGTAAAGGCTCCCCTGGGGAGTTCAGATGTACCCAAAGCCTTCCTTAGGGGGCACTTTTTGATGTGCGAATGGGGCTCGTAACACATTTCCTGTGGCCCGAGCTTTCAGTCGACTGCCAGGCGTGCTAGGGCTATATTTAGGCTTGCGGTGAAAGAGTGAACCCGGAGGGTCCAGTTGCACGTGGGGCTGCGTTAAGGCTCCCCTGGGGAGTTCAGATGTACCCAAAGCCTTCCTTTGGGGGCACTTCTGGATGGGTGAATGGGGCTTGAAACGCATTTTCTGGAGCCCGAGTTTTCAGTCTTCTGCCATGGTGGCTAGGGGTATATTTAGGGTTGCTCGTAAACAGTGAACAAGGAGGGTCCAGTTGCATGTGGGGCTGCATAAAGGCTCCCCTGGGGAGTTCAGTTGTACCCAAAGCCTTCCTCTGGGGGCACTTTTGGATGGGCGAATTAGGCTTTTAACGCATTTTCTGTGGCCCGAGTTTTCAGTCGACTGCCAGGCGGGCCAGGGCTATATTTAGGGTTGCTGTGAAAGAGTGAACCCGGAGGGTCCAGTTGCATGTGGGGCTGCGTTAAGGCTCCCCTGGGGAGTTCAGTTGTACCCAAAGCCTTCCTCTGGGGGCACTTTTGGATGGGCGAATTAGGCTTTTATCGCATTTTCTGGGGCCCGAGTTTTCAGTCGACTGCCAGGCGGGCCAGGGCTATATTTAGGGTTGCTGTGAAAGAGTGAACCCGGAGGGTCCAGTTGCATGTGGGGCTGCGTTAAGGCTCCCCTGGGGAGTTCAGTTGTACCCAAAGCCTTCCTCTGGGGGCACTTTTGGATGGGCGAATTAGGCTTTTAACGCATTTTCTGGGGCCCGAGTTTTCAGTCGACTGCCAGGCGGGCCAGGGCTATATTTAGGGTTGCTGTGAAAGAGTGAACCCGGAGGGTCCAGTTGCATGTGGGGCTGCGTTAAGGCTCCCCTGGGGAGTCCAGTTGTACCCAAAGCCTTCCTTTGGGGCCTCTTCTGGATGGGCGAAATGGGCTTGAAACGCTTTTTCTGTGGCCCGAGTTTTCAGTTTTCTGCCATGCTGGCTAGTGTTATATTTAGGGTTGAATGTAAACAGCGAACACGGGGGGTTCAGTTGCGTATGGGCCTGCATAAAGGCTCCCCTGGGGAGTCCAGTTGTACCCAAAGCCTTCCTTTGGGGGCACTTTTGGATGGGTGAATGGGGCTTGAAACGCATTTTCTGGAGCCCGAGTTTTCAGTCTTCTGCCATGGTGGCTAGGGGTATATTTAGGGTTGCTCGTAAACAGTGAACAAGGAGGGTCCAGTTGCATGTGGGGCTGCGTAAAGGCTCCCCTAGGGAGTTCAGATGTACCCAAAGCCTTCCTCTGGGGGCACTTTTGGATGGGCGAATTAGGCTTTTAATGCATTTTCTGGGGCCCGAGTTTTCAGTCGACTGCCAGGCGGGCCAGGGCTATATTTAGGGTTGCTCGTAAACAGTGAACAAGGAGGGTCCAGTTGCATGTGGGGCTGCATAAATGCTCCCCTGGGGAGTTCACTTGTACCCAAAGCCTTCCTTTGGGGGCACTTCTGGATGGGTGAATGGGGCTTGAAAGGCATTTTCTGGAGCCCGAGTTTTCAGTTTTCTGCCATGCTGGCTAGTGTTATATTTAGGGTTCCTTGTAAACAGCGAACACGGGGGGTCCAGTTGCGTATGGGCCTGCATAAAGGCTCCCCTGGGGAGTTCACTTGTACCCAAAGCCTTCCTTTGGGGGCACTTCTGGATGGGCGAATTAGGCTTTTAACGCATTTTCTGGAGCCCGAGTTTTCAGTCTTCTGCCATGGTGGCTAGGGGTATATTTAGGGTTGCTCGTAAACAGTGAACAAGGAGGGTCCAGTTGCATGTGGGGCTGCGTAAAGGCTCCCCTAGGGAGTTCAGATGTACCCAAAGCCTTCCTCTGGGGGCACTTTTGGATGGGCGAATTAGGCTTTTAATGCATTTTCTGGAGCGCGAGTTTTCAGTCGACTGCCAGGCGGGCCAGGGCTATATTTAGGGTTGCTGTGAAAGAGTGAACCCGGAGGGTCCAGTTGCATGTTGTGCTGCATAAAGGCTCCCCTGGGGAGTTCACTTGTACCCAAAGCCTTCCTTTGGGGGCACTTCTGGATGGGTTAATGGGGCTTGAAACGCTTTTTCTGTGGACCGAGTTTTCAGTTTTCTGCCATGCTGGCTAGTGTTATATTTAGGGTTGCTTGTAAACAGCGAACACGGGGGGTCCAGTTGCGTATGGGCCTGCATAAAGGCTCCCCTGGGGAGTTCACTTGTACCCAAAGCCTTCCTCTGGGTGCACTTTTGGATGGGTGAATGGGGCTTGAAATGCATTTTCTGGAGCCCGAGTTTTCAGTCTTCTGCCATGGTGGCTAGGGGCATATTTAGGGTTGCTCGTAAACAGTGAACAAGGAGGGTCCAGTTGCATGTGGGGCTGCATAAAGGCTCTCCTGGGGAGTTCACTTGTACCCAAAGCCTTCCTCTGGGGGCACTTTTGGATGGGCGAATTAGGCTTTTAACGCATTTTCTGTGGCCCGAGTTTTCAGTCGACTGCCAGGCGGGCCAGGGCTATATTTAGGGTTGCTGTGAAAGAGTGAACCCGGCGGGTCCAGTTGAATGTGGGGCTGCGTTAAGGCTCCCCTGGGGAGTTCACTTGTACCCAAAGCCTTCCTTTGGGGGCACTTCTGGATGGGCGAATTACGCTTTTAACGCATTTTCTGGGGCCCGAGTTTTCAGTCGACTGCCAGGCGGGCCAGGGCTATATTTAGGGTTGCTGTGAAAGAGTGAACCGGGAGGGTCCAGTTGCATGTGGGGCTGCATAAAGGCTCCCCTGGGGAGTTCACTTGTACCCAAAGCCTTCCTTTGGGGGCACTTCTGGATGGGTGAATGGGGCTTGAAACGCATTTTCTGGAGCCCGAGTTTTCAGTTTTCTGCCATGCTGGCTAGGGGTATATTTAGGGTTGCTCGTAAACAGTGAACAAGGAGGGTCCAGTTGCATGTGGGGCTGCATAAAGGCTCCCCTGGGGAGTTCACTTGTACCCAAAGCCTTCCTTTGGGGGCTCTTCTGGATGGGCGAAAGGGGCTTGAAACGCTTTTTCTGTGGCCCGAGTTTTCAGTCTTCTGCCATGCTGGCTAGGGTTATATTTAGGGTTGCTGTAAAGAGCGAACACAGAGGGTCCAGTTGCATGTGGGGCTGTGTAAAGGCTCCCCTGGGGAGTTCAGATGTACCCAAAGCCTTCCTTAGGGGGCACTTTTTGATGTGCGAATGGGGCTCGTAACACATTTCCTGTGGCCCGAGCTTTCAGTCGACTGCCAGGCGTGCTAGGGCTATATTTAGGCTTGCGGTGAAAGAGTGAACCCGGAGGGTCCAGTTGCACGTGGGGCTGCGTTAAGGCTCCCCTGGGGAGTTCAGATGTACCCAAAGCCTTCCTTTGGGGGCACTTCTGGATGGGTGAATGGGGCTTGAAACGCATTTTCTGGAGCCCGAGTTTTCAGTCTTCTGCCATGGTGGCTAGGGGTATATTTAGGGTTGCTCGTAAACAGTGAACAAGGAGGGTCCAGTTGCATGTGGGGCTGCATAAAGGCTCCCCTGGGGAGTTCAGTTGTACCCAAAGCCTTCCTCTGGGGGCACTTTTGGATGGGCGAATTAGGCTTTTAACGCATTTTCTGTGGCCCGAGTTTTCAGTCGACTGCCAGGCGGGCCAGGGCTATATTTAGGGTTGCTGTGAAAGAGTGAACCCGGAGGGTCCAGTTGCATGTGGGGCTGCGTTAAGGCTCCCCTGGGGAGTTCAGTTGTACCCAAAGCCTTCCTCTGGGGGCACTTTTGGATGGGCGAATTAGGCTTTTATCGCATTTTCTGGGGCCCGAGTTTTCAGTCGACTGCCAGGCAGGCCAGGGCTATATTTAGGGTTGCTGTGAAAGAGTGAACCCGGAGGGTCCAGTTGCATGTGGGGCTGCGTTAAGGCTCCCCTGGGAAGTTCAGTTGTACCCAAAGCCTTCCTCTGGGGGCACTTTTGGATGGGCGAATTAGGCTTTTAACGCATTTTCTGGGGCCCGAGTTTTCAGTCGACTGCCAGGCGGGCCAGGGCTATATTTAGGGTTGCTGTGAAAGAGTGAACCCGGAGGGTCCAGTTGCATGTGGGGCTGCGTTAAGGCTCCCCTGGGGAGTCCAGTTGTACCCAAAGCCTTCCTTTGGGGCCTCTTCTGGATGGGCGAAATGGGCTTGAAACGCTTTTTCTGTGGCCCGAGTTTTCAGTTTTCTGCCATGCTGGCTAGTGTTATATTTAGGGTTGAATGTAAACAGCGAACACGGGGGGTTCAGTTGCGTATGGGCCTGCATAAAGGCTCCCCTGGGGAGTCCAGTTGTACCCAAAGCCTTCCTTTGGGGGCACTTTTGGATGGGTGAATGGGGCTTGAAACGCATTTTCTGGAGCCCGAGTTTTCAGTCTTCTGCCATGGTGGCTAGGGGTATATTTAGGGTTGCTCGTAAACAGTGAACAAGGAGGGTCCAGTTGCATGTGGGGCTGCGTAAAGGCTCCCCTAGGGAGTTCAGATGTACCCAAAGCCTTCCTCTGGGGGCACTTTTGGATGGGCGAATTAGGCTTTTAATGCATTTTCTGGGGCCCGAGTTTTCAGTCGACTGCCAGGCGGGCCAGGGCTATATTTAGGGTTGCTCGTAAACAGTGAACAAGGAGGGTCCAGTTGCATGTGGGGCTGCATAAATGCTCCCCTGGGGAGTTCACTTGTACCCAAAGCCTTCCTTTGGGGGCACTTCTGGATGGGTGAATGGGGCTTGAAAGGCATTTTCTGGAGCCCGAGTTTTCAGTTTTCTGCCATGCTGGCTAGTGTTATATTTAGGGTTCCTTGTAAACAGCGAACACGGGGGGTCCAGTTGCGTATGGGCCTGCATAAAGGCTCCCCTGGGGAGTTCACTTGTACCCAAAGCCTTCCTCTGGGTGCACTTTTGGATGGGTGAATGGGGCTTGAAATGCATTTTCTGGAGCCCGAGTTTTCAGTCTTCTGCCATGGTGGCTAGGGGCATATTTAGGGTTGCTCGTAAACAGTGAACAAGGAGGGTCCAGTTGCATGTGGGGCTGCATAAAGGCTCCCCTGGGGAGTTCAGTTGTACCCAAAGCCTTCCTCTGGGGGCACTTTTGGATGGGCGAATTAGGCTTTTAACGCATTTTCTGTGGCCCGAGTTTTCAGTCGACTGCCAGGCGGGCCAGGGCTATATTTAGGGTTGCTGTGAAAGAGTGAACCCGGCGGGTCCAGTTGAATGTGGGGCTGCGTTAAGGCTCCCCTGGGGAGTTCACTTGTACCCAAAGCCTTCCTTTGGGGGCACTTCTGGATGGGCGAATTACGCTTTTAACGCATTTTCTGGGGCCCGAGTTTTCAGTCGACTGCCAGGCGGGCCAGGGCTATATTTAGGGTTGCTGTGAAAGAGTGAACCCGGAGGGTCCAGTTGCATGTATGGCTGCATAAAGGCTCCCCTGGGGAGTCCAGTTGTACCCAAAGCCTTCCTTTGGGGGCACTTTTGCATGGTCCAAGTGGAATCGCAATGCGTTTTCTGAGGCCCGCTTTTTCAGTCTTCTCCCATTGCGCCGAGGGCTATATTTAGGCTTGCGGTGAAAGAGTGAACCCGGAGGGTCCAGTTGCATGTGGGGCTGCGTTAAGGCTCCCCTGGGGAGTTCAGGTGTACCCAAACCCTTTTTTTGGGGGCACTTCTGGATGGGTGAATGGGGCTGGAAACGGATTTTCTGGAGCCCGAGTTTTCAGTCTTCTGCCATGGTGGCTAGGGGTATATTTAGGGTTGCTCGTAAACAGTGAACAAGGAGGGTCCAGTTGCATGTGGGGCTGCATAAAGGCTCCCCTGGGGAGTTCACTTGTACCCAAAGCCTTCCTTTGGGGGCTCTTCTGGATGGGCGAAAGGGGCTTGAAACGCTTTTTCTGTGGCCCGAGTTTTCAGTCTTCTGCCATGCTGGCTAGGGTTATATTTAGGGTTGCTGTAAAGAGCGAACACGGAGGGTCCAGTTGCATGTGGGGCTGCATAAAGGCTCCCCTGGGGAGTTCAGTTGTACCCAAAGCCTTCCTCTGGGGGCACTTTTGGATGGGCGAATTAGGCTTTTAACGCATTTTCTGGGGCCCGAGTTTTCAGTCGACTGCCAGGCGGGCCAGGGCTATATTTAGGGTTGCTGTGAAAGAGTGAATACGGAGGGTCCAGTTGCATGTTGTGCTGCATAAAGGCTCCCCTGGGGAGTTCAGTTGTACCCAAAGCCTTCCTCTGGGGGCACTTTTGGATGGGCGAATTAGGCTTTTAACGCATTTTCTGGGGCCCGAGTTTTCAGTCGACTGCCAGGCGGGCCAGGGCTATATTTAGGGTTGCTGTGAAAGAGTGAACCCGGAGGGTCCAGTTGCATGTTGTGCTGCATAAAGGCTCCCCTGGGGAGTTCAGTTGTACCCAAAGCCTTCCTTTGGGGGCACTTTTGGATGGTCGAATGGGGCTTGTAGCACGTTTTCTGTTGCCCGAGTTTTCAGTCGTCAGCCATGCGGGCCAGGGTTATATTTAGGGTTGGTGTGAAAGAGCGAATACGGAGGGTCCAGTTGCATGTGGGGCTGCATAAAGGCTCCCCTGGGGAGTTCACTTGTACCCAAAGCCTTCCTTTGGGGGCACTTCTGGATGGGCGAAAGGGGCTTGAAACACTTTTTCTGTGGCCCGAGTTTTCAGTTTTCTGCCATTCTGGATAGGGTTATATTTAGGGTTGCTGTGAAGAGCGAACACGGAGGGTCCAGTTGCATGTGGGGCTGCATAAAGGCTCCCCTGGGGAGTTCAGATGTACCCAAAGCCTTCCTTTGGGGGCACTTTTGGATGGGCGAATGGGGCTCGTAACACATTTTCTGTGGCCCGAGCTTTCAGTCGACTGCCAGGCGTGCTAGGGCTATATTTAGGGTTGCTGTGAAAGAGTGAACCCGGAGGGTCCAGTTGCATGTGGGGCTGCATAAAGGCTCCCCTGGGGAGTTCACTTGTACCCAAAGCCTTCCTTTGGGGGCACTTCTGGATGGGCGAAAGGGGCTTGAAACGCTTTTTCTGTGGCCCGAGTTTTCAGTCTTCTGCCATGCTGGCTAGGGTTATATTTAGGGTTGCTGTAAAGAGTGAACCCGGAGGGTCCAGTTGCATGTGGGGCTGCATAAAGGCTCCCCTGGGGAGTTCAGATGTACCCAAAGCCTTCCTTTGGGGGCACTTTTGGATGGGCGAATTAGGCTTTTATCGCATTTCTGAGGCCGAGTTTTCAGTCGACTGCCAGGCGGGCCAGGGCTATATTTAGGGTTGCTGTGAAAGAGTGAACCCGGAGGGTCCAGTTGCATGTGGGGCTGCATAAAGGCTCCCCTGGGGAGTTCACTTGTACCCAAAGCCTTCCTTTGGGGGCACTTCTGGATGGGTGAATGGGGCTTGAAACGCTTTTTCTGTGGCCCGAGTTTTCAGTTTTCTGCTATGCTGGCTAGTGTTATATTTAGGGTTGCTTGTAAACAGCGAACACGGGGTGGTCCAGTTGCGTATGGGCCTGCATAAAGGCTCCCCTGGGGAGTTCACTTGTACCCAAAGCCTTCCTCTGGGGGCACTTTTGGATGGGTGAATGGGGCTTGAAACGCTTTTTCTGGAGCCCGAGTTTTCAGTCTTCTGCCATGGTGGCTAGGGGTATATATAGGGTTGCTCGTAAACAGTGAACAAGGAGGGTCCAGTTGCATGTGGGGCTGCGTAAAGGCTCCCCTGGGGAGTTCAGTTGTACCCAAAGCCTTCCTCTGGGGGCACTTTTGGATGGGCGAAAGGGGCTTGAAACGCTTTTTCTGTGGCCCGAGTTTTCAGTCTTCTGCCATGCTGGCTAGGGGTATATTTAGGGTTGCTCGTAAACAGTGAACAAGGAGGGTCCAGTTGCATGTGGGGCTGCATAAAGGCTCCCCTGGGGAGTTCAGTTGTACCCAAAGCCTTCCTTTGGGGCCTCTTCTGGATGATCGAAAGGGGCTTGAAACGCTTTTTCTGTGGCCCGAGTTTTCAGTTTTCTGCCATGCTGGCTAGTGTTATATTTAGGGTTGATTGTAAACAGCGAACACGGGGGGTCCAGTTGCGTATGGGCCTGCATAAAGGCTCCCCTGGGGAGTTCAGTTGTACCCAAAGCCTTCCTCTGGGGGCACTTTTGGATGGGCGAATTAGGCTTTTAACGCATTTTCTGGGGCCCGAGTTTTCAGTCGACTGCCAGGCGGGCCAGGGCTATATTTAGGGTTGCTGTGAAAGAGTGAACCCGGAGGGTCCAGTTGCATGTTGTGCTGCATAAAGGCTCCCCTGGGGAGTTCAGTTGTACCCAAAGCCTTCCTTTGGGGGCACTTTTGGATGGTCGAATGGGGCTTGTAGCACGTTTTCTGTTGCCCGAGTTTTCAGTCGTCAGCCATGCGGGCCAGGGTTATATTTAGGGTTGGTGTGAAAGAGCGAATACGGAGGGTCCAGTTGCATGTGGGGCTGCATAAAGGCTCCCCTGGGGAGTTCACTTGTACCCAAAGCCTTCCTTTGGGGGCACTTCTGGATGGGTGAA
Organism: Anas acuta; assembly: GCF_963932015.1. Classification (NCBI taxonomy): domain Eukaryota; kingdom Metazoa; phylum Chordata; class Aves; order Anseriformes; family Anatidae; genus Anas; species Anas acuta. The sequence goes on along the minus strand of NC_089004.1, from coordinate 80,019 downwards.
TGGGGCTTGAAACACATTTTCTGGAGCCCGAGTTTTCAGTCTTCTGCCATGGTGGCTAGGGGTATATTTAGGGTTGCTCGTAAACAGTGAACAAGGAGGGTCCAGTTGCATGTGGGGCTGCATAAAGGCTCCCCTGGGGAGTTCAGTTGTACCCAAAGCCTTCCTTTGGGGCCTCTTCTGGATGGGCGAAAGGGGCTTGAAACGCTTTTTCTGTGGCCCGAGTTTTCAGTCTTCTGCCATGCTGGCTAGGGTTATATTTAGGGTTGCTGTAAAGAGCGAACACGGAGGGTCCAGTTGCATGTGGGGCTGCATAAAGGCTCCCCTGGGGAGTTCACTTGTACCCAAAGCCTTCCTCTGGGGGCACTTTTGGATGGGTGAATGGGGATTGAAACGCATTTTCTGGGGCCCGAGTTTTCAGTCGACTGCCACGCGGGCCAGGGCTGTATTTAGGGTTGCTGTGAAAGAGTGAATACGGAGGGTCCAGTTGCATGTTGTGCTGCATAAAGGCTCCCCTGGGGAGTTCACTTGTACCCAAAGCCTTCCTGTGGGGGCACTTTTGGATGGGCGAATTAGGCTTTTAACGCATTTTCTGGGGCCCGAGTTTTCAGTCGACTGCCAGGCGGGCCAGGGTTATATTTAGGGTTGGTGTGAAAGAGCGAATACGGAGGGTCCAGTTGCATGTGGGGCTGCATAAAGGCTCCCCTGGGGAGTTCACTTGTACCCACAGCCTTCCTCTGGGGGCACTTTTTGATGGGTGAATGGGGCTTGAAACGCATTTTCTGGGGCCCGAGTTTTCAGTCGTCAGCCATGCGGGCCAGGGTTATATTTAGGGTTGGTGTGAAAGAGCGAATACGGAGGGTCCAGTTGCATGTGGGGCTGCATAAAGGCTCCCCTGGGGAGTTCACTTGTACCCAAAGCCTTCCTTTGGGGGCACTTCTGGATGGGCGAAAGGGGCTTGAAACGCTTTTTCTGTGGCCCGAGTTTTCAGTTTTCTGCCATGCTGGCTAGGGTTATATTTAGGGTTGCTGTGAAGAGCGAACACGGAGGGTCCAGTTGCATGTGGGGCTGCGTAAAGGCTCCCCTGGGGAGTTCACTTGTACCCAAAGCCTTCCTTTGGGGGCACTTTTGGATGGGCGAATGGGGCTCGTAACACATTTTCTGTGGCCCGAGCTTTCAGTCGACTGCCAGGCGTGCTAGGGCTATATTTAGGCTTGCGGTGAAAGAGTGAACCCGGAGGGTCCAGTTGCATGTGGGGCTGCATAAAGGCTCCCCTGGGGAGTTCACTTGTACCCAAAGCCTTCCTTTGGGGGGCACTTTTGGATGGGCGAATGGGGCTCGTAACACATTTTCTGTGGCCCGAGCTTTCAGTCGACTGCCAGGCGTGCTAGGGCTATATTTAGGCTTGCGGTGAAAGAGTGAACCCGGAGGGTCCAGTTGCATGTGGGGCTGCATAAAGGCTCCCCTGGGGAGTTCAGTTGTACCCAAAGCCTTCCTTTGGGGGCACTTCTGGATGGGGAATGGGGCTTTTAACGCATTTTCTGGAGCCCGAGTTTTCAGTCGACTGCCAGGCGGGCCAGGGTTATATTTAGGGTTGCTCATAAACAGTGAACAAGGAGGGTCCAGTTGCATGTGGGGCTGCGTAAAGGCTCCCCTGGGGAGTTCAGTTGTACCCAAAGCCTTCCTCTGGGGGCACTTTTGGATGGGCGAATTAGGCTTTTAATGCATTTTCTGGGGCCCGAGTTTTCAGTCGACTGCCAGGCGGGCCAGGGTTATATTTAGGGTTGCTGTGAAAGAGTGAATACAGAGGGTCCAGTTGCATGTGGGGCTGCGTTAAGGCTCCCCTGGGGAGTCCAGTTGTACCCAAAGCCTTCCTTTGGGGGCATTTTTGGATGGGCCAAGGGAAATCGCAATGCGTTTTTTGACGCCCGCTTTTTCAGTCTTCTCCCATTACGCCGAGGGCTATATTTAGGCTTGCGGTGAAAGAGTGAACCCGGAGTTTCCAGTTGCATGTGGGGCTGCATAAAGGCTCCCCTGGGGAGTTCACTTGTACCCAAAGCCTTCCTTTGGGGGCACTTCTGGATGGGTGAATGGGGCTTGAAACGCATTTTCTGGAGCCCGAGTTTTCAGTCTTCTGCCATGGTGGCTAGGCATATATTTAGGGTTGCTCGTAAACAGTGAACAAGGAGGGTCCAGCTGCATGTGGGGCTGCATAAAGGCTCCCCTGGGGAGTTCAGTTGTACCCAAAGCCTTCCTTTGGGGCCTCTTCTGGATGGGCGAAAGGGGCTTGAAACGCTTTTTCTGTGGCTTGAGTTTTCAGTTTTCTGCCATGCAGGCTAGTGTTATATTTAGGGTTGCTTGTAAACAGCGAACACGGGGGGTCCAGTTGCGTATGGGCCTGCATAAAGGCTCCCCTGGGGAGTTCACTTGTACCCAAAGCCTTCCTTTGGGGGCACTTCTGGATGGGCGAAAGGGGCTTGAAACGCTTTTTCTGTGGCCCGAGTTTTCAGTCTTCTGCCATGCTGGCTAAGGTTATATTTAGGGTTGCTGTAAAGAGCGAACACGGAGGGTCCAGTTGCATGTGGGGCTGCGTAAAGGCTCCCCTGGGGAGTTCACTTGTACCCAAAGCCTTCCTTTGGGGGCACTTTTGGATGGGCGAATGGGGCTCGTAACACATTTTCTGTGGCCCGAGCTTTCAGTCGACTGCCAGGCATGCTAGGGCTATATTTAGGCTTGCGGTGAAAGAGTGAACCCGGAGGGTCCAGTTGCATGTGGGGCTGCATAAAGGCTCCCCTGGGGAGTTCACTTGTACCCAAAGCCTTCCTTTGGGGGCACTTCTGGATGGGCGAAAGGGGCTTGAAACGCATTTTCTGTGGCCCGAGTTTTCAGTCTTCTGCCATGCTGGCTAAGGTTATATTTAGGGTTGCTGTAAAGAGCGAACACGGAGGGTCCAGTTGCATGTGGGGCTGCGTAAAGGCTCCCCTGGGGAGTTCACTTGTACCCAAAGCCTTCCTTTGGGCGCACTTTTGGATGGGCGAATGGGGCTCGTAACACATTTTCTGTGGCCCGAGCTTTCAGTCGACTGCCAGGCGTGCTAGGGCTATATTTAGGCTTGCGGTGAAAGAGTGAACCCGGAGGGTCCAGTTGCATGTGGGGCTGCATAAAGGCTCCCCTGGGGAGTTCAGTTGTACCCAAAGCCTTCCTTTGGGGGCACTTTTGCATGGTCCAAGTGGAATCGCAATGCGTTTTCTGAGGCCCGCTTTTTCAGTCTTCTCCCATTGCGCCGAGGGCTATATTTAGGCTTGCGGTGAAAGAGTGAACCCGGAGGGTCCAGTTGCATGTGGGGCTGCGTTAAGGCTCCCCTGGGGAGTTCACTTGTACCCAAAGCCTTCCTTTGGGGGCACTTCTGGATGGGTGAATGGGGCTTGAAACGCATTTTCTGGAGCCCGAGTTTTCAGTCTTCTGCCATGGTGGCTAGGGGTATATTTAGGGTTTCTCGTAAACAGTGAACAAGGAGGGTCCAGTTGCATGTGGGGCTGCATAAAGGCTCCCCTGGGGAGTTCACTTGTACCCAAAGCCTTCCTCTGTGGGCTCTTCTGGATGGGCGAAAGGGGCTTGAAACGCTTTTTCTGTGGCCCGAGTTTTCAGTCTTCTGCCATGCTGGCTAGGGTTATATTTAGGGTTGCTGTAAAGAGCGAACACGGAGGGTCCAGTTGCATGTGGGGCTGCATAAAGGCTCCCCTGGGGAGTTCAGTTGTACCCAAAGCCTTCCTCTGGGGGCACTTTTGGATGGGTGAATGGGGCTTGAAACGCATTTTCTGGGGCCCGAGTTTTCAGTCGACTGCCAGGCGGGCCAGGGCTGTATTTAGGGTTGCTGTGAAAGAGTGAATACGGAGGGTCCAGTTGCATGTTGTGCTGCATAAAAGCTCCCCTGGGGAGTTCAGTTGTACCCAAAGCCTTCCTGTGGGGGCACTTTTGGATGGGCGAATTAGGCTTTTAATGCATTTTCTGGGGCCCGAGTTTTCAGTCTTCTGCCATGCTGGCTAGGAGTATATTTAGTGTTGCTCGGAAACAGTGAACAAGGAGGGTCCAGTTGCATGTGGGGCTGCGTAAAGGCTCCCCTGGGGAGTTCAGTTGTACCCAAAGCCTTCCTCTGGGGGCACTTTTGGATGGGCGAATTAGGCTTTTAACGCATTTTCTGGGGCCCGAGTTTTCAGTCGACTGCCAGGCGGGCCAGGGCTATATTTAGGGTTGCTCGTAAACAGTGAACAAGGAGGGTCCAGTTGCATGTGGGGCTGCATAAAGGCTCCCCTGGGGAGTTCAGTTGTACCCAAAGCCTTCCTTTGGGGGCACTTCTGGATGGGCGAAAGGGGCTTGAAACGCTTTTTCTGTGGCCCGAGTTTTCAGTTTACTGCCATGCTGGCTAGGGATATATTTAGGGTTGCTGTAAAGAGCGAACACGGAGGGTCCAGTTGCATGTGGGGCTGCGTAAAGGCTCCCCTGGGGAGTTCAGATGTACCCAAAGCCTTCCTTTGGGGGCACTTCTGGATGGGCGAATGTGGCTCGTAACACATTTTCTGGGGCCCGAGTTTTCAGTCGTCTGCCATGCGGGCCAGGGTTATATTTAGGGTTGCTGTGAAAGAGCGAATACGGAGGGTCCAGTTGCATGTGGGGCTGCATAAAGGCTCCCCTGGGGAGTTCAGATGTACCCAAAGCCTTCCTTTGGGGGCACTTCTGGATGGGTGAATGGGGCTTGAAACGCATTTTCTGGAGCCCGAGTTTTCAGTCTTCTGCCATGGTGGCTAGGAGTATATTTAGGGTTGCTCGTAAACAGTGAACAAGGAGGGTCCAGTTGCATGTGGGGCTGCGTAAAGGCTCCCCTGGGGAGTTCAGTTGTACCCAAAGCCTTCCTCTGGGGGCACTTTTGGATGGGCGAATTAGGCTTTTAACGCATTTTCTGGGGCCCGAGTTTTCAGTCGACTGCCAGGCGGGCCAGGGCTATATTTAGGGTTGCTGTGAAAGAGTGAACCCGGAGGGTCCAGTTGCATGTGGGGCTGCATAAAGGCTCCCCTGGGGAGTTCAGTTGTACCCAAAGCCTTCCTTTTGGGGCACTTCTGGATGGGTGAATGGGGCTTGAAACGCTTTTTCTGTGGCCCGAGTTTTCAGTTTTCTGCCATGCTGGCTAGTGTTATATTTAGGGTTGATTGTAAACAGCGAACACGGGGGGTCCAGTTGCGTATGGGCCTGCATAAAGGCTCCCCTGGGGAGTTCAGTTGTACCCAAAGCCTTCCTTTGGGGGCACTTTTGGATGGTCAAATGGGGCTTGTAGCACGTTTTCTGTGGCCCGAGTTTTCAGTCGTCAGCCATGCGGGCCAGGGTTATATTTAGGGTTGGTGTGAAAGAGCGAATACGGAGGGTCCAGTTGCATGTGGGGCTGCATAAAGGCTCCCCTGGGGAGTTCACTTGTACCCAAAGCCTTCCTTTGGGGGCACTTCTGGATGGGCGAAAGGGGCTTGAAACGCTTTTTCTGTGGCCCGAGTTTTCAGTCTTCTGCCATGCTGGCTAGGGTTATATTTAGGGTTGCTGTAAAGAGCGAACACGGAGGGTCCAGTTGCATGTGGGGCTGCGTAAAGGCTCCCCTGGGGAGTTCAGATGTACCCAAAGCCTTCCTTTGGGGGCACTTTTGGATGGGCGAATGGGGCTCGTAACACATTTTCTGTGGCCCGAGCTTTCAGTCGACTGCCAGGCGTTCTAGAGCTATATTTAGGCTTGCGGTGAAAGAGTGAACCCGGAGGGTCCAGTTGCATGTGGGGCTGCATAAAGGCTCCCCTGGGGAGTTCAGTTGTACCCAAAGCCTTCCTTTGGGGGCACTTCTGGATGGGGAATGGGGCTTTTAACGCATTTTCTGGAGCCCGAGTTTTCAGTCGACTGCCAGGCGGGCCAGGGTTATATTTAGGGTTGCTCATAAACAGTGAACAAGGAGGGTCCAGTTGCATGTGGGGCTGCGTAAAGGCTCCCCTGGGGAGTTCAGTTGTACCCAAAGCCTTCCTCTGGGGGCACTTTTGGATGGGCGAATTAGGCTTTTAATGCATTTTCTGGGGCCCGAGTTTTCAGTCGACTGCCAGGCGGGCCAGGGTTATATTTAGGGTTGCTGTGAAAGAGTGAATACGGAGGGTCCAGTTGCATGTGGGGCTGCGTTAAGGCTCCCCTGGGGAGTCCAGTTGTACCCAAAGCCTTCCTTTGGGGGCATTTTTGGATGGTCCAAGGGAAATCGCAATGCGTTTTTTGACGCCCGCTTTTTCAGTCTTCTCCCATTACGCCGAGGGCTATATTTAGGCTTGCGGTGAAAGAGTGAACCCGGAGGGTCCAGTTGCATGTGGGGCTGCATAAAGGCTCCCCTGGGGAGTTCACTTGTACCCAAAGCCTTCCTTTGGGGGCACTTCTGGATGGGTGAATGGGGCTTGAAACGCATTTTCTGGAGCCCGAGTTTTCAGTCTTCTGCCATGGTGGCTAGGGGTATATTTAGGGTTGCTCGTAAACAGTGAACAAGGAGGGTCCAGCTGCATGTGGGGCTGCATAAAGGCTCCCCTGGGGAGTTCAGTTGTACCCAAAGCCTTCCTTTGGGGCCTCTTCTGGATGGGCGAAAGGGGCTTGAAACGCTTTTTCTGTGGCTTGAGTTTTCAGTTTTCTGCCATGCTGGCTAGTGTTATATTTAGGGTTGCTTGTAAACAGCGAACACGGGGGGTCCAGTTGCGTATGGGCCTGCATAAAGGCTCCCCTGGGGAGTTCAGTTGTACCCAAAGCCTTCCTTTGGGGGCACTTTTGGATGGTCAAATGGGGCTTGTAGCACGTTTTCTGTGGCCCGAGTTTTCAGTCGTCAGCCATGCGGGCCAGGGTTATATTTAGGGTTGGTGTGAAAGAGTGAATACGGAGGGTCCAGTTGCATGTGGGGCTGCATAAAGGCTCCCCTGGGGAGTTCACTTGTACCCAAAGCCTTCCTTTGGGGGCACTTCTGGATGGGCGAAAGGGGCTTGAAACGCTTTTTCTGTGGCCCGAGCTTTCAGTCTTCTGCCATGCTGGCTAGTGTTATATTTAGGGTTGATTGTAAACAGCGAACACGGGGGGTCCAGTTGCGTATGGGCCTGCATAAAGGCTCCCCTGGGGAGTTCACTTGTACCCAAAGCCTTCCTTTGGGGGCACTTTTGGATGGGCGAATTAGGCTTTTAACGCATTTTCTGGGGCCCGAGTTTTCAGTCGACTGCCAGGCGGGCCAGGGCTATATTTAGGGTTGCTGTGAAAGAGTGAACCCGGAGGGTCCAGTTGCATGTGGGGCTGCATAAAGGCTCCCCTGGGGAGTTCAGTTGTACCCAAAGCCTTCCTTTGGGGGCACTTCTGGATGGGTGAATGGGGCTTGAAACGCTTTTTCTGTGGCCCGAGTTTTCAGTTTTCTGCCATGCTGGCTAGTGTTATATTTAGCGTTGATTGTAAACAGCGAACACGGGGGGTCCAGTTGCGTATGGGCCTGCATAAAGGCTCCCCTGGGGAGTTCAGTTGTACCCAAAGCCTTCCTTTGGGGGCACTTTTGGATGGTCAAATGGGGCTTGTAGCACGTTTTCTGTGGCCCGAGTTTTCAGTCGTCAGCCATGCGGGCCAGGGTTATATTTAGGTTTGGTGTGAAAGAGCGAATACGGAGGGTCCAGTTGCATGTGGGGCTGCATAAAGGCTCCCCTGGGGAGTTCAGTTGTACCCAAAGCCTTCCTTTGGGGGCACTTCTGGATGGGCGAAAGGGGCTTGAAACGCTTTTTCTGTGGCCCGAGTTTTCAGTCTTGTGCCATGCTGGCTAGGGTTATATTTAGGGTTGCTGTAAAGAGCGAACACGGAGGGTCCAGTTGCATGTGGGGCTGCATAAAGGCTCCCCTGGGGAGTTCACTTGTACCCAAAGCCTTCCTTTGGGGGCACTTCTGGATGGGTGAATGGGGCTTGAAACGCATTTTCTGGAGCCCGAGTTTTCAGTCTTCTGCCATGGTGGCTAGGCTTATATTTAGGGTTGCTCGTAAACAGTGAACAAGGAGGGTCCAGTTGCGTATGGGCCTGCATAAAGGCTCCCCTGGGGAGTTCAGTTGTACCCAAAGCCTTCCTTTGGGGGCACTTTTGGATGGTCAAATGGGGCTTGTAGCACGTTTTCTGTGGCCCGATTTTTCAGTCGTCTGCCATGCGGGCCAGGGTTATATTTAGGGTTGGTGTGAAAGAGCGAATACGGAGGGTCCAGTTGCATGTGGGGCTGCATAAAGGCTCCCCTGGGGAGTTCAGATGTACCCAAAGCCTTCCTTTGGGGGCACTTCTGGATGGGTGAATGGGGCTTGAAACGCATTTTCTGGAGCCCGAGTTTTCAGTCTTCTGCCATGGTGGCTAGGGGTATATTTAGGGTTGCTCGTAAACAGTGAACAAGGAGGGTCCAGTTGCATGTGGGGCTGCGTAAAGGCTCCCCTGGGGAGTTCAGTTGTACCCAAAGCCTTCCTCTGGGGGCACTTTTGGATGGGCGAATTAGGCTTTTAACGCATTTTCTGGGGCCCGAGTTTTCAGTCGACTGCCAGGCGGGCCAGGGCTATATTTAGGGTTGCTGTGAAAGAGTGAATACGGAGGGTCCAGTTGCATGTGGGGCTGCGTTAAAGCTCCCCTGGGGAGTTCAGTTGTACCCAAAGCCTTCCTCTGGGGGCACTTTTGGATGAGCGAATTAGGCTTTTAACGCATTTTCTGGGGCCCGAGTTTTCAGTCGACTGCCAGGCGGGCCAGGGCTATATTTAGGGTTGCTGTGAAAGAGTGAACCCGGAGGGTCCAGTTGCATGTGGGGCTGCATAAAGGCTCCCCTGGGGAGTTCACTTGTACCCAAAGCCTTCCTTTGGGGGCACTTCTGGATGGGTGAATGGGGCTTGAAACGCTTTTTCTGTGGCCCGAGTTTTCAGTCTTCTGCCATGCTGGCTAGGGTTATATTTAGGGTTGCTGTAAAGAGCGAACACGGAGGGTCCAGTTGCATGTGGGGCTGCGTAAAGGCTCCCCTGGGGAGTTCAGATGTACCCAAAGCCTTCCTTTGGGGGCACTTTTGGATGGGCGAATGGGGCTCGTAACACATTTTCTGTGGCCCGAGCTTTCAGTCGACTGCCAGGCGTTCTAGAGCTATATTTAGGCTTGCGGTGAAAGAGTGAACCCGGAGGGTCCAGTTGCATGTGGGGCTGCATAAAGGCTCCCCTGGGGAGTTCAGTTGTACCCAAAGCCTTCCTTTGGGGGCACTTCTGGATGGGGAATGGGGCTTTTAACGCATTTTCTGGAGCCCGAGTTTTCAGTCGACTGCCAGGCGGGCCAGGGTTATATTTAGGGTTGCTCATAAACAGTGAACAAGGAGGGTCCAGTTGCATGTGGGGCTGCGTAAAGGCTCCCCTGGGGAGTTCAGTTGTACCCAAAGCCTTCCTCTGGGGGCACTTTTGGATGGGCGAATTAGGCTTTTAATGCATTTTCTGGGGCCCGAGTTTTCAGTCGACTGCCAGGCGGGCCAGGGTTATATTTAGGGTTGCTGTGAAAGAGTGAATACGGAGGGTCCAGTTGCATGTGGGGCTGCGTTAAGGCTCCCCTGGGGAGTCCAGTTGTACCCAAAGCCTTCCTTTGGGGGCATTTTTGGATGGTCCAAGGGAAATCGCAATGCGTTTTTTGACGCCCGCTTTTTCAGTCTTCTCCCATTACGCCGAGGGCTATATTTAGGCTTGCGGTGAAAGAGTGAACCCGGAGGGTCCAGTTGCATGTGGGGCTGCATAAAGGCTCCCCTGGGGAGTTCACTTGTACCCAAAGCCTTCCTTTGGGGGCACTTCTGGATGGGTGAATGGGGCTTGAAACGCATTTTCTGGAGCCCGAGTTTTCAGTCTTCTGCCATGGTGGCTAGGGGTATATTTAGGGTTGCTCGTAAACAGTGAACAAGGAGGGTCCAGCTGCATGTGGGGCTGCATAAAGGCTCCCCTGGGGAGTTCAGTTGTACCCAAAGCCTTCCTTTGGGGCCTCTTCTGGATGGGCGAAAGGGGCTTGAAACGCTTTTTCTGTGGCTTGAGTTTTCAGTTTTCTGCCATGCTGGCTAGTGTTATATTTAGGGTTGCTTGTAAACAGCGAACACGGGGGGTCCAGTTGCGTATGGGCCTGCATAAAGGCTCCCCTGGGGAGTTCAGTTGTACCCAAAGCCTTCCTTTGGGGGCACTTCTGGATGGTCAAATGGGGCTTCTAGCACGTTTTCTGTGGCCCGAGTTTTCAGTCGTCAGCCATGCGGGCCAGGGTTATATTTAGGGTTGGTGTGAAAGAGTGAATACGGAGGGTCCAGTTGCATGTGGGGCTGCATAAAGGCTCCCCTGGGGAGTTCACTTGTACCCAAAGCCTTCCTTTGGGGGCACTTCTGGATGGGCGAAAGGGGCTTGAAACGCTTTTTCTGTGGCCCGAGCTTTCAGTCTTCTGCCATGCTGGCTAGTGTTATATTTAGGGTTGATTGTAAACAGCGAACACGGGGGGTCCAGTTGCGTATGGGCCTGCATAAAGGCTCCCCTGGGGAGTTCACTTGTACCCAAAGCCTTCCTTTGGGGGCACTTTTGGATGGGCGAATTAGGCTTTTAACGCATTTTCTGGGGCCCGAGTTTTCAGTCGACTGCCAGGCGGGCCAGGGCTATATTTAGGGTTGCTGTGAAAGAGTGAACCCGGAGGGTCCAGTTGCATGTGGGGCTGCATAAAGGCTCCCCTGGGGAGTTCAGTTGTACCCAAAGCCTTCCTTTGGGGGCACTTCTGGATGGGTGAATGGGGCTTGAAACGCTTTTTCTGTGGCCCGAGTTTTCAGTTTTCTGCCATGCTGGCTAGTGTTATATTTAGCGTTGATTGTAAACAGCGAACACGGGGGGTCCAGTTGCGTATGGGCCTGCATAAAGGCTCCCCTGGGGAGTTCAGTTGTACCCAAAGCCTTCCTTTGGGGGCACTTTTGGATGGTCAAATGGGGCTTGTAGCACGTTTTCTGTGGCCCGAGTTTTCAGTCGTCAGCCATGCGGGCCAGGGTTATATTTAGGTTTGGTGTGAAAGAGCGAATACGGAGGGTCCAGTTGCATGTGGGGCTGCATAAAGGCTCCCCTGGGGAGTTCAGTTGTACCCAAAGCCTTCCTTTGGGGGCACTTCTGGATGGGCGAAAGGGGCTTGAAACGCTTTTTCTGTGGCCCGAGTTTTCAGTCTTGTGCCATGCTGGCTAGGGTTATATTTAGGGTTGCTGTAAAGAGCGAACACGGAGGGTCCAGTTGCATGTGGGGCTGCATAAAGGCTCCCCTGGGGAGTTCACTTGTACCCAAAGCCTTCCTTTGGGGGCACTTCTGGATGGGTGAATGGGGCTTGAAACGCATTTTCTGGAGCCCGAGTTTTCAGTCTTCTGCCATGGTGGCTAGGCTTATATTTAGGGTTGCTCGTAAACAGTGAACAAGGAGGGTCCAGTTGCGTATGGGCCTGCATAAAGGCTCCCCTGGGGAGTTCAGTTGTACCCAAAGCCTTCCTTTGGGGGCACTTTTGGATGGTCAAATGGGGCTTGTAGCACGTTTTCTGTGGCCCGATTTTTCAGTCGTCTGCCATGCGGGCCAGGGTTATATTTAGGGTTGGTGTGAAAGAGCGAATACGGAGGGTCCAGTTGCATGTGGGGCTGCATAAAGGCTCCCCTGGGGAGTTCAGATGTACCCAAAGCCTTCCTTTGGGGGCACTTCTGGATGGGTGAATGGGGCTTGAAACGCATTTTCTGGAGCCCGAGTTTTCAGTCTTCTGCCATGGTGGCTAGGGGTATATTTAGGGTTGCTCGTAAACAGTGAACAAGGAGGGTCCAGTTGCATGTGGGGCTGCGTAAAGGCTCCCCTGGGGAGTTCAGTTGTACCCAAAGCCTTCCTCTGGGGGCACTTTTGGATGGGCGAATTAGGCTTTTAACGCATTTTCTGGGGCCCGAGTTTTCAGTCGACTGCCAGGCGGGCCAGGGCTATATTTAGGGTTGCTGTGAAAGAGTGAATACGGAGGGTCCAGTTGCATGTGGGGCTGCGTTAAAGCTCCCCTGGGGAGTTCAGTTGTACCCAAAGCCTTCCTCTGGGGGCACTTTTGGATGAGCGAATTAGGCTTTTAACGCATTTTCTGGGGCCCGAGTTTTCAGTCGACTGCCAGGCGGGCCAGGGCTATATTTAGGGTTGCTGTGAAAGAGTGAACCCGGAGGGTCCAGTTGCATGTGGGGCTGCATAAAGGCTCCCCTGGGGAGTTCACTTGTACCCAAAGCCTTCCTTTGGGGGCACTTCTGGATGGGTGAATGGGGCTTGAAACGCTTTTTCTGTGGCCTGAGTTTTCAGTTTTCTGCCATGCTGGCTAGTGTTATATTTAGGGTTGCTTGTAAACAGCGAACACGGGGGGTCCAGTTGCGTATGGGCCTGCATAAAGGCTCCCCTGGGGAGTTCAGTTGTACCCAAAGCCTTCCTTTGGGGGCACTTCTGGATGGTCAAATGGGGCTTCTAGCACGTTTTCTGTGGCCCGAGTTTTCAGTCGTCAGCCATGCGGGCCAGGGTTATATTTAGGGTTGGTGTGAAAGAGCGAATACGGAGGGTCCAGTTGCATGTGGGGCTGCATAAAGGATCCCCTGGGGAGTTCACTTGTACCCAAAGCCTTCCTTTGGGGGCACTTCTGGATGGGCGAAAGGGGCTTGAAACGCTTTTTCTGTGGCCCGAGCTTTCAGTCTTCTGCCATGCTGGCTAGGGTTATATTTAGGGTTGCTGTAAAGAGCGAACACGGAGGGTCCAGTTGCATGTGGGGCTGCGTAAAGGCTCCCCTGGGGAGTTCAGATGTACCCAAAGCCTTCATTTGGGGGCACTTTTGGATGGGCAAATGGGGCTCGTAACACATTTTCTGGGGCCCGATTTTTCAGTCGTCTGCCATGCGGGCCAGGGTTATATTTAGGGTTGCTGTGAAAGAGTGAATACGGAGGGTCCAGTTGCATGTGGGGCTGCGTAAAGTCTCCCCTGTGGAGTTCAGTTGTACCCAAAGCCTTCCTTTGGGGGCACTTCTGGATGGGTGAATGGGGCTTGAAACTCATTTTCTGGAGCCCGAGTTTTCAGTCTTCTGCCATGGTGGCTAGGGGTATATTTAGGGTTGCTCGTAAACAGTGAACAAGGAGGGTCCAGTTGCATGTGGGGCTGCGTAAAGGCTCCCCTGGGGAGTTCAGTTGTACCCAAAGCCTTCCTCTGGGGGCACTTTTGGATGGGCGAATTAGGCTTTTAATGCATTTTCTGGGGCCCGAGTTTTCAGTCGACTGCCAGGCGGGCCAGGGCTATATTTAGGGTTGCTGTGAAAGAGTGAATACGGAGCGTCCAGTTGCATGTGGGGCTGCGTTAAGGCTCCCCTGGGGAGTCCAGTTGTACCCAAAGCCTTCCTTTGGGGGCATTTTTGGATGGTCCAAGGGGAATCGCAATGCGTTTTCTGACGCCCGCTTTTTCAGTCTTCTCCCATTACGCCGAGGGTTATATTTAGGCTTGCGGTGAAAGAGTGAACCCGGAGGGTCCAGTTGCATGTGGGGCTGCATAAAGGCTCCCCTGGGGAGTTCAGTTGTACCCAAAGCCTTCCTTTGGGGGCACTTCTGGATGGGTGAATGGGGCTTGAAACGCATTTTCTGTGGCCCGAGTTTTCAGTTTTCTGCCATGCTGGCTAGTGTTATATTTAGGGTTGATTGTAAACAGCGAACACGGGGGGTCCAGTTGCGTATGGGCCTGCATAAAGGCTCCCCTGGGGAGTTCAGTTGTACCCAAAGCCTTCCTTTGGGGGCACTTTTGGATGGTCAAATGGGGCTTGTAGCACGTTTTCTGGGGCCCGATTTTTCAGTCGACTGCCAGGCGGGCCAGGGCTATATTTAGGGTTGCTGTGAAAGAGTGAATACGGACGGTCCAGTTGCATGTGGGGCTGCGTTAAGGCTCCCCTGGGGAGTTCAGTTGTACCCAAAGCCTTCCTTTGGGGGCACTTCTGGATGGGCGAATTAGGCTTTTAACGCATTTTCTGGGGCCCGAGTTTTCAGTCGTCTGCCATGCGGGCCAGGGCTATATTTAGGGTTGCTGTGAAAGAGTGAACCCGGAGGGTCCAGTTGCATGTGGGGCTGCATAAAGGCTCCCCTGGGGAGTTCACTTGTACCCAAAGCCTTCCTTTCGGGGCACTTCTGGATGGGCGAAAGGGGCTTGAAACTCTTTTTCTGTGGCCCGAGTTTTCAGTTTTCTGCCATGCTGGCTAGGGTTATATTTAGGGTTGCTGTAAAGAGCGAACACGGAGGGTCCAGTTGCATGTGGGGCTGCATAAAGGCTCCCCTGGGGAGTTCAGATGTACCCAAAGCCTTCCTTTGGGGGCACTTTTGGATGGGCGAATGGGGCTCGTAACACATTTTCTGTGGCCCTAGCTTTCAGTCGACTGCCAGGCGTGCTAGGGCTATATTTAGGCTTGCGGTGAAAGAGTGAACCCGGAGGGTCCAGTTGCATGTGGGGCTGCATATAGGCTCCCCTGGGGAGTTCAGTTGTACCCAAAGCCTTCCTTTGGGGGCACTTCTGGATGGGGAATGGGGCTTTTAACGCATTTTCTGGAGCCCGAGTTTTCAGTCTTCTGCCATGCTGGCTAGGGGTATATTTAGGGTTGCTCGTAAACAGTGAACAAGGAGGGTCCAGTTGCATGTGGGGCTGCGTAAAGGCTCCCCTGGGGAGTTCAGTTGTACCCAAAGCCTTCCTCTGGGGGCACTTTTGGATGGGCGAATTAGGCTTTTAATGCATTTTCTGGGGCCCGAGTTTTCAGTCGACTGCCAGGCGGGCCAGGGCTATATTTAGGGTTGCTGTGAAAGAGTGAACACGGGGGGTCCAGTTGCGTATGGGCCTGCATAAAGGCTCCCCTGGGGAGTTCAGTTGTACCCAAAGCCTTCCTTTGGGGGCACTTTTGGATGGTCAAATTGGGCTTGTAGCACGTTTTCTGTGGCCCGAGTTTTCAGTCGTCAGCCATGCGGGCCAGGGTTATATTTAGGGTTGGTGTGAAAGAGCGAATACGGAGGGTCCAGTTGCATGTGGGGCTGCATAAAGGCTCCCCTGGGGAGTTCACTTGTACCCAAAGCCTTCCTTTGGGGGCACTTCTGGATGGGCGAAAGGGGCTTGAAACGCTTTTTCTGTGGCCCGAGTTTTCAGTCTTCTGCCATGCTGGCTAGGGTTATATTTAGGGTTGCTGTAAAGAGCGAACACGGAGGGTCCAGTTGCATGTGGGGCTGCGTAAAGGCTCCCCTGGGGAGTTCAGATGTACCCAAAGCCTTCCTCTGGGGGCACTTTTGGATGGGCGAATGGGGCTCGTAACACATTTTCTGTGGCCCGAGCTTTCAGTCGACTGCCAGGCGTGCTAGGGCTATATTTAGGCTTGCGGTGAAAGAGTGAACCCGGAGGGTCCAGTTGCATGTGGGGCTGCGTTAAGGCTCCCCTGGGGAGTTCAGTTGTACCCAAAGCCTTCCTCTGGGGGCACTTTTGGATGGGCGAATTAGGCTTTTAATGCATTTTCTGGGGCCCGAGTTTTCAGACGACTGCCAGGTTGGCCACTGCTATATTTAGGGTTGCTGTGAAAGAGTGAATACGGAGGGTCCAGTTGCATGTGGGGCTGCGTTAAGGCTCCCCTGGGGAGTCCAGTTGTACCCAAAGCCTTCCTTTGGGGGCATTTTTTGATGGTCCAAGGGAAATCGCAATGAGTTTTCTGACGCCCGCTTTTTTAGTCTTCTCCCTTTACGCCGAGGGCTATATTTAGGCTTGCGGTGAAAGAGTGAACCCGGAGGGTCCAGTTGCATGTGGGGCTGCATAAAGGCTCCCCTGGGGAGTTCAGTTGTACCCAAAGCCTTCCTTTGGGGGCACTTCTGGATGGGTGAATGGGGCTTGAAACGCATTTTCTGGAGCCCGAGTTTTCAGTCTTCTGCCATGGTGGCTAGGGGTATATTTAGGGTTGCTCGTAAACAGTGAACAAGGAGGGTCCAGTTGCATGTGGGGCTGCGTAAAGGCTCCCCTGGGGAGTTCAGTTGTACCCAAAGCCTTCCTCTGGGGGCACTTTTGGATGGGCGAATTAGGCTTTTAATGCATTTTCTGGGGCCCGAGTTTTCAGTCGACTGCCAGGCGGGCCAGGGCTATATTTAGGGTTGCTGTGAAAGAGTGAACACGGGGGGTCCAGTTGCGTATGGGCCTGCATAAAGGCTCCCCTGGGGAGTTCAGTTGTACCCAAAGCCTTCCTTTGGGGGCACTTTTGGATGGTCAAATTGGGCTTGTAGCACGTTTTCTGTGGCCCGAGTTTTCAGTCGTCAGCCATGCGGGCCAGGGTTATATTTAGGGTTGGTGTGAAAGAGCGAATACGGAGGGTCCAGTTGCATGTGGGGCTGCATAAAGGCTCCCCTGGGGAGTTCACTTGTACCCAAAGCCTTCCTTTGGGGGCACTTCTGGATGGGCGAAAGGGGCTTGAAACGCTTTTTCTGTGGCCCGAGTTTTCAGTCTTCTGCCATGCTGGCTAGGGTTATATTTAGGGTTGCTGTAAAGAGCGAACACGGAGGGTCCAGTTGCATGTGGGGCTGCGTAAAGGCTCCCCTGGGGAGTTCAGATGTACCCAAAGCCTTCCTCTGGGGGCACTTTTGGATGGGCGAATGGGGCTCGTAACACATTTTCTGTGGCCCGAGCTTTCAGTCGACTGCCAGGCGTGCTAGGGCTATATTTAGGCTTGCGGTGAAAGAGTGAACCCGGAGGGTCCAGTTGCATGTGGGGCTGCGTTAAGGCTCCCCTGGGGAGTTCAGTTGTACCCAAAGCCTTCCTCTGGGGGCACTTTTGGATGGGCGAATTAGGCTTTTAATGCATTTTCTGGGGCCCGAGTTTTCAGACGACTGCCAGGTTGGCCACTGCTATATTTAGGGTTGCTGTGAAAGAGTGAATACGGAGGGTCCAGTTGCATGTGGGGCTGCGTTAAGGCTCCCCTGGGGAGTCCAGTTGTACCCAAAGCCTTCCTTTGGGGGCATTTTTTGATGGTCCAAGGGAAATCGCAATGAGTTTTCTGACGCCCGCTTTTTCAGTCTTCTCCCTTTACGCCGAGGGCTATATTTAGGCTTGCGGTGAAAGAGTGAACCCGGAGGGTCCAGTTGCATGTGGGGCTGCATAAAGGCTCCCCTGGGGAGTTCAGTTGTACCCAAAGCCTTCCTTTGGGGACACTTCTGGATGGGTGAATGGGGCTTGAAACGCATTTTCTGGAGCCCGAGTTTTCAGTCTTCTGCCATGGTGGCTAGGGGTATATTTAGGGTTGCTCGTAAACAGTGAACAAGGAGGGTCCAGTTGCATGTGGGGCTGCATAAAGGATCCCCTGGGGAGTTCACTTGTACCCAAAGCCTTCCTCTGGGGGCACTTTTGGATGGGCGAATTAGGCTTTTAACGCATTTTCTGTGGCCCTAGTTTTCAGTCGACTGCCAGGCGGGCCAGGGCTATATTTAGGGTTGCTGTGAAAGAGTGAACCCGGAGGGTCCAGTTGCATGTGGGGCTGCGTTAAGGCTCCCCTGGGGAGTTCAGTTGTACCCAAAGCCTTCCTCTGGGGGCACATTTGGTTGGGTGAATGGGGCTTTTAACGCATTTTCTGGAGCCCGAATTTTCAGTCTTCTGCCATGGTGGCTATGGGTATATTTAGGGTTGCTCGTAAACAGTGAACAAGGAGGGACAAGTTGCATGTGGGGCTGCATAAAGGCTCCCCTGGGGAGTTCACTTGTACCCAAAGCCTTCCTCTGGGGGCACTTTTGGATGGGCGAAAGGGGCTTGAAACGCTTTTTCTGTGGCCCGAGTTTTCAGTCTTCTGCCATGCTGGCTAGGGTTATATTTAGGGTTGCTGTAAAGAGCGAAAACGGAGGGTCCAGTTGCATGTGGGGCTGCGTAAAGGCTCCCCTGGGGAGTTCAGATTTACCCAAAGCCTTCCGTTGGGGGCACTTCTGGATGGGTGAATGGGGCTTGAAACGCATTTTCTGGAGCCCGAGTTTTCAGTCTTCTGCCATGGTGGCTAGGGGTATATTTAGGGTTGCTCGTAAACAGTGAACAAGGAGTGTCCAGTTGCATGTGGGACTGCATAAAGGCTCCCCTGGGGAGTTCACTTGTACCCAAAGCCTTCCTTGGGGGCACTTTTGGATGGGCGAAAGGGGCTTGAAACGCTTTTTCTGTGGCCCGAGTTTTCAGTCTTCTGCCATGCTGGCTAGGGTTATATTTAGGGTTGCTGTAAAGAGCGAACACGGAGGGTCCAGTTGCATGTGGGGCTGCATAAAGGCTCCCCTGGGGAGTTCACTTGTACCCAAAGCCTTCCTTTGGGGGCACTTCTGGATGGGCGAAAGGGGCTTGAAACGCAGTTTCTGGAGCCCGAGTTTTCAGTCTTCTGCCATGGTGGCTAGGGGTATATTTAGGGTTGTTCGTAAACAGTGAACAAGGAGTGTCCAGTTGCATGTGGGGCTGCATAAAGGCTCCCCTGGGGAGTTCAGTTGTACCCAAAGCCTTCCTTTGGGGGCACTTCTGGATGGGCGAAAGGGGCTTGAAACACTTTTTCTGTGGCCCGAGTTTTCAGTTTTCTGCCATGCTGGCTAGTGTTATATTTATGGTTGCTTGTAAACAGCGAACACTGGGGGTCCAGTTGCGTATGGGCCTGCATAAAGGCTCCCCTGGGGAGTTCAGTTGTACCCAAAGCCTTCCTTTGGGGGCACTTTTGGATGGTCAAATGGGGCTTGTAGCACGTTTTCTGGGGCCCGATTTTTCAGTCGTCTGCCATGCGGGCCAGGGTTATATTTAGGGTTGCTGTGAAAGAGCGAATACGGAGGGTCCAGTTGCATGTGGGGCTGCATAAAGGCTCCCCTGGGGAGTTCAGTTGTACCCAAAGCCTTCCTTTGGGGGCACTTCTGGATGGGCGAAAGGGGCTTGAAACGCTTTTACTGTGGCCCGAGTTTTCAGTCTTCTGCCATGGTGGCTAGGGTTATATTTAGGGTTGCTGTGAAAGAGTGAACCCGGAGGGTCCAGTTGCATGTGGGGTTGCATAAAGGCTCCCCTGGGGAGTTCAGATGTACCCAAAGCCTTCCTTTGGAGGCACTTTTGGATGGGCGAATGGGGATCGTAACACATTTTCTGTGGCCCGAGCTTTCAGTCGACTGCCAGGCGTGCTAGGGCTATATTTAGGCTTGTGGTGAAAGAGTGAACCCGGAGGGTCCAGTTGCATGTGGGGCTGCATAAAGGCTCCCCTGGGGAGTTCACTTGTACCCAAAGCCTTCCTTTGGGGGCACTTCTGGATGGGTGAATGGGGCTTGAAACTCATTTTCTGGAGCCCGAGTTTTCAGTCTTCTGCCATGGTGGCTAGGGGTATATTTAGGGTTGCTCGTAAACAGTGAACAAGGAGGGTCCAGTTGCATGTGGGGCTGCGTAAAGGCTCCCCTGGGGAGTTCAGTTGTACCCAAAGCCTTCCTCTGGGGGCACTTTTGGATGGGCGAATTAGGCTTTTAATGCATTTTCTGGGGCCCGAGTTTTCAGTCGACTGCCAGGCGGGCCAGGGCTATATTTAGGGTTGCTGTGAAAGAGTGAATACGGAGCGTCCAGTTGCATGTGGGGCTGCGTTAAGGCTCCCCTGGGGAGTCCAGTTGTACCCAAAGCCTTCCTTTGGGGGCATTTTTGGATGGTCCAAGGGGAATCGCAATGCGTTTTCTGACGCCCGCTTTTTCAGTCTTCTCCCATTACGCCGAGGGTTATATTTAGGCTTGCGGTGAAAGAGTGAACCCGGAGGGTCCAGTTGCATGTGGGGCTGCATAAAGGCTCCCCTGGGGAGTTCAGTTGTACCCAAAGCCTTCCTTTGGGGGCACTTCTGGATGGGTGAATGGGGCTTGAAACGCATTTTCTGTGGCCCGAGTTTTCAGTTTTCTGCCATGCTGGCTAGTGTTATATTTAGGGTTGATTGTAAACAGCGAACACGGGGGGTCCAGTTGCGTATGGGCCTGCATAAAGGCTCCCCTGGGGAGTTCAGTTGTACCCAAAGCCTTCCTTTGGGGGCACTTTTGGATGGTCAAATGGGGCTTGTAGCACGTTTTCTGGGGCCCGATTTTTCAGTCGACTGCCAGGCGGGCCAGGGCTATATTTAGGGTTGCTGTGAAAGAGTGAATACGGACGGTCCAGTTGCATGTGGGGCTGCGTTAAGGCTCCCCTGGGGAGTTCAGTTGTACCCAAAGCCTTCCTTTGGGGGCACTTCTGGATGGGCGAATTAGGCTTTTAACGCATTTTCTGGGGCCCGAGTTTTCAGTCGTCTGCCATGCGGGCCAGGGCTATATTTAGGGTTGCTGTGAAAGAGTGAACCCGGAGGGTCCAGTTGCATGTGGGGCTGCATAAAGGCTCCCCTGGGGAGTTCACTTGTACCCAAAGCCTTCCTTTCGGGGCACTTCTGGATGGGCGAAAGGGGCTTGAAACTCTTTTTCTGTGGCCCGAGTTTTCAGTTTTCTGCCATGCTGGCTAGGGTTATATTTAGGGTTGCTGTAAAGAGCGAACACGGAGGGTCCAGTTGCATGTGGGGCTGCATAAAGGCTCCCCTGGGGAGTTCAGATGTACCCAAAGCCTTCCTTTGGGGGCACTTTTGGATGGGCGAATGGGGCTCGTAACACATTTTCTGTGGCCCTAGCTTTCAGTCGACTGCCAGGCGTGCTAGGGCTATATTTAGGCTTGCGGTGAAAGAGTGAACCCGGAGGGTCCAGTTGCATGTGGGGCTGCATATAGGCTCCCCTGGGGAGTTCAGTTGTACCCAAAGCCTTCCTTTGGGGGCACTTCTGGATGGGGAATGGGGCTTTTAACGCATTTTCTGGAGCCCGAGTTTTCAGTCTTCTGCCATGCTGGCTAGGGGTATATTTAGGGTTGCTCGTAAACAGTGAACAAGGAGGGTCCAGTTGCATGTGGGGCTGCGTAAAGGCTCCCCTGGGGAGTTCAGTTGTACCCAAAGCCTTCCTCTGGGGGCACTTTTGGATGGGCGAATTAGGCTTTTAATGCATTTTCTGGGGCCCGAGTTTTCAGTCGACTGCCAGGCGGGCCAGGGCTATATTTAGGGTTGCTGTGAAAGAGTGAACACGGGGGGTCCAGTTGCGTATGGGCCTGCATAAAGGCTCCCCTGGGGAGTTCAGTTGTACCCAAAGCCTTCCTTTGGGGGCACTTTTGGATGGTCAAATTGGGCTTGTAGCACGTTTTCTGTGGCCCGAGTTTTCAGTCGTCAGCCATGCGGGCCAGGGTTATATTTAGGGTTGGTGTGAAAGAGCGAATACGGAGGGTCCAGTTGCATGTGGGGCTGCATAAAGGCTCCCCTGGGGAGTTCACTTGTACCCAAAGCCTTCCTTTGGGGGCACTTCTGGATGGGCGAAAGGGGCTTGAAACGCTTTTTCTGTGGCCCGAGTTTTCAGTCTTCTGCCATGCTGGCTAGGGTTATATTTAGGGTTGCTGTAAAGAGCGAACACGGAGGGTCCAGTTGCATGTGGGGCTGCGTAAAGGCTCCCCTGGGGAGTTCAGATGTACCCAAAGCCTTCCTCTGGGGGCACTTTTGGATGGGCGAATGGGGCTCGTAACACATTTTCTGTGGCCCGAGCTTTCAGTCGACTGCCAGGCGTGCTAGGGCTATATTTAGGCTTGCGGTGAAAGAGTGAACCCGGAGGGTCCAGTTGCATGTGGGGCTGCGTTAAGGCTCCCCTGGGGAGTTCAGTTGTACCCAAAGCCTTCCTCTGGGGGCACTTTTGGATGGGCGAATTAGGCTTTTAATGCATTTTCTGGGGCCCGAGTTTTCAGTCGACTGCCAGGTTGGCCACTGCTATATTTAGGGTTGCTGTGAAAGAGTGAATACGGAGGGTCCAGTTGCATGTGGGGCTGCGTTAAGGCTCCCCTGGGGAGTCCAGTTGTACCCAAAGCCTTCCTTTGGGGGCATTTTTTGATGGTCCAAGGGAAATCGCAATGAGTTTTCTGACGCCCGCTTTTTCAGTCTTCTCCCTTTACGCCGAGGGCTATATTTAGGCTTGCGGTGAAAGAGTGAACCCGGAGGGTCCAGTTGCATGTGGGGCTGCATAAAGGCTCCCCTGGGGAGTTCAGTTGTACCCAAAGCCTTCCTTTGGGGGCACTTCTGGATGGGTGAATGGGGCTTGAAACGCATTTTCTGGAGCCCGAGTTTTCAGTCTTCTGCCATGGTGGCTAGGGGTATATTTAGGGTTGCTCGTAAACAGTGAACAAGGAGGGTCCAGTTGCATGTGGGGCTGCGTAAAGGCTCCCCTGGGGAGTTCAGTTGTACCCAAAGCCTTCCTCTGGGGGCACTTTTGGATGGGCGAATTAGGCTTTTAATGCATTTTCTGGGGCCCGAGTTTTCAGTCGACTGCCAGGCGGGCCAGGGCTATATTTAGGGTTGCTGTGAAAGAGTGAACACGGGGGGTCCAGTTGCGTATGGGCCTGCATAAAGGCTCCCCTGGGGAGTTCAGTTGTACCCAAAGCCTTCCTTTGGGGGCACTTCTGGATGGGTGAATGGGGCTTGAAAGGCATTTTCTGGAGCCCGAGTTTTCAGTTTTCTGCCATGCTGGCTAGTGTTATATTTAGGGTTCCTTGTAAACAGCGAACACGGGGGGTCCAGTTGCGTATGGCCCTGCATAAAGGCTCCCCTGGGGAGTTCACTTGTACCCAAAGCCTTCCTCTGGGGGCACTTTTGGATGGGTGAATGGGGCTTGAAACGCATTTTCTGGAGCCCGAGTTTTCAGTCTTCTGCCATGGTGGCTAGGGGTATATTTAGGGTTGCTCGTAAACAGTGAACAAGGAGGGTCCAGTTGCATGTGGGGCTGCGTAAAGGCTCCCCTGGGGAGTTCAGTTGTACCCAAAGCCTTCCTTTGGGTCACTTCTGGATGGGCGAAAGGGGCTTAAAACACTTTTTCTGTGGCCCGAGTTTTCAGTTTTCTGCCATGCGGGCCAGGGTTATATTTAGGGTTGCTGTGAAAGAGCGAATACGGAGGGTCCAGTTGCATGTGGGGCTGCATAAAGGCTCCCCTGGGGAGTTCAGTTGTACCCAAAGCCTTCCTCTGGGGGCACTTCTGGATGGTCGAAAGGGGCTTGAAACGCTTTTTCTGTGGCCCGAGTTTTCAGTCTTCTGCCATGCTGGCTAGGGTTATATTATGCTTGCGGTGAAAGAGTGAACCCGGAGGGTCCAGTTGCATGTGGGGCTGCATAAAGGCTCCCCTGGGGAGTTCAGTTGTACCCAAAGCCTTCCCTGGGGGCACTTTTGGATGGGCGAATTAAGCTTTTAACGCATTTTCTGTGGCCCGATCTTTCAATCGACTGCCAGGCGTGCTAGGGCTATATTAGGGTTGCTGTGAAAGAGCGAATACGGAGGGTCCAGTTGCATGTGGGGCTGCGCTAAGGCTCCCCTGGGGAGTTCACTTGTACCCAAAGCCTTCCTCTGGGGGCACTTCTGGATGGGTGAATGGGGCTTGAAACGCATTTTCTGGAGCCCGAGTTTTCAGTCTTCTGCCATGGTGGCTAGGGGTATATTTAGGGTTGCTCGTAAATAGTGAACAAGGAGGGTCCAGTTGCATGTGGGGCTGCATAAAGGCTCCCCTGGGGAGTTCAGTTGTACCCAAAGCCTTCCTTTGGGGGCACTTCTGGATGGGTGAATGGGGCTTGAAACGCATTTTCTGGAGCCCGAGTTTTCAGTCTTCTGCCATGCTGGCTAGGGCTATATTTAGGGTTGCTCGTAAACAGTGAACAAGGAGGGTCCAGTTGCATGTGGGGCTGTGTAAAGGCTCCCTTGGGGAGTTCAGTTGTACCCAAAGCCTTCCTCTGGGGGCACTTTTGGATGGGCGAATTAGGCTTTTAATGCATTTTCTGGGGCCCAATTTTTCAGTCGACTGCCAGGCGGGCCAGGGCTATATTTAGGGTTGCTGTGAAAGAGCGAATACGGAGGGTCCAGTTGCATGTGGGGCTGCGTTAAGGCTCCGCTGGGGAGTCCAGTTGTATCCAAAGCCTTCCTTTGGGGGCACTTTTGGATGGTCCAAGGGAAATCGCAATGCGTTTTCTGAGGCCCGCTTTTTAAGTCTTCTCTTATTACGCCGAGGGCTATACTTAGGCTTTCGGTGAAAGAGTGAACCCGGAGGGTCCAGTTGCATGTGGGGCTGCATAAAGGCTCCCCTGGGGAGTTCAGTTGTACCCAAAGCCTTCCTTTGGGGGCACTTTTGGATGGGCGAATTAGGATTTTAATGCATTTTCTGGGGCCCGAGTTTTCAGTCTTCTGCCATGCTGGCTAGGGGTATATTTAGGCTTGCGGTGAAACAGTGAACCCGGAGGGTCCAGTTGCATGTGGGGCTGCATAAAGGCTCCCCTGGGGAGTTCAGATGTACCCAAAGCCTTCCTTTGGAGGCACTTTTGGATGGGCGAATGGGGCTCGTAACACATTTTCTGGGGCCCGAGTTTTCAGTCGACTGTCAGGCGGGCCAGGGCTATATTTAGGGTTGCTGTGAAAGACCGAATACGGAGGGTCCAGTTGCATGTGGGGCTGCGTTAAGGCTCCCCTGGGGAGTTCACTTGTACCCAAAGCCTTCCTCTGGGGGCACTTTTGGATGGGCGAATTAGGTTTTTAATGCATTTTCTGTGACCCGAGTTTTTAGGCGACTGCCAGGCGGGCCAGGGCTATATTTAGGGTTGCTGTGAAAGAGCGAATACGGAGGGTCCAGTTGCATGTGGGGCTGCGTTAAGGCTCCCCTGGGGAGTCCAGTTGTACCCAAAGTCTTCCTTTGGGGGCACTTTTGCATGGTCCAAGGGGAATCGCAATGCGTTTTCTGAGGCCCGCTTTTTCAGTCTTCTCCCATTGCGCCGAGGGCTATATTTAGGCTTGCGGTGAAAGAGTGAACCCGGAGGGTCCAGTTGCATGTGGGGCTGCATAAAGGCTCCCCTGGGGAGTTCAGTTGTACCCAAAGCTTTCCTTTGGGGGCACTTCTGGATGCGTGAATGGGGCTTGAAACGCATTTTCTGTGGCCCGAGTTTTCAGTTTTCTGCCATGCTGGCTAGGGTTATATTTAGGGTTGCTTGTAAACAGCGAACACTGGGGGTCCAGTTGCGTATGGGCCTGCATAAAGGCTCCCCTGGGGAGTTCAGTTGTACCCAAAGCCTTCCTTTGGGGGCACTTTTGGATGGTCAAATGGGGCTTGTAGCAGGTTTTCTGGGGCCCGATTTTTCAGTCGTCAGCCATGCGGGCCAGGGTTATATTTAGAGTTGCTGTGAAAGAGCGAATACGGAGGGTCCAGTTGCATGTGGGGCTGCATAAAGGCTCCCCTGGGGAGTTCACTTGTACCCAAAGCCTTCCTTTGGGGGCACTTTTGGATGGGCGAATTAGGCTTTTAACGCATTTTCTGTGGCCGGAGTTTTCAGTCGACGGCCAGGCGGGCCAGGGCTATATTTAGGGTTGCTGTGAAAGAGTGAACCCGGAGGGTCCAGTTGCATGTGGGGCTGCATAAAGGCTCCCCTGGGGAGTTCACTTGTACCCAAAGCCTTCCTTTGGGGGCACTTCTGTATGGGCGAAAGGGGCTTGAAACTCTTTTTCTGTGGCCCGAGTTTTCAGTTTTCTGCCATGCTGGCTAGGGTTATATTTAGGGTTGCTGTAAAGAGCGAAAACGGAGGGTCCAGTTGCATGTGGGGCTGCATAAAGGCTCCCCAGGGGAGTTCAGATGTACCCAAAGCCTTCCTTTGGAGGCACTTTTGGATGGGCGAATGGGGCTCGTAACACATTTTCTGTGGCCCGAGCTTTCAGTCGACTGCCAGGCGTGCTAGGGCTATATTTAGGCTTGCGGTGAAAGAGTGAACCCGGAGGGTCCAGTTGCATGTGGGGCTGCATAAAGGCTCCCCTGGGGAGTTCAGTTGTACCCAAAGCCTTCCTTTGGGGGCACTTTTGGATGGGCGAATTAGGATTTTAATGCATTTTCTGTGGCCCGAGTTTTCAGTCTTCTGCCATGCTGGCTAGGGGTATATTTAGGGTTGCTCGTAAACAGTGAACCCGGAGGGTCCAGTTGCATGTGGGGCTGCATAAAGGCTCCCCTGGGGAGTTCAGTTGTACCCAAAGCTTTCCTTTGGGGTCACTTCTGGATGGGTGAATGGGGTTTGAAACGCATTTTCTGGAGCCCGAGTTTTCAGTCTTCTGCCATGGTGGCTAGGGTTATATTTAGGGTTGCTGTAAAGAGCGAACACGGAGGGTCCAGTTGCATGTGGGGCTGCGTTAAGGCTCCCCTGGGGAGTCCAGTTGTACCCAAAGCCTTCCTTTGGGGGCACTTTTGCATGGTCCAAGGGGAATCGCAATGCGTTTTCTGAGGCCCGCTTTTTCAGTCTTCTCCCATTGCGCCGAGGGCTATATTTAGGCTTGCGGTGAAAGAGTGAACCCGGAGGGTCCAGTTGCATGTGGGGCTGCATAAAGGATCCCCTGGGGAGTTCAGTTGTACCCAAAGCTTTCCTTTGGGGGCACTTCTGGATGGGTGAATGGGGCTTGAAACGCATTTTCTGGAGGCCGAGTTTTCAGTCTTCTGCCATGGTGGCTAGGGGTATATTTAGGGTTGCTCGTAAACAGTGAACAAGGAGGGTCCAGTTGCATGTGGGGCTGCATAAAGGCTCCCCTGGGGAGTTCACTTGTACCCAAAGCCTTCCTTTGGGGGCACTTCTGGATGGTCGAAAGGGGCTTGAAACGCTTTTTCTGTGGCCCGAGTTTTCAGGTTTCTGCCATGCTGGCTAGTGTTATATTTAGGGTTGCTTGTAAACAGCGAACACTGGGGGTCCAGTTGCGTATGGGCCTGCATAAAGGCTCCCGTGGGGAGTTCAGTTGTACCCAAAGCCTTCCTTTGGGGGCACTTTTGGATGGTCAAATGGGGCTTGTAGCACGTTTTCTGGGGCCCGATTTTTCAGTCGTCTGCCATGCGGGCCAGGGTTATATTTAGGGTTGCTGTGAAAGAGCGAATACGGAGGGTCCAGTTGCATGTGGGGCTGCATAAAGGCTCCCCTGGGGAGTTCACTTGTACCCAAAGCCTTCCTTTGGGGGCACTTTTGGATGGGCGAATTAGGCTTTTAACAGTTTTTCTGTGGCCCGAGTTTTCAGTCGACTGCCAGGCGGGCCAGGGCTATATTTAGGGTTGCTGTGAAAGAGCGAATACGGAGGGTCCAGTTGCATGTGGGGCTGCGTTAAGGCTCCCCTGGGGAGTCCAGTTGTACCCAAAGCCTTCCTCTGGGGGCACTTCTGGATGGGCGAATTAGGCTTTTAACGCATTTTCTGTGGCCGGAGTTTTCAGTCGACTGCCAGGCGGGCCAGGGCTATATTTAAGGTTGCTGTGAAAGAGTGAACCCGGAGGGTCCAGTTGCATGTGGGGCTGCATAAAGGATCCCCTGGGGAGTTCACTTGTACCCAAAGCCTTCCTTTGGGGGCACTTCTGGATGGGTGAATGGGGCTTGAAACGCATTTTCTGGAGCCCGAGTTTTCAGTCTTCTGCCATGGTGGCTAGGGGTATATTTAGGGTTGCTCGTAAACAGTGAACAAGGAGGGTCCAGTTGCATGTGGGGCTGCGTAAAGGCTCCCCTGGGGAGTTCAGTTGTACCCAAAGCCTTCCTCTGGGGGTACTTTTGGATGGGCGAATTAGGCTTGAAACGCTTTTTCTGTGGCCCGAGTTTTCAGTTTTCTGCCATGCTGGCTAGTGTTATATTTAGAGTTGCTTGTAAACAGCGAACACAGGGGGTCCAGTTGCATGTGGGGCTGCATAAAGGCTCCCCTGGGGAGTTCACTTGTACCCAAAGCCTTCCTTTGGGGGCACTTCTGGATGGGTGAATAGGGCTTGAAACGCATTTTCTGGAGCCCGAGTTTTCAGTCTTCTGCCATGGTGGCTAGGGGTATATTTAGGGTTGCTCGTAAACAGTGAACAAGGAGGGTCCAGTTGCATGTGGGGCTGCGTAAAGGCTCCCCTGGGGAGTTCAGTTGTACCCAAAGCCTTCCTCTGGGGGCACTTTTGGATGGGCGAAAGGGGCTTTTAACGCATTTTCTGGGGCCCGAGTTTTCAGTCGAATGCCAGGCGGGCCAGGGCTATATTTAGGGTTGCTGTGAAAGAGCGAATACGGAGGGTCCAGTTGCATGTGGGGCTGCGTAAAGGCTCCCCTGGGGAGTTCAGATGTACCCAAAGCCTTCCTTTAGAGGCACTTCTGGATGGGCGAATGGGGCTCGTAACACTTTTTCTGTGGCCCGAGCTTTCAGTCGACTGCCAGGCGTGCAAGGGCTATATATAGGCTTGCGGTGAAAGAGCGAATACGGAGGGTCCAGTTGCATGTGGGGCTGCGTTAAGGCTCCCCTGGGGAGTTCAGTTGTACCCAAAGCCTTCCTCTGGGGGCACTTTTGCATGGTCCACGGGGAATCGCAATGCGTTTTCTGAGGCCCGCTTTTTCAGTCTTCTCCCATTGCGCCGAGGGCTATATTTAGGCTTGCGGTGAAAGAGTGAACCCGGAGGGTCCAGTTGCATGTGGGGCTGCATAAAGGCTCCCCTGGGGAGTTCACTTGTACCCAAAGCCTTCCTTTGGGGGCACTTCTGGATGGGTGAATGGGGCTTGAAACGCTTTTTCTGGAGCCCGAGTTTTCAGTCTTCTGCCATGGTGGCTAGGGGTATATTTAGGGTTGCTCGTAAACAGTGAACAAGGAGGGTCCAGTTGCATGTGGGGCTGCATAAAGGCTCCCCTGGGGAGTTCACTTGTACCCAAAGCCTTCCTTTGGGGGCACTTCTGGATGTGCGAATGGGGCTTGAAACGCTTTTTCTGTGGCCCGAGTTTTCAGTCTTCTGCCATGCTGGCTAGGGTTATATTTAGGGTTGCTGTAAAGAGCGAACACGGAGGGTCCAGTTGCATGTGGGGCTGCATAAAGGCTCCCCTGGGGAGTTCAGATGTACCCAAAGCCTTCCTCTGGAGGCACTTCTGGATGGGCGAATGGGGCTCGTAACACATTTTCTGTGGCCCGAGCTTTCAGTCGACTGCCAGGCGTGCTAGGGCTATATTTAGGCTTGCGGTGAAAGAGTGAACCCGGAGGGTCCAGTTGCATGTGGGGCTGCATAAAGGGTCCCCTGGGGAGTTCAGTTGTACCCAAAGCCTTCCTTTGGGGGCACTTCTGGATGGGTGAATGGGGCTTGAAACGCATTATCTGGAGCCCGAGTTTCCAGTCTTCTGCCATGGTGGCTAGGGGCATATTTAGGGTTGCTCGTAAACAGTGAACAAGGAGGGTCCAGTTGCATGTGGGGCTGCATAAAGGCTCCCCTGGGGAGTTCAGATGTACCCAAAGCCTTCCTTTGGGGGCACTTTTGGATGGGCGAATTAGGCTTTTAATGCATTTTCTGTGGCCCGAGTTTTCAGTCTTCTGCCATGCTGGCTAGTGTTATATTTAGGGTTGTTTGTAAACAGCGAACACAGGGGGTCCAGTTGCATGTGGGGCTGCATAAAGGCTCCCCTGGGGAGTTCACTTGTACCCAAAGCCTTCCTTTGGGGGCACTTCTGGATGGGTGAATAGGGCTTGAAACGCATTTTCTGGGGCCCGAGTTTTCAGTCTTCTGCCATGGTGGCTAGGGGTATATTTAGGGTTGCTCGTAAACAGTGAACAAGGAGGGTCCAGTTGCATGTGGGGCTGCATAAAGGCTCCCCTGGGGAGTTCAGTTGTACCCAAAGCCTTCCCTCTGGGGGCACTTTTGGATGGGCGAAAGGGGCTTTTAACGCATTTTCTGGGGCACGAGTTTTCAGTCGAATGCCAGGCGGGCCAGGGCTATATTTAGGGTTGCTGTGAAAGAGCGAATACGGAGGGTACAGTTGCATGTGGGGCTGCGTAAAGGCTCCCCTGGGGAGTTCAGATGTACCCAAAGCCTTCCTTTAGAGGCACTTTTGGATGGGCGAATGGGGCTCGTAACAGTTTTTCTGTGGCCCGATCTTTCAGTCGACTGCCAGGCGTGCTAGGGCTATATTTAGGGTTGCTGTGAAACAGTGAACCCGGAGGGTCCAGTTGCATGTGGGGCTGCATAAAGGCTCCCCTGGGGAGTTCACTTGTACCCAAAGCCTTCCTTTGGGGACACTTCTGGATGGGTGAATGGGGCTTGAAACGCATTATCTGGAGCCCGAGTTTTCAGTCTTCTGCCATGGTGGCTAGGGGTATATTTAGGGTTGCTCGTAAACAGTGAACAAGGAGGGTCCAGTTGCATGTGGGGCTGCGTAAAGGCTCCCCTGGGGAGTTCAGTTGTACCCAAAGCCTTCCTCTGGGGGCACTTTTGGATGGGCGAAAGGGGCTTTTAACGCATTTTCTGGGGCCCGAGTTTTCAGTCGACTGCCAGGCGGGCCAGGGCTATATTTAGGGTTGCTGTGAAAGAGCGAATACGGAGGGTCCAGTTGCATGTGGGGCTGCGTAAAGGCTCCCCTGGGGAGTTCAGATGTACCCAAAGCCTTCCTTTAGAGGCACTTTTGGATGGGCGAATGGGGCTCGTAACACTTTTTCTGGGGCCCGAGCTTTCAGTCGACTGCCAGGCGTGCAAGGGCTATATTTAGGCTTGCGGTGAAAGAGCGAATACGGAGGGTCCAGTTGCATGTGGGGCTGCGTTAAGGCTCCCCTGGGGAGTTCAGTTGTACCCAAAGCCTTCCTTTGGGGGCACTTTTGCATGGTCCACGGGGAATCGCAATGCGTTTTCTGAGGCCCGCTTTTTCAGTCTTCTCCCATTGCGCCGAGGGCTATATTTAGGCTTGCGGTGAAAGAGTGAACCCGGAGGGTCCAGTTGCATGTGGGGCTGCATAAAGGCTCCCCTGGGGAGTTCAGCTGTACCCAAAGCCTTCCTTTGGGGGCACTTCTGGATGGGTGAATGGGGCTTGAAACGCTTTTTCTGGAGCCCGAGTTTTCAGTCTTCTGCCATGGTGGCTAGGGGTATATTTAGGGTTGCTCGTAAACAGTGAACAAGGAGGGTCCAGTTGCATGTGGGGCTGCATAAAGGCTCCCCTGGGGAGTTCACTTGTACCCAAAGCCTTCCTTTGGGGGCACTTCTGGATGGGCGAATGGGGCTTGAAACGCTTTTTCTGTGGCCCGAGTTTTCAGTCTTCTGCCATGCTGGCTAGGGTTATATTTAGGGTTGCTGTAAAGAGCGAACACGGAGGGTCCAGTTGCATGTGGGGCTGCATAAAGGCTCCCCTGGGGAGTTCAGATGTACCCAAAGCCTTCCTTTGGAGGCACTTCTGGATGGGCGAATGGGGCTCGTAACACATTTTCTGTGGCCCGAGCTTTCAGTCGACTGCCAGCCGTGCTAGGGCTATATTTAGGCTTGCGGTGAAAGAGTGAACCCGGAGGGTCCAGTTGCATGTGGGGCTGCATAAAGGGTCCCCTGGGGAGTTCAGTTGTACCCAAAGCCTTCCTTTGGGGGCACTTCTGGATGGGTGAATGGGGCTTGAAACGCATTATCTGGAGCCCGAGTTTCCAGTCTTCTGCCATGGTGGCTAGGGGCATATTTAGGGTTGCTCGTAAACAGTGAACAAGGAGGGTCCAGTTGCATGTGGGGCTGCATAAAGGCTCCCCTGGGGAGTTCAGTTGTACCCAAAGCCTTCCTTTGGGGGCACTTTTGGATGGGCGAATTAGGCTTTTAATGCATTTTCTGTGGCCCGAGTTTTCAGTTTTCTGCCATGCTGGCTAGTGTTATATTTAGGGTTGCTTGTAAACAGCGAACACAGGGGGTCCAGTTCCATGTGGGGCTGCATAAAGGATCCCCTGGGGAGTTCACTTGTACCCAAAGCCTTCCTTTGGGGGCACTTCTGGATGGGTGAATAGGGCTTGAAACGCATTTTCTGGGGCCCGAGTTTTCAGTCTTCTGCCATGGTGGCTAGGGGTATATTTAGGGTTGCTCGTAAACAGTGAACAAGGAGGGTCCAGTTGCATGTGGGGCTGCGTAAAGGCTCCCCTGGGGAGTTCAGTTGTACCCAAAGCCTTCCTCTGGGGGCACTTTTGGATGGGCGAATTAGGCTTTTAACGCATTTTCTGGGGCCCGAGTTTTCAGTCGAATGCCAGGCGGGCCAGGGATATATTTAGGGTTGCTGTGAAAGAGCGAATACGGAGGGTCCAGTTGCATGTGGGGCTGCGTAAAGGCTCCCCTGGGGAGTTCAGATGTACCCAAAGCCTTCCTTTAGAGGCACTTTTGGATGGGCGAATGGGGCTCGTAACACTTTTTCTGTGGCCCGATCTTTCAGTCGACTGCCAGGCGTGCTAGGGCTATATTTAGGGTTGCTGTGAAAGAGTGAACCCGGAGGGTCCAGTTGCATGTGGGGCTGCATAAAGGCTCCCCTGGGGAGTTCAGTTGTACCCAAAGCCTTCCTTTGGGGGCACTTCTGGATGGGTGAATGGGGCTTGAAACGCATTATCTGGAGCCCGAGTTTTCAGTCTTCTGCCATGGTGGCTAGGGGCATATTTAGGGTTGCTCGTAAACAGTGAACAAGGAGGGTCCAGTTGCATGTGGGGCTGCGTAAAGGCTCCCCTGGGGAGTTCAGTTGTACCCAAAGCCTTCCTCTGGGGGCACTTTTGGATGGGCGAATTAGGCTTTTAATGCATTTTCTGTGGCCGGAGTTTTCAGTAGACTGCCAGGCGGGCCAGGGCTATATTTAGGGTTGCTGTGAAAGAGTGAACCCGGAGGGTCCAGTTGCATGTGGGGCTGCATAAAGGCTCCCCTGGGGAGTTCACTTGTACCCAAAGCCTTCCTCTGGGGGCACTTCTGGATGGGTGAATGGGGCTTGAAATGCATTTTCTGGAGCCCGAGTTTTCAGTCTTCTGCCATGGTGGCTAGGGGTATATTTAGGGTTGCTCGTAAACAGTGAACAAGGAGGGTCCAGTTGCATGTGGGGCTGCGTAAAGGCTCCCCTGGGGAGTCCAGTTGTACCCAAAGCCTTCCTCTGGGGGCACTTTTGGATGGACGAATTAGGCTTTTAACAGTTTTCTGGGGCCCGAGTTTTCAGTCGACTGCCAGGCGGGCCAGGGCTATATTTAGGGTTGCTGTGAAAGAGTGAACCCGTAGGGTCCAGTTGCATGTGGGGCTGCATAAAGGCTCCCCTGGGGAGTTCAGTTGTACCCAAAGCCTTCCTCTGGGGGCACTTCTGGATGGATGAATGGGGCTTGAAACGCTTTTTCTGTGTCCTGAATTTTCAGTTTTCTGCCATGCTGGCTAGTGTTATATTTAGGGTTGCTTGTAAACAGCGAACACGTGAGGTCCAGTTGCGTATGCGCCTGCATAAAGGCTCCCCTGGGGAGTTCAGCTGTACCCAAAGCCTTCCTCTGGGGGCACTTTTGGATGGTCGAATGGGGCTTGTACCACGTTTTCTGGGGCCCAATTTTTCAGTCGTCTGCCATGCGGGCCAGGGTTATATTTAGGGTTGCTTTGAAAGAGCGAATACGGAGGGTCCAGTTGCATGTGGGGCTGCATAAAGGCTCCCCTGGGGAGTTCACTTGTACCCAAATCCTTCCTTTGAGGGCACTTCTGGATGGGCGAAAAAGGCTTGAAACGCTTTTTCTGTGGCCCGAGTTTTCAGTCGACTGCCAGGCGGGCAAGGGCTATAGTTAGGGTTGCTGTGAAAGAGCAAATACGGAGGGTCCAGTTGCATGTGGGGCTGCATAAAGGCTCCCCTGGGGAGTTCACTTGTACCCAAAGCCTTCCTTTGGAGGCACTTTTGGATGGGCGAATGGGGCTCGTAACACATTTTCTGTGGCCCGAGCTTTCAGTCGACTGCCAGGCGTGCTAGGGATATATTTAGGCTTGCTGTGAAAGAGTGAACCCGGAGGGTCCAGTTGCATGTGGGGCTGCATAAAGGCTCCCCTGGGGAGTTCACTTGTACCCAAAGCCTTCCTTTGGGGGCACTTCTGGATGGGCGAAAGGGGCTTGAAACGCTTTTTCTGGAGCCCGAGTTTTCAGTTTTCTGCCATGCTGGCTAGGGTTATATTTAGGGTTGCTCGTAAACAGTGAACAAGGAGGGTCCAGTTGCATGTGGGGCTGCGTAAAGGCTCCCCTGGGGAGTTCACTTGTACCCAAAGCCTTCCTTTGGGGGCACTTCTGGATGGGCGAAAGGGGCTTGAAACGCTTTTTCTGGGGACCGAGTTTTCAGTCTTCTGCCATGCTGGCTAGGGTTATATTTAGGGTTGCTGTAAAGAGCGAACACGGAGGGTCTAGTTGCATGTGGGGCTGCATAAAGGCTCCCCTGGGGAGTTCACTTGTACCCAAAGCCTTCCTTTGGCGGCACTTCTGGATGGGCGAAAGGGGCTTGAAACGCATTTTCTGGAGCCCGAGTTTTCAGTCGACTGCTATGGTGGCTAGGGGTATATTTAGGGTTGCTCGTAAACAGTGAACAAGGAGGGTCCAGTTGCGTATGGGCCTGCGTAAAGGCTCCCCTGGGGAGTTCAGTTGTACCCAAAGCCTTCCTCTGGGAGCACTTTTGGATGGGCGAATGGGGCTTGTAGCACGTTTTCTGGGGCCCGAGTTTTCAGTCGACTGCCAGGCGGGCCAGGGCTATATTTAGGGTTGCTGTGAAAGAGTGAACCCGGAGGGTCCAGTTGCATGTGGGGCTGCATAAAGGCTCCCCTGGGGAGTTCAGTTGTACCCAAAGCCTTCCTTTGGGGGCACTTCTGGATGGGTGAATGGGGCTTGAAACGCATTTTCTGGAGCCCGAGTTTTCAGTCTTCTGCCATGCTTGCTAGGGGTATATTTAGTGTTGCTCGTAAACAGTGAACAAGGAGAGTCCAGTTGCATGTGGGGCTGCATAAAGGCTCCCCTGGGGAGTTCAGTTGTACCCAAAGCCTTCCTCTGGGGGCACTTTTGGATGGGCGAATTAGGCTTTTAATGCAATTTCTGGGGCCCGAGTTTTCAGTTGACTGCCAGGCGGGCCAGGGCTATATTTAGGGTTGCTGTGAAAGAGCGAATACGGAGGGTCCAGTTGCATGTGGGGCTGCGTTAAGGCTCCCCTGGGGAGTTCAGTTGTACCCAAAGCCTTCCTTTGGGGGCACTTTTGGATGGTCCAAGGGGAATCGCAATGCGTTTTCTGAGGCCCGCTTTTTCAGTCTTCTCCCATTACGCCGAGGGCAATATTTAGGCTTGCGGTGAAAGAGTGAACCCGGAGGGTCCAGTTGCATGTGGGGCTGCATAAAGGCTCCCCTGGGGAGTTCAGTTGTACCCAAAGCCTTCCTTTGGGGGCACTTCTGGATGGGTGAATGGGGCTTGAAACGCATTTTCTGGAGCCCGAGTTTTCAGTCTTCTGCCATGCTGGCTAGGGTTATATTTAGGGTTGCTCGTAAACAGTGAACAAGGAGGGTCCAGCTGCATGTCGGGCTGCATAAAGGCTCCCCTGGGGAGTTCAGTTGTACCCAAAGCCTTCCTTTGGGGCCTCTTCTGGATGGGCGAAAGGGGCTTGAAACGCTTTTTCTGTGGCCCGAGTTTTCAGTTTTCTGCCATGCTGGCTAGTGTTATATTTAGCGTTGATTGTAAACAGCGAACACGGGGGGTCCAGATGCGTATGGGCCTGCATAAAGGCTCCCCTGGGGAGTTCAGTTGTACCCAAAGCCTTCCTTTGGGGGCACTTTTGGATGGTCAAATGGGGCTTGTAGCACGTTTTCTGGGGCCCGATTTTTCAGTCGTCTGCCATGCGGGCCAGGGATATATTTAGGGTTGCTGTGAAAGAGCGAATACGGAGGGTCCAGTTGCATGTGGGGCTGCATAAAGGCTCCCCTGGGGAGTTCACTTGTACCCAAAGCCTTCCCTTGGAGGCACTTTTGGATGGGCGAATGGGGCTCGTAACACATTTTCTGTGGCCCGAGCTTTCAGTCGACTGCCAGGCGTGCTAGGGCTATATTTAGGCTTGCGGTGAAAGAGTGAACCCGGAGGGTCCAGTTGCATGTGGGGCTGCATAAAGGCTCCCCTGGGGAGTTCAGTTGTACCCAAAGCCTTCGTTTGGGGGCACTTCTGGATGGGTGAATGGGGCTTGAAACGCATTTTCTGGAGCCCGAGTTTTCAGTCTTCTGCCATGCTGGCTAGGGGTATATTTAGGGTTGCTCGTAAACAGTGAACAAGGAGGGTCCAGTTGCATGTGGGGCTGCGTAAAGGCCCCCCTGGGGAGTTCAATTGTACCCAAAGCCTTCCTCTGGGGGCACTTTTGGATTGGCGAATTAGGCTTTTAACGCATTTTCTGGGGCCTGAGTTTTCAGTTGACTGCCAGGCGGGCCAGGGCTATATTTAGGGTTGCTGTGAAAGAGTGAACCCGGAGGGTCCAGTTGCATGTGGGGCTGCATAAAGGGTCCCCTGGGGAGTTCAGTTGTACCCAAAGCCTTCCTTTGGGGGCACTTCTGGATGGGTGAATGGGGCTTGAAACGCATTATCTGGAGCCCGAGTTTCCAGTCTTCTGCCATGGTGGCTAGGGGCATATTTAGGGTTGCTCGTAAACAGTGAACAAGGAGGGTCCAGTTGCATGTGGGGCTGAATAAAGGCTCCCCTGGGGAGTTCAGTTGTACCCAAAGCCTTCCTTTGGGGGCACTTTTGGATGGGCGAATTAGGCTTTTAATGCATTTTCTGTGGCCCGAGTTTTCAGTTTTCTGCCATGCTGGCTAGTGTTATATTTAGGGTTGCTTGTAAACAGCGAACACAGGGGGTCCAGTTCCATGTGGGGCTGCATAAAGGATCCCCTGGGGAGTTCACTTGTACCCAAAGCCTTCCTTTGGGGGCACTTCTGGATGGGTGAATAGGGCTTGAAACGCATTTTCTGGGGCCCGAGTTTTCAGTCTTCTGCCATGGTGGCTAGGGGTATATTTAGGGTTGCTCGTAAACAGTGAACAAGGAGGGTCCAGTTGCATGTGGGGCTGCGTAAAGGCTCCCCTGGGGAGTTCAGTTGTACCCAAAGCCTTCCTCTGGGGGCACTTTTGGATTGGCGAATTAGGCTTTTAACGCATTTTCTGGGGCCCGAGTTTTCAGTCGAATGCCAGGCGGGCCAGGGATATATTTAGGGTTGCTGTGAAAGAGCGAATACGGAGGGTCCAGTTGCATGTGGGGCTGCGTAAAGGCTCCCCTGGGGAGTTCAGATGTACCCAAAGCCTTCCTTTAGAGGCACTTTTGGATGGGCGAATGGGGCTCGTAACACTTTTTCTGTGGCCCGATCTTTCAGTCGACTGCCAGGCGTGCTAGGGCTATATTTAGGGTTGCTGTGAAAGAGTGAACCCGGAGGGTCCAGTTGCATGTGGGGCTGCATAAAGGCTCCCCTGGGGAGTTCAGTTGTACCCAAAGCCTTCCTTTGGGGGCACTTCTGGATGGGTGAATGGGGCTTGAAACGCATTATCTGGAGCCCGAGTTTTCAGTCTTCTGCCATGGTGGCTAGGGGCATATTTAGGGTTGCTCGTAAACAGTGAACAAGGAGGGTCCAGTTGCATGTGGGGCTGCGTAAAGGCTCCCCTGGGGAGTTCAGTTGTACCCAAAGCCTTCCTCTGGGGGCACTTTTGGATGGGCGAATTAGGCTTTTAATGCATTTTCTGTGGCCGGAGTTTTCAGTAGACTGCCAGGCGGGCCAGGGCTATATTTAGGGTTGCTGTGAAAGAGTGAACCCGGAGGGTCCAGTTGCATGTGGGGCTGCATAAAGGCTCCCCTGGGGAGTTCACTTGTACCCAAAGCCTTCCTCTGGGGGCACTTCTGGATGGGTGAATGGGGCTTGAAATGCATTTTCTGGAGCCCGAGTTTTCAGTCTTCTGCCATGGTGGCTAGGGGTATATTTAGGGTTGCTCGTAAACAGTGAACAAGGAGGGTCCAGTTGCATGTGGGGCTGCGTAAAGGCTCCCCTGGGGAGTCCAGTTGTACCCAAAGCCTTCCTCTGGGGGCACTTTTGGATGGACGAATTAGGCTTTTAACAGTTTTCTGGGGCCCGAGTTTTCAGTCGACTGCCAGGCGGGCCAGGGCTATATTTAGGGTTGCTGTGAAAGAGTGAACCCGTAGGGTCCAGTTGCATGTGGGGCTGCATAAAGGCTCCCCTGGGGAGTTCAGTTGTACCCAAAGCCTTCCTCTGGGGGCACTTCTGGATGGATGAATGGGGCTTGAAACGCTTTTTCTGTGTCCTGAATTTTCAGTTTTCTGCCATGCTGGCTAGTGTTATATTTAGGGTTGCTTGTAAACAGCGAACACGTGAGGTCCAGTTGCGTATGCGCCTGCATAAAGGCTCCCCTGGGGAGTTCAGCTGTACCCAAAGCCTTCCTCTGGGGGCACTTTTGGATGGTCGAATGGGGCTTGTACCACGTTTTCTGGGGCCCAATTTTTCAGTCGTCTGCCATGCGGGCCAGGGTTATATTTAGGGTTGCTTTGAAAGAGCGAATACGGAGGGTCCAGTTGCATGTGGGGCTGCATAAAGGCTCCCCTGGGGAGTTCACTTGTACCCAAATCCTTCCTTTGAGGGCACTTCTGGATGGGCGAAAAAGGCTTGAAACGCTTTTTCTGTGGCCCGAGTTTTCAGTCGACTGCCAGGCGGGCAAGGGCTATAGTTAGGGTTGCTGTGAAAGAGCAAATACGGAGGGTCCAGTTGCATGTGGGGCTGCATAAAGGCTCCCCTGGGGAGTTCACTTGTACCCAAAGCCTTCCTTTGGAGGCACTTTTGGATGGGCGAATGGGGCTCGTAACACATTTTCTGTGGCCCGAGCTTTCAGTCGACTGCCAGGCGTGCTAGGGATATATTTAGGCTTGCTGTGAAAGAGTGAACCCGGAGGGTCCAGTTGCATGTGGGGCTGCATAAAGGCTCCCCTGGGGAGTTCACTTGTACCCAAAGCCTTCCTTTGGCGGCACTTCTGGATGGGCGAAAGGGGCTTGAAACGCATTTTCTGGAGCCCGAGTTTTCAGTCGACTGCTATGGTGGCTAGGGGTATATTTAGGGTTGCTCGTAAACAGTGAACAAGGAGGGTCCAGTTGCGTATGGGCCTGCGTAAAGGCTCCCCTGGGGAGTTCAGTTGTACCCAAAGCCTTCCTCTGGGAGCACTTTTGGATGGGCGAATGGGGCTTGTAGCACGTTTTCTGGGGCCCGAGTTTTCAGTCGACTGCCAGGCGGGCCAGGGCTATATTTAGGGTTGCTGTGAAAGAGTGAACCCGGAGGGTCCAGTTGCATGTGGGGCTGCATAAAGGCTCCCCTGGGGAGTTCAGTTGTACCCAAAGCCTTCCTTTGGGGGCACTTCTGGATGGGTGAATGGGGCTTGAAACGCATTTTCTGGAGCCCGAGTTTTCAGTCTTCTGCCATGCTTGCTAGGGGTATATTTAGTGTTGCTCGTAAACAGTGAACAAGGAGAGTCCAGTTGCATGTGGGGCTGCATAAAGGCTCCCCTGGGGAGTTCAGTTGTACCCAAAGCCTTCCTCTGGGGGCACTTTTGGATGGGCGAATTAGGCTTTTAATGCAATTTCTGGGGCCCGAGTTTTCAGTTGACTGCCAGGCGGGCCAGGGCTATATTTAGGGTTGCTGTGAAAGAGCGAATACGGAGGGTCCAGTTGCATGTGGGGCTGCGTTAAGGCTCCCCTGGGGAGTTCAGTTGTACCCAAAGCCTTCCTTTGGGGGCACTTTTGGATGGTCCAAGGGGAATCGCAATGCGTTTTCTGAGGCCCGCTTTTTCAGTCTTCTCCCATTACGCCGAGGGCAATATTTAGGCTTGCGGTGAAAGAGTGAACCCGGAGGGTCCAGTTGCATGTGGGGCTGCATAAAGGCTCCCCTGGGGAGTTCAGTTGTACCCAAAGCCTTCCTTTGGGGGCACTTCTGGATGGGTGAATGGGGCTTGAAACGCATTTTCTGGAGCCCGAGTTTTCAGTCTTCTGCCATGCTGGCTAGGGTTATATTTAGGGTTGCTCGTAAACAGTGAACAAGGAGGGTCCAGCTGCATGTCGGGCTGCATAAAGGCTCCCCTGGGGAGTTCAGTTGTACCCAAAGCCTTCCTTTGGGGCCTCTTCTGGATGGGCGAAAGGGGCTTGAAACGCTTTTTCTGTGGCCCGAGTTTTCAGTTTTCTGCCATGCTGGCTAGTGTTATATTTAGCGTTGATTGTAAACAGCGAACACGGGGGGTCCAGATGCGTATGGGCCTGCATAAAGGCTCCCCTGGGGAGTTCAGTTGTACCCAAAGCCTTCCTTTGGGGGCACTTTTGGATGGTCAAATGGGGCTTGTAGCACGTTTTCTGGGGCCCGATTTTTCAGTCGTCTGCCATGCGGGCCAGGGATATATTTAGGGTTGCTGTGAAAGAGCGAATACGGAGGGTCCAGTTGCATGTGGGGCTGCATAAAGGCTCCCCTGGGGAGTTCACTTGTACCCAAAGCCTTCCCTTGGAGGCACTTTTGGATGGGCGAATGGGGCTCGTAACACATTTTCTGTGGCCCGAGCTTTCAGTCGACTGCCAGGCGTGCTAGGGCTATATTTAGGCTTGCGGTGAAAGAGTGAACCCGGAGGGTCCAGTTGCATGTGGGGCTGCATAAAGGCTCCCCTGGGGAGTTCAGTTGTACCCAAAGCCTTCGTTTGGGGGCACTTCTGGATGGGTGAATGGGGCTTGAAACGCATTTTCTGGAGCCCGAGTTTTCAGTCTTCTGCCATGCTGGCTAGGGGTATATTTAGGGTTGCTCGTAAACAGTGAACAAGGAGGGTCCAGTTGCATGTGGGGCTGCGTAAAGGCCCCCCTGGGGAGTTCAATTGTACCCAAAGCCTTCCTCTGGGGGCACTTTTGGATTGGCGAATTAGGCTTTTAACGCATTTACTGGGGCCTGAGTTTTCAGTTGACTGCCAGGCGGGCCAGGGCTATATTTAGGGTTGCTGTGAAAGAGTGAACCCGGAGGGTCCTGTTGCATGTGGGGCTGCGTAAAGGCTCCCCTGGGGAGTTCAGTTGTACCCAAAGCCTTCCTCTGGGGGCACTTTTGGATGGGTGAATGGGGCTTGAAACGCATTTTCTGGAGCCCGAGTTTTCAGTCTTCTGCCATGGTGGCTAGGGGTATATATAGGGTTGCTCGTAAACAGTGAACAAGGAGGGTCCAGTTGCATGTGGGGCTGCATAAAGGCTCCCCTGGGGAGTTCACTTGTACCCAAAGCCTTCCTCTGGGGGCACTTTTGGATGGGCGAATTAGGCTTTTAACGCATTTTCTGTGGCAAGAGTTTTCAGTCGACTGCCAGGCGGGCCAGGGCTATATTTAGGGTTGCTGTGAAAGAGTGAACCCGGAGGGTCCAGTTGCATGTGGGGCTGCGTTAAGGCTCCCCTGGGGAGTTCAGTTGTACCCAAAGCCTTCCTCTGGGGGCACTTTTGGATGGGCGAATTAGGCTTTTAACGCATTTTCTGGGGCCCGAGTTTTCAGTCGACTGCCAGGCGGGCCAGGGCTATATTTAGGGTTGCTGTGAAAGAGTGAACCCGGAGGGTCCAGTTGCATGTGGGGCTGCATAAAGGCTCCCCTGGGGAGTTCACTTGTACCCAAAGCCTTCCTTTGGGGGCACTATTGAATGGGCGAAAGGGGCTTGAAACGCTTTTTCTGTGGGCCCGAGTTTTCAGTCGTCTGCTATGCGAGCCAGGGTTATATTTAGGGTTGCTTGTAAACAGTGAACAAGGAGGGTCCAGTTGTATGTGGGGCTGCATAAAGGCTCCCCTGGGGAGTTCAGTTGTACCCAAAGCCTTCCTTTGGGGGCACTTCTGGATGGGTGAATGGGGCTTGAAACGCATTTTCTGGAGCCCGAGTTTTCAGTCTTCTGCCATGGTGGCTAGGGGTATATTTAGGGTTGCTCGTAAACAGTGAACAAGGAGGGTCCAGTTGCATGTGGGGCTGCGTAAAGGCTCCCCTGGGGAGTTCAGTTGGACCCAAAGCCTTCCTCTGGGCGCACTTTTGGATGGACGAATTAGGCTTTTAACGCATTTTCTGTGGCCCGAGTTTTCAGTCGACTGCCAGGCGGGCCAGGGTTATCTTTAGCTTTGCTGTGAAAGAGTGAATACGGAGGGTCCAGTTGCATGTGGGACTGCGTTAAGGCTCCCCTGGGGAGTTCAGTTGTACCCAAAGCCTTCCTCTGGGGGCACTTTTGGATGGACGAATTAGGCTTTTAACACATTTTTTGTGGCCCGAGTTTTCAGTCGACTGCCAGGTGGGCCAGGGCTATCTTTAGGTTTGCTGTGAAAGAGTGAATACGGAGGGTCCAGTTGCATGTGGGGCTGCGTTAAGGCTCCCCTGGGGAGTTCAGTTGTACCCAAAGCCTTCCTTTCGGGGCACTTCTGGATGGGTGAATGGGGCTTGAAACGCTTTTTCTGTGGCCCGAGTTTTCAGTTTTCTGCCATGCTGGCTAGTGTTATATTTAGGGTTGCTTGTAAACAGCGAACACGGGGGGTCCAGTTGCGTATGGGCCTGCATAAAGGCTCCCCTCGGGACTTCACTTGTACCCAAAGCCTTCCTCTGGGGGCACTTTTGGATGGGTGAATGGGGCTTGAAACGCATTTTCTGGAGCCCGAGTTTTCAGTCTTCTGCCATGGTGGCTAGGGGTATATTTAGGGTTGCTCGTAAACAGTGAACAAGGAGGGTCCAGTTGCATGTGGGGCTGCATAAAGGCTCCCCTGGGGAGTTCAGTTGTACCCAAAGCCTTCCTTTGGGGCCTCTTCTGGAT
The DNA here is from genome assembly GCF_963932015.1 of Anas acuta. Classification (NCBI taxonomy): domain Eukaryota; kingdom Metazoa; phylum Chordata; class Aves; order Anseriformes; family Anatidae; genus Anas; species Anas acuta. The sequence continues at coordinate 37,308 of NC_089004.1, read as the reverse complement.
GGGCGAAAGGGGCTTGAAACGCTTTTTCTGTGGCCCGAGTTTTCAGTTTTCTGCCATGCTGGATAGTGTTATATTTAGCGTTGATTGTAAACAGCGAACACGGGGGGTTCCGTTGCGTATGGGCCTGCATAAAGGCTCCCCTGGGGAGTTCAGTTGTACCCAAAGCCTTCCTTTGGGGGCACTTTTGGATGGTCAAATGGGGCTTGTAGCACGTTTTCTGGGGCCCGATTTTTCATTCGTCTGCCATGCGGGCCAGGGTTATATTTAGGGTTGCTGTGAAAGAGTGAACCCGGAGGGTCCAGTTGCATGTGGGGCTGCATAAAGGCTCCCCTGGGGAGTTCAGTTGTACCCAAAGCCTTCCTCTGGGGGCACTTTTGGATGGGTGAATGGGGCTTGAAACGCATTTTCTGGAGCCCGAGTTTTCAGTCTTCTGCCATGCTGGCTAGGGGTATATATATGTTTGCTCGTAAACAGTGAACAAGGAGGGTCCAGTTGCATGTGGGGCTGCGTAAAGGCTCCCCTGGGGAGTTCACTTGTACCCAAAGCCTTCCTCTGGGGGCACTTTTGGATGGGCGAATTAGGCTTTTAACGCATTTTCTGTGGCCAGAGTTTTCAGTCGACTGCCAGGCGGGCCAGGGCTATATTTAGGTTTGCTGTGAAAGAGTGAACCCGGAGGGTCCAGTTGCATGTGGGGCTGCGTTAAGGCTCCCCTGGGGAGTTCAGTTGTACCCAAAGCCTTCCTCTGGGGGCACTTTTGGATGGGCGAATTAGGCTTTTAACGCATTTTCTGGGGCCCGAGTTTTCAGTCGACTGCCAGGCGGGCCAGGGCTATATTTAGGGTTGCTGTGAAAGAGTGAACCCGGAGGGTCCAGTTGCATGTGGGGCTGCATAAAGGCTCCCCTGGGGAGTTCACTTGTACCCAAAGCCTTCCTTTGGGGGCACTTATGAATGGGCGAAAGGGGCTTGAAACGCTTTTTCTGGGGCCCGAGTTTTCAGTCGTCTGCCATGCTGGCTAGGGGTATATTTAGGGTTGCTCGTAAACAGTGAACCCGGAGGGTCCAGTTGCATGTGGGGCTGCATAAAGGCTCCCCTCGGGACTTCACTTGTACCCAAAGCCTTCCTCTGGGGGCACTTTTGGATGGGTGAATGGGGCTTGAAACGCATTTTCTGGAGCCCGAGTTTTCAGTCTTCTGCCATGGTGGCTAGGGGTATATTTAGGGTTGCTCGTAAACAGTGAACAAGGAGGGTCCAGTTGCATGTGGGGCTGCGTAAAGGCTCCCCTGGGGAGTTCAGATGTACCCAAAGCCTTCCTTTGGGGGCACTTTTGGATGGGCGAATGGGGCTCGTAACACATTTTCTGTGTCCTCAGTTTTCAGTCGACTGCCAAGCGTGCTAGGGCTATATTTAGGCTTGCGGTGAAAGAGTGAACCCGGAGGGTCCAGTTGCATGTGGGGCTGCATAAAGGCTCCCCTGGGGAGTCCAGTTGTACCCAAAGCCTTCCTTTGGGGGCACTTCTGGATGGGTGAATGGGGCTTGAAACGCATTTTCTGGAGCCCGAGTTTTCAGTCTTCTGCCATGGTGGCTAGGGGTATATTTAGGGTTGCTGTAAAGAGCGAACACGGAGGGTCCAGTTGCATGTGGGGCTGCGTAAAGGCTCCCCTGGGGAGTTCAGATGTACCCAAAGCCTTCCTTTGGGGGCACTTTTGGATGGGCGAATGGGGCTCGTAACACATTTTCTGTGGCCCGAGCTTTCAGTCGACTGCCAGGCGTGCTAGGGCTATATTTAGGCTTGCGGTGAAAGAGTGAACCCGGAGGGTCCAGTTGCATGTGGGGCTGCATAAAGGCTCCCCTGGGGAGTTCAGTTGTACCCTAAGCCTTCCTTTGGGGGCACTTCTGGATGGGTGAATGGGGCTTGACACGCATTTTCTGGAGCCCGAGTTTTCAGTCTTCAGCCATGGTGGCTAGGGGTATATTTAGGGTTGCTCGTAAACAGTGAACACGGAGGGTCCAGTTGCATGTGGGGCTGCGTAAAGGCTCCCCTGGGGAGTTCAGTTGTACCCAAAGCCTTCCTCTGGGGGCACTTTTGGATGGGCGAATTAGGCTTTTAATGCATTTTCTGGGGCCCGAGTTTTCAGTCGACTGCCAGACGGGCCAGGGCTATATTTAGGGTTGCTGTGAAAGAGTGAACCCGGAGGGTCCAGTTGCATGTGGGGCTGCGTTAAGGCTCCCCTGGGGAGTTCAGTTGTACCCAAAGCCTTCCTTTCGGGGCACTTCTGGATGGGTGAATGGGGCTTGAAACGCTTTTTCTGTGGCCCGAGTTTTCAGTTTTCTGCCATGCTGGCTAGTGTTAAAATTTAGGGTTGCTTGTAAACAGCGAACACGGGGGGTCCAGTTGCGTATGGGCCTGCATAAAGGCTCCCCTCAGGACTTCACTTGTACCCAAAGCCTTCCTCTGGGGGCACTTTTGGATTGGTGAATGGGGCTTGAAACGCATTTTCTGGAGCCCGAGTTTTCAGTCTTCTGCCATGGTGGCTAGGGGTATATTTAGGGTTGCTAGTAAACAGTGAACAAGGAGGGTCCAGTTGCATGTGGGGCTGCGTAAAGGCTCCCCTGGGGAGTTCAGTTGTACCCAAAGCCTTCCTCTGGGGGCACTTTTGGATGGGCGAATGGGGCTCGTAACACATTTTCTGTGGCCTCAGTTTTCAGTCGACTGCCAAGCGTGCTAGGGCTATATTTAGGCTTGCGGTGAAAGAGTGAACCCGGAGGGTCCAGTTGCATGTGGGGCTGCATAAAGGCTCCCCTGGGGAGTCCAGTTGTACCCAAAGCCTTCCTTTGGGGGCACTTCTGGATGGGTGAATGGGGCTTGAAACGCATTTTCTGGAGCCCGAGTTTTCAGTCTTCTGCCATGGTGGCTAGGGGTATATTTAGGGTTGCTCGTAAACAGTGAACAAGGAGGGTCCAGTTGCATGTGGGGCTGCATAAAGGCTCCCCTGGGGAGTTCAGTTGTACCCAAAGCCTTCCTTTGGGGCCTCTTCTGGATGGGCGAAAGGGGCTTGAAACGCTTTTTCTGTGGCCCGAGTTTTCAGTCTTCTGCCATGCTGGCTAGGGGTATATTTAGGGTTGCTGTAAAGAGCGAACACGGAGGGTCCAGTTGCATGTGGGGCTGCGTAAAGGCTCCCCTGGGGAGTTCAGATGTACCCAAAGCCTTCCTTTGGGGGCACTTTTGGATGGGCGAATGGGGCTCGTAACACATTTTCTGTGGCCCGAGCTTTCAGTCGACTGCCAGGCGTGCTAGGGCTATATTTAGGCTTGCGGTGAAAGAGTGAACCCGGAGGGTCCAGTTGCATGTGGGGCTGCATAAAGGCTCCCCTGGGGAGTTCAGTTGTACCCAAAGCCTTCCTCTGGGGGCACTTCTGGATGGGTGAATGGGGCTTGAAACGCATTTTCTGGAGCCCGAGTTTTCAGTCTTCTGCCATGCTGGCTAGGGGTATATTTAGGGTTGCTCGTAAACAGTGAACAAGGAGGGTCCAGCTGCATGTGGGGCTGCATAAAGGCTCCCCTGGGGAGTTCAGTTGTACCCAAAGCCTTCCTTTGGGGCCTCTTCTGGATGGGCGAAAGGGGCTTGAAACGCTTTTTCTGTGGCCCGAGTTTTCAGTTTTCTGCCATGCTGGCTAGTGTTATATTTAGCGTTGATTGTAAACAGCGAACACGGGGGGTCCAGTTGCGTATGGGCCTGCATAAAGGCTCCCCTGGGGAGTTCAGTTGTACCCAAAGCCTTCCTTTGGGGGCACTTTTGGATGGTCAAATGGGGCTTGTAGCACGTTTTCTGGGGCCCGATTTTTCAGTCGTCTGCCATGCGGGCCAGGGTTATATTTAGGGTTGCTGTGAAAGAGCGAATACGGAGGGTCCAGTTGCATGTGGGGCTGCATAAAGGCTCCCCTGGGGAGTTCACTTGTACCCAAAGCCTCCCTTTGGGGGCACTTCTGGATGGGCGAAAGGGGCTTGAAACGCTTTTTCTGTGGCCCGAGTTTTCAGTCTTCTGCCATGCTGGCTAGGGTTATATTTAGGGTTGCTGTAAAGAGCGAACACGGAGGGTCCAGTTGCATGTGGGGCTGCGTAAAGGCTCCCCTGGGGAGTTCACTTGTACCCAAAGCCTTCCTTTGGAGGCACTTTTGGATGGGCGAATGGGGCTCGTAACACATTTTCTGTGGCCCGAGCTTTCAGTCGACTGCCGGGCGTGCTAGGGCTATATTTAGGCTTGCGGTGAAAGAGTGAACCCGGAGGGTCCAGTTGCATGTGGGGCTGCATAAAGGCTCCCCTGGGGAGTTCAGTTGTACCCAAAGCCTTCCTTTGGGGGCACTTCTGGATGGGTGAATGGGGCTTGAAACGCATTTTCTGGAGCCCGAGTTTTCAGTCTTCTGCCATGCTGGCTAGGGGTATATTTAGGGTTGCTCATAAACAGTGAACAAGGAGGGTCCAGTTGCATGTGGGGCTGCGTTAAGTCTCCCCTGGAGAGTTCAGTAGTACCCAAAGCCTTCCTTTGGGGGCACTTCTGGATGGGCGAAAGGGGCTTGAAACGCTTTTTCTGTGGCCCGAGTTTTCAGTTTTCTGCCATGCTGGCTAGTGTTATATTTAGCGTTGATTGTAAACAGCGAACAAGGGGGGTCCAGTTGCGTATGGACCTGCATAAAGGCTCCCCTGGGGAGTTCAGCTGTACCCAAAGCCTTCCTTTGGGGGCACTTTTGGATGGGCGAATTAGGCTTTTAACGGATTTTCTGGGGCCCGAGTTTTCAGTCGACTGCCAGGCGGGCCAGGGCTATATTTAGGGTTGCTGTGAAAGAGCGAATACGGAGGGTCCAGTTGCATGTGGGGCTGCATAAAGGCTCCCCTGGGGAGTCCAGTTGTACCCAAAGCCTTCCTTTGGGGGCACTTCTGGATGGGTGAATGGGGCTTGAAACGCATTTTCTGGAGCCCAAGTTTTCAGTCTTCTGCCATGCTGGCTAGGGGTATATTTAGGGTTGCTCGTAAACAGTGAACAAGGAGGGTCCAGCTGCATGTGGGGCTGCATAAAGGCTCCCCTGGGGAGTTCAGTTGTACCCAAAGCCTTCCTTTGGGGCCTCTTCTGGATGGGCGAAAGGGGCTTGAAACGCTTTTTCTGTGGCCCGAGTTTTCAGTTTTCTGCCCTGCTGGCTAGTGTTATATTTAGCGTTGATTGTAAACAGCGAACACGGGGGGTCCAGTTGCGTATGGGCCTGCATAAAGGCTCCCCTGGGGAGTTCAGTTGTACCCAAAGCCTTCCTTTGGGGGCACTTTTGGATGGTCAAATGGGGCTTGTAGCACGTTTTCTGGGGCCCGATTTTTCATTCGTCTGCCATGCGGGCCAGGGTTATATTTAGGGTTGCTGTGAAAGAGCGAATACGGAGGGTCCAGTTGCATGTGGGGCTGCATAAAGGCTCCCCTGGGGAGTTCACTTGTACCCAAAGCCTCCCTTTGGGGGCACTTCTGGATGGGCGAAAGGGGCTTGAAACGCTTTTTCTGTGGCCCGAGTTTTCAGTCTTCTGCCATGCTGGCTAGGGTTATATTTAGGGTTGCTGTAAAGAGCGAACACGGAGGGTCCAGTTGCATGTGGGGCTGCATAAAGGCTCCCCTGGGGAGTTCACTTGTACCCAAAGCCTTCCTTTGGAGGCACTTTTGGATGGGTGAATGGGGCTCGTAACACATTTTCTGTGGCCCGAGCTTTCAGTCGACTGCCAGGCGTGCTAGGGCTATATTTAGGCTTGCGGTGAAAGAGTGAACCCGGAGGGTCCAGTTGCATGTGGGGCTGCATAAAGGCTCCCCTGGGGAGTTCAGTTGTACCCAAAGCCTTCCTTTGGGGGCACTTCTGGATGGGTGAATGGGGCTTGAAACGCATTTTCTGGAGCCCGAGTTTTCAGTCTTCTGCCATGCTGGCTAGGGGTATATTTAGGGTTGCTCATAAACAGTGAACAAGGAGGGTCCAGTTGCATGTGGGGCTGCGTTAAGTCTCCCCTGGAGAGTTCAGTAGTACCCAAAGCCTTCCTTTGGGGGCACTTCTGGATGGGCGAAAGGGGCTTGAAACGCTTTTTCTGTGGCCCGAGTTTTCAGTTTTCTGCCATGCTGGCTAGTGTTATATTTAGCGTTGATTGTAAACAGCGAACACGGGGGGTCCAGTTGCGTATGGACCTGCATAAAGGCTCCCCTGGGGAGTTCAGCTGTACCCAAAGCCTTCCTTTGGGGGCACTTTTGGATGGGCGAATTAGGCTTTTAACGCATTTTCTGGGGCCCGAGTTTTCAGTCGACTGCCAGGCGGGCCAGGGCTATATTTAAGGTTGCTGTGAAAGAGCGAATACGGAGGGTCCAGTTGCATGTGGGGCTGCATAAAGGCTCCCCTGGGGAGTCCAGTTGTACCCAAAGCCTTCCTCTGGGGGCACTTTTGGATGGGCGAATTAGTCTTTTAATGCATTTTCTGAGGCCCGAGTTTTCAGTCGACTGCCAGGCGGGCCAGGGCTATATTTAGGGTTGCTGTGAAAGAGCGAATACGGAGGGTCCAGTTGCATGTGGGGCTGCGTTAAGGCTCCCCTGGGGAGTTCAGTTGTACCCAAAACCTTCCTCTGGGGGCACTTTTGGATGGGCGAATTAGGCTTTTAACGCATTTTCTTGGGCCCGAGTTTTCAGTCGACTGCCAGGCGGGCCAGAGCTATATTTAGGGTTGCTGTGAAAGAGTGAACCCGGAGGGTCCAGTTGCATGTGGGGCTGCATAAAGGCTCCCCTGGGGAGTTCACTTGTACCCAGAGCCTTCCTTTGGGGGCACTTCTGGATGGGCGAAAGGGGCTTGAAACGCTTTTTCTGTGGCCCGAGTTTTTAGTCTTCTGCCATGCTGGCTAGGGTTATATTTAGGGTTGCTGTAAAGAGCGAACACGGAGGGTCCAGTTGCATGTGGGGCTGCGTAAAGGCTCCCCTGGGGAGTTCAGTTGTACCCAAAGCCTTCCTTTGGGGGCACTTTTGGATGGGTGAATGGGGCTCGTAACACATTTTCTGTGGCCCGAGCTTTCAGTCGACTGCCAGCCGTGCTAGGGCTATATTTAGGCTTGCGGTGAAAGAGTGAACCCGGAGGGTCCAGTTGCATGTGGGGCTGCATAAAGGCTCCCCTGGGGAGTTCAGTTGTACCCAAAGCCTTCCTTTGGGGGCACTTCTGGATGGGTGAATGGGGCTTGAAACGCATTTTCTGGAGCCCGAGTTTTCAGTCTTCTGCCATGGTGGCTAGGGGTATATTTAGGGTTGCTCGTAAACAGTGAACAAGGAGGGTCCAGTTGCATGTGGGGCTGCATAAAGGCTCCCCTGGGGAGTTCACTTGTACCCAAAGCCTTCCTCTGGGAGCACTTTTGGATGGGCGAATTAGGCTTTTAATGCATTTTCTGGGGCCCGAGTTTTCAGTCGACTGCCAGGCGGGCCAGGGCTATATTTAGGGTTGCTGTGAAAGAGCGAATACGGAGGGTCCAGTTGCATGTGGGGCTGCGTTAAGGCTCCCCTGGGGAGTCCAGTTGTACCCAAAGCCTTCCTTTGGGGGCACTTTTGGGTGGTCCAAGGGAAATCGGAATGCGTTTTCTGAGGCCCGCTTTTTCAGTCTTCTCCCATTACGCCGAGGGCTATATTTAGGCTTGCGGTGAAAGAGTGAACCCGGAGGGTCCAGTTGCATGTGGGGCTGCATAAAGGCTCCCCTGGGGAGTTCAGTTGTACCCAAAGCCTTCCTTTGGGGGCACTTCTGGATGGGTGAATGGGGCTTGAAACGCATTTTCTGGAGCCCGAGTTTTCAGTCTTCTGCATGCTGGCTAGGGGTATATTTAGGGTTGCTCGTAAACAGTGAACAAGGAGGGTCCAGCTGCATGTGGGGCTGCATAAAGGCTCCCCTGGGGAGTTCAGTTGTACCCAAAGCCTTCCTTTGGGGCCTCTTCTGGATGGGCGAAAGGGGCTTGAAACGCTTTTTCTGGGGCCCGAGTTTTCAGTTTTCTGCCCTGCTGGCTAGTGTTATATTTAGCGTTGATTGTAAACAGCGAACACGGGGGGTCCAGTTGCGTATGGGCCTGCATAAAGGCTCCCCTGGGGAGTTCAGTTGTACCCAAAGCCTTCCTCTGGGGGCACTTTTGGATGGTCAAATGGGGCTTGAAACGCATTTTCTGGGGCCCGATTTTTCAGTCGTCTGCCATGCGGGCCAGGGTTATATTTAGGGTTGCTGTGAAAGAGCGAATACGGAGGGTCCAGTTGCATGTGGGGCTGCATAAAGGCTCCCCTGGGGAGTTCAGTTGTACCCAAAGCCTCCCTTTGGGGGCACTTCTGGATGGGCGAAAGGGGCTTGAAACGCTTTTTCTGTGGCCCGATTTTTCAGTCGACTGCCAGGCGGGCCAGGGCTATATTTAGGGTTGCTGTGAAAGAGCGAATACGGAGGGTCCAGTTGCATGTGGGGCTGCGTTAAGGCTCCCCTGGGGAGTTCAGTTGTACCCAAAGCCTTCCTCTGGGGGCACTTTTGGATGGGAGAATTAGGCTTTTAACGCATTTTCTGGGGCCCGAGTTTTCAGTCGACTGCCAGGCGGGCCAGGGCTATATTTAGGGTTGCTGTGAAAGAGTGAACCTGGAGGGTCCAGTTGCATGTGGGGCTGCATAAAGGCTCCCCTGGGGAGTTCACTTGTACCCAGAGCCTTCCTTTGGGGGCACTTCTGGATGGGCGAAAGGGTCTTGAAACGCTTTTTCTGTGGCCCGAGTTTTCAGTCTTCTGCCATGCTGGCTAGGGTTATATTTAGGGTTGCTGTAAAGAGCGAACACGGAGGGTCCAGTTGCATGTGGGGCTGCGTAAAGGCTCCCCTGGGGAGTTCAGATGTACTGAAAGCCTTCCTTTGGGGGCACTTTTGGATGGGTGAATGGGGCTCGTAACACATTTTCTGTGGCCCGAGCTTTCAGTCGACTGCCAGGCGTGCTAGGGCTATATTTAGGCTTGCGGTTAAAGAGTGAACCCGGAGGGTCCAGTTGCATGTGGGGCTGCATAAAGGCTCCCCTGGGGAGTTCAGTTGTACCCAAAGCCTTCCTTTGGGGGCACTTCTGGATGGGTGAATGGGACTGGAAATGCATTTTCTGGAGCCCGAGTTTTCAGTCTTCTGCCATGGTGGCTAGGGGTATATTTAGGGTTGCTCGTAAACAGTGAACAAGGAGGGTCCAGTTGCATGTGGGGCTGCGTAAAGGCTCCCCTGGGGAGTTCAGTTGTACCCAAAGCCTTCCTCTGGGAGCACTTTTGGATGGGCGAATTAGGCTTTTAATGCATTTTCTGGGGCCCGAGTTTTCAGTCGACTGCCAGGCGGGCCAGGGCTATATTTAGGGTTGCTGTGAAAGAGCGAATACGGAGGGTCCAGTTGCATGTGGGGCTGCGTAAAGGCTCCCCTGGGGAGTCCAGTTGTACCCAAAGCCTTCCTTTGGGGGCACTTTTGCATGGTCCAAGGGAAATCGCAATGCGTTTTCTGAGGCCCGCTTTTTCAGTCTTCTCCCATTACGCCGAGGGCTATATTTAGGCTTGCGGTGAAAGAGTGAACCCAGAGGGTCCAGTTGCATGTGGGGCTGCATAAAGGCTCCCCTGGGGAGTTCAGTTGTACCCAAAGCCTTCCTTTGGGGGCACTTCTGGATGGGTGAATGGGGCCTGAAACGCATTTTCTGGAGCCCGAGTTTTCAGTCTTCTGAAATGCTGGCTAGGGGTATATTTAGGGTTGCTCGTAAACAGTGAACAAGGAGGGTCCAGCTGCATGTGGGGCTGCATAAAGGCTCCCCTGGGGAGTTCAGTTGTACCCAAAGCCTTCCTTTGGGGCCTCTTCTGGATGGGCGAAAGGGGCTTGAAACGCTTTTTCTGGGGCCCGAGTTTTCAGTTTTCTGCCCTGCTGGCTAGTGTTATATTTAGCGTTGATTGTAAACAGCGAACACGGGGGGTCCAGTTGCGTATGGGCCTGCATAAAGGCTCCCCTGGGGAGTTCAGTTGTACCCAAAGCCTCCCTTTGGGGGCACTTCTGGATGGGCGAAAGGGGCTTGAAACGCTTTTTCTGTGGCCCGATTTTTCAGTCGACTGCCAGGCGGGCCAGGGCTATACTTAGGGTTGCTGTGAAAGAGCGAATACGGAGGGTCCAGTTGCATGTGGGGCTGCGTTAAGGCTCCCCTGGGGAGTCCAGTTGTACCCAAAGCCTTCCTCTGGGGGCACTTTTGGATGGGCGAATTAGGCTTTTAACGCATTTTCTGGGGCCCGAGTTTTCAGTCGACTGCCAGGCGGGCCAGGGCTATATTTAGGGTTGCTGTGAAAGAGTGAACCTGGAGGGTCCAGTTGCATGTGGGGCTGCATAAAGGCTCCCCTGGGGAGTTCACTTGTACCCAGAGCCTTCCTTTGGGGGCACTTCTGGATGGGCGAAAGGGGCTTGAAACGCTTTTTCTGTGGCCCGAGTTTTCAGTCTTCTGCCATGCTGGCTAGGGTTATATTTAGGGTTGCTGTAAAGAGCGAACACGGAGGGTCCAGTTGCATGTGGGGCTGCGTAAAGGCTCCCCTGGGGAGTTCAGATGTACCGAAAGCCTTCCTTTGGGGGCACTTTTGGATGGGTGAATGGGGCTCGTAACACATTTTCTGTGGCCCGAGCTTTCAGTCGACTGCCAGGCGTGCTAGGGCTATATTTAGGCTTGCGGTGAAAGAGTGAACCCGGAGGGTCCAGTTGCATGTGGGGCTGCATAAAGGCTCCCCTGGGGAGTTCAGTTGTACCCAAAGCCTTCCTTTGGGGGCACTTCTGGATGGGTGAATGGGGCTTGAAACGCATTTTCTGGAGCCCGAGTTTTCAGTCTTCTGCCATGCTGGCTAGGGGTATATTTAGGGTTGCTCATAAACAGTGAACAAGGAGGGTCCAGTTGCATGTGGGGCTGCGTTAAGTCTCCCCTGGAGAGTTCAGTAGTACCCAAAGCCTTCCTTTGGGGGCACTTCTGGATGGGCGAAAGGGGCTTGAAACGCTTTTTCTGTGGCCCGAGTTTTCAGTTTTCTGCCATGCTGGCTAGTGTTATATTTAGCGTTGATTGTAAACAGCGAACAAGGGGGGTCCAGTTGCGTATGGACCTGCATAAAGGCTCCCCTGGGGAGTTAAAGCCTTCCTTTGGGGGCACTTTTGGATGGGCGAATTAGGCTTTTAACGGATTTTCTGGGGCCCGAGTTTTCAGTCGACTGCCAGGCGGGCCAGGGCTATATTTAGGGTTGCTGTGAAAGAGCGAATACGGAGGGTCCAGTTGCATGTGGGGCTGCATAAAGGCTCCCCTGGGGAGTCCAGTTGTACCCAAAGCCTTCCTTTGGGGGCACTTCTGGATGGGTGAATGGGGCTTGAAACGCATTTTCTGGAGCCCAAGTTTTCAGTCTTCTGCCATGCTGGCTAGGGGTATATTTAGGGTTGCTCGTAAACAGTGAACAAGGAGGGTCCAGCTGCATGTGGGGCTGCATAAAGGCTCCCCTGGGGAGTTCAGTTGTACCCAAAGCCTTCCTTTGGGGCCTCTTCTGGATGGGCGAAAGGGGCTTGAAACGCTTTTTCTGTGGCCCGAGTTTTCAGTTTTCTGCCATGCTGGCTAGTGTTATATTTAGCGTTGATTGTAAACAGCGAACACGGGGGGTCCAGTTGCGTATGGGCCTGCATAAAGGCTCCCCTGGGGAGTTCAGTTGTACCCAAAGCCTTCCTTTGGGGCACTTTTGGATGGTCAAATGGGGCTTGTAGCACGTTTTCTGGGGCCCGATTTTTCAGTCGTCTGCCATGCGGGCCAGGGTTATATTTAGGGTTGCTGTGAAAGAGCGAATACGGAGGGTCCAGTTGCATGTGGGGCTGCATAAAGGCTCCCCTGGGGAGTTCACTTGTACCCAAAGCCTCCCTTTGGGGGCACTTTTGGATGGGCGAAAGGGGCTTGAAACGCTTTTTCTGTGGCCCGAGTTTTCAGTCTTCTGCCATGCTGGCTAGGGTTATATTTAGGGTTGCTGTAAAGAGCGAACACGGAGGGTCCAGTTGCATGTGGGGCTGCGTAGAGGCTCCCTGGGGAGTTCAGATGTACCCAAAGCCTTCCTTTGGGGGCACTTTTGGATGGGCGAATGGGGCTCGTAACACATTTTCTGTGGCCCGAGCTTTCAGTCGACTGCCGGGCGTGCTAGGGCTATATTTAGGCTTGCGGTGAAAGAGTGAACCCGGAGGGTCCAGTTGCATGTGGGGCTGCATAAAGGCTCCCCTGGGGAGTTCAGTTGTACCCAAAGCCTTCCTTTGGGGGCACTTCTGGATGGGTGAATGGGGCTTGAAACGCATTTTTTGGAGCCCGAGTTTTCAGTCTTCTGCCATGCTGGCTAGGGGTATATTTAGGGTTGCTCATAAACAGTGAACAAGGAGGGTCCAGTTGCATGTGGGGCTGCGTTAAGTCTCCCCTGGAGAGTTCAGTAGTACCCAAAGCCTTCCTTTGGGGGCACTTCTGGATGGGCGAAAGGGGCTTGAAACGCTTTTTCTGTGGCCCGAGTTTTCAGTTTTCTGCCATGCTGGCTAGTGTTATATTTAGCGTTGATTGTAAACAGCGAACAACGGGGGTCCAGTTGCGTATGGACCTGCATAAAGGCTCCCCTGGGGAGTTCAGCTGTACCCAAAGCCTTCCTTTGGGGGCACTTTTGGATGGGCGAATTAGGCTTTTAACGCATTTTCTGGGGCCCGAGTTTTCAGTCGACTGCCAGGCGGGCCAGGGCTATATTTAGGGTTGCTGTGAAAGAACGAATACGGAGGGTCCAGTTGCATGTGGGGCTGCATAAAGGCTCCCCTGGGGAGTCCAGTTGTACCCAAAGCCTTCCTTTGGGGGCACTTCTGGATGGGTGAATGGGGCTTGAAACGCATTTTCTGGAGCCCAAGTTTTCAGTCTTCTGCCATGCTGGCTAGGGGTATATTTAGGGTTGCTCGTAAACAGTGAACAAGGAGGGTCCAGCTGCATGTGGGGCTGCATAAAGGCTCCCCTGGGGAGTTCAGTTGTACCCAAAGCCTTCCTTTGGGGCCTCTTCTGGATGGGCGAAAGGGGCTTGAAACGCTTTTTCTGTGGCCCGAGTTTTCAGTTTTCTGCCATGCTGGCTACTGTTATATTTAGCGTTGATTGTAAACAGCGAACACGGGGGGTCCAGTTGCGTATGGGCCTGCATAAAGGCTCCCCTGGGGAGTTCACTTGTACCCAAAGCCTTCCTTTGGGGGCACTTTTGGATGGTCAAATGGGGCTTGTAGCACGTTTTCTGGGGCCCGATTTTTCAGTCGTCTGCCATGCGGGCCAGGGTTATATTTAGGGTTGCTGTGAAAGAGCGAATACGGAGGGTCCAGTTGCATGTGGGGCTGCATAAAGGCTCCCCTGGGGAGTTCACTTGTACCCAAAGCCTCCCTTTGGGGGCACTTCTGGATGGGCGAAAGGGGCTTGAAACGCTTTTTCTGTGGCCCGAGTTTTCAGTCTTCTGCCATGCTGGCTAGGGTTATATTTAGGGTTGCTGTAAAGAGCGAACACGGAGGGTCCAGTTGCATGTGGGGCTGCGTAAAGGCTCCCCTGGGGAGTTCACTTGTACCCAAAGCCTTCCTTTGGAGGCACTTTTGGATGGGTGAATGGGGCTCGTAACACATTTTCTGTGGCCCGAGCTTTCAGTCGACTGCCAGGCGTGCTAGGGCTATATTTAGGCTTGCGGTGAAAGAGTGAACCCGGAGGGTCCAGTTGCATGTGGGGCTGCATAAAGGCTCCCCTGGGGAGTTCAGTTGTACCCAAAGCCTTCCTTTGGGGGCACTTCTGGATGGGTGAATGGGGCCTGAAACGCATTTTCTGGAGCCCGAGTTTTCAGTCTTCTGCCATGCTGGCTAGGGGTATATTTAGGGTTGCTCATAAACAGTGAACAAGGAGGGTCCAGTTGCATGTGGGGCTGCGTTAAGTCTCCCCTGGAGAGTTCAGTAGTACCCAAAGCCTTCCTTTGGGGGCACTTCTGGATGGGCGAAAGGGGCTTGAAACGCTTTTTCTGTGGCCCGAGTTTTCAGTTTTCTGCCATGCTGGCTAGTGTTATATTTAGCGTTGATTGTAAACAGCGAACACGGGGGGTCCAGTTGCGTATGGACCTGCATAAAGGCTCCCCTGGGGAGTTCAGCTGTACCCAAAGCCTTCCTTTGGGGGCACTTTTGGATGGGCGAATTAGGCTTTTAACGCATTTTCTGGGGCCCGAGTTTTCAGTCGACTGCCAGGCGGGCCAGGGCTATATTTAAGGTTGCTGTGAAAGAGCGAATACGGAGGGTCCAGTTGCATGTGGGGCTGCATAAAGGCTCCCCTGGGGAGTCCAGTTGTACCCAAAGCCTTCCTCTGGGGGCACTTTTGGATGGGCGAATTAGTCTTTTAACGCATTTTCTGGGGCCCGAGTTTTCAGTCGACTGCCAGGCGGGCCAGGGCTATATTTAGGGTTGCTGTGAAAGAGCGAATACGGAGGGTCCAGTTGCATGTGGGGCTGCGTTAAGGCTCCCCTGGGGAGTTCAGTTGTACCCAAAACCTTCCTCTGGGGGCACTTTTGGATGGGCGAATTAGGCTTTTAACGCATTTTCTTGGGCCCGAGTTTTCAGTCGACTGCCAGGCGGGCCAGAGCTATATTTAGGGTTGCTGTGAAAGAGTGAACCCGGAGGGTCCAGTTGCATGTGGGGCTGCATAAAGGCTCCCCTGGGGAGTTCACTTGTACCCAGAGCCTTCCTTTGGGGGCACTTCTGGATGGGCGAAAGGGGCTTGAAACGCTTTTTCTGTGGCCCGAGTTTTCAGTCTTCTGCCATGCTGGCTAGGGTTATATTTAGGGTTGCTGTAAAGAGCGAACACGGAGGGTCCAGTTGCATGTGGGGCTGCGTAAAGGCTCCCCTGGGGAGTTCAGTTGTACCCAAAGCCTTCCTTTGGGGGCACTTCTGGATGGGTGAATGGGGCTCGTAACACATTTTCTGTGGCCCGAGCTTTCAGTCGACTGCCAGCCGTGCTAGGGCTATATTTAGGCTTGCGGTGAAAGAGTGAACCCGGAGGGTCCAGTTGCATGTGGGGCTGCATAAAGGCTCCCCTGGGGAGTTCAGTTGTACCCAAAGCCTTCCTTTGGGGGCACTTCTGGATGGGTGAATGGGGCTTGAAACGCATTTTCTGGAGCCCGAGTTTTCAGTCTTCTGCCATGGTGGCTAGGGGTATATTTAGGGTTGCTCGTAAACAGTGAACAAGGAGGGTCCAGTTGCATGTGGGGCTGCATAAAGGCTCCCCTGGGGAGTTCACTTGTACCCAAAGCCTTCCTCTGGGAGCACTTTTGGATGGGCGAATTAGGCTTTTAATGCATTTTCTGGGGCCCGAGTTTTCAGTCGACTGCCAGGCGGGCCAGGGCTATATTTAGGGTTGCTGTGAAAGAGCGAATACGGAGGGTCCAGTTGCATGTGGGGCTGCGTTAAGGCTCCCCTGGGGAGTCCAGTTGTACCCAAAGCCTTCCTTTGGGGGCACTTTTGGGTGGTCCAAGGGAAATCGCAATGCGTTTTCTGAGGCCCGCTTTTTCAGTCTTCTCCCATTACGCCGAGGGCTATATTTAGGCTTGCGGTGAAAGAGTGAACCCGGAGGGTCCAGTTGCATGTGGGGCTGCATAAAGGCTCCCCTGGGGAGTTCAGTTGTACCCAAAGCCTTCCTTTGGGGGCACTTCTGGATGGGTGAATGGGGCTTGAAACGCATTTTCTGGAGCCCGAGTTTTCAGTCTTCTGCATGCTGGCTAGGGGTATATTTAGGGTTGCTCGTAAACAGTGAACAAGGAGGGTCCAGCTGCATGTGGGGCTGCATAAAGGCTCCCCTGGGGAGTTCAGTTGTACCCAAAGCCTTCCTTTGGGGCCTCTTCTGGATGGGCGAAAGGGGCTTGAAACGCTTTTTCTGGGGCCCGAGTTTTCAGTTTTCTGCCCTGCTGGCTAGTGTTATATTTAGCGTTGATTGTAAACAGCGAACACGGGGGGTCCAGTTGCGTATGGGCCTGCATAAAGGCTCCCCTGGGGAGTTCAGTTGTACCCAAAGCCTTCCTCTGGGGGCACTTTTGGATGGTCAAATGGGGCTTGAAACGCATTTTCTGGGGCCCGATTTTTCAGTCGTCTGCCATGCGGGCCAGGGTTATATTTAGGGTTGCTGTGAAAGAGCGAATACGGAGGGTCCAGTTGCATGTGGGGCTGCATAAAGGCTCCCCTGGGGAGTTCAGTTGTACCCAAAGCCTCCCTTTGGGGGCACTTCTGGATGGGCGAAAGGGGCTTGAAACGCTTTTTCTGTGGCCCGATTTTTCAGTCGACTGCCAGGCGGGCCAGGGCTATATTTAGGGTTGCTGTGAAAGAGCGAATACGGAGGGTCCAGTTGCATGTGGGGCTGCGTTAAGGCTCCCCTGGGGAGTTCAGTTGTACCCAAAGCCTTCCTCTGGGGGCACTTTTGGATGGGAGAATTAGGCTTTTAACGCATTTTCTGGGGCCCGAGTTTTCAGTCGACTGCCAGGCGGGCCAGGGCTATATTTAGGGTTGCTGTGAAAGAGTGAACCTGGAGGGTCCAGTTGCATGTGGGGCTGCATAAAGGCTCCCCTGGGGAGTTCACTTGTACCCAGAGCCTTCCTTTGGGGGCACTTCTGGATGGGCGAAAGGGTCTTGAAACGCTTTTTCTGTGGCCCGAGTTTTCAGTCTTCTGCCATGCTGGCTAGGGTTATATTTAGGGTTGCTGTAAAGAGCGAACACGGAGGGTCCAGTTGCATGTGGGGCTGCGTAAAGGCTCCCCTGGGGAGTTCAGATGTACCGAAAGCCTTCCTTTGGGGGCACTTTTGGATGGGTGAATGGGGCTCGTAACACATTTTCTGTGGCCCGAGCTTTCAGTCGACTGCCAGGCGTGCTAGGGCTATATTTAGGCTTGCGGTGAAAGAGTGAACCCGGAGGGTCCAGTTGCATGTGGGGCTGCATAAAGGCTCCCCTGGGGAGTTCAGTTGTACCCAAAGCCTTCCTTTGGGGGCACTTCTGGATGGGTGAATGGGGCTTTTAACGCATTTTCTGGAGCCCGAGTTTTCAGTCTTCTGCCATGGTGGCTAGGGGTACATTTAGGGTTGCTCGTAAACAGTGAACAAGGAGGGTCCAGTTGCATGTGGGGCTGCGTAAAGGCTCCCCTGGGGAGTTCAGTTGTACCCAAAGCCTTCCTCTGGGAGCACTTTTGGATGGGCGAATTAGGCTTTTAATGCATTTTCTGGGGCCCGAGTTTTCAGTCGACTGCCAGGCGGGCCAGGGCTATATTTAGGGTTGCTGTGAAAGAGCGAATACGGAGGGTCCAGTTGCATGTGGGGCTGCGTTAAGGCTCCCCTGGGGAGTCCAGTTGTACCCAAAGCCTTCCTTTGGGGGCACTTTTGGGTGGTCCAAGGGAAATCGCAATGCGTTTTCTGAGGCCCGCTTTTTCAGTCTTCTCCCATTACGCCGAGGGCTATATTTAGGCTTGCGGTGAAAGAGTGAACCCGGAGGGTCCAGTTGCATGTGGGGCTGCATAAAGGCTCCCCTGGGGAGTTCAGTTGTACCCAAAGCCTTCCTTTGGGGGCACTTCTGGATGGGTGAATGGGGCTTGAAACGCATTTTCTGGAGCCCGAGTTTTCAGTCTTCTGCATGCTGGCTAGGGGTATATTTAGGGTTGCTCGTAAACAGTGAACAAGGAGGGTCCAGCTGCATGTGGGGCTGCATAAAGGCTCCCCTGGGGAGTTCAGTTGTACCCAAAGCCTTCCTTTGGGGCCTCTTCTGGATGGGCGAAAGGGGCTTGAAACGCTTTTTCTGGGGCCCGAGTTTTCAGTTTTCTGCCCTGCTGGCTAGTGTTATATTTAGCGTTGATTGTAAACAGCGAACACGGGGGGTCCAGTTGCGTATGGGCCTGCATAAAGGCTCCCCTGGGGAGTTCAGTTGTACCCAAAGCCTTCCTCTGGGGGCACTTTTGGATGGTCAAATGGGGCTTGAAACGCATTTTCTGGGGCCCGATTTTTCAGTCGTCTGCCATGCGGGCCAGGGTTATATTTAGGGTTGCTGTGAAAGAGCGAATACGGAGGGTCCAGTTGCATGTGGGGCTGCATAAAGGCTCCCCTGGGGAGTTCAGTTGTACCCAAAGCCTCCCTTTGGGGGCACTTCTGGATGGGCGAAAGGGGCTTGAAACGCTTTTTCTGTGGCCCGATTTTTCAGTCGACTGCCAGGCGGGCCAGGGCTATATTTAGGGTTGCTGTGAAAGAGCGAATACGGAGGGTCCAGTTGCATGTGGGGCTGCGTTAAGGCTCCCCTGGGGAGTTCAGTTGTACCCAAAGCCTTCCTCTGGGGGCACTTTTGGATGGGAGAATTAGGCTTTTAACGCATTTTCTGGGGCCCGAGTTTTCAGTCGACTGCCAGGCGGGCCAGGGCTATATTTAGGGTTGCTGTGAAAGAGTGAACCTGGAGGGTCCAGTTGCATGTGGGGCTGCATAAAGGCTCCCCTGGGGAGTTCACTTGTACCCAGAGCCTTCCTTTGGGGGCACTTCTGGATGGGCGAAAGGGTCTTGAAACGCTTTTTCTGTGGCCCGAGTTTTCAGTCTTCTGCCATGCTGGCTAGGGTTATATTTAGGGTTGCTGTAAAGAGCGAACACGGAGGGTCCAGTTGCATGTGGGGCTGCGTAAAGGCTCCCCTGGGGAGTTCAGATGTACCGAAAGCCTTCCTTTGGGGGCACTTTTGGATGGGTGAATGGGGCTCGTAACACATTTTCTGTGGCCCGAGCTTTCAGTCGACTGCCAGGCGTGCTAGGGCTATATTTAGGCTTGCGGTGAAAGAGTGAACCCGGAGGGTCCAGTTGCATGTGGGGCTGCATAAAGGCTCCCCTGGGGAGTTCAGTTGTACCCAAAGCCTTCCTTTGGGGGCACTTCTGGATGGGTGAATGGGGCTTTTAACGCATTTTCTGGAGCCCGAGTTTTCAGTCTTCTGCCATGGTGGCTAGGGGTACATTTAGGGTTGCTCGTAAACAGTGAACAAGGAGGGTCCAGTTGCATGTGGGGCTGCGTAAAGGCTCCCCTGGGGAGTTCAGTTGTACCCAAAGCCTTCCTCTGGGAGCACTTTTGGATGGGCGAATTAGGCTTTTAATGCATTTTCTGGGGCCCGAGTTTTCAGTCGACTGCCAGGCGGGCCAGGGCTATATTTAGGGTTGCTGTGAAAGAGCGAATACGGAGGGTCCAGTTGCATGTGGGGCTGCGTAAAGGCTCCCCTGGGGAGTCCAGTTGTACCCAAAGCCTTCCTTTGGGGGCACTTTTGCATGGTCCAAGGGAAATCGCAATGCGTTTTCTGAGGCCCGCTTTTTCAGTCTTCTCCCATTACGCCGAGGGCTATATTTAGGCTTGCGGTGAAAGAGTGAACCCGGAGGGTCCAGTTGCATGTGGGGCTGCATAAAGGCTCCCCTGGGGAGTTCAGTTGTACCCAAAGCCTTCCTTTGGGGGCACTTCTGGATGGGTGAATGGGGCCTGAAACGCATTTTCTGGAGCCCGAGTTTTCAGTCTTCTGAAATGCTGGCTAGGGGTATATTTAGGGTTGCTCGTAAACAGTGAACAAGGAGGGTCCAGCTGCATGTGGGGCTGCATAAAGGCTCCCCTGGGGAGTTCAGTTGTACCCAAAGCCTTCCTTTGGGGCCTCTTCTGGATGGGCGAAAGGGGCTTGAAACGCTTTTTCTGGGGCCCGAGTTTTCAGTTTTCTGCCCTGCTGGCTAGTGTTATATTTAGCGTTGATTGTAAACAGCGAACACGGGGGGTCCAGTTGCGTATGGGCCTGCATAAAGGCTCCCCTGGGGAGTTCAGTTGTACCCAAAGCCTTCCTTTGGGGGCACTTTTGGATGGTCAAATGGGGCTTGAAACGCATTTTCTGGGGCCCGATTTTTCAGTCGTCTGCCATGCGGGCCAGGGTTATACTTAGGGTTGCTGTGAAAGAGCGAATACGGAGGGTCCAGTTGCATGTGGGGCTGCGTTAAGGCTCCCCTGGGGAGTCCAGTTGTACCCAAAGCCTTCCTCTGGGGGCACTTTTGGATGGGCGAATTAGGCTTTTAACGCATTTTCTGGGGCCCGAGTTTTCAGTCGACTGCCAGGCGGGCCAGGGCTATATTTAGGTTTGCTGTGAAAGAGTGAACCTGGAGGGTCCAGTTGCATGTGGGGCTGCATAAAGGCTCCCCTGGGGAGTTCACTTGTACCCAGAGCCTTCCTTTGGGGGCACTTCTGGATGGGCGAAAGGGGCTTGAACCGCTTTTTCTGTGGCCCGAGTTTTCAGTCTTCTGCCATGCTGGCTAGGGTTATATTTAGGGTTGCTGTAAAGAGCGAACACGGAGGGTCCAGTTGCATGTGGGGCTGCGTAAAGGCTCCCCTGGGGAGTTCAGATGTACCGAAAGCCTTCCTTTGGGGGCACTTTTGGATGGGTGAATGGGGCTCGTAACACATTTTCTGTGGCCCGAGCTTTCAGTCGACTGCCAGGCGTGCTAGGGCTATATTTAGGCTTGCGGTGAAAGAGTGAACCCGGAGGGTCCAGTTGCATGTGGGGCTGCATAAAGGCTCCCCTGGGGAGTTCAGTTGTACCCAAAGCCTTCCTTTGGGGGCACTTCTGGATGGGTGAATGGGGCTTTTAACGCATTTTCTGGAGCCCGAGTTTTCAGTCTTCTGCCATGGTGGCTAGGGGTATATTTAGGGTTGCTCGTAAACAGTGAACAAGGACGGTCCAGTTGCATGTGGGGCTGCGTAAAGGCTCCCCTGGGGAGTTCAGTTGTACCCAAAGCCTTCCTCTGGGAGCGCTTTTGGATGGGCGAATTAGGCTTTTAATGCATTTTCTGGGGCCCGAGTTTTCAGTCGACTGCCAGGCGGGCCAGGGCTATATTTAGGGTTGCTGTGAAAGAGCGAATACGGAGGGTCCAGTTGCATGTGGGGCTGCGTTAAGGCTCCCCTGGGGAGTCCAGTTGTACCCAAAGCCTTCCTTTGGGGGCACTTTTGGATGGTCCAAGGGAAATCGCAATGCGTTTTCTGAGGCCCGCTTTTTCAGTCTTCTCCCATTACGCCGAGGGCTATATTTAGGCTTGCGGTGAAAGAGTGAACCCGGAGGGTCCAGTTGCATGTGGGGCTGCATAAAGGCTCCCCTGGGGAGTTCAGTTGTACCCAAAGCCTTCCTTTGGGGGCACTTCTGGATGGGTGAATGGGGCTTGAAACGCATTTTCTGGAGCCCGAGTTTTCAGTCTTCTGCCATGCTGGCTAGGGGTATATTTAGGGTTGCTCGTAAACAGTGAACAAGGAGGGTCCAGCTGCATGTGGGGCTGCATAAAGGCTCCCCTGGGGAGTTCAGTTGTACCCAAAGCCTTCCTTTGGGGCCTCTTCTGGATGGGCGAAAGGGGCTTGAAACGCTTTTTCTGTGGCCCGAGTTTTCAGTTTTCTGCCATGCTGGCTAGTGTTATATTTAGCGTTGATTGTAAACAGCGAACACGGGGGGTCCAGTTGCGTATGGGCCTGCATAAAGGCTTCCCTGGGGAGTTCAGTTGTACCCAAAGCCTTCCTTTGGGGGCACTTTTGGATGGTCAAATGGGGCTTGTAGCACATTTTCTGTGGCCCGATTTTTCAGTCGTCTGCCATGCGGGCCAGGGTTATATTTAGGGTTGCTGTGAAAGAGCGAATACGGAGGGTCCAGTTGCATGTGGGGCTGCATAAAGGCTCCCCTGGGGAGTTCAGTTGTATCCAAAGCCTCCATTTGGGGGCACTTCTGGATGGGCGAAAGGGGCTTGAAACGCTTTTTCTGTGGCCCGAGTTTTCAGTCTTCTGCCATGCTGGCTAGGGTTATATTTAGGGTTGCTGTAAAGAGCGAACACGGAGGGTCCAGTTGCATGTGGGGCTGCGTTAAGGCTCCACTGGGGAGTTCAGTTGTACCCAAAGCCTTCCTTTGGAGGCACTTTTGGATGGCCGAATGGGGCTCGTAACACATTTTCTGTGGCCCGAGCTTTCAGTCGACTGCCAGGCGTGCTAGGGCTATATTTAGGCTTGCGGTGAAAGAGTGAACCCGGAGGGTCCAGTTGCATGTGGGGCTGCATAAAGGCTCCCCTGGGGAGTTCACTTGTACCCAGAGCCTTCCTTTGGGGGCACTTCTGGATGGGCGAAAGGGGCTTGAAACGCTTTTTCTGTGGCCCGAGTTTTCAGTCTTCTGCCATGCTGGCTAGGGTTATATTTAGGGTTGCTGTAAAGAGCGAACACGGAGGGTCCAGTTGCATGTGGGGCTGCATAAAGGCTCCCCTGGGGAGTTCAGTTGTACCCAAAGCCTTCCTTTGGGGGCACTTTTGGATGGGTGAATGGGGCTCGTAACACATTTTCTGTGGCCCGAGCTTTCAGTCGACTGCCAGGCGTGCTAGGGCTATATTTAGGCTTGCGGTGAAAGAGTGAACCCGGAGGGTCCAGTTGCATGTGGGGCTGCATAAAGGCTCCCCTGGGGAGTTCAGTTGTACCCAAAGCCTTCCTTTGGGGGCACTTCTGGATGGGTGAATGGGGCTTTTAACGCATTTTCTGGAGCCGGAGTTTTCAGTCTTCTGCCATGGTGGCTAGGGGTATATTTAGGGTTGCTCGTAAACAGTGAACAAGGAGGGTCCAGTTGCATGTGGGGCTGCGTAAAGGCTCCCCTGGGGAGTTCAGTTGTACCCAAAGCCTTCCTCTGGGAGCACTTTTGGATGGGCGAATTAGGCTTTTAATGCATTTTCTGTGGCCCGAGTTTTCAGTCGACTGCCAGGCGGGCCAGGGCTATATTTAGGGTTGCTGTGAAAGAGCGAATACGGAGGGTCCAGTTGCATGTGGGGCTGCGTTAAGGCTCCCCTGGGGAGTCCAGTTGTACCCAAAGCCTTCCTTTGGGGGCACTTTTGGATGGTCCAAGGGAAATCGCAATGCGTTTTCTGAGGCCCGCTTTTTCAGTCTTCTCCCATTACGCCGAGGGCTATATTTAGGCTTGCGGTGAAAGAGTGAACCCGGAGGGTCCAGTTGCATGTGGGGCTGCATAAAGGCTCCCCTGGGGAGTTCAGTTGTACCCAAAGCCTTCCTTTGGGGGCACTTCTGGATGGGTGAATGGGGCTTGAAACGCATTTTCTGGAGCCCGAGTTTTCAGTCTTCTGCCATGCTGGCTAGGGTTATATTTAGGGTTGCTCGTAAACAGTGAACAAGGAGGGTCCAGCTGCATGTGGGGCTGCATAAAGGCTCCCCTGGGGAGTTCAGTTGTTCCCAAAGCCTTCCTTTGGGGCCTCTTCTGGATGGGCGAAAGGGGCTTGAAACGCTTTTTCTGTGGCCCGAGTTTTCAGTTTTCTGCCATGCTGGCTACTGTTATATTTAGCGTTGATTGTAAACAGCGAACACGGGGGGTCCAGTTGCGTATGGGCCTGCATAAAGGCTCCCCTGGGGAGTTCAGTTGTACCCAAAGCCTTCCTTTGGGGGCACTTTTGGATGGTCAAATGGGGCTTGTAGCACGTTTTCTGGGGCCCGATTTTTCAGTCGTCTGCCATGCGGGCCAGGGTTATATTTAGGGTTGCTGTGAAAGAGCGAATACGGAGGGTCCAGTTGCATGTGGGGCTGCATAAAGGCTCCCCTGGGGAGTTCACTTGTACCCAAAGCCTCCCTTTGGGGGCACTTCTGGATGGGCAAAAGGGGCTTGAAACGCATTTTCTGGGGCCCGAGTTTTCAGTCTTCTGCCATGCTGGCTAGGGTTATATTTAGGGTTGCTGTGAAAGAGTGAACCCGGAGGGTCCAGTTGCATGTGGGGCTGCATAAAGGCTCCCCTGGGGAGTTCAGTTGTACCCAAAGCCTTCCTCTGGGGGCACTTTTGGATGGGCGAATTAGGCTTTTAACGCATTTTCTGGGGCCCGAGTTTTCAGTCGACTGCCAGGCGGGCCCTGGTTATATTTAGGGATGCTGTGAAAGAGTGAACCCGGAGGGTCCAGTTGCATGTGGGGCTGCATAAAGGCTCCCCTGGGGAGTTCAGTTGTACCCAAAGCCTTCCTTTGGGGGCACTTTTGGATGGGTGAATGGGGCTCGTAACACATTTTCTGTGGCCCGAGCTTTCAGTCGACTGCCAGGCGTGCTAGGGCTATATTTAGGCTTGCGGTGAAAGAGTGAACCCGGAGGGTCCAGTTGCATGTGGGGCTGCATAAAGGCTCCCCTGGGGAGTTCAGTTGTACCCAAAGCCTTCCTTTGGGGGCACTTCTGGATGGGTGAATGGGGCTTTTAACGCATTTTCTGGAGCCCGAGTTTTCAGTCTTCTGCCATGGTGGCTAGGGGTATATTTAGGGTTGCTCGTAAACAGTGAACAAGGAGGGTCCAGTTGCATGTGGGGCTACGTAAAGGCTCCCCTGGGGAGTTCAGTTGTACCCAAAGCCTTCCTCTGGGAGCACTTTTGGATGGGCGAATTAGGCTTTTAATGCATTTTCTGGGGCCCGAGTTTTCAGTCGACTGCCAGGCGGGCCAGGGCTATATTTAGGGTTGCTGTGAAAGAGCGAATACGGAGGGTCCAGTTGCATGTGGGGCTGCGTTAAGGCTCCCCTGGGGAGTCCAGTTGTACCCAAAGCCTTCCTTTGGGGGCACTTTTGGGTGGTCCAAGGGAAATCGCAATGCGTTTTCTGAGGCCCGCTTTTTCAGTCTTCTCCCATTACGCCGAGGGCTATATTTAGGCTTGCGGTGAAAGAGTGAACCCGGAGGGTCCAGTTGCATGTGGGGCTGCATAAAGGCTCCCCTGGGGAGTTCAGTTGTACCCAAAGCCTTCCTTTGGGGGCACTTCTGGATGGGTGAATGGGGCTTGAAACGCATTTTCTGGAGCCCGAGTTTTCAGTCTTCTGCATGCTGGCTAGGGGTATATTTAGGGTTGCTCGTAAACAGTGAACAAGGAGGGTCCAGCTGCATGTGGGGCTGCATAAAGGCTCCCCTGGGGAGTTCAGTTGTACCCAAAGCCTTCCTTTGGGGCCTCTTCTGGATGGGCGAAAGGGGCTTGAAACGCTTTTTCTGGGGCCCGAGTTTTCAGTTTTCTGCCCTGCTGGCTAGTGTTATATTTAGCGTTGATTGTAAACAGCGAACACGGGGGGTCCAGTTGCGTATGGGCCTGCATAAAGGCTCCCCTGGGGAGTTCAGTTGTACCCAAAGCCTTCCTCTGGGGGCACTTTTGGATGGTCAAATGGGGCTTGAAACGCATTTTCTGGGGCCCGATTTTTCAGTCGTCTGCCATGCGGGCCAGGGTTATATTTAGGGTTGCTGTGAAAGAGCGAATACGGAGGGTCCAGTTGCATGTGGGGCTGCATAAAGGCTCCCCTGGGGAGTTCAGTTGTACCCAAAGCCTCCCTTTGGGGGCACTTCTGGATGGGCGAAAGGGGCTTGAAACGCTTTTTCTGTGGCCCGATTTTTCAGTCGACTGCCAGGCGGGCCAGGGCTATATTTAGGGTTGCTGTGAAAGAGCGAATACGGAGGGTCCAGTTGCATGTGGGGCTGCGTTAAGGCTCCCCTGGGGAGTTCAGTTGTACCCAAAGCCTTCCTCTGGGGGCACTTTTGGATGGGAGAATTAGGCTTTTAACGCATTTTCTGGGGCCCGAGTTTTCAGTCGACTGCCAGGCGGGCCAGGGCTATATTTAGGGTTGCTGTGAAAGAGTGAACCTGGAGGGTCCAGTTGCATGTGGGGCTGCATAAAGGCTCCCCTGGGGAGTTCACTTGTACCCAGAGCCTTCCTTTGGGGGCACTTCTGGATGGGCGAAAGGGTCTTGAAACGCTTTTTCTGTGGCCCGAGTTTTCAGTCTTCTGCCATGCTGGCTAGGGTTATATTTAGGGTTGCTGTAAAGAGCGAACACGGAGGGTCCAGTTGCATGTGGGGCTGCGTAAAGGCTCCCCTGGGGAGTTCAGATGTACCGAAAGCCTTCCTTTGGGGGCACTTTTGGATGGGTGAATGGGGCTCGTAACACATTTTCTGTGGCCCGAGCTTTCAGTCGACTGCCAGGCGTGCTAGGGCTATATTTAGGCTTGCGGTGAAAGAGTGAACCCGGAGGGTCCAGTTGCATGTGGGGCTGCATAAAGGCTCCCCTGGGGAGTTCAGTTGTACCCAAAGCCTTCCTTTGGGGGCACTTCTGGATGGGTGAATGGGGCTTTTAACGCATTTTCTGGAGCCCGAGTTTTCAGTCTTCTGCCATGGTGGCTAGGGGTACATTTAGGGTTGCTCGTAAACAGTGAACAAGGAGGGTCCAGTTGCATGTGGGGCTGCGTAAAGGCTCCCCTGGGGAGTTCAGTTGTACCCAAAGCCTTCCTCTGGGAGCACTTTTGGATGGGCGAATTAGGCTTTTAATGCATTTTCTGGGGCCCGAGTTTTCAGTCGACTGCCAGGCGGGCCAGGGCTATATTTAGGGTTGCTGTGAAAGAGCGAATACGGAGGGTCCAGTTGCATGTGGGGCTGCGTAAAGGCTCCCCTGGGGAGTCCAGTTGTACCCAAAGCCTTCCTTTGGGGGCACTTTTGCATGGTCCAAGGGAAATCGCAATGCGTTTTCTGAGGCCCGCTTTTTCAGTCTTCTCCCATTACGCCGAGGGCTATATTTAGGCTTGCGGTGAAAGAGTGAACCCGGAGGGTCCAGTTGCATGTGGGGCTGCATAAAGGCTCCCCTGGGGAGTTCAGTTGTACCCAAAGCCTTCCTTTGGGGGCACTTCTGGATGGGTGAATGGGGCCTGAAACGCATTTTCTGGAGCCCGAGTTTTCAGTCTTCTGAAATGCTGGCTAGGGGTATATTTAGGGTTGCTCGTAAACAGTGAACAAGGAGGGTCCAGCTGCATGTGGGGCTGCATAAAGGCTCCCCTGGGGAGTTCAGTTGTACCCAAAGCCTTCCTTTGGGGCCTCTTCTGGATGGGCGAAAGGGGCTTGAAACGCTTTTTCTGGGGCCCGAGTTTTCAGTTTTCTGCCCTGCTGGCTAGTGTTATATTTAGCGTTGATTGTAAACAGCGAACACGGGGGGTCCAGTTGCGTATGGGCCTGCATAAAGGCTCCCCTGGGGAGTTCAGTTGTACCCAAAGCCTTCCTTTGGGGGCACTTTTGGATGGTCAAATGGGGCTTGAAACGCATTTTCTGGGGCCCGATTTTTCAGTCGTCTGCCATGCGGGCCAGGGTTATACTTAGGGTTGCTGTGAAAGAGCGAATACGGAGGGTCCAGTTGCATGTGGGGCTGCGTTAAGGCTCCCCTGGGGAGTCCAGTTGTACCCAAAGCCTTCCTCTGGGGGCACTTTTGGATGGGCGAATTAGGCTTTTAACGCATTTTCTGGGGCCCGAGTTTTCAGTCGACTGCCAGGCGGGCCAGGGCTATATTTAGGTTTGCTGTGAAAGAGTGAACCTGGAGGGTCCAGTTGCATGTGGGGCTGCATAAAGGCTCCCCTGGGGAGTTCACTTGTACCCAGAGCCTTCCTTTGGGGGCACTTCTGGATGGGCGAAAGGGGCTTGAACCGCTTTTTCTGTGGCCCGAGTTTTCAGTCTTCTGCCATGCTGGCTAGGGTTATATTTAGGGTTGCTGTAAAGAGCGAACACGGAGGGTCCAGTTGCATGTGGGGCTGCGTAAAGGCTCCCCTGGGGAGTTCAGATGTACCGAAAGCCTTCCTTTGGGGGCACTTTTGGATGGGTGAATGGGGCTCGTAACACATTTTCTGTGGCCCGAGCTTTCAGTCGACTGCCAGGCGTGCTAGGGCTATATTTAGGCTTGCGGTGAAAGAGTGAACCCGGAGGGTCCAGTTGCATGTGGGGCTGCATAAAGGCTCCCCTGGGGAGTTCAGTTGTACCCAAAGCCTTCCTTTGGGGGCACTTCTGGATGGGTGAATGGGGCTTTTAACGCATTTTCTGGAGCCCGAGTTTTCAGTCTTCTGCCATGGTGGCTAGGGGTATATTTAGGGTTGCTCGTAAACAGTGAACAAGGACGGTCCAGTTGCATGTGGGGCTGCGTAAAGGCTCCCCTGGGGAGTTCAGTTGTACCCAAAGCCTTCCTCTGGGAGCGCTTTTGGATGGGCGAATTAGGCTTTTAATGCATTTTCTGGGGCCCGAGTTTTCAGTCGACTGCCAGGCGGGCCAGGGCTATATTTAGGGTTGCTGTGAAAGAGCGAATACGGAGGGTCCAGTTGCATGTGGGGCTGCGTTAAGGCTCCCCTGGGGAGTCCAGTTGTACCCAAAGCCTTCCTTTGGGGGCACTTTTGGATGGTCCAAGGGAAATCGCAATGCGTTTTCTGAGGCCCGCTTTTTCAGTCTTCTCCCATTACGCCGAGGGCTATATTTAGGCTTGCGGTGAAAGAGTGAACCCGGAGGGTCCAGTTGCATGTGGGGCTGCATAAAGGCTCCCCTGGGGAGTTCAGTTGTACCCAAAGCCTTCCTTTGGGGGCACTTCTGGATGGGTGAATGGGGCTTGAAACGCATTTTCTGGAGCCCGAGTTTTCAGTCTTCTGCCATGCTGGCTAGGGGTATATTTAGGGTTGCTCGTAAACAGTGAACAAGGAGGGTCCAGCTGCATGTGGGGCTGCATAAAGGCTCCCCTGGGGAGTTCAGTTGTACCCAAAGCCTTCCTTTGGGGCCTCTTCTGGATGGGCGAAAGGGGCTTGAAACGCTTTTTCTGTGGCCCGAGTTTTCAGTTTTCTGCCATGCTGGCTAGTGTTATATTTAGCGTTGATTGTAAACAGCGAACACGGGGGGTCCAGTTGCGTATGGGCCTGCATAAAGGCTTCCCTGGGGAGTTCAGTTGTACCCAAAGCCTTCCTTTGGGGGCACTTTTGGATGGTCAAATGGGGCTTGTAGCACATTTTCTGTGGCCCGATTTTTCAGTCGTCTGCCATGCGGGCCAGGGTTATATTTAGGGTTGCTGTGAAAGAGCGAATACGGAGGGTCCAGTTGCATGTGGGGCTGCATAAAGGCTCCCCTGGGGAGTTCACTTGTACCCAAAGCCTCCCTTTGGGGGCACTTCTGGATGGGCAAAAGGGGCTTGAAACGCATTTTCTGGGGCCCGAGTTTTCAGTCTTCTGCCATGCTGGCTAGGGTTATATTTAGGGTTGCTGTGAAAGAGTGAACCCGGAGGGTCCAGTTGCATGTGGGGCTGCATAAAGGCTCCCCTGGGGAGTTCAGTTGTACCCAAAGCCTTCCTCTGGGGGCACTTTTGGATGGGCGAATTAGGCTTTTAACGCATTTTCTGGGGCCCGAGTTTTCAGTCGACTGCCAGGCGGGCCCTGGTTATATTTAGGGATGCTGTGAAAGAGTGAACCCGGAGGGTCCAGTTGCATGTGGGGCTGCATAAAGGCTCCCCTGGGGAGTTCAGTTGTACCCAAAGCCTTCCTTTGGGGGCACTTTTGGATGGGTGAATGGGGCTCGTAACACATTTTCTGTGGCCCGAGCTTTCAGTCGACTGCCAGGCGTGCTAGGGCTATATTTAGGCTTGCGGTGAAAGAGTGAACCCGGAGGGTCCAGTTGCATGTGGGGCTGCATAAAGGCTCCCCTGGGGAGTTCAGTTGTACCCAAAGCCTTCCTTTGGGGGCACTTCTGGATGGGTGAATGGGGCTTTTAACGCATTTTCTGGAGCCCGAGTTTTCAGTCTTCTGCCATGGTGGCTAGGGGTATATTTAGGGTTGCTCGTAAACAGTGAACAAGGAGGGTCCAGTTGCATGTGGGGCTACGTAAAGGCTCCCCTGGGGAGTTCAGTTGTACCCAAAGCCTTCCTCTGGGAGCACTTTTGGATGGGCGAATTAGGCTTTTAATGCATTTTCTGGGGCCCGAGTTTTCAGTCGACTGCCAGGCGGGCCAGGGCTATATTTAGGGTTGCTGTGAAAGAGCGAATACGGAGGGTCCAGTTGCATGTGGGGCTGCGTTAAGGCTCCCCTGGGGAGTCCAGTTGTACCCAAAGCCTTCCTTTGGGGGCACTTTTGGATGGTCCAAGGGAAATCGCAATGCGTTTTCTGAGGCCCGCTTTTTCAGTCTTCTCCCATTACGCCGAGGGCTATATTTAGGCTTGCGGTGAAAGAGTGAACCCGGAGGGTCCAGTTGCATGTGGGGCTGCATAAAGGCTCCCCTGGGGAGTTCAGTTGTACCCAAAGCCTTCCTTTGGGGGCACTTCTGGATGGGTGAATGGGGCTTGAAACGCATTTTCTGGAGCCCGAGTTTTCAGTCTTCTGCCATGGTGGCTAGGGGTATATTTAGGGTTGCTCGTAAACAGTGAACAAGGAGGGTCCAGCTGCATGTGGGGCTGCATAAAGGCTCCCCTGGGGAGTTCACTTGTACCCAAAGCCTTCCTTTGGGGCCTCTTCTGGATGGGCGAAAGGGGCTTGAAACGCTTTTTCTGTGGCCCGAGTTTTCAGTTTTCTGCCCTGCTGGCTAGTGTTATATTTAGGGTTGATTGTAAACAGCGAACACGGGGGGTCCAGTTGCGTATGGGCCTGCATAAAGGCTCCCCTGGGGAGTTCAGTTGTACCCAAAGCCTTCCTTTGGGGGCACTTTTGGATGGTCAAATGGGGCTTGTAGCACGTTTTCTGGGGCCCGATTTTTCAGTCGTCTGCCATGCGGGCCAGGGTTATATTTAGGGTTGCTGTGAAAGAGCGAATACGGAGGGTCCAGTTGCATGTGGGGCTGCATAAAGGCTCCCCTGGGGAGTTCACTTGTACCCAAAGCCTCCCTTTGGGGGCACTTCTGGATGGGCAAAAGGGGCTTGAAACGCTTTTTCTGTGGCCCGAGTTTTCAGTCTTCTGCCATGCTGGCTAGGGTTATATTTAGGGTTGCTGTAAAGAGCGAACACGGAGGGTCCAGTTGCATGTGGGGCTGCGTAAAGGCTCCCCTGGGGAGTTCAGTTGTACCCAAAGCCTTCCTTTGGAGGCAGTTTTGGATGGGCGAATGGGGCTCGTAACACATTTTCTGTGGCCCGAGCTTTCAGTCGACTGCCAGGCGTGCTAGGGCTATATTTAGGCTTGCGGTGAAAGAGTGAACCCGGAGGGTCCAGTTGCATGTGGGGCTGCATAAAGGCTCCCTTGGGGAGTTCAGTTGTACCCAAAGCCTTCCTTTGGGGGCACTTCTGGATGGGCGAAAGGGGCTCGTAACACATTTTCTGTGGCCCGAGTTTTCAGTTTTCTGCCCTGCTGGCTAGTGTTATATTTAGGGTTGCTTGTAAACAGCGAACACTGGGGGTTCAATTGCGTATGGGCCTGCATAAAGGCTCCCCTGGAGAGTTCAGTTGTACCCAAAGCCTTCCTTTGGGGGCACTTCTGGATGGGTGAATGGGGCTTGAAACGCATTTTCTGGGGCCCGAGTTTTCAGTCTTCTGCCATGCTGGCTAGGGGTATATTTAGGGTTGCTCGTAAACAGTGAACAAGGAGGGTCCAGTTGCATGTGGGGCTGCGTTAAGGCTCCCCTGGAGAGTTCACTTGTACCCAAAGCCTCCCTTTGGGGTTCTTCTGGATGGGCGAAAGGGGCTTGAAACGCTTTTTCTGTGGCCCGAGTTTTCAGTTTTCTGCCATGCTGGCTAGTGTTATATTTAGCTATGATTGTAAACAGCGAACACGGGGGGTCCAGTTGCGTATGGGCCTGCATAAAGGCTCCCCTGGGGAGTTCAGTTGTACCCAAAGCCTTCCTTTGGGGGCACTTTTGGATGGGCGAATTAGGCTTTTAACGCATTTTCTGGGGCCCGAGTTTTCAGTCGACTGCCAGGCGGGCCAGGGCTATATTTAGGGTTGCTGTGAAAGAGCGAATACGGAGGGTCCAGTTGCATGTGGGGCTGCGTTAAGGCTCCCCTGGGGAGTTCAGTTGTACCCAAAGCCTTCCTCTGGGGGCACTTTTGGATGGGCGAATTCGGCTTTTAACGCATTTTCTGGGGCCCGAGTTTTCAGTCGACTGCCAGGCGGGCCAGGGCTATATTTAGGGTTGCTGTGAAAGAGTGAACCCGGAGGGTCCAGTTGCATGTGGGGCTGCATAAAGGCTCCCCTGGGGAGTTCAGTTGTACCCAAAGCCTTCCTCTGGGTGCACTTTTGGATGGGCGAATTAGGCTTTTAACGCATTTTCTGGGGCCCGAGTTTTCAGTCGACTGCCAGGCGGGCCAGGGTGGTATTTAGGGATGCTGTGAAAGAGTGAACCCGGAGGGTCCAGTTGCATGTGGGGCTGCATAAAGGCTCCCCTGGGGAGTTCACTTGTAGCCAGAGCCTTCCTTTGGGGGCACTTCTGGATGGGCGAAAGGGGCTTGAAACGCTTTTTCTGTGGCCCGAGTTTTCAGTCTTCTGCCATGCTGGCTAGGGTTATATTTAGGGTTGCTGTAAAGAGCGAACACGGAGGGTCCAGTTGCATGTGGGGCTGCGTAAAGGCTCCCCTGGGGAGTTCAGATGTACCCAAAGCCTTCCTTTGGGGGCACTTTTGGATGGGTGAATGGGGCTCGTAACACATTTTCTGTGGCCCGAGCTTTCAGTCGACTGCCAGGCGTGCTAGGGTTATATATAGGCTTGCGGTGAAAGAGTGAACCCGGAGGGTCCAGTTGCATGTGGGGCTGCGTAAAGGCTCCCCTGGGGAGTCCAGTTGTACCCAAAGCCTTCCTTTGGGGGCACTTTTGGATGGTCAAATGGGGCTTGTAGCACGTTTTCTGGGGCCCGATTTTTCAGTCGTCTGCCATGCGGGCCAGGGTTATATTTAGGGTTGCTGTGAAAGAGCGAATACGGAGGGTCCAGTTGCATGTGGGGCTGCATAAAGGCTCCCCTGGGGAGTTCACTTGTACCCAAAGCCTCCCTTTGGGGGCACTTCTGGATGGGCAAAAGGGGCTTGAAACGCTTTTTCTGTGGCCCGAGTTTTCAGTCTTCTGCCATGCTGGCTAGGGTTATATTTAGGGTTGCTGTAAAGAGCGAATACGGAGGGTCCAGTTGCATGTGGGGCTGCGTAAAGGCTCCCCTGGGGAGTTCACTTGTACCCAAAGCCTTCCTTTGGAGGCACTTTTGGATGGGCGAATGGGGCTCGTAACACATTTTCTGTGGCCCGAGCTTTCAGTCGACTGCCAGGCGTGCTAGGGCTATATTTAGGCTTGCGGTGAAAGAGTGAACCCGGAGGGTCCAGTTGCATGTGGGGCTGCATAAAGGCTCCCCTGGGGAGTTCACTTGTACCCAAAGCCTTCCTTTGGGGGCACTTCTGGATGGGTGAATGGGGCTTGAAACGCATTTTCTGGAGCCCGAGTTTTCAGTCTTCTGCCATGCTGGCTAGGGTTATATTTAGGGTTGCTCGTAAACAGTGAACAAGGAGGGTCCAGCTGCATGTGGGGCTGCATAAAGGCTCCCCTGGGGAGTTCAGTTGTTCCCAAAGCCTTCCTTTGGGGCCTCTTCTGGATGGGCGAAAGGGGCTTGAAACGCTTTTTCTGTGGCCCGAGTTTTCAGTTTTCTGCCATGCTGGCTAGTGTTATATTTAGCGTTGATTGTAAACAGCGAACACGGGGGGTCCAGTTGCGTATGGGCCTGCATAAAGGCTCCCCTGGGGAGTTCAGTTGTACCCAAAGCCTTCCTTTGGGGGCACTTCTGGATGGGCGAAAGGGGCACGTAACACATTTTCTGTGGCCCGAGTTTTCAGTTTTCTGCCCTGCTGGCTAGTGTTATATTTAGGGTTGCTTGTAAACAGCGAACACTGGGGGTTCAATTGCGTATGGGCCTGCATAAAGGCTCCCCTGGGGAGTTCAGTTGTACCCAAAGCCTTCCTTTGGGGGCACTTCTGGATGGGTGAATGGGGCTTGAAACGCATTTTCTGGAGCCCGAGTTTTCAGTCTTCTGCCATGCTGGCTAGGGGTATATTTAGGGTTGCTCGTAAACAGTGAACAAGGAGGGTCCAGTTGCATGTGGGGCTGCGTTAAGGCTCCCCTGGAGAGTTCACTTGTACCCAAAGCCTCCCTTTGGGGTTCTTCTGGATGGGCGAAAGGGGCTTGAAACGCTTTTTCTGTGGCCCGAGTTTTCAGTTTTCTGCCATGCTGGCTAGTGTTATATTTAGCGTTGATTGTAAACAGCGAACACGGGGGGTCCAGTTGCGTATGGGCCTGCATAAAGGCTCCCCTGGGGAGTTCAGTTGTACCCAAAGCCTTCCTTTGGGGGCACTTTTGGATGGGCGAATTAGGCTTTTAACGCATTTTCTGGGGCCCGAGTGTTCAGTCGACTGCCAGGCGGGCCAGGGCTATATTTAGGGTTGCTGTGAAAGAGCGAATACGGAGGGTCCAGTTGCATGTGGGGCTGCGTTAAGGCTCCCCTGGGGAGTTCAGTTGTACCCAAAGCCTTCCTCTGGGGGCACTTTTGGATGGGCGAATTAGGCTTTTAACGCATTTTCTTAGGCCCGAGTTTTCAGTCGACTGCCAGGCGGGCCAGGGCTATATTTAGGGTTGCTGTGAAAGAGCGAATACGGAGGGTCCAGTTGCATGTGGGGCTGCGTTAAGGCTCCCCTGGGGAGTTCACTTCTACCCAAAGCCTTCCTCTGGGGGCACTTTTGGATGGGTGAATTAGGCTTGAAACGCATTTTCTGGGGCCCGAGTTTTCAGTCGACTGCCAGGCGGGCCAGGGTGATATTTAGGGATGCTGTGAAAGAGTGAACCCGGAGGGTCCAGTTGCATGTGGGGCTGCATAAAGGCTCCCCTGGGGAGTTCACTTGTACCCAGAGCCTTCCTTTGGGGGCACTTCTGGATGGGCGAAAGGGGCTTGAAACGCTTTTTCTGGGGCCCGAGTTTTCAGTCTTCTGCCATGCTGGCTAGGGTTATATTTAGGGTTGCTGTAAAGAGCGAACACGGAGGGTCCAGTTGCATGTGGGGCTGCATAAAGGCTCCCCTGGGGAGTTCAGATGTACCCAAAGCCTTCCTTTGGGGGCACTTTTGGATGGGTGAATGGGGCTCGTAACACATTTTCTGTGGCCCGAGCTTTCAGTCGACTGCCAGGCGTGCTAGGGCTATATTTAGGCTTGCGGTGAAAGAGTGAATCCGGAGGGTCCAGTTGCATGTGGGGCTGCGTTAAGGCTCCCCTGGGGAGTCCAGTTGTACCCAAAGCCTTCCTTTGGGGGCACTTTTGGATGGTCCAAGGGAAATCGCAATGCGTTTTCTGAGGCCCGCTTTTTCAGTCTTCTCCCATTACGCCGAGGGCTATATTTAGGCTTGCGGTGAAAGAGTGAACCCGGAGGGTCCAGTTGCATGTGGGGCTGCATAAAGGCTCCCCTGGGGAGTTCAGTTGTACCCAAAGCCTTCCTCTGGGGGCACTTCTGGATGGGTGAATGGGGCTTGAAACGCATTTTCTGGAGCCCGAGTTTTCAGTCTTCTGCCATGGTGGCTAGGGGTATATTTAGGGTTGCTCGTAAACAGTGAACAAGGAGGGTCCAGTTGCATGTGGGGCTGCGTAAAGGCTCCCCTGGAGAGTTCACTTGTACCCAAAGCCTTCCTTTGGGGCCTCTTCTGGATGGGCGAAAGGGGCTTGAAACGCTTTTTCTGTGGGCCGAGTTTTCAGTTTTCTGCCATGCTGGCTGGTGTTATATATAGTGTTGATTGTAAACAGCGAACACGGGGGGTCCAGTTGCGTATGGACCTGCATAAAGGCTCCCCTGGGGAGTTCAGTTGTACCCAAAGCCTTCCTTTGGGGGCACTTTTGGATGGTCAAATGGGGATTGTAGCACGTTTTCTGGGGCCCGATTTTTCAGTCGTCTGCCATGCGGGCCAGGGTTATATTTAGGGTTGCTGTGAAAGAGCGAATACGGAGGGTCCAGTTGCATGTGGGGCTGCATAAAGGCTCCCCTGGGGAGTTCACTTGTACCCAAAGCCTTCCTCTGGGGGCACTTCTGGATGGGCGAATTAGGCTTTTAACAGTTTTTCTGGGGCCCGAGTTTTCAGTCGACTGCCAGGCGGGCCAGGGATATATTTAGGGTTGCGGTGAAAGAGTGAACCCGGAGGGCACAGTTGCATGTGGGGCTGCATAAAGGCTCCCCTGGGGAGTTCAGTTGTACCCAAAGCCTTCCTTTGGGGCCTCTTCTGGATGGGCGAAAGGGGCTTGAAACGCTTTTTCTGTGGCCCGAGTTTTCAGTTTTCTGCCATGCTGGCTAGTGTTATATTTAGGGTTGATTGTAAACAGCGAACACGGGGGGTCCAGTTGCGTATGGGCCTGCATAAAGGCTCCCCTGGGGAGTTCACTTGTACCCAAAGCCTTCCTTTGGGGGCACTTTTGGATGGGCGAATTAGGCTTTTAACGCATTTTCTTAGGCCCGAGTTTTCAGTCTTCTGCCATGGTGGCTAGGGGTATATTTAGGGTTGCTCGTAAACAGTGAACAAGGAGGGTCCAGTTGCATGTGGGGCTGTGTAAAGGCTCCCCTGGAGAGTTCAGTTGTACCCAAAACCTTCCTCTGGGGGCACTTTTGGATGGGCGAATTAGGCTTTTAACGCATTTTCTGGGGCCCGAGTTTTCAGTCGACTGCCAGGCGGGCCAGGGTTATATTTAGGGTTGGTGTGAAAGAGTGAATACGGAGGGTCCAGTTGCATGTGGGGCTGCGTTAAGCCTCCCCTGGGGAGTCCAGTTGTACCCAAAGCCTTCCTCTGGGGGCACTTTTGGATGGGCGAATTAGGCTTTTAACGCATTTTCTGGGGCCCAAGTTTTCAGTCGACTGCCAGGCGGGCCAGGGCTATATTTAGGTTTGCTGTGAAAGAGTGAACCCGGAGGGTCCAGTTGCATGTGGGGCTGCGTTAAGCCTCCCCTGGGGAGTCCAGTTGTACCCAAAGCCTTCCTTTGGGGGCACTTCTGGATGGGCGAAAGGGGCTTGAAACGCTTTTTCTGGGGCCCGAGTTTTCAGTCTTCTGCCATGCTGGCTAGGGTTATATTTAGGGTTGCTGTAAAGAGCGAACACGGAGGGTCCAGTTGCATGTGGGGCTGCGTAAAGGCTCCCCTGGGGAGTTCAGATGTACCCAAAGCCTTCCTTTGGAGGCACTTTTGGATGGGCGAATGGGGCTCGTAACACATTTTCTGGGGCCCGAGCTTTCAGTCGACTGCCAGGCGTGCTAGGGCTATATTTAGGGTTGCTGTGAAAGAGTGAACCCGGAGGGTCCAGTTGCATGTGGGGCTGCATAAAGGCTCCCCTGGGGAGTCCAGTTGTACCCAAAGCCTTCCTTTGGGGGCACTTTTGGATGGTCCAAGGGAAATCGCAATGCGTTTTCTGAGGCCCGCTTTTTCAGTCTTCTCCCATTACGCCGAGGGCTATATTTAGGCTTGCGGTGAAAGAGTGAACCCGGAGGGT